>NC_080591.1:22413333-23082916 GCF_029962835.1 Magnolia sinica | reverse complement strand
CCATCACCCAACTTGTCAGCGATGCCAAGGAGAAAAAGCGTAACTTTACGGAGACCATTGAGCTGCAGATTGGGCTAAAAAACTATGATCCACAAAAGGATAAGCGTTTCAGTGGGTCTGTGAAGTTGCCACACATTCCTCGTCCTAAAATGAAGGTCTGCATGCTTGGTGATGCCCAGCATGTTGAAGAGGTAAATTTAGTTTTAATTGCCAAAACTTTAACCAAGATTTTATTCACTGTATTTGGTTTGAATTTATGGTATTTATCTCATGAGAAGTTATGTGGATCCTCAACCCAAGGATATTTGCAGTACCCTCAGTTTTCTGTTTGTAGAGTCTGGGGCATGGGTGTGCATGGTTAAATGATCTAGACTGTTGATCTGATGGGCCCTACTGGGGATGGACCATATCCCCCAAATATCCCATGTTTTGAGATCCTTGCCTGTTGGTACTTTTGTAATGTTATTTCATATTAATTGCAGGCAGAGAAGATAGGATTGGACTATATGGATGTTGAAGGACTCAAGAAGATGAACAAAAACAAGAAGTTGGTCAAGAAGCTTGCGAAGAAATACCATGCTTTTCTAGCATCAGAAGCCATCATCAAGCAGATCCCTCGACTTCTGGGCCCTGGTCTCAACAAAGCAGGCAAGCATTTTCAGTTGTTATTCACTGATTATGGTTATAGGAATGAATTGTGCCCTGATGATTGACCAGGAGTTATAAGGTACTAACCTTTTAGAAAAAATTATAGGGTATTGGGCCTCAACAACAGTGAGGCACGAGATTCAATATGCATGGGCCTTATGGATTAGTGATTCAGGCTGTTGTTCTGATGGAAACCATTGAGGATGTGGATTCCCCAAAATTTACATCATACAAGATCTCAACTCTTTGATCATTGGTCTATTTTCTGTTGGATGTCAACTCTTGCTGTAAATTTTATTTTTTTTTAATCTTTTTTGAATGACATTGCCATGACTTTTTTTTAATGTTCTTTTTCTAAGCGACTGACCAAAGGTCTATGGCCTTCTAATTTGGGGAATTGCTTGGGCATTCTCCATCCATGGCTCTGTTTGGATCACAAAACCATTTGACCTGCATGCACCGAGGCCTGCGTGTCTGGACACTGTAAAGTCAAGCAACCAAAAACTCCTCTTGATTGCTATCAAGAGCAGGGCATTGATTCCTTCTGTTGTCAGGGTTATACTTGCATGAATATTCTACATGCAGTGCTGCTCCCATATGGTTGGGTCCATACGTGATCATAGATGGGTCGTTGCTAATTGTCTACTTTCTGTTGCTATGAAGGTTCCTGCTTCCTGCAACTTGTGTTTTGTTGTTTCAGAGGGTGGAGAGTTTGATTCTTTAAAAGGAAAAAAGAAAGAAATACTATTAGAACAAGTGGTCATCCAAATCTGCCTCATTTTCCTAATTTTCTCCACGCATCTAACCAATCTGCAATGGTAGCCACCCACAGATGAAGCCCAATTAATCGCATTGAGTCACCTTGCGTGGCACTTGTAACCGTTTGAGTTCCTTCATACCCGCCCGAACAGAACTCAGCTTTACTAGAGTCAGCATTCCAGATTGGGCCCTGAAAACACGACAATTCCCTTCCCCTGATCACTGCTAATGGCTGTCTGCAGTTCCCTCCATGAACTGCCATAAAAAAATGAACTTCCACATGCCATTATTCTCCTAACCAGTCTTTTGCTCAATGGCTTCCTATGTGCCTTGCTTTAGCTTATTACTGTACAGCAGTTATCTTCATTAAGAAGTAGCAGCAGTTTATATTGGTTGAGAAAAAGAAAAGACACAAGTCTTAGTGAATTATAGAAGAAAGAGATGATTAACAGACTTCTCCTTTTGCTGCGGTGGTCCTCTTTTCTTTTCCCCCTATGGTCGCTGTATAAGGAGATTGTGGTAGGTGGGCAAAGATCATGGTTCTCATTGACAAATATCCAGATTCTCATCTGGCTGGTGCTTAGGAAGAGGTCTCTTTTGTGTAAGGCTTCGTAAAGGAGAATTTTTTTTAAGGCTATCCAGTAGGGTCTATGCCTCTGTCCTTGTTGTATCTAAGTAATTAAGCTACTCATTGGTGCAGGAAAAGAGAATACATGAAATTGTTATGTGAAATCAAAAATAGATGAGGAACAAATAACCAGTTTCTCTCCCTCTACCATTCTTTCCTTTCAAGTATTTGGATCTTTGTAAAAGAATTCCAAAAAGAAAAATCCCGAATCAGAACTTAAACTGAACATGAGAGGGTATTGTTTTCCAAGTTATTTATAGTGTTAATGATCTTGTCTGCTGTTTGTTGCTGATCTAAAACCCCCTCCTCTAGGCACTAGCAAATAGATCAGATATACTGTGTATGGATGTGTCTGATGATCATCTTAGCCGTGTCTGCAATTCAGGGTTGGCTTTATGAATCCTGTTTTATGTATGAGTGCATGCGCATGCTTGTCAACTATGTTTGGAACATGAATGTTATAATTGTGTTTCACAAGTTGCACAACCGGCTGCCCACATGACTTCAATTCTTTCCCTTAACCTGGCTTGGGACTGGCTGGCTTCCAGGTGGAGTTGGCATAGAGATCTTTCGTACCTGATTCTTCCATCTTGTTTCATAATTTCCAATTGTCCCTTTGTCAATGCAGGAAAGTTCCCCACATTGGTGTCTCATCAGGAATCCCTAGAGGCAAAAGTTAATGAGACAAAAGCTATGGTGAAGTTCCAACTGAAGAAGGTGCTTTGCATGGGAGTTGCCGTTGGGAACTGCGGGATGGAAGAGAAGCAAATCTTTCAGAATGTGCAACTTAGCGTCAACTTCCTTGTATCTTTGCTGAAGAAGAACTGGCAAAATGTGAGTTTACTTGCTCATCCTTTGCACTATCTTTCTCGTCAGTCCAAATTCAACTTTTTTTTTTTTGGTAACAAGAAGTTTATTAAAAAAAATCAACCTTATACAAGAAAGGAGTTCCCAATACATGGGGATGAATGAGAGATGCTGTCTTTGCCCAGAGAACTGGGCAAATTGTTCAATCCATTTAAAAATGCCGAATCATTTACCCTGTCTAAAATAACGTCAATATCTTATTGGGTTTCTATTAGGAAACACCAAATCTCCTTTTTGGTAGAACAAAGGGTAATTTTGGAGCTGCCTTGGAAAACATCCAAACTCATGTGTAGCCCCTCTGTTGATTGGTCAGCTAGATTTTTTGTTCATGTGATTGCCATCATGGGTTGCATAAGTTGGATGGGCTGGATGTTAAACATCATGCGGGTCCCACAATTGCCAACTAATGCTATGTTTTAAAGGGAAAAAAATTAAAAAAGATGAGGGAAGTTTGGTAAATTTCCCCTCAAAAAAGCATTTCCCTAGAATTTCTAACCATTCATGAGTTATTTGGTAAAATGTGAATTCCTGAGGAATTTTGCAGTACAAATCCCTTGCTTGTAACCTGTAATTCCATTTAATGACCCCTTCAATCTATAAGACAACCAAGGACAACATGCTGCTGCCTGCTCCACTTTGTTCATTTCTTTATGCAAATATCTTAGTTTTGATTGGTACCTTGGGAGTTTTATTTCTGCCTTGTTGCTTTGACGTCCGAGAAGTGGCCTTGCACCCCCTATCTGCATGGATTTGGGGCAATATCAAGTGGAATTATAGGACCAACAACCCAATGCTTTGCTTAACATACTGGACAAGTTGGGGCTATGCTTCAGTGATCAAGACCATGTCCCCTTTATGCTTGGACCATGTCCCAGAGATCTCCTGGATACGTGGCCTACAAATAGGGAACACAGCAGCAGTTCACAGCCAACTGAGTTGGTCCTAGATGGGTGGCCTAGGATCCTTCAATTGGGGAGACTTCAGGCAGTGACTGTGGGCCTGTGGTTCCACTTACAAGAACTGAAAATTCAAATATACCATGTGAAGCCTTGGGTTGGAGGATAGCCTATAATGTCTCTTTGTTGAGGTTCCACTTTCAAATTAAAAGAGAATTTTTATTTATGGAATCTGATCAGGCACAATTGTTTCATCACAATTATGTGCAAATGCACTGTGGGTCCTATCATGATGTGTTGATGACATCCACCCTGACCATCTTACATGCCCTCCCATGTTTGGCCCAGCCCCAAAAATCATGCCAATCCATGACTGAAGTGGCCACACCATACGGAACAGTTGTGAGGGCACACCCTCCCCCCTCAACTGTTCCTGCTCATTCATCGATTGGCCTGATTTTTGGGTCCATGGCCAAACTAGTTATGTTTTGCATGATGGTCCGAGTGGATGTCGTCAACACATCATAGTGGGGCCCACACAACTTTCCTGCAGCGTGATTATAATGGTTTGTGCTTAGTTCATACCCCATGTTTATTTATTATTAGTTGCTCTCAAATGCATGCATACATGTACATCAATCAAAACCTGCCCGTATTGTGGGCCTCATTGTAGATGGAGTGCTGCCTGGAAGTTGCGCTAATTGAATGGTCCTAATTGTCCAAGTGGAGGTCCATCAAATGGATGGTTTAAAAGAACATGGTCAACCTCCAGACTCAATTTGCAAAAGCAGGTGTTACTCAAGATCACCCAAGTGTGATTAGGATAGATTTATATGAATGCCATCATTTGACACTGGCAAACTTAAATCATAGTCTATCCACCCCATCCATATTCACACGTGTATGCCATCCCACTCATGCACAGCCATCTTTAGATCTAGCTGGGTCACACTCCTGCCTGATTCAAAATTTCACTGGTTTCCACCGTGCTTTGCAAAATCCATTTAGTTCCTCCATTGGGCCCACAAGTGTGGATGGACCTCATCTCATTGATCAGATATCTGCCCCTCCCAAAGGTGTTGAAATGTGGACTGTCATTTCCAACTGCCCTAAACATGGTCAGTGAAGATCTCCTATGAGACTTTTGTCGCATAACCCATCCAAGATAGGACCTACTGGATTAACGGTCTCGATTGCCGTGTGGTGATGTATAATGCGCAAGCAGTGCTTACCAAAAACCTGGTTGTTCATTCAGTTCTGATGTTTTGTCATGTGGGTGTAAAATGCAGGTGAGGTGCCTGTACTTGAAGAGCACAATGGGGAAGCCGAACCGCATCTTCTGAGGTATTCCTTTCTATACAATGTTTTTGGTTAGGTTCTTCAAGCGAAGCTCGCCATCATTTCTGTAGGAAATACTGAGCTATCATTTTAGATTGTTTTTTTTTTCTTTTTTCTTTTTCCCTTTTATTAAATGCTGAATATACTGCAGCCTGAGCAACTACTACCAATGCTAAATTCATTGGACATTGAACTGGTAGATTGATTTTTCTTCTGTTGCAGAATTACTCTTGTTTTTCTTTTTTTGGCATTTCTATTACGAAATATGGTGTGTGATTTGCTGAAGCACTTGTGCTTTCGACCTCTTGGAGGCTGGGGTTGAAATCTTCATCCCAATAATGTGGTTCTACATGTGGGGCCCATGGTTTGGGGATCCGGATCATTGTTCTACCAGACCCCAACATGGATGGATCATGCGAGTCACCTTGATAGTATGATCCCATCTTTTCGATGCCTCCCCTGCAAATAGACGGTTGATAAGAGAAATACGGCATAAGAAAGCCCATCTGTAGAGGATAGAATCTTCCAAGCTGCGAGATTTCTGGGCCGTTGCCCGTCTGTGGCAGTCACTGAACGTCTGGTCCCACTCGTGTACAGACTGAAAATTCCTATGCCATGTGCAGGGTATAGGATATCCATGGGAAGATAATTGGATGATTCTCAACCTGAGGATATGGTCTTCAGTAGCAATCCCGACCGTTTGTGTGCTACTGTGGACGGCCGGGCCATTCTTAAAATTATCTCCCAGATTGTAAGATTCTTTAGACTCTTTTCAGTAGGGATGTCAGATGCGGTGTTTTGCATTATGTTTTTAGATGCATTTTTGCTGACCCTGCCTCATCCCCTTCTAAGCAAAGTAGCTGCTAAATACCTTACTGGACAACTTCCAAATGAATTTGTTTTCATCGAGGCTACTGAAAAAGCAGGGCGTTAAAACTCCTGAATTGTGTCCAGATGGTTGCATGACCCCGTTCTCTCTCTTAAAACTGTCTGTCCAGAGCCCACAAAGATTTAAGGGTTGTCATGTGAAGGAGATTTTTAAGAAATGATCATTACCAGTGGACTATGGACCCCAATCGAGCCTTATTGAAAATCATAGTTTGGGGGAGCAAGATGTAGTTCATCATTTAAAGGCAAGTCTGTCTTGTCAAGTTGAGCAAGTGCTAATGTGGTGCAAAATTGGCACACGTGAGAGAGATGGGCTGCGCTGACAAGTCATCAGTCGGGGCTGCATCAATGGACAATCTATATCCTAACAACCCATCATGTAGGTCATATGTATGAGAAGAATGCAGTGCTATTTAGTGTGAGATTGAAGATGGCCTCTGCTGTGATAAAACGGCAAGTGGGCCACACCTTGGGGTGAGCTTGTCCAGTGCAAGCTGACTACTTGATCCAGTTTGATACTGACTAATAATGCGGCTTGGTTTCCGCCCACACCTTGAATGGTTTTAAGAGTTGGACAGGTCTGATATTACAGCCTATCCTAAGTTGGCTTGGATTCATTATTACCAATTCCGTTTTGAGTTGGGCCCATTTGACACCTACTCAGGTGAGTTGCAACTCCACTAAGATCCGGATGATTTGATACGAGTCACCAAGGCAACTTACATCTTTGGACTGTAAATCAGGCCGGATCTCTCATCATGTTTATATGTGGGTTGCATGTATGACGTGATAAGTGCCATGCTAGATTGAAGAGTAGGTTTGCAATGTATGCACTAATTAGCATGTGCTAGTCATCTGTGCCATTCATCAGGTTGGGCTACGACTGGCACCTAACTGATGAGCGGCATTGATTCCTTATGTGGGCCACGTTGGTACTTGGATGGTAAAATCGCCTCATCAGTTTTCTCTTTGAGAATCAAGCCACTAAGGGTGTACTTGGATGGTAAAATCACCTCACCAGTTTTCTCTTTGAGAATCAAGCCACTAAGGGAGCAGTGTATGCAATTTCTTACAAAGACGGTTGATCCAGACCATTGGTCTGTTGGTGTTTGCTGATGGATTATAGTCAGTCTTGGGACTTTTCATTTAAATATGTGCAGGCCACTATCCAAAGCCTGTGATTGTCTTATCAAGATGATGAGCTCAGCCTACCAAAGAATTCCACCTCAAAACCCCCCTACACTAGAATCCATGAATTCTGGGCACCTGCAGGGATGGGAAAGATAAATAACCAGCGAAAAACACACCAGAAGGTAGAACTTCCTACCATGTCAGTTGGCTGGAATATGGACTCTGCGCAACGGCTTTGAAGCTGAAAAACATATGGGCTTTGAAGTCTTTACTAGCTTCAAAAGCTTCCCATCCGTCAGATAATACGTAACTGCCGATTCATCGGTCTGAGGAAGAGAGATTTCTTCACTGTTTAGGTATCATGGGGCGATTAAAAGCTTCCCATCCGCCGCATGTTACATAACCATCGATTCATCAGTCTTGAGGAAGAAAGATTTCTTCACTACTTGTGTATTATGAGGCGAGCCCATCAATCACAAATCTTTTCTTTGTTGCTCAACCATCCGACATGTTACGTAGCACATAACCTATCCTTGATGGACTCTCGATTGACCTCAATAATCTGAAAATACGCTCCCCTCTCACTTGCTAGGCTCCAGCGACTACTATTATGACACCTATTAAGGTTACAAAAAGTTTGTTTAATGCAGTGCTATTCTTTTCCCTTTTTGTAGTTTACATTTGGTTTGATCCAACAACTAAAGAGCACTCAGCAGTGGGATTGAATGTTGATTGAATGCCTTTAATCCTAGTGCAGAGAAGACCGCCGTCAGTTCAAGGAGTATTCTTGCCGGTTCGACTGAATTAGTGGGTGCATTTTCAAATTGCAGGTTGTGACCTTTTGTACATTTTTCGGTTCAACCCGTGGTTGTGTCGGTCCCATCGTCCGACTGGCGGAACGTGCAAGAGTGGGTTTTATTTCCTAATCCTATATGGAGTGTATAAATACCCTCATACTTGCGATTAGGGTTAGAAGAGAGAGAGAGAGTGATTCAAAGCCTAGCACAAATATTCAAGGGTTTTAAGGAGAAAGCTAGGGTTTTTACTGTAAGTTGTTCCATATCTTGTAACCTTCTGATTATAGTGGATTGATCATTGCTTTGTGCCGTGCTTTTTTTCCGCAAGGATTTTCCTCGTAAAAACTTGTGTCTCTGTATTTGCTTGGATTTTTTCATTTTCTATTGCTTGTTTGATTATAATATGAGATTGTTTTCGCTCCCAACAAGTGGTATTAACACGTAAGTAGGGGTATTAGTTTGAATTTAGAAATATGGTATTGAGGGAATCGAATATTTTGAGACAGAAGTTCATAGGAAAAAATAACTGTGAACTATAGAGGTTGAACATGAAAGCCCTCCTAGTTCGACAAGGTTTGCAACATGCACTAATTGGGAAAGCGCATCGTCCATAATATATGAAGGAAGAGGATTGTGATGAACTTGATTAGATGGCGATTAACATAATTCAATTATGTTTGACCAATGAAGTCCTTTACAATGTCATCGATAAGACGAATATCGCGGGCTTATGAGCAAAGTTGGAAAGCATCTACATAACAAAGTCACTCACCAATCGTCTATATCTAAAGAGACAATTTTATACTCTAAATAAAGATGACAAAATGGTTGGATCTCTCTGAATACATTAACGTCTTCAACAAACTGGTTTGCAAGTTGACAAGCATAGAGGTAAAGATTGATAAAGAGGACAAAGCCATTATTTTGTTGACATATCTTCCGGAGTCCTGTGGGTATTTGGTTGATACTCTCTGCTATGTTGGGGATACTTTGGACATCGAGATCGTTATCTCAGCCCCTCAATCGAAGTAGTTGAGAATGAAGAGTGGATGCGAATGTACTTCTATGGATACATTGTTTTCTCAGGAAAGACTGTCCGAGCGAGTGAATGGGAAGTCGCTATCTAGATCCAAGTCAAGAGGCAAATGAAAGTTGAAGTGTAGAAATTGTCAGAGGATTAGACATATGAAGAAGGACTGTCAATATTCCAAAATCCAGAATGGGAAGATATTAAATGATTCGCCGAAAGAAGCCAATTCAACAAAATTCTATGAATGATCGGATGGTTGTGACATATTATCAATGTCCAAGATCGGTTACATCTATCACGAGTGGATTTTTATTATGGAAGCATCATACCATACGTGTCCTCATCGGAGTTGGTTCACAACATATAACGAGTATGATGTTGGCCTGATTTTTATGGGTAATGATCATGCCTGTAAGATGGTCAGAACTGGTTCAGTTCGCATCAAGACTTTTGATGGGGTGGAGCGAACTCTGACCAATATGAGGCACATTTCGGATTTGAAAATTAATACGATCTCTTAGGAGCTCTAGATACACTTAGGTGTAAGTTTAACGGTTGTGAATGTATCCTGAGAGTTGCAAAAGGGGCGCTCACAGTTATGAAAGAATAGAGGAGTGAAAAGTTTTACAAGTTGATCGAGAATACTATATTAGGTGAAGCTGATGTGTCTGTAGTAGAGTCTACGTCGGCATGTTTGTAGCATGCGCGCCTAGGCCACATGAGCAAGCGTGGTATGAAGGTACTTCCTGATCGTCGTTTAATTCCTAATTTTAAAAATTTTAATTTAAATATGTGAGCATTGCGTATATGAGAAACAATTAAAATTATGCTTTAAAATTGGGAAGCATGCTAGTAAAGGTCAACTGGACTATGTGTATTCTGATGTGTAGAGGTCGTCACATGTTGTTTCTAGAAGAAAGTCGTCATTCTTTGTTACATTCGTTGACGACTTCTCTAGGAAGGTTCAGGTTTACTTTCTGAAGCATAAATCTGATGTTTTCTCCACTTTCAAGACCATGAATGTAATGGTTGAAAATCAGATGGGGTGGAAAGTGAAATTTCTGATGACGGATAGCAACGGTGAATTTATAGACGTCAAGGAATTTTAACCAATATTGTAAGAGTGAGAGGATAGTGAGACATACACCAGAGCAAAGTGGTGTGGCTGAATGTATGAACCATTCTTTTGTAAAGGGCCTGGAGCATGTTGAGTAATTTTGAGTTGGGTAAGGAGTTATGGGTCGAAGTTATCTCTATGACTTGCTATTTGGTAAATCGATCTCCATTTACAGCTATTGATTATAAAATTTTGAAAAAAATATGGAGTGGTTAGGTAGTTGATTACTTGGGGTTACGGATATTTGGTTGTAATGATTACTCTCATGTACTGTCGGTTGAGAGAGATAAGCTAGACTAAAGGGCTAAGAAGTGTACTTATGTCGACTATGATGATAGGGTGAAAGGTTACAGATTGTATGACAAGGTTTCCTGGAAAATCATATTTAGTTGGCATGCCAAGTTTAATGAAAGTTCATTGTTTCAGAAGGATGAGAACAAGGAAATAGAAAATTCAGTTATTGATGTTGAAAGGTGAAAAACTTAAAGAACTTAAAACCGCAGGTAGAAGTACAGGAAGAGGTGGAGTAACCACCTGTCAGGAGAAATCTACCAAGGGATCACGGATTACCATTAAAATACAAGGATGACTCAAACATTGCATTTGCTCTCTTTACAGATGAGAGGGATCCGTCTACTTTTCAAGAAGCACTAAAAAACAGGATGCAGAAAAGGGAATGACAACGATACATGATGAGATGGACTATCTGTACAAAAATCAAATGTCGGAGTTGGTGAAGTTACCCATTAGGCGAAAAGCAATCGGTTGCAAGTGGATTTATTCGAAAAAAACTGGATTGGTACAAGATAAGATCGGTAGCAAAGGGTTATGCTCAGAAAGAGGATATCCACTTCGGTGAGCTATTCACGCTAGTGGTAAAGTATCTATCTAATTTGTATTGGCTTTGGTTGTCCAATACAATCTAAAACTGGAATAGTTAGATATGAAGACTACCTTTCTACATGGGGAATTAGAAGAACATATCTACATGAAGCAACCCAAAAAGTTCAAGTTGCAGGGAAATGAGAATTAAGTTTGCAGGTTAAAAGATGTCGTTGTACGGCCTGAAACAGTCGCCTAGGCAGTGATATAAGAAATTTTATTATTTCATATTAAGTCAGCCATTATCAAAAATGAATTCGATTATTGTTTCTATTTTAGAGTACTAAGTGACATGGAATTCATTATTCTGGTGTTGTATGTCGATGATATGTTTATCGCTAGCCATAGCATGTCTAAAATCAACATATTGAATGCTCAGTTATCCAAGACACTTGAGATGAAAGATCTAGGGGCTGCAAAGAAGATTCTCGGCATCGATATACACAAAGACGAAAAGGAGCAGATTATAGTTGTCTTAGAAGGAATATCTTGAAAATGTCTTAGTCAAGTTTGGACTGGAAAAAAAAACTAGTTAGCACTCCACACGCTGCTAACTTTTGGCTTTCTTCGAAGTTATGTCTTGTGTACCCCAGTCGAGCGTGATTGACAGTCTTATGTATGACATGATTTATACTAGACCGGATATTTCACATGTGGTTGGTGTTGTGAGTATATATATATATATATATATATATATATATATAACCCCACAAGCAGCATTATAAAGCAGTGAAATGCTTACTTCGGTACATGCGAAGTATAACAGACTATGTCTTGGCATTCGACAATTCTTAGGAGAAACTCGTAGGCTATGTTGATGCAAATTATGTAGAAAATATGGATAATAGAAGGTAGACTTCCAGTTACTCGTTTGTGTTAGCGGGTGGAGCTATCAATTGGATGTCGAAGCTTTAATCTTTGGTTGCACTTTTCATAACCAAAGCTAAATATATGACAGTAATGAAAGCATTTAAGAAAAATGTTTGGTTGAAAGGGATGATGAATGAGTTGGAGCTTCAACAAGAAGTTATGCATGTGCATTGTGACAACGAAAGCACAATCAATTTGGTGAAGAATTAAGTGTATCACTCTTGGACTAAATACATTGATGTTCATCATCACTTTATCTGGCATATGTTAGAGGAATGAGATGTCAGTCTTGAAAAGATTCACACCAGTGAGAATCCATTGGACATACTTCTGAAGATTATTCCTGTAGAGAAGCTCAAGTTTTGCTCGACTTCTCTGGGCTTGGCAAAGAAGAAATGAAGACAGTGTGCACAAAGTGATGATGGCGTTATATTGAAGATGATTAGAGATGGTGGTAGCAACTTAGAGCAGTGGGGCTGGAGGATTAAAGTCACGGTGGAGATTGTTGATTGAGTACCTTTAATCCTAGTGCAGAGAAAACCTATGTTGGTTCGACTCGTATCCCTACCGGTTCTACCGAAAGAGTGGGCGCATTCTCATATTGTATGATGTGACCTTTTGCATATTTTCAGTTCAACTGGTGGTTGTGTTGGTTCCTGTTGGTCCGACCGACGGAACACGTAAGTGCAGGTTCTATTTCTTAATTTTGTACGAGAGTGTATAAATACCCTCCTAATTACGATTAAGATTAGAAGAGAGAGAAAGATGTCTTTGGAGCCTAGCATGAATATTCAAGGGTTTTCAGGGGGAAAGTTAGGGTTTCTACTATAAGTTGTTCCATCTCCTGAAACCTTCTTCTAATTATAGTGGATTAATTATCGCTCTGTGTCATGATTTTTTTCCCACAAGGTTTTTCACGTTAAAACTCGTGTCTATATTTGCTTGAATTTTTTCGTTCTCTGTTGCTTGTTTAATTCTAATATAAGATTGCTTATGCTCCCATCATTGAATACCCAGATCAAATCAAAGGTCACACCACCTACCTTGAACAAATAGGAGGCATGGACCGCAAGTTGCCCATAAGCCACCACGTCGACTTTGTGGCAGCTTATGCTACTGCGGATGGGCAGCTTATGCTACCGCGGATGTCTTTGGCGGTGACTCAGGCGACCTCACAGTTACCAGACTAGTTTATTCTTAGGCCTCCATACTCCAAGGTTCTTGGGGCTTCTTTGGCGACCGTGAAGTCACCGGATGAATTGCCGAGTAGATAGATCAGATCCGGACGCTGCAGTTGCTCCGCGGCGATATGGACTCGACCCGCTCCTACCCACCCCGGGGTCTATAGAGAGTCCGTTTTATGAAATATCTGAGAGATCCAAAGAAGTACAGATGGTTTATTTATCACCAAGTAGAGATGAATACTATATGGTAGCGGCAGGAAATTCTTTGGCGTTGAATTGGGGTGTTCAGGAAGAACAGGTTGTTCCAGCTCGATACCGGTCAGAGCACCGCCCTGTCAAGGCGGAAGCTGCGGGTTCGAGCCCCGTCAGTCCCGACCTAGAATCCGATGAATCCATCAATTCATCTCTCCATTTTCTGTGAAGGGGGGGCAAGGGGCAGAATTGAATTCTCAGCGGCGGACCTTATTTCTTTCGTTTTTCGTTTCGTACTCCAAGGTGGCTAACAGTGAAGTGTGAACTGATAGTGGGGTGTATTAACAAGCTAACAAAAACAAAAAAAAAAAAACAAAAGGGCTCCATACTCCAGAACTTTCTTTTCATAATTAGTTATGCTCGTGTTTAATACTCCAAGTCAGTTATTTCTAATTACAAGTCAATTAAAGAAATATTTTTTTAGTGTAAGCAAGCTAAACTGAACTCGCTCTCATTTTCCTTCACTCGCAAAGCTCCTACTACATAATGAATTCCATTTGCCTAGCACATCAGTATCATAATCTCAGGGGGATTGTTACCCGTCAAGCAATGTCGAGTTGATCAATATGGAAGGGCTCCACATTTCTCCTCCAACAATAACGCAATTATCAAGGGCACACTCTATCATTGAGCTAATAGCCCTTGTAGACCTCCCACGAGGAGGCGTACTATGCCAAAGCAAGAGAAAGTTCATCTCTCTTTCCTTTTTGCACCCCCATGTGGCCACATGGGAGTAGCATGGGGTTGTAAAAAGGGAGATCCTATTAACTTGTTCCAACAGAATAAAGAAATTTCTATTAGAGCAAGTGCTATCAGAGAACAATTAGCCTATTCGGATTTGTGAATTACCAAAGATCATCAGTAGAATGGAAGGAATTAGAGGATGAAGGGTCCGCTGACTCTCTCCTGAGGAAAGTATATCCATGATGTCCATATGTTTTGCCAGCTTATTTTAGAGCGTGGTCCCAAAATGAAGAAGATACAAATTTCAGGTGGACCACACCACAGAAAACAATAGTCGTTGAATGCCCACCATTAAAAACTTCCTAGTGTCCACCAGAATGTTTCTTGACCATCCAACCTGTTGATAAGGTCAAACAGACCTGGATGAAAGAAGAGAACAAATATCAGCTTGATCCAAAACTTTCGTGGCTCACAAAAGGTTTTTAATGGTCAATAACCATTCCTTCCTGTGGTGTGGTCCACCTGAGCCAAGCCACTCTCCCTGAACGCCCCTTTGCTAATTTGCCAAACACTTCTAAATGAGAGAGAGAGAGAGAGAGAGAGAGAGAGAGAGATGTTCCAAGACATTTTTAACTGTTTTAAAAAAAATAAAGAATTACATACATCATTTGGGCATGTTTGGGTTGAAGCCCAAATTTTATTTTATTTTATTTTTACACACACCCCACATGGGTTGAAGCCCTTAGTTTCTTTCATATCCTGCATAATATACATCTACTCTGATTCACCTTTTTTAAGATTAAAATTACGAGGGCAACCCTAAATGCAGAAGTGTCACAGACGGGTGTATTTTTCCAGTTGAAGGGGTTTTCCAATCCAATAACAATTTGTGCGTGTGTGTGTGTGTGAGAGAGTTCAGTTTGGAAAGCACAAACCCGATTTGAATTCAGGTTGGGTTTGGGTTGAGCAGTCGGGTTGTGAATAATCACATGTATTTGGGTCAGATTGAGATTGAGTCGGCTCGTGTTTGGGTTGGATTGGATCAGGCTTCAAGTTGGGCACCTCAGGTTGGAGTTTAGGCTGGGTCAGGTTATGGGTTGAGTCCTCTTCAGGTCGGGTCGGGCACAGGTTGACCCTCAACCTGACCCAACACACCCAAGTTGCACTCCTAGCCCCTCAACCTGACCCAACACGCCCAAGTTGCACTCCTAGCTTGTAGCAAGTTTGCATGCTCCAGAGGTAGGTCAATAGATTGAGTCCTCATGCAATAAACAAGTTGACTGGGTGACCGACTCAATGAAGCCATGACAAGTTGCGTCGAGTTGACGGAGAGCCTGACTGGACTGAATCACACTCATCAACAAGCTACCAAGAGACTCAGCATCTAAGTTTCAAGTCTAGCTACTTAGTTTTGGTACTATGGTTTTGAAAAAGATGATGATTGTGGGTACTTTTATTAACACAGTTCAGCAGCATTCAGGATAGTCATAAGGCAATCAGAACATCCAAAATTTCAAGTCAAAAACCTGATTGGGGATATAGAGCATGACCCAAAATCCACACTGCAGCAGATGATAGTAGCCATCTGTTTTTGCTCATGGAATTTGGAACACTGGCTATTTTATTTTAACCATCCATCTTATAGCTGCCAATTGCATGGTTAGGATTGTTAGATCAGTGTGAAATTTTTTTTAGCAATGCTCCCATGGATAATGCGCCCTGCACTTTGGATGGACGCCACATGTAAGAAGGCCGAGTCATTACCATTTTGAAAATGGTGGTAAACTATCACGGAGTCTCATCTGCCCCGCACTCCAATCCAGACCGTCCAAATCATGTATGAACATAACCCAAAAATTACCTTGATTGGGTGATATCAAGGTCTGAGCCCATTGGCTGAAGCTGGTCTGGTGGCCATGTTCTATTTAACTGTCCATCTCAGGGTTGCCAATTAGATAGCTAGGATCATTCAATAAGTGTAGCATTCAGATGTACTTAACTCCATTGGGGCCCACAATTTGAACAATCCGAATTGATGTTCATGGGTGCGACACATTCCATGGATTAGTCACCATCGTTTTAAGGAAATGGCCAAAAATATGAATTAGTACTGAAAGAAGATAGGCAACAGAGTTACTTTATAAATAGGCAGCAAAAATATATTGTTACAAAAATGAAAACTGATACATGAGAGAAGCCCTGAATTGTATTTATTATGGTCATCAAGAAATAATTCTAATACAAGCTGTGATTACCAGTCTGAGGAAAGCCGAGAAAGACTCGAGCTGTGCTGGAACGGAGTATATGGAAAACAAAATCAGAGTATGAGGGTAGATCAGCTTCTGTATCTGACAATGGTTATTTCACCATGAAAGAGCTTTTACAACTGCAGCCACCGGCAGCTCTTGGATTTGTTGTCACCTGCACATTACATTGAATTCAATTACTTGTCCAGAAAATAAAAAAAAATGGAGAAAGCTTCCAAGCCACCAGCAGAGTTAACAAGGCAGAGTGAATCAATGAAACTATCTTTTATCAGATGCTTAACGAAAATCTACATACACAAACACACACAAAACTTACAAACCCTCCCGGCCAAAACGGCATACTACACAGAAAAGGGAAATAGAAAACCCCCCAATGAAGATTCGAAAGGCTGCCAAAGCAAGCCGCCAAGGCAACCCAGCGAAAAGCCAGGCCCCAAGACCTAAACTAAACCTGGAGGGACCACTCCTATATACACCACAAAACCCAGCGAGCAACTCCCACTGCTTCATTAGACAAATTATTAAAAGACCGGTTATTTCGTTCCAACCAATTGACCACAAGCTGGCCAACAGCGCCAAGTGCCACTTTCGCTTGCCTAATCTACCCCCTGAATCGCCATGCCAGGCATAGAGAAGGATTTCAATCGAACTCGCCACCACCAAGGAAATGGATTAAACACTTTTTTAGGTGACATTGGTTTCCATGATCTTATCATGAAAATCAACCTCGTATTGGTAAGTAAAGCACTTATCCATGAGATAAGAGCCTTGTATCATTTTGTAGAACCATCAGGTTTGTGCTTGAGAGTGAATACCATTTACTGAAAGTCAACCTCATATAATGTCAGCAGTTGCCATTGCAAGAGAGTTATACTCTACTTTTGCACTGGATTGGGCCAACATGAGTTTTCTTCACACTCCAGGAGACGAGGCTGGGTTCGAGAAAACACAGTGGCCAGTCAGTGATTGTCTATTATTCAGACAACCAACCCAATTTGCATCAAAGTAGGCTAAAAGAGTAAATTGAGTAGATGTTTTGAAGAGAAGATTCTTGGTTTGATGTATTTTAGGATGCGTCTGACAATAGTTAAATGTGTAGAGATTTGTGAAGAAAGAGAGGAGTTGTTGAAGCAGCGGGAGTATTGCTCTAACCAGACATTCCACAAACAGGCTATTAGCAGAAGTCTCCATACTGCTCTGAAGTCTTTAGCG
Source organism: Magnolia sinica (assembly GCF_029962835.1). Taxonomy (NCBI): domain Eukaryota; kingdom Viridiplantae; phylum Streptophyta; class Magnoliopsida; order Magnoliales; family Magnoliaceae; genus Magnolia; species Magnolia sinica. The sequence continues at coordinate 23,065,466 of NC_080591.1, read as the reverse complement.
AAGCCCACACCATGCCAAGCATGCATCAAATCAGGAATGTTGCCTGGCATGACCTAGGAGAAGTGGAATTTGCACTAAATGAGTGACTAGATGTCGGCGAAAAAAGGAGGATGGATGAAGAGGTGCTCTATGGACTCTGCCTGATGCAAACAGAGCAAGTAAACATTGGTCGGGATCATTCCTCTTCTCCGGAGATTGTCGACTGTAACAATGGGGGATTGATTCTTCTATGTTGGTCAGACATGAAAATGGCAGGTCACTTATTCTACTTTATGTTGATATAATTTTCCCAGGTAGCCATAATTATGTAATTTCCTCCATAAATGATATAAGGCGCCAGTTGAATTGAAAGATCTTGGTCTTCTTCACTATTTCTTATTAGTTGAGGCTCATAGAACAACAAATGGTCTTTCACTCGCTCAGCTCAAGTACTCGCTTTACTAAAATGTGCGAATATGAAAGTCATCAAACGGCCATGATTCACTCCCATGACACCCGAGTCAAAACTCTCTTCATGATGGTTAAAAATAATGCAACCGAATATCGTAACCTAAATGGAGTTCTCCAGTATTTTACCATCACTCGAGCCAATATTTCTTACGTGGTCAATCAAGTATCCAAATTTATGTATGATCCGACCTCTATACATCTCACTACTGTCAAACGCATTCTGAAGTGCATCAAATACACTTTTAACTAGGGGCCTTCTCTTCATACCATCCTCTCAATTAACCTCTTAGCATACTCTAATGCAGATTGGGCTGGTTGTCCAGATAATAGATGATAACTGATTGGCTATTCTGTTTTTCTCAGACCCAAACTTGCCTTGTTGAATGTGAACAAACAACCCACAATGGCCTGATCCAATGCAGAAGCAGAGTACCAATCTCTTGCAATGCCAACTGCTGACATAATATGGCTACACTTCATTCTATGCGATCTCAATATTATTTTATACCAACCAGCTATCGTTATGTGCAGCAACATTAGTGCCATTTACATGGCAGGCATTCCAAATTTTCATGCCCACACAAAATACATTGGTTGATTATAGTATATCATAGAATGTATTATGCTTATTGATCTCCGTCATGGTGTGCAAAAACGATTTTGTAGCAGTGATGATGGACACACTGTTACGTGTTACGAGCCCATAACGGTTCAGGTCCGATTTTGGTTTCTTAAATTTTATTTTTTTTATTTTTAAAAAAAAAAAAAAAAATTAAAAACCTGGGGGGGGGGGGTCGGGGGTCATAACCTGTAACAGTAACAGCAGTGGCCATTACGATCACAGTTACAGTTACTGAATACCTTGATCTCCATATTCTCTTTGTGGGCACTAAAGAACAACTTTTCACAAAAGGACTCATCGGATCAAGGTTAACTCTATTAAATGACAAGTTGATTAAAGACCCACCCGCATCATCTTGAAAGGGAGTATTAAGGGATCATGTGTTGCACATCTGTTATATAAATTCAATCAGTTAACAACGACAGCGTAAAGAGATAAATCTAATCCCATTTTTAAACTCTTGTAAAAAAATCTATTCAAGTCATTTGGTTGTTTGGAATGGGCCTACAAGAAAAAAAATGAAAGATAACATAATTTTTCTTAAAAGCTCACAAGAAGCGAGAAAAGAATAGAAAAAGCCCATAGAAAACAAAGACTAAAGCAGCCTAAGTGGCTGAGGTGGAAACATCCCAACTAGAAATAAACCATTTAATCTTTGTAATTGTGGCAACTGGCAACCACCTCCGCCCTCATGTTTCGAAAACAACACACATATCTCAAACCCCAAATGGCCCAAAGCACTGCCATTAAAGTCATTCTCCACTTAGATTTACCGATTTGGCCCACTCCACACCCATGCCAAGCCCACAGTGTCATCCAAGAATTTCGGCATGACCCGTTCAGTTTGAAACTCGAAAAGAAAGTGATGCCAAATTTTCATGGCGAACAAACGGTGAAGAAAACCATTCATCTATCTCTCCCTTTCCATCTCTCTCATAAAATTCATCATACTACGGGTGGATCATGTGTTATATATCTGTTAGATATTGAGATAAAATCAATGGTTTTAACAAATGTTACAGCCATGTAAAGGGAAAAAATTCATCATACTACGGGTGGATCATGTGTCATATATCTCCCTCCCTCCCTCAGCTCCTATGGATCCTGTATGTTCCTCATTTGGAGAGTTTTTTCCCCCAGACCATGGATTGATCGTTTGGAGATTCTCTACAACTTTCCTTTTGGTGCCCCCCCATGGATCCTGTATGTTCCTCATTTGGAGAGTTTTTTTCCCCCAAACCATGCACTGATCGTTTGGAGATTCTCTACAACTTCTTTCCTTTTGGTGCCCTCTCTTTGCAACAACCGCCACCAGCGGAGATCATTTTCCAAAAACTGCCGTGTCCCATGCCCATGTCAAAGATATTGACGCTGCTATTAGGAAAGAAAACCATTTTTTTTTAATTACATTCTAGTGATTTTTTTACTGTCAAAATAGTTCTAATGTATTTCTAGTTAAGTCTACTTGCTCTATATCCTATGGTGATGGTGGTGAAAGCAGTCAAATACCATAGCTTTCTATGAAAATGAGTGACCAACCAGATCATGTATTATGCAATACATGGAGTATGAATCATGCATGTTAGCAAAGGAAGCATCTAACCAGGAAAGCAGAGCGGATCAGCTCCTCAACATAATCAACAGTGGCACCTTTGACAAAGTCATATGAGATTGTATCAACCACCAGCTTGACACCTTCCTTCTCGAAAATTCTACAAGCAGACATGGGTGATAAATGAGATCAAGAGGGCGGGGGGGGGAGAGAGAAGAAGAAGAAGCATGCTAAGACTTTTTTTAAATAACAAAACGCGTAGTTACTACTTGTGAAAGTTAGAAGACAACCTATCATCTGAATTGGCTTTGTCATCCAGCAAAAAGGCATATTGGAACCCAGAACAGCCTCCAGCTTCAACGCTCAAACGAAGCATCTTTCCTCCTGCAGATGCTTCTTTGGAATGCAGCTCTTTCATTCTCTACAAAGAATTCCCATAGTAAATTCAAAGATAACTAACCTTGTTGATCAAGAACTGAGAAGGTTTAATAGTAGATAGTTGGAAATGTACTCTTACACAGACCTTCATTTACAGACTTGAAAAGCTCAAGATTTAAAAACAAAAATGGTGCAAATAATATGAGCAAAAAAAATAATAATTTTCACCACAAAAAATAAAAATAAGAATAAAAACATCAGTAGTTAGGTAAAGGAGGCATGTTAGCACCACTAAAGTTGTTTGCCTCTGCAGATATCCTAAATATGACAACAAAGGATCCATTAACAAATAAACTAACTTTCTCAGTTGTCTCCTATTGACGACAACCGCCTACTAGGCCCCAGAATGGTAGTTTTCTGGCATTGTTTGTGATCCATGCATGGTATGCCAAATCGGTTACGTATCGGCCGTATCGGCCGATACGTAACGGTAACGGTGTGAACCGTTACCCGTTTCGGGGCCGAAACGGCCGATTCGATTTTTTGTACCCGTATCGGCCGATACGGGACCGATACGGGCGTAACGGGCCGTTACGGGGCGTAACGGGCCGTAACGGGCCCGAAACGGGCCCGAAACGGTAACTTTTTTTTTAGCTCTGTTTTTGCTGTTTTTTTGAAACATCTTGCTTCCAAACTGTTTCTAAGTCCTTCTATTACTAATTTCGACCAACCTTAGCTAGGTATTTGATAGAAAAACACATTATATTATAGATTTTTTTGAATCAAAGCTCGGTGGGCCATTTTTCAGAAATTCGTCAAAAATAGGTATTTATACTTTTTTTAATATATTTTACTGTTTTAATCATGTCATATGATGTGTTAATCATAGTAGAACATGTTAATGTGCATTTTACAGATTTGGGGTGCCATTTAATAATTTTTTAATATTTTTTTCTATTTACGCATGAATTTTGGCCCCTTTTTTTAAAATTCGAAAAATCAGTTTTTAATGGTTGTTGTGCTGTTTTAATCATGCCATTTGATGTATTAATCATAGTAGAACATGTTAATGTGCATTTTACAGATTTGGGGTGCCATTTTATATTTTTTTAATATTTTTTTCTATTTACGCATTTATTTTGGCCCTTTTTTTGAAAATTCGAAAAACCATTTTCAAATGATTCTTTTGCTGTTTTAATGATGTCATATGATGTGTTAATCATAGTAGAACATGTTAATGTGCATTTTACAGATTTGGGGTTCCATTTTATATATTTTTTATATTTTTTTCTATTTACGCATTTATTTTGGCCCTTTTTTTGAAAATTCGAAAAATCATTTTTTAATGATTCTTTTGCTGTTTTAATGATGCCATATGATGTGTTAATCATAGTAGAACATGTTAATATGCATTTTACAGATTTGGGGTGCCATTTTATATATTTTTTTTTTTTTTCTATTTACGCATTTATTTTGGCCCTTTTTTTGAAAATTCGAAAAATCATTTTTTAACGATTCTTTTGCTGTTTTAATGATGCCATATGATGTGTTAATCATAGTAGAACATGTTAATGTGCATTTTACATATTTGGGGTGCCATTTTATATTTTTTTTTCTATTTACGCATTTATTTCGGCCCTTTTTTTGAAAATTCGAAAAATCATTTTTAATGATTCTTTTGCTGTTTTAATGATGCCATATGATGTGTTAATCATAGTAGAACATGTTAATGTGCATTTTACATATTTGGGGTGCCATTTTATATTTTTTTCTATTTACGCATGAATTTTGGCCCTCAAAAATAATTGCAAACACCTAAATGTAAGATATTTTCATATTACATTCATTCTAATATATCTATCATTGATAGTAGATAGTTAGAAAATTAAATATATGAATTTTGTAGTCAAATTCAGGTTATCCGGTTCATAAATTCATCGACAGTCCGATACAACTTCTCACTAAAGAGTGGACCGATACACCACCATAAACATGTTCCCATATATAAATGAAAGCAAATTTGAACTGCTTAGAATATTCAGTATTAAATCCATATTTATCATATTTTTTTGGCAAAAAAAAAATATTGCTCCGTAACTGGCCGTTACGCCCACGAATCACCCTTACGCCCCCGTATCCGTATCGGTTGTGGAGGTCACCGTTACGCCCACCGATACCGATACGGGACACCTCGTGATCCATGGCAACGCTTTGGGTCCTTGGTAACTACCTTGAACATCTTGAAATTGTAGTATACGTGTGTATCATTATCATCTTCATCTTAGCCCTCTCCTAGGAATTCGGGTTCTTGATTTAAAAGGCATGTTGACACAGGGTTTACAATCTCAGTAGACATCAAGCTTTGTCTTTTACCCAGACTCTTCGAAACTGGGCATGGCGGAGGCTCACATTGGAAGAACTCGTTCGGCAGCATGGTCCTACCAATACCAATCCCCAACCTGACTATTTACACACACACCCCAATGGGGAAGCGAGCAAAGTAGGGTTGTGGGAGGGCAATTGCAAGGCATTAGTGCTGACCACAAGACACACACAACATGCTATGCTCTTGTAGAGTATGGCATATTACATGCATGCAAACACCTCCTATACAATACACATGGCAGGCTGCATGTCCATTCATGAAAACTATGGACCACTTTAATGGATGAAGCCGACCTGAAAGTCACATTCGATGAATGTTCTTAGACATCTCATCAGTCGATTGAAAGGCAGTATGAGAATTTCTGACATATTGGTACTTTCCCACCAATCCTGGTACTTCTAAGATATTATAAAAGGATGAGTGTTCTACTTCAAGAGGCATTTAGAGAGAGAGAGAGAGAGAGAGAGAGAGAGAGAGAGAGAGAGAGAGAGAGATTCTTTACAGCAATTCAATCATAATATAATTACCTCGCCCTTGCTAGTGATATTTCTTGGAGTGAAGAAAAGTTGCTAACTTTTTATATATTTTTTTTTCTGTTAGAAAACTAAAAGAAAATACAGTCTATCAATTTAGAAATGCAAAAGAGAGGCAAAGATTCTCAGCCAATAGCATGTTGATGACTAAACCACAAAAGGTAGCTTGATTACTCTCAGTTACTGGTTAGAATTACTTCTGTCAACTTCACTTACATTGAGCTGGACTAAGCTTCCATTCGAAGTAACATAACATGATTATGCACCATCTTCAAAAGATCTCTTATGAGAAAAGGTCCCATCCTTCAACATCATGAATTCATGATTACATTGATCAAGTCATGAATTACCCATGAAGCATAGGAAGAAGTCCCAGGCATAAGGGGATCTATCACGACAAACCCAGAACTTCAAATAAAGGGCTTTATACAGCCATTACAGGAGTTTGTTGAGATCCGATTGCACCACCAACCAAAACCTTTATGTCTGCCTGACGGGCTCCAAGTAATGGTGTTGCACTTAATGCAGGGGGATTTTAATGCTTTCAAATTGGAATCAAGTCCTACCACACTCCTCAACCTGTTGTTTACTGCCAAGGCAATCACTCGAATCTTCTCCCAACCCAACCTGGGAACAAACTGGAAGGAACTGCAGCACGGGGAATGCTAGAGTCTCATCACAAGGTTCATTTTGAGTTGTGGGTCAGAGGGAGCGCTTTGGGCTAGCAGACCACAAGGGTCCTGGTAGTATACAGGTGCAAAACACCCAGAGGTGGCTGCAAGGGGCAGCGATGTCACACACCAGCCTAAATAACGAAAGAAGTTTGGTTCAGCTGAAAGAAGACGATGGGGACAGTTCTCTAACATGGGAGAAAGCATCAAAATCCATATTTGAGTGACAGAAAGGGTGAGTGTAATGGGTGTGAAAGCTAAACCCCGATTCCACCAAACTCAATAGGAAACCAACTGAACTGTTCTCGGCCACAGGAAATAATGGACACGGGTTATGCCGGGAACTGTTGAAAACCTCTTGAGGGCATGGCATCGGGGAAGCCGACAAAGTAGCGTGGAGGATGATTCACATGGCTGTTTTTTGGGCCATTTGGGGAGCTAGAAATAGCAGATGTTTTCAGAATGAAAGCTTGGGGGTAAACAAGGTTGTCAGGCATGTTAAAGGGTTGGTGGCCAGTTGGGTGGTGTTTGTAAAGGCCGATTTGGCCAATAATCTGTTTGGGCCCTCTTAGTCGTGTTTGTGGTGTGTGGATTGTATTCTTTGCCGCTTTTGCAGGCTTCTCAATAAATTTGTTATCTTTAGAAAAAAGTTCATTTTATTAAGTGCCAAAATTTTCATTATTGTCGTATTTTGCACGATGAAAAACAAATAACAGAAAATTATATGAAATTTTATTATAAAAATAACAAGGTTTTGTATGGTCATTATATGTTATTTAAAAGGGGTTATATCATTCAATCGATATTAGGGATGAGACTGGAGGTTTGATTGTGGAACTTTTATGTTTTTTTTTTCAATTGTATCTCAATTCTCAACTTATACTTTGTGATGTTTGCATATTAGATGATATTGTGATAGCAGACAACAGTTCAAATGAAAATGGGTGCAAGCAATGACTTTTACAGAATTGAAGTGACTTCGTGAGGGTGAGCAGGGAAGCAGCAATATTCAAAAATCCAAAAAGCAGGCGCACTTATGAAACATTATATAATGTTTAATGCTTGTGAGAAAGATGAAGAGTAAACATATTCTAGGACAGAAGAAGTTTCTGTGTTTGAGTTTGCAACACACCCATGGTGTACCTGAGCTGTACCTGAGTGATGCAGCTCAGGAACCATGTAGGCACAGATACATAAAATTTCAACTGCGTTTCAGCCGCTTGTCTGGCATCATGGGCAGTTTAGGCAACCTTTTTTAGCAGGCTTGACATATCATCCAAAACCTGTATACATACCGGAATCGTCCATGAACAATAAAGACGTATCAGTCCATATCAGCACGAAACAGCCCAACCAAGCAGTGTTTTAAATAGCTATGCTATGTAGCATGTAGCTATGCCACATGGCATAGCTTAGCCTTGATGCTACGTAGCTCATGACAAAAGCTTAAGAAGCGTGTAGCCTACGCTACATGATCATTTGCATACACTACAAACTACATAGCTCACATGACAAGTTATATTTCACTACAACATTAAAATCAACAATGATTTGTTACATTTTTCTATTTTCAATAAAAATTAATAATCTCCTCAATGCTTTTAGTAAAAATAATGTAAATAACAGTATTAATCAGTTTCGTTGCTCTTTCTTTACCTTTAGACTTAGTGATTACCCTTTCCTATTACTTCAAGTTGCATTTGGTTGCATCAAATATAATGAAATTTTGCTAAGTTTCATTGTTAATTAGTCTAATTTAGTGAATATCCTGAAATTGGTGCAACCTTCTTTGTTTTTTCGAAAAGTCATGAGTTATATTAATAGATAGAAAGAGAACAAAGCAAACAAAGGGTATGGGGCAGCACCGCTGAGATAGTGATACCGCCACCTATGTACCTGAGAAAAGTAAATTACAACCCTTTAACTTATCAACGTTAACCGCCCATTCAACTACTAATAATCTAGCTTTTGTAGCAACATGATCCGCCGAATTTGAAGACCCGTTAAAGCATCTACCATTTCTTTCTTCCCAAACTGCCCACCAAACTGCGAGAAGAGACATTCTCCACAGCTTTGTCCTAGTCTTACCCAGCGATGAACCGTGCCAAGCCTTTAGAAGATTACCTGTCGAGCTAGGGGCAGCCCATGCAATATCAAAGCGAGATAAAATGTTTGGCCATATACAGCTAATGAAGGGGCAATGGATGAAAAGGTGGTCCACCAATTCCTCGCTAGACATGCAGCACAGACAAACGTTTGTAATGATCATCCCTCTTTTCCTCAAATTGTCCATCGTAAGAACTCTTTCCTTGGCCACTAGCCAGACAAACCCCACAATCTTTGGAGGAGCTTGGTACTTCCATACCTTGTCGGTGTGGGTCTCTTCTTTCTTTGCAGTAACTTTTTCAATGCACCTATAGAAAGATTTGACCGAGAAGACTTTAGATTTGTGATACTTCCACTCTAACTTATCTTCACTTTCCGTATCTATCTTGACTCGTTGAATCCGATCCAGCAAGGCTACATACTCTTCAATCTCATGATCAAAGAGGTTCCTTCTACAAACAACACTCCACACCACCTCATTCCCAAACGCAATATAGCAATCAGCTACTGAGATGTTCTGATTCGAGACAATGCGGAAAATACACGGAATCTTTCAGCTTATCATCTCCTACCCAAGGATCTAGCCAATATCTAGTTCTATCACCTCTTCCCACCGCAAGACCTATCCCTTCCAAAACTTCCTCTTTTATGGAAAGCACCCCCTTGCACACCGCCGAGGCTCTGTAATAGGAAGAAACTTTGGTCCACCAGCCCCTTTTGAACGCCCATACTTACTTTTTATAACCGAGTTCCAAAGATTACCTTCCTCCGTTCCCAGTCTCCAAATCCACTTACCTAGCAAGGCCCGGTTCATCCTTCTTAAGTCTTTTATTCCGGTCCCTCCGTCTTGAACATGCTTGCAAACCTCATTCCATTTCATAAGATGGAATTTCTTCTTTTCTTCCTTGCCATGCCATAAGAAATCTCTTCTTATCTTCTCCAAATGTTTTAAGATCGAAGGCAGACATATAAAAAGAGACATGAAGTATATGGGAAGGTTTGAGAGAGTTGCCTTAATAAGGGTGATTCTTCCTCCTAGGGAGAGATATGCATTTCCATCTAGCTAGATACGTCTCAAATCTGGAGATGACCTTGTCCCATACCCGCGGTGGCAGCTTGCCAATACGAAGAGGAAGGCCCACAAAGGTGGTTGGGAGGGAGCCCACGTCACAATGAAAGTAATCGGCAAATTTCACAATCTCTTCCTCTTCCATGTTTACACCTAGCATCTTGGACTTTCCCAAATTCACTTTCAGACCAGACACAACCTCAAAGCAACGAATGATCGTTCTAAGGTTGGTGACTTAAACTTCCTCTGCTTCGCTAAATAGAAGCATGTCATCAATAAATTGTACATGAGAAATCGGATTATCCATGCCTTCCACCCTGATACCGCTTATGATGCCCCATTCTTGACCTCTATTAAGCATTTTCGATAAGGCTTCCACAACCATTTCGAACAGAACGGGGGATAACCGATCACCCTGCTTCAACCCCCTCGAGCTCTTGAAAAAACCTTTTGGGGAACCATTAATAAGAATTGAAAAGAAAGCAGAACCGACACATTCCCCTATCCATTTTCTCCACTTGACTCCAAAACCCATCCGCTAAAGAATGTACTGCAGAAAGCCCCAGTTCACGTGGTCATATACCTTTTCAGGATCCAGTTTGCATATGATGCCTTTTCTCTTGGATCTATGGCTGGAGTCCAAACAGACATTAGTAATAAGAGCACTATCTATGATTTGTCTTCCTGAAATGAAAACACTTTGGTTGACTGAGATGATTTTTCCTAACACCCCTTTCAAACAAGAAGCGAGGACTTTAACCAGAATTTTGTAAGGGCTGCCATTAAGTCTGATTGGTCTAAAGTCCTTCAGCAATTCCACTCCCGAAATCTTTGGAACGAGAGTGATAAACGAGGCTCCCAACTCTTTTGATAGACGGCCTCTAGCGAAAAATTCGGATGTGAAGTCCGTGATGTCATCTTTAAGCATATCCCAAAAGGTTTGAAAAAACGCAATCGGGAACCCATCTGGCCCAGGGGCCTTGTCTCCTCCAAGATCATCCACTGCCCCTTTCACTTCTTCGATAGAAATCGGCCCTTCGAGGACTGTAGCATCTTCATCTGAAATTGGTGCAACCTTGATTAAAAATCTAGAAGTGGCATGTAGCTTATGCTACAGGTTATGTTGTTTATGCATCACGCTTCGGAGGGGTGAACGCTACACTACACACTATTCGTTATTTAAAACATTAAGCCCAACATAAGGGGATATGACCACCGATACAATACACCAAAACCGATTAACAAACCTTGTTTCTGAGATTACTAAGAAGTGACAACATGTTCCTGATAAAGAGAAGACTGAGAAGATATAACAATACCTCTTAAGCGAAAGTATCAGCCATCCATCAGCTTGTCTGCCTAAAGCAAACAAAATGTTTAGCCTAGTAGCTAACACACAAACCTTATCAAATATAAAATCCCCCAAGGATAGAATTTGCATTCTTCGCCAAAATGATAGCAGTGCTCGACTCACCTTCCAAGATAACACTCCTAGAAAAAACTGACAAGAAAATATGCCACCCTTGGGCCCAAGAATCGACCCTCACAGAAAAAACAGACCCCGGCCAACCAGAGTAAGTCATTTGTAATCCCTTCCTTGTGATAGAGAACACCGACCACTTTGCATGGATCCACATCATTGAAGAAGAACCATTGAATTTTAGTATCCAAGTTAAGAAAAGAACTGCCAATGGCAACCAAAATTTCCACAGAATACATTCGCCACAATGCATTTCATAGAAACCGAGTAGCCAGCAGTCTGGAATTGCGGTCCATGGCACCAAACCATTCTTAGAAAAGTTTCATTGCTTTGAGCTTTCTCGCCTCTCAAGTGCCTAGGAAATAAACTAACCAAATCCCCATGTAGAAATATGTCAAGATCTATGCAACTCAAAGGCAAGTATGTCCTTCAAACCCTACAACATAATACTCTTCCTCTCTTGGCTGAAGACATGTGACAACTGACAAGATAATTGTTCATGAGAGAGAGACAGAGATGGCTGAGCTCAGACCACTAAAAAGGAATAGGAATTGCAAAACATAGTCTAATGACGGCTTCAAGATTCAATGCTTGTGGGCCAATGGTGATCTAGACCGTTGATGCAAGTGCAATGGGTTCAGACATCATGGGGTATTGCGTGAAAAATCTCCCTTGCTGAAAGGATTTAATTCTTCAACAATAGTTATATTTTCATTGAATGCGGACATTGTCATTTTTTTTGTCTTCAACTGCCTATTTGCATTGCAGGCCATTGGTCAAAGGGTTATAGTCATCCAGTCTGTGAGAATTCTAGGCACCCCCAATATGGTCGGGTCCCCTATCCTGTATCAACCACAACTTAGCAGCACGATCCTTCTCACCAGGTACCACTCTTGCTTCAAATTGCAATTGAGACTCCCGCTCCCACTCCAACTTCCTAGCAGTTTATACTAGTTACCATTTTGGAAACAGGCACTTTGCCACTCCTGCACCCAAATCTGTTAATCTGTTGCCGCTTCGCTTCATGCTCCATGCAACTATAAACCACGGTAGAAAAGTACACACTGATCGATCAATCTTAATGTCCTGTCTAAGGTTGCAACCGGGCTGCGTTGTCCTCCATCCAGCCACTATGGGATGGACTTGGGATGCACCTAAATGTCCTTTAGGTCAAACAGGTGCCTGATTTTTGGGCTGCCTGGCTACTAATTGAGCCGGATGAGTCTTCCTTGCCCAATCAAACTTATGTAATGTGGGTGGGCTCAATATTTGGATGGTGGGTCCAGGTTGGCCCCACTCCAACTCCTAAGTGCAATTCTACAGTTGGGTGGGCCAGGCTGGACTCAGGTCCTCAGCCCATTGGCTGCACCTGGACACGCTTGGCCCCAATCCGGCCTCGCCGAGTAGCAACCTTAGTCCCATAGTTAACATCCAAATAGATGGTAGTAAAGATTATCAGCAACAGTCAGAAAACAATTGGGAAGACGGCTTTCATACACCATCCAACCAACACGGTTTTTGGAAAGCGGTCCATCATCTACAGGACCCACCTGATGAACCGGCCGATAATGGATTATTCAAAAGATTTTCAAAGGCGCCTTTCGCCCCATTTAACTCATAAAATATCCGCGACCTATTTATAGATTCTTATTTTTTATGTTTCTTTCAAAATTCAAACTTTGTAGTCGAGCTTTAAAATCCCGATTCCCCAATTATGTGCTTTTATCAGTTTTTTCGAGAATTGATATCTACACCCACCCTGATTAATCTGGATACACCAAGAAAATGAAATGAAGGTTTTTTTGTACTGTTTCAATTCCAAAATGAAGAAACAGTGTTTGCAAATCAGTCATTTTTTCCCAAAAGAGGGCCATATTCACACTTTTCATCCTTTTTCTATATTTTTCGTAGTCCAATTTCAAAAAGTTGTGCCATTGCATTACTGAAAGTAGAAAAGAAATGGTGTTTATATTAAAATAAATAAATAAATAAATAAAATGGGTGTAAATATCAATTCCAAAAAAATAATTTTCTTATGAAAATTGCCGGAAAAATTTAAAAAAAAAACCAGAGAGAATACCCGAATGCAATTTTCTGTCATGTGTACGGCATCTTCCTGAACCGTTGGTATTGGAGATTCTTCGATTCTGACGGCGGATGAGAGAAGCCTCTGGTTTTGGCGGAGGCGAGTGGTGATGAAGGGCGTTAGGCGGTGGAGGAGAGATCTAGAGGTGGAGGACATCGCTCTCTCTTAGCCACCTCAGCTCATGTTAGCCGCAGCCCGGCCAATCTTGGAATCCTAATTCGATTTGCTTTCGTTTCGCGGTCGTTTGCAGAGGAGGCAAAGGAAGGTTGCTAAGCTGCGCCGGGGGTGTCTAGCGCCTTCCTTGCAAGCGGTGTATATGTGCAATATTATGCATAGGTGGACGCGGATTTCCTGATGAAGCCTTTTGCATGAAGTCCTGCGCAAGGATGTTGGGTGGGGCCCACCGAGATGTTTGTGAGAAATCCAACCCGTCCATCCGTTTTTAGAGATCATTTTAAAACAGGAGACAAAAATTTAGGTGGATCCAAAACTAAATGGTTCACAACATGGGGAAAATTGGGGAAAGAAATTCTTACCGTTGAAACCCTCCCGGGATCCATCTTTATGTTTATATGCCATCCAAACCGTTTATAATGTCATTACCACTGGGATGAAGTGAAATTACCTGACACAAAAATTTTATGGCCACAAGAATGTTTCAAAGATTCGCACTGAATCCCCACTCTTTCCCCTCGTGTGACCCACTTTAGTTTTGGATCAACCTTATTTGTGGTCATATGTCTTCAAATGAGCTCTCAAAACGGATGAACGGGGTGGATTTCTCACAAACATCTCGGTGGGCTCCACCCAGCATCCTTGCGCAGGACTTCATGCGGAAGGGCAGGAAATCCGCGTCCCAGATTGGTACTGCCCTTACTTTCCTGCCGACGTGTCACATATATAAGATATCCGAGTCATGGAAAAGGTGGGCCACAGCAACCATGGTAAAAGTCAGGCCGATCTACTCATCTGGTGGGCCACAGGGTCGAAATCGATTGAGAGACAATGGTTTGACTATTGTGCTTTTGTGGCCCAGCAGATGAGTGGATCTGCGCGATTTTCATAGGAAATTGTCATAGTGATGTGGCCCACCTTTTACAGGGATCAGATCACGTGAGACTAGTGGCCCATATTAATGCAAATGCCTGAAAGGATGGGCAGCCTGATTTAGGGGGTACATAGTCACGGCACGCGATTGCGAAGTTTACACGTGTTCCGTGAAGCCCACGCAAAAAAACGACACAACTGTCTGGAAGCGGATTACCTGGCGACCCTGGGTGATGTGGGCCCACTGCTATTATGTGTTTCATCCACTCCGTCCATTCGTTTTGCCAGCTCATATTATCTACATCCTATAAGAAATGAAGCAGATCAAAAGCCCAAGTGGACCACACCACAGGAAGCACCGGGAATGGACTGCCCACCATTAAAACTTCCTGGGGCTAAAGTGTTTGATCAAGCTGATATTTTTGTTTTCCCTTCAGGTCTGTGTGACTTACGAACAGGTTCGACGGCAAATAAGGACCCTAGGAATATTTCAACGGTAGGTGTTATTATCTCCGTTGTTTCATGTGGTGTGTTCTAATGGAGCTTTTTATCTCCTTCTTTTTTGGGAACATCATATGAGCTGACGTAACGGATGGACGGCGTGGATATAAAATACATGCATCGTGATGGACCCCACAGCACCTGTCACTTAGTCATGGTAATGGCTACCAATCGGATACGGATTGGCTACGCCCCCGTACATCTATTTTTTCAAGTGGATCATATTACACGAAAAAGTGCTGAATGAACGTGGACCATTCAAAACTCTTTGAGGTATAAGAGTCTTGGATCAAGCCCATATTTGTTTTTTCCCTTCATTTGGGTTTGCATGACCTAATCAATAGATTGGATGTCAAATAAACAGTACAATAGACCTTAGGGGGATTTTAATGGTGAATATCTAATCACTATTGTTTTCCTATGGTGGGGTCCAACTGAGATTTATATCCCTCTCATATTTTAGATCAAGCCCTAAAATTATGTGTAAAAATGAATGAACTAAATGGATGAAACACATACATCATGGTGGGGCCACGGATCACTGACCAATCCCTTTCCCTACCAATGGCCTTTTTTTTTCTTTTTTTTAATTTACACACACCACCATACACTCACGCCATAGTGGAATTTTACCACCTATGGGTACCCGAGCCCTGGACCAGGTGTTGAAACTCCTGAGAGTCTACCACTGGAGTAAGAGTAAGGACCCCAATGGTCTATTAGAAAAACAATTTTAGACTTGAATTTAAGGGCAGCTTTGGATACCTAAGTTACTTTTTCTACTTAGTAACTTATTTCAAGTAAGTTGGGTTTATGATTAGTTATAAGTAAATTTGGCTTATAATTAGTTATAAGTTTTTTATTTAAAAACTTTTTAATCACTTTAGTGAAATTTTTTAGCCTTTTATTTTTCATAAGTTGTGAAGAGAGACCCAAGACAGAAGAAAGAGTGGAGAAGTTAATAAGTTTGGTATTTAACTACCATACTTATTTTCTTAATAGATAAGTATTTCTTAATACATAACTTATCTTAAGCAACTTATGCTCCCCTAAGTGACCAGGGTCCGTAATTTGGAGGGCTTAGCTTAATTAACTTTATTTAAAATATATAGTTTCATAGTGCCTGTGTATCAAACATTGTTAAGAAAATATCAATTAAGCCCCAGCCACAGTTAATGGGGATGTCGTTTGGCTGATGACGTTGCCACTGACCACGTGGCTAGTGGTCGGAGCTACGTGGGCCCTACCATGATCTATGTGCTTTATCCACACCATTCATCTATTTTTAAACATCATTTTAATAATTTATACCATGAATGAGGTAGATCAAAATATCAGGTGGACCACACCATAAGAAAACAGTAGTGATTGAACGTCTACCATCAAAAACCTCCTAGGGCCCACTATGTTTATTTGACATCCAACCTATAGATTAGGTCATACAGACATGGATGAAGGCAAAAAAAACAAATATAAGCTTAATCCAAAACTTTTGTAGCCCCAGTAAGTTACTAATGGTGAGAGTTCAATCAACAGTGTGAACCAGTTGAGATTTTTATCCATCTCAGTTTTGGGTTTACGCTGAAAAATGGATGTTGGGCATGGATGAGACACATACATCATGTTGGGTCCACATAGAACCGACCCGCAGGCTGGGTTTGGGCCTGACATGTGTAGCCAATCCGGGTAGAAAGGGTCTACCGTCGGGATTTGACCTGGAGCCTGGAGGCTGGGTTTGGGCCTGACATGCGTAGACAGCTGATTTGGGGTGGCCCTGCACTCAGCATTATAGGCTGAGGCTAGCCTAGCCTAGTCTTCTTGCCATTTCATCGTAAGAACATTTCAAATTTAATAAAATGAACATTTAAAGGTTTGATTCAATACTTTTTACACATGATTTAAAATTTTATTTTTTAATTTATTATAATTACTTTTTTAAAATTCTCATGAGCGTCTATGGAATTAAGTTTTTTTTTTATGCGTCGGGTCTTAATAAACTTAATTTTACTCGTTTTTACAATATTGGCCAACTAATTAAAGGTTTTTTCACCATCCGATATGTGCCTTTTAATGTGTGGGCACACCTTAATTGCCTTGATAACTTCTTTTCAATGGGTGTTTATTGGCATTTTATAAATCCCTTCTCGAGCTATCTTTTTTCTTTTCCGTTATTGTTTCATTCTTTTTTAAACTTTCTTGTATAAGAAAAGTTGTGTTGGGGTTCATGGCGCATGTGCACAATATGTACGACCATATGCTAGGCGTTGTATCACGAGAGATAGTGTGATGCTATTCTCATGTACCTATTATATGTGAGAAGGGCGTGCGAACAATCTTAAAGATGACGACCATGTATTCAACTCGACCTAGCGGTAAATTTAAATATTTGTCGATTATATTGTTGTTATCTTACCATTTCTCCTGTATAGTTGTGGAGTTCTATTTTTTCTTGTTTTACTTACATTTTCCCATAACAATTGCTTAAGTTTCAATACAAAACACCCTAACTTGTGGGGCCCATTATGTTATATATGTGAAGTCCAATTTGTCCTTCGGGTTCTATAATTGATTTTAGGTTTTGGGGCAAAAAAACACTTGAAAAATATCCATAACTCAGGTGGGCCACATCATGGGGAACAACGAGGATGGGATGCCAACCATATGCCTATATTTGGGACCACTATGATGCTTATCTTTCGTCAAGCTCACTTATCAAGTGTAACTAGCCATGATGAAGCAAAACTACAAATTTCATATTTACCCACTCATATATCAAGTGGACAATACTCATAGGCACTTAGATGTTTTGAAGCAAATTTACACTATTCCCATGGGTATGGCTTATGAAAGTCATTTTTTTTCAAGTTAATCTTATATGTATGGTTGAGCCCCAGTTAATGTAACACACCAGCCCTCAAATACTTAGGTATTAGATGTCCCTAAATGTTACCATATGAATTTTGATTAAAATAGAAAGTTGCGTGTACGCAAAGCCCTAAGGATTGCAAGTCAAAACCCAACATAGAAGCGTGGCTCAATCGAACCACGTATCTTAACCAGATAAACCACGTGTTAGTGCACTAATTTGTGCACCTTATTTGTCAATCACGTGCATCTGTATGTCGGAGAGTCAGTTCAGCCATTGGAAGATGAAGACTGAAGACACGCAAAGATTAGAACATTAAGGAAGTGAAAAACAAGTATTTAAGGTGCCTTGGTAACCCTGACCTTGACCCAAAACAACCATCGAACCTCTTGATTATTCTAAATCTATAAGTAAATATTTTTTATTGTCCCTAGGCCTTATAATTAAAATTGAAACATAATAAGTGAGGTTATAAGATATACAACGTTGTTATGAAATTGTATGTTCAAAACATCAATTTTCGAGTAGTCCTCAATCCCATTGACAGGCTATTAATGGGACTAGATAAAATCGAAGAACCACTCAATCCGATCGAAAAATCAATCTAGTAACCCAACAAATTAATTATTGGATTTTCTCGATGAATCAACGGACTGTTCGATCTATCGAATGACCTTTACTCTCATCGAATGACTTTTCGACAATATCGATATACTCGTTAACTAGTTGTTTTATAACCATTACAAATTGGTTCTTTATAAAAGGGTATTCAATTATTGGGCAAGATAATGGTTTTTTCATGCAATGGAAGTTTAGATAATTACATACTCATATCATGTATTCTTATCCCATAAGTTCATAAGATCTAATTTAGTTTCCTCATGATTCATTGCTTGAAAGAGGATTCCAACCTCATTGAATAAGATGAATTCGATCTCCACCTTGTTATAGAGATTTGACTTGAACATATAGTAAAATTTTTGTTTAAATCATATATAACATCCATCCAAGTGAATCTCATGGGAATTACAACATTTCCATATATTATAAGAAATTCACCCAACCTCCCATCACCTTAGTCACATCAACAGAGCATCACATACAAGGTATTTGATCTTGGAGTTAAAGCATTAGCAAAGCATTGACATCAACTATCAGGAGAGTAAAATGGGATTTGATTAAAGCATGAGAGAGTATCGATCAAGCAACCTGAGATGACACATCAAATAGGCTCAATTTAATAATTGTCAATCAGTGAGTTTACACTATATTTTCTTGTATAAGATTGAGGGTAACAGTTTGCTCTTGTGTAGAGTCGAATTCACCGGACTCAGGTGTTTACGTATTAATCTTCATTGGAGCTATCCGCGAGAGTGAACATGGGTCCTTTGACTAGGACCAAGGTTATTGGTTAGCCGATATAATACCAACTAAAGTTTCTTACGGGAGCCTCTTGTGGGAGTGTACAATAAATAAGTTATTGTGTGGGATTGTGGTCTTCGTGTAGGGTTATAAAAGTTAGAGGTGAACCTGATTTAAAATCTTCAATAGTAAAATCTGATACACTTAGGGCTTGTTTGGACGGGCAGATTGAATGGTGTAGATGGGATCCGACTGGATTGCACAGATAACAATGCAATTAATGTGTTGTCAGTGAATTGTCTGTAATCCCATTGTAATTACAAATCCCACGCCTGTTTAGGTGGCCTGTTTGGGAAGGGGCGTCCATACAGGGATTCATTTCACTTGTCTTGTTTGGACGGTCATGGAATTTGATGCAATCCCAACTATTTCGTACGGATGGCATGTTTGGGAAGGCTGCGTTAGGTGGGGCCGGGATTAAAGCATGTTGATACCATCTGGGTGCGGAGTGAAGCTGGACAATGTGAGTAGCCAAATCACTACTGACCTGCGGTCATCAAGCTCGATGGACCCCACCATGATGCATGTGTTGTATCCATACCATCCACCCAATTTTAGAAATCATTTTATGGCTTCTCTATGAGATTAAGATAGATTTAAATTTCAAGTGGACCCACTACGTTACGTCCGTGGGAGCTGTCACACCAACCGTTAAAACATTTATAGGGTCCACAGTCATGTATTTTTGAGAGCCATCCTATTCAATTGTGAACATAGAGATATTGTGGCCCCTATAATAAGTTTTGAACGGAGGATGTCACTGTCCTCAGCCCATTTTCCATGGTGGGGTCCACTTGAAATTAAGATCTATCTTAATCTATTTGAAAACTCATAAAACGATCTATATAAATACTTGGTTGGTATGGATACAACACATGCATCATGATGGGGTCCATATAAATTGGTGAAGCCATGTTAGTCGCGAGTTGGCTACTGACCTTATCAGTCTTCATTCCGCACCCACACCATCATTAGTATAGGTTTTCGAATGATTGGTTACTCCCTTTGACACCATCCAATTGCTGATGGTGGGTGCTCTGTGGGGCCCATCATGATGTATATTTTTTAAATCCATTCCGGCCATCTATATTTACAGATGATTCACCAATATGAAACCAAAAAAAAATTGTGTATCCCTACCACATTTTGACCATATTACAGTATATAGTGTTTAATGAGCGTTCATCATTAAAAACATGATGTCAGAGAAGAAGTCAAGATCAAAGACCACAAAAAATTCAAATATCCAACGGAAATATCCTTAAAGTTACAATACCAATACTAGTTAAAATTTCAAAATTATCAGCAACGCAAAGAAAATAACCAACACGCCAACCATAATGGCGACGACTCTCTCGCGATCCGATGGGGTTAGATCATCAATCGACGTAGACTTCTCCACCACTTCCTTGTTGGTCTGGGACACCTGCCGGATAGACGAGGTCTTAGCGTCATGGATGTCCATCGTCGTAGATGTAGCGGCAACCTCAACATAAGGAGACTCTATGAGAGGTCTAGACGATTGACTTGCCTTACCGAAATAATTTTTCCAGTAAGCCACGGCCTCCTTCCAATCCCGAAAGGCTCGATGTTTGCCCCCACTGAAGCCCTTCACCTGTACTCGAGCATTATCCCATATTCTATATATTCCCGGATGACGTCCAACGAGACAACATAGTATTTATCTTTACCCATCTGCAATGACATGCGGGGATTAGGAACGACATATATGAAAATAGGATTAGGATTGTGAAATGATGCATATCGATCAGAAGGAATCCAACTATCCCTTACAAATCATTTACAAGACTTACAAGACTTGTATATACGTACCCTTCCTCTGGTAAATCAAGTATGTGGTCCGTTCCTTCTTTCATAGCATAATGCAACCATGTGAGTATATAAACCGAAGATGATAACAAACATATATAGACAAAGACCAAATCAGTCAAATACGGTATACAATACGCATATATAGCAGTACATTAACCTCCCAAAATTATCCAAACAAGAAAAAACAAAGATTAATAACATCACAACAATATAAGTTATTACAGTACTAGATAAAGAAAAAACCATAAGAAACGCAGTGACCACACCTTGTCAGACAGGTCCAACACCTCCATCACCAAAGTGATCACAGAGTATTTTCTTTAACCACTCCATTCGGCACTCGGGTCGCAGACTGATAAAGAACGACATAAGTGACTTGTCCTTACTCAGGATCTGACCATCCCTTACTAATCCTTTACAAGACTGACGTTGTTTTAACATATAAGCAGTACCATTTGGGACAATTAAGGGATCATCTGATCGAGTTATTGCGTTGTGTAGCACCCTCGTATCCGAAGCAGAACCCTCCCAACCGGCCAATACATATGTAAATTTCACATCGAATGAACACACTGCCAGGACATTATGGGAGACGACCCCTTTACGATTGTGAAAACTCGCCTGGTCAACCGCTAGAACATGTGCAGGAATGTGTGTTCCATCAATTGCACCAATGCAATCCTAAACTATAAGAACCAATTATCATGAAAGGACCGCACGTCAGATTGAAGTGAAAATTACAGACTTAGAAAACAGAACTACTGGAAAATTACCTGAAAGTAAGCAGACCACTTTAGATTTGTTTGGACTCCAACAGCGTCTCTGTTCCGGCTGGTTTAACTAAATCAGGGTATAGTGATACAATTGCCATTAGAACACGGTGAAAGTGCCGACTGACAGTCTCTCCTAATCGAATAAATCTGTGACCTAAAACCTGGTTGCGAACATTGTGCCCCAAGATGTGTAGAAAAATAACTACTCATTCTTCAAGACTAACATTACGAGTATCACGAAGTCGTGTCTTCTCACGTATCAACATATATAGTTCAAAAAATGAATCTCGATTCATCCTAAGTTGATCTAGACAATCTCCATCGCTAGCCCGAATAATAGAATTGATGAACTTCACTCGCTCATCATCCACATGACGTGCTAGTTGTTTGAACATGTAGCAGCGACAATATTCCCCAATAGCCTGTATACAAGCTGACACCGCTTGAAACACAATTACCCTCTTCATCTCATCCTCATCTGAAGAATTTATCGTCAACTAATAACTTACACTCTCTGATTGTGAATTTCACATACATCAACGTTCTGTAACTAAGACTGGATACAAATGTGTGTGTGCGTGCGCGTGCATGCTAAAAATAGATTAGGCATACATGTGTCCATATATGCTACAGGTTTTACAATCGATGAAGCAAAATGGAGCCTAACATTCTACAATGGCTACATGCAGTTAGTAATCCCACGAATGTGATCTCATCCGGTCGTACAACAGCGTGTACCACACAGTCAAAGAATTTAAGTGCAAGCTCTAGAATGAAATTAATGGTTTTTGTGTAATTTTGTTGCAGAAGATTTCTTCATGACTACATTAACCATAAACATCATTGTTGTGGATGAGTTACTGGGTAACACCAGGTGAGGATAACCTAATGTCGAGTTATAGATATCAACTTTAAGTTGTTATTTTTGGTCCTCTGCCTTTCATATTCTCTCAGGTGGATGCAATCTGTGTCAACATGTTTGATTGTTTGTTAAAGAAAAAAGGCCTGTTCATAGGAAATTACACGTTTTCTCCTTATAGTTTGTATGTCTAGGTTTCTACAAAAAGCTGGAGACAACTCCATGGGAGAACTTTGATTAGGATTCAAGGGCCCGAAAGAAGAATGAGGGGATACCTAGAAGGACTTGGATTGGGGTGGTGAGAAGGCATATGAAGGTTTGTGCGTTGTTAAGGATAGGGCCTTAAATGAGAATGATTAGCAGAACATGATTATAGGTGCATATGGGTCGGATCGGGTTGAGTGAGTTCCATACTTGAGCCATTTAATGATCAAGCCTGAGTTTTCATCCCCTAAACTCAATCCATAATTATGTTGGCTGGGTCCAATTCCAAATAAGCTTGGTGGGATGGAATCTAGACCAAGAGTAAGAGGACCAGTCCTCTATGGGTTGGGTCTAAGTTGATTCGCCTAATTTCTAGTTCTCTGTTTAATGTGGATTGCTTCTTAAGCACCCTACCACATGTTTTCTTTCAATAGGTTTTTAAATCTTACTTAATTCCCTTATACCTTAATTGAAGGGTCTGGTTGTGATCAGGTTGGGTGGTCTAAACGATCCTAACACATTTGGAAGTCAACTTCGGGACAGGTCTGGTCAAGTCAACAATAAGAGGTCCTAGACAAACAGTTGATAATCGTGGTAGCATGTTGGATCCATACCGAGCTCAGTAGTTCCAATTTTGAATCTTGGTTGGGTCCAAGAAAACGTCAGGTCATAACAACCCATTTGCACCCCTAAACATGATTCATAAAACCAAAGCCAAATAGCTGGGACAAGGTATGATGGTGGTGGTGGCGGCGGCGATGATGATTGATGTGTATATCCATAGTTAGATGAACATCAGTAGAGATATAGTACCCCCAAGAACACATCATATTGGCACAATTACATGAGCAAATGCTTATGATATTTGGCTTTTGTATTGGATTTGTCCCTCATAAATTGATTCTTCCTTTACATGGGGCAGAGGCATCGTCTACCATAAAATTTAGAATCATGTGCTTGACTTTCTGCAATCCAAATAACCATCCTAACCATCAAAATGGAGCCTAGGCTGATGTTTAGAGTCAAGGCATCTAATAGAGCCTAGGTTGATATTTAGAGTTGATAAACTAGTACTATGTATGAATCCATATATGATGTATGTATGTATCGGTTGATGTGCGTGATTCAAGGTTGATGTTTAGAGTTAAGAAACTAGTAGTATGTATGAATCCTACAGTCATGCATAGTGCTCAAACCTCATGGCAATGGATGGGTCCTGATTCAACAATTCGAAGAAATGCCGACCCTTCTCCAACATTCTACAATGGCTACAGGCAGTTAGCAATGAATAGCTTCTAATCTACAGCATGAATTCAATACACCGGTGAAAGTGGACTAGTTGGGCTCTATCCTGACTTTTGTCATGTTAAAAAAAACTTCCAATGCACTTTCATGTTTATCATTTGAGCCATAACCAGTTAAAAGAGTTGTCCATACAACCACATTTCTATTCTTGTTTTCTTCAAAAAGCTTGCAGGAAGAAAAAAAGAAAGAACAAAATAGCTAAATGTTTGCTCAGCTGCCTTTTTCCCTACCGAAAAGTTTCAGCTATACAAAACAGGACCTGCTTTATGGAAAATTCATCATTTCTTCTAGTAAAAGAATAAGAAGAAGAAAAGAAAAAAACAAAAAACCATATATTGGTTTCAAAATGACCCCGTAAGAAGGCTTCTGCTTTTTGTTTTTCATTAGAAATAAGTATGCATTTCATACCAATTTAAAATTTTCATTGTTAAAGTCATCTAACAAAGCCTAGGTTGATGTTTAGAGTTACGAAACTAGTAGTATGTATGAATCCATACAGCATCATCATGTGGGTGTAGGCTACATGATTCATAGTTTACTCAAAAGTACTGAGCATCTTTACTGAGCTTCTCTGATCCCCTTTTGCAATTCCATACAGCATACCCATAGTCAATCACTGCTTATGTCTGTGGTCCAATTGTTGACATTTGGTAGGTGAGGCAGTGAATGTAGACTGCCCATCTGATGGTCCTATCTGTACAAAGTTGCAGGTGAAAATTTTGCCAAAAGGTTGATCCTAACCATCTGTTTTTCCTCGTCACTTTCATTTTGCCAGTTCATTAGAAGAGCACTCTCCAAATGACTAGGATAGTTATTCATTGCTATTTTCAGCTGAAGGCCATCCACTGATTCAACCAACTAGATGGGAAGTCTGTTAACCTTGTTGCTGATCCAGCCTGCTAAAGACACGGTGTCTTGTTTCATTGGACCTTCACTTCTTACCACAGGTAACAGTGGAAATAATGGTAACAGTAGATTTCATGATGTAAGAGAAGAATCCTTACTCAAGAATTTAAAACAGGCTTTACCGGTAATATATGATCATAGCCAACATATATTCAAAGCCTAACTATTGCAAACAAGACTAGAATGAAATTAAAGAGAAAGCTCAGCACAATACCAGCACATTAACATCCATTAACAGAATCAAACATGAATACCAAATACAATTAATCGGATAGAAATAAAGTAAGATAGTTGAAAGGACCATACCAGAGATCCTTATTAAATGCAAGGTTGGAGATCAATGACCTTCTATTCAGTAAAACCAGGCTGCGAGTTAGTAACAAATTTACAAAAAAAAAAACTCAAAGCATTAGGTATAAAACGACACTATGTGGTTGAAGGAATCCAACTGTGTATATGTAGTTGGAATCCAATAGTATTGAAGAACTGAACACGCTATAGGTTATAGATAAATTTATTGATGGACATGGAGGATAATGTAGACTCCATGAACTGAAAAATCTATGCAATCCTAAGTTGCTCATCTTTACCCATGCTTCAGTTGAAATCTATAAGTTTTATATAAAAAATAACACAAGACTCCCAAATCCAGATACCCCCATTTTTATGATAATTCATGGTTTGAGACATCAATAGTCCAAAACCCCTAAAATCCCAAAGCTATGAGCATCGTTAAAATGAAATTTCCAAACGACCTACTTACCAAAGTAGGATTAACGCAGAATCGGTGTAAACACAGGAAAACAATTGCAGATTACCCAACAGCCCCATTTTTTTGGAGAGTAAATGGATTGAGAAAGCAACACGTCGAAAACCCCCAAAATCCAGTAATATTAGCAGCGAAATTTGAGAAAATCCTATTTATTCAGTGACCAAAGCAAGATTAAAGGAGAAAAAGAGTAAATATAACAGCGTATTTATCAGTTCCTTGGCTGAAATCGAACATGCACAGTAAAAATACCCTAACCGGAAGCCATGGCAGATAGCAGATAATAGCCATGCATCTCGGAGGGCCATCTTACGGGCCGCAAATGAGGGTTTGACATGCATGAGGGTTTCAAGAGGAAGGAAGAAGTTGTACCTCTGCCCTCAGCCCAACCATCAGACGACGATGACAATGATGATGGAGGAACTCATGACCATCGCGATCCACACAATATCTGGATTTATAGCTCCGTTTGGCCGCGAAAAATCACCTCCCGCCATCACTCCCGCCTTGGCTCCCTAATCTCATCCCGCAGTCCCAACGATCGACTGCATGCGGAGGGATTGGAATGGGCTCGAGACACAATCTACCTCCAGAGTCGCCAATCCGAAGGGATTACCTAATCCCATAGAGAATCCCTCGCAACAGGCTGCGTTCTTATCTGAACGCTATCCCAAGCGCGTCGTCTGTCGCATGGGGCGGAATTTGACTCTGCAATCCATCTTAAGCCGTCCGTTACCGTTCGAATCCACCCGTCCAAACGGGCCCTTAGGGAGAGTAGTAAAATTAGGAACCCGAACCACTATACATGCTTGTGTTTGATATTGTCATTTGAGCAATTTTTTAATTATGTTGATGTGATTGTTTAGTTGAATTATATGTATGCATGATTATATGTATGTTATGATTATAATAGTTAGCACATCCCATACACACACATACACTATTTGTTCTGGACTAGATGCCGAATTGGAATATATTCTGTAGTCTATGTGATTGGACTCTCTATTGGCTTGGAAGTCATCTAGTTAATTGTCTTAGTTTAAATTAACATATTAGTCTAAGTAAGCAATTATGTGTTAAAAGGCATAAATTGTAATTGGTCTTAATTACCCCCATATAGGGCATAACCATCATTCTATAGCTTCGCCAAGCTTCCACGCATAGTCGTGGTATCCTATTCTATGCAATTTCACCACATCGGATCACTTGTGAGACCCAAACTCTATGAATGCCTCGCTCGTTAGTTTGGATGTCCAATCTGGTAGAATTTATAACAAAATACATCAAATTGAATATTCTGCTAAAGGCTGGCTTGTGAATGCATGCGATTGGACTTTAGTGCTAGTCAGTCAACTCAACGTTCGATCCTACTGAATTAAAACCATAACCTAGATCACTAGATTCCCCAGCCTACTAGTAGGCTTTGACACTTGATTCATGGGAGTTAGTGCCTTATTGCAATGAACAAGTTGCTTTGGTACGAGTGAATTGCTAGCACGACACGCAGGGTAAACCCGTACGATCTTAAGAATAGTAAATTAGGCTGACTTGGGGCCAACCTAGCCCTTATAGGATCACTCAACTTGAGTAGCATAAAATCAGGACAGAATTGGCATTTGTCGATCCGATCACCGGATTATCAATTCATGTCTGTCTGACCGACAGCCTCCGAATTTCAAAACACTTGCAATCGTCAAAATTTTCAATTGGAGCTATATAAGGGTTTTAACCCCCTTTCTTTCTCTGCCTAGGTTTGGAAAGTGGGGAGTTTAAATGAGTGGGAGAAAAATGGAGAGAGAGAATGAGAGGGAGAGGGAGAGGGAGAGATAGAGATATCGTGTGGGAGGTCAGAGATCAGATGTAGATCCCCCCTCTGGACCGTTCTTCGTCGTATTTGGTCCATGCTCTCCATTCTACGTCTTCTCTCGCCATAGAATCCTTTAATTAGTCGGGTAATGAGTCTTTCACTAGCTCATATGTGCCTTTCCCCCCATTTTTAGCAATCTTGTAGTCATTGGGGTTGGAAAATCATTTTTTTTCCATTCGAATGTAGGGTTTGCTCATTCTTGGATTGGTGTTCCCCGCAAGTAATTTGTGGTAGCCCGTTCTTGTTCGCAGGTCGTGATTGAGCTCGGCTTCGCATGGGTGTCGATTGTGTGTTAATCTCGGGTTTCTGTCATCGAATCAAGTCAGGGTTTGCTCGAATTGAGTTAGATAAAACCCTTTAACTCCATTTGAAAGTTTAATCGTGTTAAAATATAAGTTACTAATGATGAATTGTCGATGAATTGGGGTTTGAAGTTGTTTCTCCTAAACTTGCAATGTCAGAGGTGCATTGGAGTCAAGAATCTCCGATTATAAGGTAAGATTTACCTTTTCAAGCTTTCTAGTGACATTTTTGGTCTTGCAATAGTCTCAGCATTTGATAATTATGTTATAACCATTCTAATCTATCTTGCGTATGTTAAATTTAGGATGAATTGTTGAAATTCATAACATGCTTAACTCCCTTTTAGAATTCGTAACATATTTAAAATCCTACATATGATCATGTAACATGCTTAGCTTAATGCTTAGGCTGGATCACACACGCGCACTCCTTGACATACACAAATATGTGCTGAATTTGTTACTTGCCTTTTATGGTTTACATGGACATGTAATTATGGTATGCTTTAGGGTAATTTTCTCATATTACATGCTAAGCTGTTTGGATTCATGAATCCCCGCAATCGGATCCCACTTGTGGTATCCATAGGGATTATGCGTGATTGTAAATTGACTTGGGTGCTTAGACTACCCCATTTGTAACTTGCGTAACTGTCACATGGATATGAGATTATACCTTGAACTATTGGCCACCCTGTGTTTGGATTAAATGGAATTTGCTTCTGCGCTTACCATCTTAGTATATCATTGTGCCTTGTTGGCTTTGTTTGGGTAGAATCTCGTCTGTGTCTTGATGGCTTGCCTAGTTGGCTTTTGTCGGGAGGAGTCTGTTATTAGATTCATACATTGGGATGGTAAAGCTTACTTGTTGGACTAAGGCTGTCCACTAGTAAAGAATATTTGTTAAATGAGTTGTTTGTAAATTAGATTAATAAATGTTGGGTTAATCATGCATCAATTGCACGCGGACACCCTGATCCATAGCTCAAGTGGTAGACTAAGTGAAAGATACCTCATTTCAACACTGAGGTCTTAGTATCGAACCCTAGTGGGGGTGGTTAACAGTGAAGTGTGAACTGACAATAGGGTGTACTAAGCTTCAAATAAATAAATAAATAATTCACGCGGACGTTATCGAGTGCTTGGTTGACTATTTAACAGATCAATATACCGTTTGAATGACCCTTTGTGAGCTGGGTCAACTATTTGAAAGACCAGGTCTCCTATATTTATAGAATAAGTTGATTGTTTAAAAGACCTATTCTCTTGCATTGAATGAGCTAATTGTTTGAAAGGTTAATTCTTAGTCCGACTGGACATGCATCCCCAAATCGAAAAACATGTGCATGCACCATGCATTTAAATAAGATGCATTGTAAACTATGACTGTTCTAATTTTTTTTTTTAAATTTTTTTTTTTTTTTGTGAAATTAAACCTGATTAATATGTCATTGGATAATCTTGGAGGAACTTTTCATTGAGTTAGCCACTCATGTATCGAATTCAAAAACTAAAGAGTGGATGTAGGTAGATGAAGTGCAGAGCTTAGGTTTGCCAGGGTAAATCTCAGTGGAGAGTTTAAGGATCGAGTAGGGAGGCCTTGGTTGAACGAGTTTTGGGAGTTCAAGCTTTTTTTTTTTTTTTTATTAATAATTTTTATGGTTTCCCCTTAATGTTAACATTTCGTATATTGGTTTATTTATGGTCCATGTAATCCTATGGACACTATTCTAGATTTACGTATTCAAGGTGTTTTCTCACTTGCTTGTGCTTTATTTATCGTATTCCCTATTTGATATTCGTTAATTTTGGAATGCGTTACTCCGATTTATTTATACATAGGATGAATGTTAATATGACTAAGTACATTGGTGAGAGATTTTCCTTGCGTGTGACATTCCTATGTGACACTTGGGTTTGGGCAACTAGAGCATCGTACTCAAGTGGTGAAAATTGAGGCGTTGTCAATGTCAGTGCCAATGTACTGGATTAATTGATTTAGTATTTACACCCTAGGATGTGGCATATGAATTTTCGAATTGGGGTACCGAGTTTCAGGGCATTATAGTTAAACACATTGTCATGATCCTAGTTAAATTTGTTACAATCCCTTGCTATAAACCAATTATAGTTTTAAACATAGTTCTAATCTTTAATTAAACAATGGGCTTGTAAAGGGTCTCGATCCCATAGTAACCGTGCATGAGCAAATTGGGTATGGATCTTGTTAAGTCTAGGTCTAATTCTTAATCATCCGGATTGGATTTTGATAAAGTTCAAGAACTCATCGGGTACCAATTAGGCCTTTGGATCTAGGTTCTAAATTGGCCATGTTACAAATAATAACACTTAACATGGTCTGACCAACTTAGACACCCATGTACCACTTGGACATTGACAAAGGCTTTCTCGCATGCCTAGTGGCTTAAGAAGCTCCATTTATTTTACGAGAACCATTTTGTTAAAGCTAGTTGTACTTGACTTAGGCCTGAGTTAACTTGGCTTTAACTAGGCAAATCGAATTTGAACCTAATTAAACCTGAGTTTTAACCTAGTCCAAAAGATGCGACCTAAACCCAACCCAATTTATGGACTAATATTGGAACCTGGACCATTAAAATAAGGCCGAGTCCATCGAGTAACTCCAATTCCAAGCACCAATCCATAACCCATAAACAATAAATGCACACTGCATGTGCACAATTGACTTCATCTTTCCAAAAATCTACTCATTTTTTATGTGCATCACCTTGATGAACTTATGGATTGAGAGCAGGTTAGGTGCATCCTTGGCCTCACCAAGATGGTGCGGCCCTTGCTGTGGAGCTTACCTTGATGTATGTATTCTACATCCACCCTATCCATGTAGATCATTTTAGGATACGAGCTTTAAAAAAAGTGGCTCCAAAAATCAAGTGATTGATACCGTTTATACTTGTCATGGTGTAATCCACGTGGCCTCATGAAATGCTGTCACATGTCCGCACCATGTGCAAATGATAGATGCAATCTCACTTACATCCCAAGAATATCTTTCATCCCACTTTATTCGATAACATATAGCTTGCCAAAATCAAAATATCTCAGAGCCGTATGTACATCTATGATCGATAAAAGTAAGATATTGGAAGAAGGATATAAGACTGTCGCATGGGTGTCGTGACAGACTGAACAACGCATTCAACAAATTACATAAAGCCCTGCCGATGCCAGATATCTCGCAATATAGGATCACATGTATGACCGTCTCACATAATTATGCAAAAAATAAAAAAATTTCAAAGATGAATACTTTCACAGATACTACATATAATTAAGAAACTAGTTCTAACAAAAAAGAAAGAGACCAGGATACAAATGAAAAATCTGAGTTCGGATAGGATATGGCCACATAACCTTCGAGGCCAGATCAACAAGGAAACATCAACTTGAATAAAAATCAGTGATTAACCTTTGTTTTTAATTTTATTTATTCATTAAAAAACTAACCATCTCTTTTTAAATTATTTGATGGTTGTAACATTGGTGATTGGACAGTCAAATCAGCCTTCATAACTTTGTTCATAACACTGATTTAGTGCTTGAAGTTCCAAGCATTCAATCAAACTGGACTTGAGCACGACTCTCGCACACCCATGTCTATCTAACTTACACGTTTGACAGAATACGGGCGTTAGTTAAAATATATGGCCTGATGACCGATTGAACAGCAACACATTCTCATGGGAAAGAATAGCGATTGAACACCAAACCATTCAAAGCTTTACTTTTTGGGCCTTGATAATGTTTAAGTAATATTTATTTTCCATCCAACAGATAAGTTCATATAAATCTGGATGAAGGGAAGAAACAAATAACACATTACTCCAAAAGGCTTTTGTGGCCCATTAATGGACAATCACTGCTATTTCTTATGGTATGATCCACCTGGGAATTGGATCTGTTTCATCTTCTGGGTCATGTCCTGAAATAATATGAAAAAAAACGGATGGACGGCGTGGATATAGAATACATACATCAAGGTGGGACCCACGTTAAGGGCCGCACCTAATCCGCACCCGTGTGGATTAGGAACAGTCAAGTGAGAAACGGAGATTTAATCGAATTTTGGGCTGGCGGGTCGGATCCATTTTATAGTATCGGGCCGGGCGGGTCTAACCCCGACCCATTGGAAACCCGGCCCATTGCTACTACCAACAACTCTTCTATAATCCGACCCCTGACTCCCCATCTCTTTCGTTGTCACGGAGAATCATTCCCTACATCGGTAGCCCGCCCTAACTCCCTCCGAAAGCAGTCAGAGAGAGACGTGCGAGACCATGGATTCGAGTGCTGCTCCTCGCAGAAGCGGAGGCCTTCTCGAAGGCCTCTACAGGGTTATCATGCGCCGGAACTCCGTCTACGTCACCTTCGTCATCGCTGGTGCTTTCGTCGGAGAACGCGTATGTTTTCTTCTTTCCCATTTTGCCCTTGCCTGCAACCATCTCCTCCGTCCCTTTAATCTTCTCAGGTCCTTTCCTGTAAATTTCCAGTCTCGTAGGGTTTTTTTTTTTTTTTTGTTCTCTTATTGCCGGAGAACGAGAGAGGGAATTGCATAGGGATGTGGGGTCCTGATGCATCGGTAACAAGTGGGGCCCGTGGCCCGTGATCAGACCGTCGATCTCGTGGTCATGATTGCCGATTGGACACCTGGATGATGCTAATCCTTCGATCAGCTGCTTTACGAATAGATGACGGTAAAAAAATATTTAGCAATCTTTATGAGAAAGGGCTGAAGATTGGATGATGTCCAATCTGGGCCTTTTTTGGGGACACCCTTCATTCATCGGATTTTTTATTTTTTTATTTTTTGTGGGGAGGGGTGAAGATCAACGGTCCGGATCTCTGAAATGTGGGGCCCACTTGCATGGACCAGGAGATTGGGGCACCCCCTAATTCCTCAGATGAGAGAGGAAATTGTTTTTTTTTTTTTTTTTATAAAAAAATAATTTTTAAAATTTTAAATTTTTATAACACCCCTCCAATTGTTATGCCTAAGCACAACATGTTTGTATGCATGGCATGCATTTACAAGATCTGGACCATTTATCTGCTGGACCCCACCGTGGTCATATTCCCAGAGTCACACCGGTCGGATGATTCTAGCTACTGATTGGTAGATTTGCCCATTGAAAATGACTATTGGCTGACATTCAGTGTGTATGGTCTCCTGATCATTTTATTTTGAGGGTTTGGCCCAGCCATGATTTGACCCAACTGATGAACAGTCCTGAGTCTGCAATCCAAATATATAGATATTGAGTGCATGATATCGCCAACTTTCAGTTTTCTGTTGCGTACTTCTTGTTACAGACACTGATAGAAGCATCAATAAAATGAAGTTACTGTGGCCAATTTTCCACTACCTTGTTGAGGTGTAGCCAACAACTTTAGGGGGTGGAATTAACATTCGTCATATTTCGTTTTGAAATGACTTGGCTTTATCAAGTTGCTAGATCACACCTTGTTTGGCAATTGGCACAATTCTCTACATTGCTGCTACGTCTGGCATAAATTCACAGCAATCCAAACTGCCTGGATCATGGCCCCATGGTGGATGGATCGATGGAGGCATGGAGCATAACTTGAAATAAAGTGGTGGAAGGATATTTGCACAAAGAGATCGCAAGAAGAAATCAAAACAACCAACCCAACTAAAGTCTACCAATTTTGGGTTTAAAGTATATTTACACAAAGCATCAAGAAAAGCGGCAACAAATTTATGTGCGGGAGTAGGGAAGCATTTGTTTCAAAATGTTATCAAGTATAAAAGGCTAGGAAGCAAGAATGGGAGTGTAAGTCCGATTTGCAACTAGTTAGAGGGATCTAGCTACTACTTTAAAGCATGACTGCATGAGAATTGATTTGGCCCTTATTCCAACTCAAACCATGTACTGAATATATTTGGAGAGGCATTCCAAGTTTCCAATATGTGTAGGAATACAATTTATGAACTTTTTCTTCTTGGTTTGGAACTAATTCCAATTCATACTTTTCTATTAGCTGTTTGATTTTTACTTATTAGCCGATCTCAAATAGGTGGGAGGCAAGGCTATGATGATGATGTCGATGTTGACTACGATTTGATTTTTACATGGATGCTTATTCAAAAAATGATGTATGTAGAGTTGTTGGTTGACATGAGCTGGTTTTTGGCTGCAGGTGGTTGATTACGGAGTTCATAAGCTTTGGGAATACAATAACGTTGGGGTATTTCATCTATTACCTACCTTGTCAATTCCATGTTGAATTGCCTCATTTTTTCTTTGGAAGTATTCCAGTTTGTTGTACATCATCATCATCATCTTAGCCTTATCTTAATTAATTGGTGTCTGCTGCGTGAATCTTGTTCCACCATTCCAATCTATCAAGGGCTAGACCTTCAGTTGGACCATCGGTCATCGAGTCTTTAGTGTGTTGACAGTGTTGGACATATAAGTAAGAGATATCGTTGTTGGTTAACTTGAAGATTTAAGGCTGCTTTTAAACCGGAATCTGCAAGAGTTTTATCTGACTGTTGGGTCCAATGGCACCAGCTGGAATGTGGCATTTTACTTTTCAGTGGTTGCTCCACAATACATTAACAACGGGCAAATGGAAATATCCATTTTCCTGTTATTTCTGTTTCGTGGCATGCCTTTCATGACATGAGAAGCGGTGTTCTGACATGGTCCATGGTCCATGGTGCCTGACCATTACTTCAGAAATTTTACTCAGGGGTTTCAGTCCAATCATTGCTTGAATCTTGTAACAAAATTCAGCTTTGATACTTGATCAACTTTTCAAAATCATGATTGGAGAGGCCTTTGGGACCTTGTGGAGAATTTTTTGAGCTTGATAAGTGCTGTTGATACCTTTGTTTTGTTGGGTTTAGGTTTCCTGTCACATTTATAACCAACAGAAGACATCCTTAACTTCTTTTGGATAGTAAATCTTATTAATGCTAACCAAAGCTACAAAGCAATCATTATGAAAGGGGCAGTGATTCCCCTGTTACAAGATAGGGCAATTCACTCCCCTTACCAAGTTCATCAACCACTGCATTTGCCTCTCTTTTTAATGTGTATGGAAGAAACTGAGGCAATTCCTTTTATTTCTCTAATCTCCTCAATCCATTAGGCCAGACGCAGTGGATAGAGAGACAGAACGAGCCCTAGCTAATGGCAAGAAAAAAGTGTCCTTC
This sequence comes from Magnolia sinica, assembly GCF_029962835.1. NCBI lineage: Eukaryota > Viridiplantae > Streptophyta > Magnoliopsida > Magnoliales > Magnoliaceae > Magnolia > Magnolia sinica. Next base: position 23,030,257 of record NC_080591.1, on the reverse strand, counting down.
AATTAGCCTAAGACCAGACCATAGTGCACGTACCTCAGCTTCACTGGACTCTGTGGTTCCAATAGGCCCAACAAAGCCCCCATTACATCTCCCAAGGTGTTCCTAATCACCACTCTGGAACCGGTGCCTCAGTGTCATTAGAGTTTGCTGTTCCAATGGGCCTAGCAAAGCCCCTATCACTTGTCCCAAATTGTTCCTAATCACCTCTTCGAGACCAGCCAGTTCAAGGATTGCCCAATGAGCTTTCTTTGACATTGACCTTTCATAGGTCTTCAAGTCAAGGGGACCAAACAATTTGATGAGCTACCGGGAAACTCCCATCCTCCAAGACTGACAAACATCTGTTTACTTTTGATGCCCATGGTTTTATTGGGCTTCCTGTCACATTTATAACTAGCAGGGAGGCATCCTTAATTTTTTGAAGAGTTCGAAGAAAGTTCTAGTGATTTCTCTTTATGGGTGGTTTGTGAGGGAACCTTTCATGATCGGAGCACATACTACATAGGCTTATAAGCATTAAGAGGCCTTTTTTTTTTTTGGCATTAGTTCTGAGTGCAAGTAGTTGCAAATGTGTGTAGGCAAGTAGTTAGATCATTTGTGTTTCATCCACGTCCTTCATCCAACTAGTTTTTTCCTTCACTTTGGATGGTAGAATACATATCTGAGCTGATTCCTGACATTGTTGCCCAGATTTATTATAGCTGTCCATGAGTTGGGACTGGGTCAAGGAAAATCAAAATTTTGAATAGGGTAGCCCAACAGGCCCGGGGCAAATAGTTCAAAACCAGGGCCCAAACTGGCCTGGCCCACCCCACTGATAGTCTACTTGGAATGCCTCTTTTACATGGGAAGGCAAACGCTATCTTGTGGTGGTTAAATCAGTTTCAAAGGCTCAAAGTTTTTTAGTTTGGGAAGTGGGACTCTATTCCCCATTATTGGATGTTGAACTTGTGATGTAGAACACATCATTTAATCCTAGCATGCAACGTGGAGATTATGGAAGAGTTCATAAAGTAATTCAATTAACAAAAGATGCTAACCCACTAAGTAATTAAGAGTAAACAATAGGAAATAAAATATGATTTAACCTAAATTACATACTCGCATGCTAAGAAATCACATAAATCAATTAAAACTAGGCCCGGTGGAAGGATAAAACTTCCTGTCACGGGTAAAAATGAGCTGGTCAGAAATGTGAGGTCGGCTCAGACATTGGTGCGCGTTATATGGTCGACCAGCACTAGTCATGACCAAAGAGTCCCCTAATGACCAGAAATGGTGTTTTATACGTTATTGTATGACGCTGAGCTCAAGGCCGAGCTCCTCCATAGCCCCTGCACCGCACGATAAGATGAAGAGGATGGTCATCCTTGATTTCATCTATATCCTACTAAGGAAGGGAGCTCAGTCTCGGTGTTCGGATACGACGTCCAAGGGCAGGTTGGTAGGTCAGTGATCTGCTCAATGTTAAGGAAAAACTCGACTACGACTCACTAGAGAATTTAAGTCGGTAAACTACTCATCGAGATTGCTATGTACGCCACCTTGGATGCTCGGCCTTGGCCTCCTAGTATATGTTTCTTCTGATTCCAACTACTCAGACCTTGTTGAAAAGATTTGTCCGAGATCTTTGCCAAAGATCTCAGTAGATAACCGCAACACGCTCGGGAATCGGGATACGATTCCCTCTACAATACGTACCTAGTAAATAGGAAGACTGCCATTTACGCCATCGCACCTATCGGCTATAAATAAGAGCCTCTCCAAAGATGAAAGGCGTTGATGCAGAAATCTGGACGTCCTCCTTAGACCACTTAATACCTGCAAGAGAAGACAAAGATGGAGACCCTGGTTGCAGCAGGGGACCCTTTGATGCCAAAGTCAGACAAGCAAGCTAGTTCTAGTAGAATGTAGGGTTTTTGGGTGTGATTTGTGTATACCTTTCATGGTAGATGGAGGCCCTATTTATAGGCTTGGAGATAGTTACGTGGGGAGAGACATTTCTTGAATCATAGGCATGCGTGCGTTCAACAGACGTTTCTCAATCGTTTTGCGAGATCATTGGTGAAGATAAGATCAAGTGGTCGAGGTCAGAAGATCTGGCAGGAGACTGAGGTTGACCACCCGAGCTAACCTCTATAACTGCTCTGAGGGAGGGCGTCTGGAGCCGGGCTCTTTAGTGGCTTATGGTCTGGTCTTCCTCCAACCTTCGTGGTTCATACCGTGAAGTTAGGCCCTCGGCGTCGAATCCTTAGGTTCTGATTAGATTACTGACCTGCCTGTACTGGTCGTGACTGATTAGTGAGATCGAGCTCCTTGGATGGAGCTTAAATGGCTTCAGGGATGACCATCATCTTCATCTTATCGCCTGATGCAGGGCTTCCCTGATTGTAGCAGCTCGACGTCTTGCCTCGTACTAAGTCATACCTCGGAGGCTCTTACCAAGAGATGATTCGAGCAATAGCTCAGAAATGGATAGGACCGTGGAAGAGCTCAGTGTTTAATGGAAGCAGAGATATTTCATCTTCTGATGGTCGAGCTCAAGGAATAGGTAGGTTTCCCAGCAGTGGATTATTGTTTTCTTTGAGGAGCTCCTTAGTCATGTTCGACACAGTTGACCACGTGACAAGCACAAATGTCCGAGCTGATCTTTTCTCCTTGGCTAGTCCATTTTTACTCATAACAGTAGCCCCCTACTTCCGAGCTTGCGTAGGAGGCTCGAGAAGTAAGTCGGTTTAGTGAGGTCGGACTATCCTGCGCGTGAGGTGTCGAGCCTGCTTGTCATTAATGTGTAATAAGGTGGTAGGCGTGAGGATCGAAGCGGATCTACAATGATGGTACGACACGCTCGAGGTAACGTGCGTTGGCAAGGCACCCGTTTGGCTCCGACCTTTCATCATTGGAGAGACTCTTATTTATAGCTGATAGGTACAGTGGCGTAGAAGGTAGTCTTTCTACTTAGTAGGTGCGTATTATAGAGGGAATCGTACCCCGAGCGTGTCGCGGTTATTTTCCGAGATCTTCAGCAAAAATCTCGGACAGATCTCTTCGATAAGGTTGAGTGGTCGGAATCAGAAGAAACATGTAGTAGGAGGCCAAATTCGAGCATCCAATGTGGCCTACATAGCCATTTTAAGGAATAGTTTATCGAATTGGATTCTCTAGTAAGCCGTGGTTGAGTTTTCCCTTAACATTGAGCAGATCACCGACTTGCCGATTTGCCCTTAGATGTCGTCTTTGAGCACCGAGACCGAGCTCTCTTCTTTAGTAGGATATAGACGAAATTGGAGATAACCATCCTCTTCATCTTATTGTGCAGTGCAGGGGCCGTGGAGGAGCCTGGCCTCGAGTTCGGCGTCATACAATAACGTACGGAACACCATTTCTAGTCATTGAGGAGCTCTTTGGTCATGACTGGTGCTGGCCGACCATGTGACTCCCACTGATGTCTGAGCCGACCTCACACTTCTCACCAGCTCATTTTTACCCATAATAAAAGGTATTCACAAATTACACCAAAAAACCTTATGTTCTACTAGACCTAGTTTGCCTGTCTGACTTTAGCATTGGAGGGTCCCTTGCTGCAGTCAGGGTCTCCATCTCTGTCTTCTCTTGCATGTATTAAGTGGTCTAAGGGGAACGTCCAAATTTCTGCATCAATACTTCCAATTTAGCATAGGCACATTCCACATTCAAGGGACTAGTAGGTTTTATGATAGGGATAGGAAGGGGTAAATTTAAAAATTAGGGTTCATAGGAATTAGGGATTTAGGGTTTAGGGTATAGATGGGGAATCAAGGGTTTTTGATGGGGAAAGCAAGTGGAAATCAATAGATTGAGAAGTTGTTCTTATAATCGGCCTAGGAGCTCACACTTGTGGGTCGTTGGCTAGGGTTTTGGGGTTCTCAATGGTTGATTTCGGTTGGGGTTAAAGTCGGATAATGGAAAGTTGAAGAAAAGATGATTTGAATGGTCTTGGAGAAGGGAAAAAGAGAGATGAAGTTTTTGAAAAAATATTTCTTTTGGATAGAAAAGAAAAGAGAAGGAAGATAGATGGAAGCCTCGCACATCCGTTGAATGGGGAATGGAATTACACCACACCTAAACTCCAAATCACATGGGGTATTCTTCAAATCACATGAAGAAGAGAAAACACAAACCTTCCCGCCCCCCCAAAATAATGGCATGAGTGCTTCACACATCCATATTTCTCTTTTACAGTCTCAGAAAAAACATTTTACAAAAAGATGCTTTCATATAATTTTCTCAACATAAAGATGTTAAACAAATTAAAAATTATTCCTAACTCCCTACTCTCAACACAAATATAAGATATACCAAAAATAACAAAGCATGTAAACAATCTAAACAACTAAATTATTTCTTGGCCCAAGGGGGTCCACGATCGAGATGTCTGATGATAACAATCCAACAGTCTAATCATTGTGTCTACTTGATTCAACGGTTCGATGTGTCCATCAAGCTCCTATATGCAACACGCATGCATCTTCCCAGCGTGGGGTCTTCAAAGATGCACGAACATACACGTGGGATCTTCAACGTGGTTAAGAATGTGAATTGGGTCAAGTGGGCCTCATGTAATTGTCGTCTAGCTATAAGAAGTCTGACTCAACCCTCCTCTGGTATGGTGCTCGGATGTCCTCATCAACTTGTAATCGTCATTTTTTTTTTTTTTTTTGAGAGAGAGTGGCTCGCTCATTGAAAGTTACATAGCTTTGGTGCATGAGCAAAGTTTTGTTGGGAAAACTTGTTGAGCCATTGTAAAATTTTGTTGATTATAGTTTTGGTTCCATTGATTTCAGTCATTTTTGTCACCTCATATATTATTTTACCCACTTTCTTTTCCTCATCAATAAGTAGACAGGCTTTATCATCTAGTCTTTTGGGATTTGAAAATTGTTTTTTTTTTTTTTTTAATATATATATATAAATTCTCAATTGACTATTGGTATGAGATTGAGGTTGATTAGGGTTTAACCCTATTAGAGAAAAATCCCAACTACCTTTGTCCCAATTAGAGAAAATCCTGCCTAAATTTTACTAGGATTTGAGACAGGTCTAGATTAGCCATTTCACATCCAAGTAGGATGCAAACGGCATGCTCAATGGCTGATCTAGATTCAAAAAAAAGAAAAAGAAAAATAAGTTTACTTTGAAGGGAAAATGTGCTTTGAAGGTTGCTTCTTGATTTTTTTTTTTTTGGTGTGTGATGTTGGGTGTGTATGAGGCAAATAACCGTATTTTAAAAAGAGTATCTGCCCAATCACTCCTAGAGTGAATTAATGGAAGTATAATTATTAAGGCTCTCTCTTCCCTGGTTTTTCAGAAGTATCTCCACCTTAGACCTTTTAGAAGACTAGTGTAGTCAATGGCGTTCTAGGCTTATGCCTAGCCATTGTTGGCCACCTGCGCCCTGTGCCTAGCATCAATGATAGGTGCACTTGGGTGCCGTCTGCATAATATAGTGAGATACCCGTTCAGGTACCTCAGAAATGGTCATTTTGGTATATTAATACCCTTTAAGGGTGGAAAGAAGTCATACAGACACCCTCTGAGCACATTATTCCCATTTCCTTTAGATCCAAGCTTTGATATATGAAAACTCTCTTCTCCAAAATTTCTTAGATTTTTTATGAATTCGTGAGGCGTTCTTCTTGATTTCTTTTGTCCATTGGCATTTTTAGTATTGCATTGGACTTCTTAAAAGCATTTTGAGTTTCCATTTGTGACATATAAAAGATTGAGACAAACTAGGGATTTTAGTGGACCTGGAATATTTAGATTAGAGGATTTATGGATATTGAAAATTTGGATGCTTGTGATTTGGAAAATTTAGGGATTTTAGTAAACTTTTGATCTTTGGTTGGGGAATTTGGGAGAGTTGGGGAAATTAAGAAATTTAGGGATAAGATTTGGGGAATTCAGAACATTATGGTTTATAATTGGAGACTAAGAAAAATAGGGACATGGGTTTTTGAGTTAAAAGAAATTGGGAATTGTATGAAATTAGGGTTTCTGTGTTGGGGAAATGGAGGAAATTTGAAAATTGAGGGTTTTGTGGATTAATTTGAATCTTTGAGTAGATGTGAGTTTTTGGAAGTGGTATTTGATTATCACCTTGATTAAAATATGCGTAACTTTTTTTTGTGTTAAAATTAGTTTTAGAGCTAAAAATTTTGGAGCTAAAACTATTAAATAAAATCAATGTGTATCTATATATATGCAGTGTTTGAATTGTCGGTATTGTTACAAGTTTCGCTGGCTGGAGATAAAGATATAAAATTGTTATCGCCTATAATATCACTGATAACCGGAAATGCAGGGAAAAGGGGGGAAACATGGAGAAAATGGTGGAATTTTTTAGTGAAACTTCAAGACATGCCTAAATACACATATTTACATATTCAAGAATGAAAAAATTGCAAAAAGAATGCATTAAATTAGAAGTTTCCATTTAATGGGGGCCAAAAGGCATGCTTTGTCGTAAGAAATCACTCAAATAGTAACCAAAATGAGTTTATATAATACAAATGCAGCTGGCATACAGTAATTAAGACATGTAAAAGCAAATGAACTCAAAGATGTCAAATCAAGGATGGATTAGATTATTCAATCAGTGCGGTATTTGATACTCTGGCGGCGTATGGCACTTGATACCTAGCATTTGAAAATGGTACATGTGACAAATTCTAACATAATCTAAACTGTTTTTTCGCTTCATCAAGATCTGTGTGACCTAATCAAGAGGTTGGATGGCAAAAAAAAAAAAAAAAAACACCATTACAATGGCCCTATGAAGTTTTTAATGGTGGACATTTAATCACCACTGTTTCCCTTAGTGTGATCCACCTTAGATGCAGTCATGCAAATCTGTCATGCCTTAAAATTATCTATCAAAATAAATGGACGACATTGATAAAATATTTATCATTATGATGGCCCCACATAACATCGACCCATCAATCCACGGATACAAATAAGTGACATGTGCGTGCCGTATAAATCAGTACGCTTATCGTACTAAGTCAACTGTTTGGGGCCCATTGTGATTTATGTATTTTATCCACCCCATCCATCCATTTTACAAGATAATTTTAAGGCTTGATCCCAAAGATGAAGCATATCCAATGCTCAAATGTACCACACCACATTAAACAATGTGAATTGAACATGCCTACCATTGAAAAATCATTAGGGGCCACAAGTTTTGGATCCATGTCATTTTTGTATTTTACCTTCATCCATCTCCGTGTGATCTTATGAACAACTTGAATGACAAATAAACACCACTGTGGGCCATAGCGCCTAGGAAGGTTTCAACGGTAGGAATCATTGTCCCCACTGCCTTGGCGGTGTGGTCCACCCTAACTTTGGATTTGCCTCATTTTTGGGTTCAATACCTAAAATGATCTTGCTAATTGGATGGACCATGTGGATATAACACATACATCATGGTGGGGTCCACAAAACTTGGTGATGTCCAGACGCCACTAAAGTTGGCACCTGCACACCATGTTAAAAGTAAAAGGAAGCAGATTGCGTACTGAGTAACTCGTAGGCTAAGTGTACTGAGTAAACTCTGTGGGGTCCACCATGATTTATGTATTTTATCCACTCCGTCCATCCATTTTAATAGATAATTTTTGGGCTTGAGCCTAAAAATGAAGTATATCCAAACCTCAAGTGGAACACACAATGGGAAATAGTGTGAATTGAACATCTACCGTTAAAAATTTCTGGGGGGCCACAGAAGTTTTGGATTAAGCTTGTATTTGTGTTTTCTCTTCATCCATGTCTGTGTTATCTTATGAACAGGTTGGATGAGAAACAAACATCATTGTGGGCCCAAGTAATATTTCAATGGTGGAAGTTATTATTCCAACTGTTTCCAATGGTATGGTCCACTTGATCTTTGGGTATGCTTAAATTTTAGTCTCAACCCCTAAAATAAGATGGAAAAACGGATGGACGGCATGGATAGACCAGATACATTGATGGTGGGCCTAACAGAGTTTACTCAGTATGATAAGAGCGTATTGGTTACTTACTCAGTACGATAAGAGCGCATTGAGTAACCAATACGCAATCTGATTTGCCAGACGCGGATTAGATACTGACTGGTTGAGTAGCGAGACTCGCTACACGTCACCAAGTTCTGTGGACCCTACTATGATGTACGTGTTGTATCCATAACGTCCATTCATTTGGAGATATTATTTTAAGGCATTACCCAGAGAACGAGGCAGATCCAAAGCTTTAGTGGACCCCACCACAGAAAATAGCAAGAAGATTGATGTACACTGTTGAAACCTTCCCAAGGCCCACCATGATGTTTTATTGAAATCCAACCTATTCAAAAGTTAACAAAAACATTAAAGAAGGGAAAACACAAATATCAGCTTGATCGAAAACTTTTGTGGCCTTTAGAAGTTTTTAATGGAGGTGTCACTCTCCCCACTGTTTTCTGTGGTGGGGTCCACTGGAGCTTTGGATGTGACTCATTCTCTGGATCTTATGCTAAAATGATCTCTCCAGATGAATGGACGGCGTGGATACAAGACATACATCATGGTGGGGCCCACAGAACTTGGTGACGTCACTTCGGTAGCAGTCTCGCTACTTAACCTGTCAATAGCCGATCCTCGCCCGTAAAAACCCATCGCGCTGTTTTCGAAATGAAAGAGGGTTTCGGAAGAGAACCCTCAAAACCCTAAATTTTCGAAAGAAAGTCTCTCCAAATCCCTAATCTTCAACAGATTCCTCGCGGAAATCATCAATTGGCCCACTGCAATTTCTGTTCACCCATCCTCTTCTACGATTGACCCTCCTCTTCTACAGGTACGGAAATCTGCAAGTTTCCCCATTTTTTCCCCTTTTTTTTGGGATATTTTTCGTATTTACGCAACGCTCCGATGTTATCGGTCCCTTTATCATTGAAAATAGGTTGTTTGCTACAGTTATCCCACGATTTCTCGTTGACAACTGGACTTTTCACAAAAAATCGATAAAATCGTCGAAAAATCGGCGATATTAGGAAGAGATGAAAAAAGGGAGTTTCGATGTCGGAACTCCCGCGATATCGAAATTATCGGCGATAATTCGATAATATCACGGATAATTTAAACACTGTATATATGTATACATGTATGTACATATATAAAAATATATTTATATATATGTATGTATGTATATGTCATGTAGACACCCCCACCCAGTGTAGGAGACTTGATTATAACAAGCTTGAGACATGAACAATGTATTTGCCCAAATCCTACTTATACCATATCGAAATCCTACTCAAATCAAGCCTAAATCCTACCCAATCCAAGCTCAAATCCTACCCAAAACTGAGCACAATACCAAGCTTAACTTCGACATTATTGCTCAAGATCATGCTAGATGAGCACTAGCCAGGGAAATGGCCCCAACACCAGCACACAACCTCCAAAAGTCTCCAAGACCTGCTCTAGATTTGCTTGACCACACTAGATGGAGATGATCCTTGATCTTGAGTTGCTTGGCCTACGTACATAATTTTCCACTTGTTGAGTTAAAATCATCACTTTACGTATGTTTTCTGAAGCTGTCAAAAATATTTTCACATCTACATATATAGTTTTTGAAAGAAAGTTCACAAACTAGTGTTTCTCATAAAACTCGATAATGTCTTGGCAGCTAAGTGTCTCAAAGTATGTAATCATGGTCTTAGGAATCCGGTGTCACTGTTAAGGAATCTTCCTCACATTGCTATTCAACTTGGAATCGGCTAGGCCGTTTTCATGGGGGGCTCTATTGTGTTGAATGTGGTTCTTTGAAGAAATTTGAATGAGGTTGAAATGGAGTTTGATACCTTATGGGAACTCTTCATGAAATAAGTATTGATACCTTGGTTGTAGATAAAAAAAAGGTGTGGAAATGATCAACAGGTGGAAGTGTTTCCTCTAAATTCCTTTTTTTAAGGTTTGTGCATTTGGAAACCCTTACTGCCGGTGTGCTGAAGTTGTGGAAAGCTCCATTACTCTCAGGTTTCAAGCATTTGTGTGGAATTGTGGATTGCTGCAACAAATAAAATTCTCACTCTTCACAATCTAGAGAAGAGGTCCATTGTGATGCCAAATATATATTTTTTAGAGATAATTGAAATTTTATTAAGACACCTGCTAGAAGGCGAGGAAAAAAATACAACTCGATGCTAAAAAGAAGAAAGATAAGCAGACTTCTCTATGTTTACAAAAGATGCCCAACCCATAACAACATTCTTAACTTTGCTAATAACCTCTTCCACATAAGATCCCTTGTTCTGGAAACATCGACTAATCCCTATCCCCCCAAACAAACCATAGATTTTCCATGCAATTAGTTTCCATATTGCTTTCGAGATTTTCCTACTCCACCTCCTTGCCAAGCCCAAAGAAGATCATTAACTGACATCGGCACCACCCAAGAGATCCGAGAGAAAGCTAGAAAATGCTCCCACTCTTCAAGCAAAGGGAGCAATGAATGAATAAATGATCAATCGACTCTGCACCCCTATGCACATCAAACAAATGTTGGGAAGAATGAGGGATATCTTTTGAAGGTTATCAATGGTTCACATTCTTTTCCCTCCCACTAGCCAAACAAAGGCTGCGACTCTAGAAGCAGCTCCATAATACCACTAATGGAACAGATAGGAAGGCCTATAAATATGGGGCGGCTTGGAAATCAATATGTAAAGCAAGCGCACCGAAAAGATACCTGAACTATGCGCTTTCCAGACCATCGATTCTTCTTCTTGAGGTGAGGGGTTCATGATTTTCAGATAATCTGACAAGCTGACTAATTCCACAATTTCCTTGTCCAACAAATTCCTCTGACACAGAGGAGACCAAACCACTGACCCGCCACAGTAGAGCAACAACAATCCACAAGAATGAACCAGTCCGTGGTAATACTAGCAACTCTAGGGAGCTCTTGGAATGCCTGGTCTCCGCACCAAATATCCACCCAAAAACAAATGTGATCCCCCTTTCTAATCGAAAAGGCTATCCCACTGTGATACGAAATATGTACATTATGTAGAGAAGATAAAGAGTCAGTGGATCACTTGTTTCTTCATTGTCAATGCTCGGGCCATTTGGGATTTTTTTTGCCCTTGTTATGTTTAAAATTCAGTCGGTTGTTAATGGATATGTTTTTCCTTTCTACTAATTGCAATAGATTAACATGGAGTACTCTCCCTTTTGCAAATTTGTGGGGCCTTTGGAGAGAGGATTACAAGAATCTTTGATGGAAAATTCTCGTCTCTTGGTTCACTCAAGAGGGTGATTGCCTCTTTGGCATTTAGGTGGGTTCTCATGCTGCCAGAATTCAGATGATCTTCTTTAGTTTTGTTGTGTGTTGATTGGGAAAATATTGTTCTTGGGTGATTTTTGGTTTGGAGGTTGTCAATATTAGGGGCCTTCCCCCTTATCTCCTGCAGAATACTAGGGGCTTTAACCACACCCCCCCCCCCCCCCCCCCCCTTAGTTCTCAACTATTTTCTTTCATTCATTCTTTGTTTGTTTGTTTTTGTATTTTTTCAAACCTGGGGCTCTTTTGATGAATTAATCATTTGCTTAAAATCAAAACTACTTTCCCAGCAGTGCATGGCCGACCAGTAAACATGACCTTCATATTAAATGCTAACGCAACGACACCCAATCTCATCTTCCTATGCACAAAGGTGGCAGGTAAGGGCACAAGGGTTACTTATTGGACCAGCCGCTCACACAATGCACTAATAGGTTGAATCAGGCACCATTAGGTAAAGTGTCCCAAAGCGGATCTTGACAAAACCCTCTGAGCACATGGTCCCGGGTCACCCACCCATGCCACAAAGTGGATATTACTAGGCATAGGTTCATTCTCCTCTCTGAAAAGAGGTGCAAGCACGGATTCAATCTTCTAACATGCTAATGGTTGGCATTTGATGGACAGTCCAAATTGAGAACTAGTCAATAGTCTGAATTCAACAAGTTCCAATTAATCAGATGCTACGATTATTCAATAAATCTATATTTTGGGTGATGACCTATCTACGGTTGGTCCCACAATTTTGACGGTTTTGTTCTAGTAAATATATGACACGTGTACTGTTTCGAGTCTGTGTATCAACCATCACACTCCGCTAGAGTATCAAATACCTACCCATTTTGTGATGCACCATGACCTTTCAAATATGGTAGAGCAATCTCTATGCAGCAAACATGGCAGGATGTAGGATGACAATCAACCAGGACCATCTATTTAGTAGGACTTTCCTTGGAGGGTCTATATTCCAAAGCACAAGCTTACCAAACAATCCCATACATAATTTTTCTTCACTTAACCACACTATTATATCAAGCTTTGACCACATCTGTTTGCTACTATCATTTTGAAGCCCAACAATCAGATGTCTGGGACCATCCAATCTACGTATGTTTTGATTCATTAGCCATCCACAGTAAGGCAAAAATATATGGACGGTCCTGATTATACGTCACCTTGCTGTGTCTGCTTTGGAGAGATAGCCTTACTGTTTTCCGTTTCTACCTTACTGTATCGCCTCCTTCATTATTACCCACATTTTCTCTTTTCTCTCGCTATCTCACAGGTCTCCTTGTCATAAAACTCGAGTAGGTAGTCTCCTTTGTAGTTCACCATGATTGGTCCTCCTCCAATGTGGCAATCAAGTACAGCTATCTAGGCCATCCAAATTGTTGATTGCCCATATACTTAAAATCACACTGTTTTGTTACTTGGCCTGATTTTTAAATGGGTCTGAATTTTGGACCCAGTCCTATTTAAATTCGGTTGGGATCCTCGTGTACCCATTGACAGCCCTAGCCATCATGAATGTGGACATCAATAGTGTATGATGTGCCCATTTTGTTGAGATGGAACCCATGGTTCAAAGTTTATAGTGCATTAACCTGATGAGCCTTGCCATGAATAGAGGTTAACCTGATGGCCCTTGCCATGGATGGGTTTGTCTGGAAAATCTTTCAAAATAAATGGACGTTCCTGTCCAATATCCGTCGTCGTTTTTCTAGACATTGTTTTATTGTCTCTGTAGTAAGGTTTTTTTTTTTTTTAAAAAAAAAAAACCCTTTCTGTTTATTTATTTATTTGTGGGGTTGGTTGTTTAGTGCTGCTGATCATAGAGAGTGCTGTGAACAATGACTAAATAATCGAATAGTTGCATGACTGTCCAGAACAAATACAAAACCATTCCAGCAGATTTCAAAACCTCTAGAAAATGAGGCTTCCAGGGAGGGTTTTCCACAATCAGATAATCAATTTTTCCCTAAGAAGTTTCTCTAATTGGTCTTAAATTTCCTCTGCTTTTTAATCAGGCTTTTCTAGGCTGTTTATTCTGTCACTGCAGAAACTGTTAACAATCATTTGTTTCCTGATCATTTTCACTTGCTAGAGGTGTTCGGGGTGACCAACTAACACAAGTGAAGATCGATGTTAGACACTTCTGGGTTTCATTGTATCCTAGGGATCGACTGCCCAAAACCCAGTTGCAGATTGTGAATTAATCCATTGTCGTGGCTAATACCATCTTAACTCCAAAATGTGCCTAGAAGTTGCTTTCCTTATTCAAATTCCATTCACCTGTGTACTTACCCAACAGTTACATAGGCGATATAGAAAGAGACTGGGTTGGATAACATTGTAGTTAGAGCCTTGGAGTCATGGTAAGGGCAGCTCGAAAGTAGAAAATTAGCAACTTTGTAAGTGGAAGTGGTGGCAACACATCTATTTAGACTTGTAGTTTGGTGACCCATAGACGGCATACATACGTACATATTCATTGATCTGGACCATTCATATTAATGAGGCCAAATTTTGGTGGGCATAGGATGAAAATTACACAGAGGTAAGTAACTATCCTAACCATTCATTTGGTGGGTATCAAGTATTTGGATAGAAATAAATTAGTTAATGGTCCATGTTCATAGGAAGAAATCATCTAACTAGCATCGTCCAACCAGTGTGGTTTTTTGCACCATCCCCGGGCCTGAGGATTTGCATGGTCTTGGATTTTTCTACATGTATGCTATGCATTGGGTGGGTGAATCACCGGATTCAGAAAATGATGGTGAATACAGATTGTTGTCTTGCCCTAAAGAGAGATTCAGTGTTATATCCTCAATGACTTGAAAGTTGAAACCTACTAATTCGATAAAACAAAATCAGTTTAAACCTGTTGTGATAAACTCGGATTCCATGTTGTACCTCCCATCATATGATTTCTACTCTCTCTCTCTCTCTCTCTCTCTCTCTCTCTCTCTCTCTCTACATGTGGCATACATTCTCATGATCGAGAGATCTGTTGAGCCACTGCATCTGGAACCCAAAGGTTTCAGTGATTGGATCCAGTTGTTAGTTTTGCCGGTTCTATGTGGTCCATTCATCTGTTTTGAGCTAACCATCCTTTATTGGAGCCACTGATAGGATGGCTGCAGCAATCAAATTCCTTCTCATAATGCCTATAGCAGTATAGCGCCACTATTTGGTGGCCCACCAATCCAACAGTATGGTTCAGGGGACACTACGGCCTTTTGTACACACTTGAGGGAACTGTGCGGAACTCCTATGATGCAAATATAGCATTCGATTATAATAATCTAATTAACCCTGGCCACAATGATGTTTCCGTATGCTTTTCTCTTTCCTGTATCTTGTGATACCAATGTAAGCGTATACTTGGGTCACAGTTATCAAAAATGGGGCCCATGGTTCAGTTATCCAGACACTGGTCTGTTTGCATAAAATCGTCAGTGGACTAGTTTTTGAATGTCTCATCAAGAGAATACTCCTAATCCTAAACTGATGCAATTTTCAAAAGAAGAAGAAGTAGCCTAAAACCTTTGGTTTGTAGCTTATAAGGACACAATTAATAAGAAAAATAATGCAATGATTGAGCTGAAAAAAGGCCCAAGATTGGTGGCTGTAATATTCTAATCTGGATGATTTTTGGGACATGGTCCATTGATGCTGATATGCAGCAGACTAATGATCTTGATTACTGAACCATGGCCCCACTAGCCAGAACTGAAAACATGAATTGATGATTCTGCAGTTCCTCTTTAAGTGGTAGGGCTGTTATTGCTCCGCCTGTCATCATTCTGTTCTTTAATGAAAAATTAAGATCTTCATTCGGCTGATTCTTTGTGTTTTTCCTGATATGATGCAGAAGCGATATGAGGATATTGCAGTATTGGGAACAAGGCAGTCTGAAGAATGAATTCCTTTCTGCACTGGTGGTATATCGTTTTATCAGCCGATCTGATAGTTTTGGGAACATCCTGTGTTTTATCGTTGAATAAGTGCTTTCGATGGCAATAACGGTGTCGTTTTGGTGCCAGCTCTCGATTATTCTTTCGTAGTTGGAATGACTTTTTTCTCATGGGTTTTGATGTTGAAAACACAAATATCATGTCTCTCACTTTCTCGCCTAAACGTTGATTAAGAACTGATATTTCATCATGAAGCCCCATGTTTCACTTCCATCTTCCAACCCATTGGTGGGCTGTAACTGGGCATTTGCTTCGATCACGTCATCGTGGTTCTAATTTCATTTGATTCATTGCTTCTTTGAACGGTTAAGAACATTATGGGAGGCTCTTTTCGACTGTCCTGAGTGCTGCAGTTGATTGAAATGGCTAAGATGATTGGGAGTTATTTGATCATCTGGAAGAGTATGATGCATGACATGCAGGCACTCTCAGAAATTGCACATGTTGCATATGCATTTATCCAATTAAACAGACTAAAATTGTTTAATCGACCATTGCGTGGTTACAATCCCAAAATCAGATTGGTGAGCAATCCTAACCTCTGATTTGTGGACACTTGTCTGTTGAAATAGGACCATTGGGTTTATTTTCATTTTAAACATCCAATAGTCTTTTACCTTCCCACAGTGAAATAATCAAGTAAGACTGATTTTTTATTTGTGATGCAATCTAAATAGGGACCCCATAGTTTGGACGGTTTAATTTAGATTATCATCACAGCCTACCAGAGTATCAATGTTTCCCCCTAAAGATTAACCTGGTGATTTTGGGGTTGGATTAAAGGTATGTTTGGTGCACATCAGAGCTAATAGAGTCACCTGGATATGGTTCTATGATGATTGCTATATGAGAAATATCCGGCACTGTCCGGTATAAATCTGTGTGGATGACACAAATTGGAATGATATGTCAATGGTAAAATAATATAAAATTTAAATTTATTTTTAAAATTAACTAAATAAATCATATTAAGTTCTTGTGTGGGCTAGGAGTGCAGAACAATGGACCCCACCTAATCCAATGGTCAGACATGAACGGTGGTGGGCAGTTTGCTCATGATGCAATACTAGGACAGTGACTCCCTATATAGATTGAGCTGTCACACATAGCCAAAAGTAGGAACAGATCTAGGCATTATTTGAGCCCTGTGATGAGGATGAGATGTCCCAAAAATCAGGATTATACAATCATTAGGTGAGCCTGGCACGTGACGGTTTGGATTGGCCAGATTTGAGGGCATGCACTTACATGGATGGTTCCAATCATCGAAAAACTCATGTGGGCCTCGGTGGGCCATTGAAAAACTCATCAGTTCCTCCCAAAATCAGAATTGGTGACCACAATCAAACGATAGAAATCATGTGTCTGATGGGGTAGTAGCCTACTAGTGGGTGGGTATGGTCGATCATAAAAAGGTTTAGCTGAACTCGTGATCCTAACCATCAAAATTTCCTGTCCCGTTGAATTCACCAATCAAAGGTCAGTATCACCCAACATCACGAGCTTTGAATGATAGCCCATCCAAAATCAATACCAGTAGTCGCCTAAGGATAGATGAATAATATCTCAACCATCCAGATACAAGGCCAGATGTTTGGATGGTATACAAAGATCACCATCAGCCCACCGATCCCTATTGAGTGGTCCACTTGAGCTTTGTATGGGCCTGATTTCTGGGCTCGAATCCATCATGATCTGGCTCAAACGAGGGGCCCACAGTGTGCCCAGACTGAGCGGTTTGGCTAGTGACGCTGCCACTAGCCAGGTGGCTAGTGGTCGGTGCTCTGTAGGCCCCACTGTGATTTGTGTTTTATCCACACCGTCCATTTATTTTTAAAGATCATTTTAGGGCTTTATCCCAAAAACGAGGCAGATCTAATTCTTATGTGGACCACACCACTGGAAAACAGTAGCGATTGAATCTCCACCATTTAAAACGTTCTGGGTCCGATTGTAGCGTTTATTTGACATCCAACCTGTTGATTAGGTCATACAGACCTGGATGAAAGGAAAAAATAAATATCAGCTTGATCTAAAACTTTTGTGGCCTCCAAGAAGTTTTTAATGATGTGACTTCAATCAACAGTGTGGTCCGCTGGAGATTTTGATCTACCTTATTTTTAGGTTCATACATAAAATGATCTGGAAAAATGGGTGGACGGCATGGATGAAACAAATACATCATGGTGGGGCCCACAGAGCACCGACCACTAGCCATTGGCTAGTGGCAGGGTCACTAGCCGATCCGTTTCCGGCCAATTCGGCCCACCAGAATGATCAGACCATCCTACACTAGTACCATCATGAAATTGGTGGGCCCAGTGAAAATTTCCGTCGTGGCCAATTCAGATGGGGTAACTTCCAGATCTGGTCTGTTAATACAGTGGGCCATAATGGGGAGATGCCAGACCAAAGGACTATTGCAACTCACTTTTTTTTTTTTCCTTTAATAGCCAGACCCAAAATGGTGGAGCTGAATCGGACTTGTTTGTAAGCGGGTCTAAGAAATTAGAACCCAGATCTGTTAAACTGGATGGTTATTATATGGTTGTTGTTAATAGCCCTTGCAGAATGACAGCTAGAGCTGTACACGAGCAGACTAAGGCTCGAGTATTCGCTCGACTCGACTCGGAATACTCGACTCGTCTGAGTTAGAGCCGAGTACGAGCGGGTTTCCATGACTCGTTTAGATTACGAGTAGAGTACGAGTCTAGAAGTACTCGACTCGGTGCTCGACTCGGTACCTGTGTATATAACTAAGTCTGCCCGAAAAAAAAAAAACCCTACCCCGCCCGTCATTTTCCAGCAGCGCCCAAACCCTACCCCCACGGCCCCACCCGTCCTTTTCAAGCAGCGCCCAAACCCTTCCCTCCCAGCCAGCGTTCGAAAAATCTCTCTCTCTCTCTCTCTCCCAGCGCCCGTCCGGCCGTCCCTCTTCTTCCCCCTCTCTCTCTCTCACTCGCCCCTATCCCCTGTCCGGCGGTGCCTCTCGTCCCTGCGGCCTGTCTGGTGCCCCTGTCCGATGACGGAGCTCGTCCCTGCCACTCGTCTGGTGTGCCGCAGCTCGTCCCTGCCAAGCTGCCACTCGTCCCGTCGTCCGTCATCGCCCTGCCCTGCACGCAGCTGCCGGTCGTCCCTCTTTTGCTCGCTCGGTAAGGTGTGGCCGTGTGGGGTTGATTTTTTTAATTTTTTTATTGCTAATATATGTTAGAAATTGTTAATATAGTTTGAGATTAACCTGATATTTGTGTTTTCTCTTGATATCATGGTGAATTGCTAAGTTCAGTTTCCATTTACACATGAGAGGTAAATATTCTATAGCTAGGATTTTTCAACCAAGTTATATTAGTTAGATTACTAAACCTGCAGTGTACAAAGTAAAAATTAATTAAACAAGCTATACAACCTTTGGGCTGAATCATCTTATTGTATACTGCTAACAGCCTAGGCACATCTTCTGAATGTAAAAATCGTGATATCCGTCCACAACCATCAATGAAGAACTACTTAAAGTTTATTTGGAAGCATGGAATCTAATGTATTTTTGGCGGCGAATATACTGTTTTTTGGTCATTTAGAAATAAAGAATTGGAGGGATTTGTGATCCAAATCCTTCAAAAGGTCATGATTTCAAATGGGCTCGATTCGACACAAACCATAAGATCCACCCCCATTCTGCATGATTTCAAATCCACACTGACAAAAGAGCCATGACTCCTAATGGTAGATTAGGCCCTTGAAATGCTTGTAAGTGATTGAAGATCATCCTACAAGAGTGAGTTAGAAATTGCATTTATGGAACACTGATCCTAAGAAACATTGTATGAATATGTCTAATTAATGAGATTTTTATTTATGTACCAACTTTATTTAGTTGTTCTAAATGGGCGGTTTGGGTCATCACATGTTGTCGGAAGAAAAGTAAGCATTTGGGTGAGCCTAACAGACCTAATGTTTACATTATTTGTTAGGTAGGGTGAGAGATTTCACATGGCTGTAGTAAATAAGTCCCATGTGACACTTACAAAGTAGCCAACTAACATGAACCCAATCAAAGGTGATGGGAGTTGAAGATCTAGATGGATCTTGATGGCTTCAGGCTAGCTAGCCATCAAAATTCCTAGCCTGCCCTCAGTCTCAAATTGGCCATGTGGGCCTAGGTCAAAATATTCAATTTGATCCTCTATGGTCAAAATATAGTTTTGAGATTAACCTGATATGTTAATATAGAAATTGTTTAATATATGTTAGAAATTGTTAATATAGAAATTATTTAATCAAAGGTGAACATCTCACTCCCAATTATTTACTTTAGTGTGGCCCACCTCAATTACAAGTCATCATTTTGTTTGTTTGTTTGTTTCTAAGCCTATCGTGGGTCTTCAATTAATATCATGGTGGGCCTATCAAAGTCAGAGTAGCTTTTGTTTATAAAGATCTTTAAATGTGATCCACTTAATAAGTGGATAAGGCTAACAATTAATGAGACTGTTAGTGTTAAATGCTACTATTTTAAGATGCCTTTGGTTTTTCATTTGACATTTTGTTATTAGTTAGCTAGATGATAAATGTCAATTTCAGCATGCTCATTTGTTTGCATAGATATGAATTATTTGTATTGTTTTAGTTGTAGACTTGTAGTATAAGATAATCGGTTGCCCATTTGAGGATTTCTATGTTGCCAGACATAGATTCAGTGTGTTCTTGGATGCATAGAAATTCTCAAATTGTCCATTTTTGGACAATTCAGGGTTAGATAGATTGTAATGTCTTAATTTATTCCAATTTAAATGCATATGTCTGTTCTGGTTTCGTCTCTTCTTTTTCTCTCTGGATATATTTCATGTATTTATTTCCGTCGTCAAATGTCCACACTTTGTGTTGATGATTGACATGAGAATCAAATACAATATCAATATATTCTGGAGAGATAAGGGGAGATGTTGCCGGAATTTCGGCGTAGCATTTAAATTGAAAAATGAAGCATTACAATCTATCTAACTTTGAATGGGTGACTGATTTAGACAGTTAAGTAATTATGCCCGTCTGGCGGTCTAGCCATCTAGGACCCTAGCCCCTAGGTATAGCCGTATAACATATCGAGAATTTTATTTTATAGATGGCTAGTCAAGACGAAAGCCCAAATACCCCTTGAATGGGTGCATCGGCCACATCTCCTCTAATAGTAGAGGGAGACACAAACACGTCAACCGCATGCAAAGGGAAGAAGAAGAGATCAGCAGTGTGGGATGATTTCGAAGATGTGACAGTTAACGGTGTACAGAAGATAAAGTGTAATCACTGCAAAGGGTTATTCAGCAAGATTCCAGGAGGATCTACGACATATCTAATTAGACATTTGAAGACGTGTCCGAAGAAAGTAAGACTCCCTCCTCCCGGCCAACAGATACTGTCATTTACGAAGTCAGAAAGGGACGACTCCCAAGGTATAGTGTCCATTCATAAGTTTGACAAGGAGAAGTTGATGAGTGGTTTGCTAGATTAGTGATTTTGGAAGAAAAACCTTTCAGAATGATTGAAAGTAAAGAATTTAGGGCTTTCTGTCAATTCCTTAACCCTCGGGCCGAGAATGTCTCCCGCGTCACAGTGCAGAGAGAAAGCATGAAGATGTACGCAAAGGAGAAGATGAAACTGAAAGAAGTTTTGGCTTCAGTGACTAGAATAACTTTGGCTTCCGATTTATGGACGGCGTCCAATCAAAGAAAAGGATACATTTCATTAACCGCTCACTATGTTGATAAAGATTGGAAACTATGCAAGAGAATTTTGAACTTCAAACACCTTCCTCCTCCACATACTGGTTTACTTATTTCAGATTGCATCAACAGTTGTCTAGAAGGCTGGGGCATTGAGAAGCAAATTTCAGCAATAACTTTAAATAATGCTTCAGCAAATTACAGTGTCATTTCATGCTTACGTAACCAGTTCAGGGCTACAGGAAATTTATTTTTTGAAGGAAAAATATTCCAGGTCAGATGTTGTGCCCATATTGTAAATTTGATTGTACAAGAAGGGCTGAAAGCAATTAACAACACTATAGAGAACATAAGAGAAAGTGTGAAATATATAAGGGGGTCACCATCAAGACTGAGTGTATGGAATCACATCATCCAACATTTGAATGTGCCATCTAAAAAAATGCTTGAGTTGGATATCTGTACACGTTGGAACTCGACTTATGAAATGTTAGATGCGGCAATGGAATTACAGCTTGCATTTCCTTAATACGCGGCACGTGACAGAACGTATTCTTGGTTGCCGAGCACAGATGATTGAGCCAAAGCACAACAAGTTCACACATTTCTCAAAGTTTTCTACGATTGCACGAAGATTTTTTCTGGGAATCAGTATCCAACCACGAATCTGTTTTTTCCGTCTCTTTGGAAGATTAAGGATGCTCTACAAAAAAATGCCAGTGCGGGTCCAGATTTCATACGCCAGATGACAGTTGGTATGAAGACGAAGTTCGATAAATACTGGGACGAATGTCATCTGTTGATGTCCTTGGCAGTTGTTCTTGATCCTCGTTGTAATATGGGGTTGGTTAGCTTTATTTTCATGAAGCTTTATCCTACTGAAAGAGCGGCAGCAGAAACGTCTAAGGTTCGTCAAGCCCTTGAAGATTTGTACAAATCGTATGTTAATACTTTACCTGCAGTGGGTGTTGAAGAAATTAGAGATGCGGATATTTTTGTACCTGGTAATCCGGATGTGCTAAATGAATACATATCATACTTGGCACAAGCACGAATGGGAGTTGATACTAAAGAATCAGAGTTAGAAATGTACCTCAAGGAGCCAATCGTAGTGCGATCCGAATTTGATGTGTTGGAATGGTGGAAGATGAGGGTTAGTGAATCAAAATACCCTACATTATCTGTGATGGCACGGGACATATTATCTATACCAATTTCAACAGTGGCATCAGAATCCGCATTCAGCACAGGGAGCAGGGTTGTGAGCAAGTATCGAAGCTCACTTTCGCCAAATATAGTTGAGGCGTTGATTTGTACGCAAGATTGGTTGCGCCCAATATGGGGAGGAGATATGAATGATGATGATGATGAAGACGAGGAGATTGAGATTCGTGACGAGTCTCTACCTACAGATCAGTAATTATTTTCGATTTTGTAATTTTTTTTGGTTGAATGTTGAATGATCTGTAATATTATTTCACTGCAATTGCAAACACGAAAGTATTGGTCCTTTTGGAATGTGGTTTGGAAAACTTTTAATCTTTGATATTTATTTACATATGCCTGTTCATTTGCTTTTATTTTTGACTTTTGATACATTTATATTGCTTTTTTTAGTTCCTATATCAAGTTCAATTTATTTATCAATATTCTGATTTTTTAATTAAAAATTGAATGTAGATATGTCGTCATCTGAGCCATCGACAAACATTTGAGACTATGCTTCTCTAGTTGAATCACCACCAAGGTCTGAAAAAATAAAGATTAAGTGTGGTTTGTGTGGCGCAAAGTTTGTAAACAAGACTAATCGCTTTCGCTTACACTTGTCATGTCGAGGTGGTGATGCAAAACCATACCCCAATGCTCCTAAGGATGTCCAAATTCTTTTTTAAGCTCTGTTAAATTCGAATAGAAAACCTTTTACTCCATCCAAACTTTCTGCTTCTGGATCTAGTACACGAATGACATCCACAGAAGATGCAGAGGAGGAAGCCAGATTAAAAGGCTTGGAGGAAGAACAATTTCAACTCGCCTTAAAACGCAGTATAGAAGATGTTTCTAGACTTCAGCGATATTCAAGTCAAAGACAACACGATGTTGAAGTAGGGTCGAGTTACTCGAGTACAACAAACAAGAAGAAGAAAAAGAGTAACAAATTCAAATTCCTAACTCATCTCGGTGAATTTTATAGGGCATTGGGTACTACATACAATTCTTCACATAAAACAAGTTTGAAAAATCTAATTCAAAGTGTAAAAGAGCACGAAGGAAAAATCTCTTCGCCTTCTGACTCAGAGGAAGTGAACCAATTTGTATATGAAAAAATAGATAGCAGTTCCGATGGATCAGATGATAATACAGAAAGACACTCCTCTTATGGAGGTTATTAGTTATAAATTGTCATTTTAAAGTGAATAATGTAATGTAAATATGTTAATGTAATTATCGAAGTTTTTTAATCATAAATTATGTGCATTTTATATCTTTTATTGTTTAGTTTAACTTCGAATTCCAATTGACTCGAACTCGCCTCAAAAACTCGCACTCTCTCGACTCGATTTCTACTCGTACTCGAACTCGCCTCGAAAACTCGGACTTGACTCGACTCGTTTAATACTCGTACTCGGCTCGTACTCGGGCAAGTAGAGTACGAGCAGGGAGTCCATGCTCGTCGGCCGAGTAGAGCCGAGTACGAGCAGCACTTGGGCGTTAAGAGCCGAGTACGAGTAGGGCGATACTCGACTCGACTCGACTCGTGTACAGCTCTAATGACAGCTCCTAAGCATCACATACAGTGTTTGTAATATTAATATCTTTACATGTATCACACTGGCTGGGGATACAGAAACATGTATCAATATTGCTAATATTATTAGCGGCAGATGTTAAAAAATATATCGCTGATTAAGAAAAAAATTGGAAAAATTAAGTTTCTTTTTGATGGGGTGTTTAAAAGCATGTAACATTAACTTAGGGATATTAAAAAAACATGAAAAAGTGGTTGAATTTTTCAATAATACTTTAGTAAATGCTTAAACATGATATTTACATATTGAAGAATAAAATAGTATTTTTTTAAAAAAAGTATATTTATATATTTAAAAATCAAATAATAAGTTTTTCATTAATAGAAGTGCAGAAGCAACTTACACCGTTGACTCGGGAAAACATTAGGGAAACGTGAAGAAAATGCATTCATTCAACTATTCATCCACTCAACCATGCATGCATGCATACAAACAAACACACATGCATTATTCATTCACCTATCCATCCAACCATTCATGCATGCACGCATACATTCATTGACAAATGCACATATATACACATGCATGATCCATCTATGTATGCATGTGCGCACACTTATATTCATCTATCCAACCAACCATCAAACCATCCATCCATCTATGCATACATGCACACATTCATGATTCAGTTGTCTATACATGAATGTACATACACACACATACACACCCACACACAAGAATGTATATCTTCATACATACATACAAGAATGCATTTCATCATACAACCGTACACCATTACAAAAAAATTAAAAAAAAAATTTCTTAATAAATAAAATTTTGACAATATCGATGCATTAAGGATGTTATCGAAATATCAATGATACATTGCCAATACTCACGCAAGTGACACTTGAAATTTATATAGTAAAAAATAATGGTGATACATTCATAATACCTGTACATTGGTGATGCTTAGTGATATGCATAGATACTTGAAATTTATAGTACTACTAGTGTTATTGATATAGCTAAGTTGGAGATCTCGGCAGTATAAAAATATTCAAAACAACGATACCTGCTCGGGGTTGGCTTTTGGATTTTGAACTTTTAGGGTGGAGCCTTATGGTCGTAGCCTAGTGTTAACTCAGGGTTTGGGGCATGAGAGCTAATTCTACTTACATGTGGCCCTAAGGCACATTTATCCATACCATTCAAACCATGGGTCCCACGTGAATGGAGCACATCTCTAAAATAGCATTTGTCAAGTAATCCTAACTATATGTACAACTATGCCAAATGCCATGGGTGAATAGCTACAACCATTTTAACTAGCGATTTATCCGATATTTAGCATGCAGTTTTTTTTTTTAACACCCCCACACACCCACGCATACACCGACACCACACGGGAGATATACTCTGCTGCATACGACTCTTGATAAGCAGGCACTTAAAAAATGATATAGTTTGCATACATTAACTCAAATTAAACAGATTAAATTATGAAAACCACCTTTAAGTTAAAATATAAAAATCAGATTTCTTGAACAATACTGACCGTTGATTCACGGACACTTGTTTGTTGTCATAAAAACATTGGGTGATGTTTCATTACTAACCGTCTAGTAAATGTCCATCATTCTGATAATCAAATAAATGTAATCCTTGGTTTACCGTACATCTATACTGTTACTCAAAAATATAATTACTTTTTTTCTCTTTTTTCCGAATATGAATTGTTTTAAGTAATTTCCAAGTGCCTGCGTATCATCCACCACACTGTCAGAGTATCAAAGTATTTCTTTTTCTTAAACGGTGTGGCAAGTCCGGAGGTCGTGGCAGGCTCTCGATTCTAAAACCCTAATTCTCCAGCCGAATATCTCCGCTCGGCTTCGAATTTCAGCCATTCGATTCTCCCCATCGTTGCAACAGATTGAGACGAATATCTAGGGCAGAGATCAGCTCTAGGAGAAGAACCTCTGGCTAGATTTTCTGACGAATTGGATCCCTAACGAAGTAGAAGATCGAGGTTCCCCCTTTTCTCATTAGTGCTGTTGTGGCGGTCGAATTTTTCCGTTCTTGTTCGATCAAATCCCTTCTAAAGCTTAAGAAAGTTATTTAAAAAATAATAATAATTTCGAATGAAGATTTACAGTTTGGCTGGTGACCCCAACGCCACCCAGCTAGCTGGTGTCAAAGCTGTCCCACCTATGATGTATGTATTTTATCCACGCCGTCCAGACCCACGCATCTGGTGGCCACCACGTCTCTGCCCAACCGTACCATTGACTAATCATCAACGCCACGGTAGCCATGAGATGCACCATCTACGTGGCGATGCATGGAGAATACTCGTCCATTTAAGAAGCTGGCCAAGTCCAGAGGAGAGACGGAGAGAAAAAGCCAGAGAAACGCTGAAGGATAGCAAATAGAGACAGGAGTTCCTAGAGTAGAGGTCAAAGAGGCAGGTAATAACGAAGGAGGAGACATCCGTTATGAGAGGGTTCAATCCAGAAAATACAGCGGATGACGGATCGTGGTCATGATCGTTGATGCAGTTTTCCGGCAGACGCTCCCCGGCTAACCCGACTAAACCTGCGCAGCGAAAAACAAGAGACAAAGGAGACCATGGCTAGTACAGGGGACCCTTCGATACCTAAGTCAGGTCTTTGAGTCTTTTATGGGGTAGGATCTCTTTAAAAAAGAGTCACAAGTCGAGTATTAGGGTATAAATGTGTGTACCTTACATTGGTTAAGGGTACCTCTATTTATAAGAGAAGAAAGATGATACCGTGAAGAGTCTTCCCCGATATGTCGGAGACAAATCCGTTCGGAGATTCGTTTGGGATCCTTTCGAGATCATCGTCATCCGAGGTTCTCGGGATCTGGTCTAATCCTCCGAAGATTTTGGGAGAGATCTTTGGGCCGTTGGAAAGATTCTCGGGCTGCTAATTCGAGGATAGAGCATAAAGATTATATTGGGCGCCGTTCAATCGACAACTACTTTGTAGAGGTAGTTCCGAACTATAGCTGAGCTATAACCGAGCCATGATCGAGCTATTGGGCCATTGGCTGACCCATGGCCGACCTATAGCCGATCTATGGCCAACCTATGGGTTTGGTCAACAATTGGCCATTTAAATGGACTTACAGTTGCATTCTCTTTGATTGTCCTTACAGTTGCATCGACCTTCTTGAAGGTCGGCCTATTTCTAAACGTGGAAGCCCCTTGGGACTCGAATCTTGAGGGTTCGTGCTGTTTAGTAGAGTTGGTTCATTCCATAAGTTGACCTAACCGACTTACTATTTTTCCACCCAACAGTAAGCCCCCCTTACTTTTCAAGTCGATGTGAAGAAGCTTAAGAAGTAAGCCTGACTCAGTTTGGGTCAGATTTAGGTCGGGTTGTGAAATCATAAATGCCAGGTATGGTGGCCAACATAATGCTCGAGGTGTGTTAGTAATTGAACACATCATGTCATTTCGTGGTTCGAGGTCATGTGGGGCGTCAGGTCGCCATTTCGGTGATAGACCAAGAGGGTGTGACACGTGGCTTAGTACTCATATTAGGGTCGAGCAGCGCATGGAGTTGCGTCATGTGTTGGCAGGGGGTAGCTGAAGGGACGTCGTACAGCCCAACATTGATGGGTGCATGCAAAGGACGCCACGTGACCTCCTTATATAAGGGAAGCCCTAACCTTCAGTCGCCTCCTCTTGCATTTTCGTCTTCCCCAATTTGTTGCTTTCTCTTAGTCGTTAAACGGGCGATTTCCGGCGATTATAGCCACCGACGTCTGGGTGAACGTCGTCTTCTCCGGTGAGCTCTAAAACTCCATTTGCCCCCTCATTTATCTTTTTCCTTCAGCGACTCTCAACGTCTATAAAGAGCCACAATGTCGGACTCTCTTAGTTCACGGGAGGGGCCCTCCGGCGGCGATAGTGGGTCTAGTAGCCTCCGGGTGATGTCGAACTCACCGTCGTCGTTGGTGATGATGGCAGATGTCGGTTTCTCAACATCTCGGGCAATGGAAAGGTCCCCGGAAAAATGGTCGATATGCGTAGATCTCGACCCTTTCGGTGAAGAGGATCCAAAAGAGCCTGCTGTCGAGGAGGGTCTGAGGCATCCCGTTCCCTCGACCCTAACTGAGGAAGAATTAGCTCGGATCAGACTTGGGTTTCACATTCCTGAGTTTGTGATCATTCGGCTTCCCTCGCCAGACGAGCTTCCTGACCGACCTCCAGAGGAAGCTGTTGATATATTCCAGGTCGCTCTGCAATGCGACCTGAGGCTTTCGCTGCAAGGTCTGGTGAGGTACTTGCTTGCACGGTTGAACTTGGCCCTGGGACAAATGATCCCAAATAGATGGAGAGCCTTGATCGGTTGTGCAGTCATGTGGTCCAAGCTAGAGCAACATGAGCTAATTGTAGAGGAGTTCCTCTGTCTGTACCAACCGAAGCCGAACAACTTGCAACTCGGCTAGTACTATTACTGACCCTCCGTCGTCCAACAAGAGCTGGAGAGATAAATGGTTTTGAGCGTCTGGATGTTGGGAGGTAGCCGGCCTACCTCTGGCCTCGGATCTTCACTGGGTCCCTACATTATTTTCTGACCCAGGTAAATATTCCTCGGATGTAGTCGCTTTTTAGTTTGTCTTCAATTGGTCAGTTTTGGATCATGCTAAACCTATTTACATATGTTTCCTGTTACAGTTATCCCCAAGCAGTCTCCTTTGCTCGATAGTGGGTCGCTTGCTCGGATTAGAGGAGCGAGAGCGCTAGCAGAGGGGAAGAGGTCTTGGAGAGTGCTCCTCCAACCTGAACTACTCCTTCAATCGGGCTTAGACTTCGCTCTAACCTGTAGGACTTCTGGTAAGACTCTTGGCCAATCTTGGGACTTAGGAAAATTTTATGAATTTTCCTGACATGTTTTCTTCATATGCCGATGCAGAGATGCTTGATAGCTCGTCCTCTATTTCAGCCTCCTTCCAAACTTCGCGCCCCCCCTCGGGAGGAGCTGGCGACGCTGAAGAAGAAGAAGCAAAAGACCTCCTCCGAGAGCAAGGGGAGGGTCGACCCCTCCTGCCCTGTCGTAATGGAGGTGGAAGGAGAGGGAATGGAGGTGGAAACCTCCTTTGATGCTGCTGGAGCGGCGGGGACGGTCATCCCAGAAGAAACTGTCTCAGCCAAAGTGCAGGAAGCTCCCAAGCTTTCCATAGAAGGTCGGTTTTCAGGGGCAGAAGAGATAGCTCGCCCTTATAGAGCTTAAGAGGGGCGAGGTAGGGGTCTCCGTTGAATTGTTGAGGAGATCCTTCGTTGGGCGGACTGCCAGATGACGGAGGCGGAGTTCAGCAGTTTGTTCGACTCCCCCACAGGCTCTTATGTACATGACAACGAGCCTCCTTGGAGTATGCACGTTTTCCGAAGTTAGGTCGATCTTTGGTTTCTTATTGCTCGTCTTTACTTAACCTTTTTTTTTATAGATCGCCCCACGCATACTGAAGGCGTGTGCTGAGTTCGCTCGACTGCATGAACAGGTGGGTGAGGCTAGTCAAAAGCTTACTCAATCGGAAGCTCGGGCCTCGATTGTAGAGGCCAAGCTAGAGGCTATGAAGAAGTTTCTTAAAGAGGCTTCTGCACAGAAAATCGAGCTAACAGTGAAGCTGGAGGAGGCTAAGGCATGGTACGGGGAGTGCAGAGTTAAGCTCAGGGAGACCGAGGCGAAGCTCGAGGAACTCAAGGCAGGGACTCGAGCTGCCATTACTCTAGCTCGGAAGAACGCCGTCAAGGAATTCAAGTCTTCCCAGGCGTACATAGAGGACAGAGATGTCCTCTATCACCAGGGCTATGCCAAGTGTGTCGAGGCTATGAAGGAAACTTTCCCAGAGCTTAATCTCTCCGCCTTTAATGAGTCTGAGTCGGGCATTGATGGGTCAGCGACGAAGCGGCTCCCGAACAGTCCCCCTGAGGCTTGAAGACCGGCTCTTTTTGCAGAGCAATATTTTCTTTTTGCAGAGCAGTATTTCCTTCTCTCTGCAATACCTTTCCCTTTTTCTGCCTTTTTGTTAATGTATACCGATGTAAATGTGCCCTCCGGGGCTTTGACTGATGTAATCACACCCTTTGGGGCTTTATCAATGAAAATATATCTTTTTGGAAAAGATTCGCCTACTATTCTCTTTGTTTTCGAGTCAAGTAGGTCGTACTCAGTTAAGTAGATCGTGCTTGGGCCAGATAAACCAGACATGCTCGGACCTAAGTCGGATCTTGGTCAAATCTTATAGGTCAGAATTTCGTCGAACCTTGGTCGGCCCTGAAGGAAATAGTAGGTCGAGTAAAAATCATGCTTACAATGGAGTTTTGTTAGCACTAGCTCAAAGTTTGGAAAACAATTAAACTCGCACTGGTCGGCTAAGGATAATAGATCTTAAGATGCTTGGCATTCTAGGGATGTAGAAGGGGCTGGCCATTTAGGTTCTCTAGTGGGTATGAACTAGATCGGCTTGTACTGGTTACTACGTAGGGTCCTTCCCAGTTTGGGCCCAGGTTTCCCGACCCCGGCTCCTTGGTATTCTAGAAGGTCTTTCGGAGGACTAAATCGCCAACTCAGAATCTTTTCATCTTCACTCGAGTATTGTAGAAATGTGTCACTTGTTGCTGGCGAACAACGGTCTGGATCTGAGCATTCTCTCTTCATTCTTCGAGAAGGTCGAGACTCAGGGTCATTAGCTCGGTGTTGACTTGTTCATCAAAAGACTTCGTTCAAGCTGTAGGTAGTCCGATCTCTACGGGGGTGACCGCCTCCGCCCCATATGCTAAAGAGAAGGGGGTCTCCCCAGTAGCCGTCCGAGCAGTAGTTCGGTATGCCTAGAGGACTTTAAGGAGCTCCTCGGCCCATGCTCCCTTAGCATTTTCGAGTTTAGTTCGGAGATGGTGCTTAATGACTTTATTGACTGCCTCAACTTGCCCATTTGCCCGTGGATGCCGCAACGAGGAATAGACGTTGCTGATTCTGAGGTTATCGCACATCCCCTGGAATTGCTTGTTGTCGAATTGCTTTCCGTTGTCGGAGACAATGATCCGAGGATTTTCGAATCTTTATATTATGTTCTTCCAGATGAAGTCTATGATTTTCTGCTCAGTTATCTAATTCACTAACGGCTCAGCTTCATCCCATTTTGTGAAGTAGTCAATCGCCATCACGGTGAACTTGGTCTGACCTTTGCCAGTTGGGAGCAAACTAATGATGTCGATTTCCCACTGGGCAAGCGGCCATGGTCACGTCATCGGGGTGAGCTCTTCAGGTGGCTACCGAGGTACGTTCACGAAGCGTTGGCACTTGTCACACTTTTGAGTGAATTGCCGAGCATCAGTTTGGATGCTCGGCCAGTAATAACCCTATCGGATCACTTTGTGGGCCAAAGTTCTACCTTCGGAGTGATTTTCGCATATCCCCTCATGGATCTCCCTTATGACGTACTTTGCTTCTTCCAATTGGAGGCATCTGAGGTAGCGAAAATAGAAACCTTTTTTGTAGAGGATGTTGTTGAGTATGGTGTATCGGGCAACCTTAGTTCGCAACCGGCATGCCTCCATTTGGTCTTTGGGTAACTTGTTCTCTTTGAGGTAGTCGATGATTGGATCCATCCAAGTTGGTTCCGAGCTTACTGGGAGTATCACGGCGAGGTCGACCTCGCCGATGCTAGGTCGCGCAAGGAACTCGATTGGGACAGATCTTGGAATGTCATCATCGTCTGTAGTGGCTAGTTTTGCTAGCATGTTCGCTTTAGAATTTTTTGCCCGAGGGATCAGGACCACACTGGATTTGTGGAATTTTTCGATCAATTCTTTAGCCTTCCGTAGATATACTTTCAAGCGTTCCTTCTTGGCTTTGTATGCTTCGGCTATTTGATTGACGACCAGTTGAGAATCACTGAAGACTTCGATGTGTTGAGCCCCCATGTTGGCCACCAGTTTAAGTCCGACAAGCAAGGCTTCGTATTCCGCTGTATTGTTGGAGGCTTGAAATCCGAATCGTAAGGTATATTGCATGCATGTACGGTGCGGCAGATGGTGGGTCGAGTGCTACACTTGGTGGGTCGGGTGTTACACTTGGGACGAGCTCTAGCCGGGGTAGGTTGGTAGCTAGCTCGGGTGCAGGTAAGAGTGTACATTGAGCCGAACCGAGTCGAACTAGGCTCAACCCGGCCCGGCCCAATCACCAGCCATACCCAACCTGGTCACCGGGCCAACATGTCCAGCCTGAACTCGGCCCGGTCAGCAATCGGGCGAGTTCGGGCCAGTTTCAAACCTTACAACAAGTTCATGGGTTGGGAGGCGTTCTCACTTCTCTGTCTCAAATGGTTAAGGTAAGGATTTAGGATATATATATATATATATATATATATATATCCGAGTTAGGTTTTGGACCGAGTCAGGCCAAACTGGGACCTGTTCGAACTCGGCCTGAACTCAGTTTAGAGTTGAAGAAAATGACCCGTCCCGGACCGAACTCAGTTCCGGGTCGGGTCGAGTCGAGTGAGTTAACCAGGCTAGCCCGATTTGTGTACAGCCCTAGGTGTAGGAGTTAGCTCGATGATAAAGTCAGTCATTGTTTGACCTTTAATAGCTGTTCGGGGTTGGTATTTGATGTCGAATTCGCTTAACTCGATTGCCCACTTGGGCAATCATCTTGAAGCTTTGGGTTTTTAGAGTATTTGGCGTAATGGTTGATCATGTGTGAGCTTGGAAATATGGTCGCGAGCATCGAGAGAAGGCGACCAGGGCTAATGCTAGTTTTTTCAAGGTCGGATATCTTGTCTCGGCTAAAATTAGGGCTTTATTGACGTGGTATACCGGGAGCTATTTTCCCTTGTGTTCCCTAATTAACGCCGAGCTAACCACTACGTCGGAAACAACTAAGTACAACAAAAGAGATTCCCCCATCTCAGGTTTGGAGAGCAATGGCGGTGATCCTAGATATTGCTTGAGCTATTGGAAGGTTGCCTCGCATTCTTCTGTCCAGTCTACCACTTGTATCCCCTTCAACTGTTTGAAGAAGGGGAGACACTTGTTTATAGCTCGGGATATGAAACGATTTAGGATAACGATCCTCCCGGTGAGTCATTGAACATCTTTGGTCATTTTTGGTGATTGCAAATCAAGGAGAGCCTTGATCTTCTCGGGATTCACTTCAATTCCTTACTGGTTGATCAAGAAGCTGATGAACTTTTCCGAACTAACTCCAAAAGCACATTTGCTCAGATTTAACTTCATCCGGTATTTGCGAAGGATGAGGAACATTTCCTCGAGGTCAGCGACATGGTATGTAGCTTGGATGCTTTTGATGAGCATATCGTCGATTTACACTTCCATTGTTCGCCTTATCTGTTGGGCGAACATCTTGTTGAGCAGTCAATGATAAGTAACACCTATATTTTTCAACCCAAAAGGCATGACTCGGTAACAGTAAAGCCCTTTGTCAATGACAAAGGCGGTTTTTGTTTTATCATGTGGATGCATTACAATTTGGTTATAACCAGAGTATGCATCCATGAAACTTAGTCGCTCATGCCCTGCCGTACTGCCCACCAGTTGGTCAATTCGGGAGAGAGGAAAGCTGTCTTTGGGATAGGCTTTGTTCAGATCTGTATAGTCCACATAGACCCGCCATTTTCCATTTGTTTTCTTCACCAGTACAATGTTGGCTATCCAGTCCGGATAATAGACCTCCTCGATGAACCCGGCCTTAAGGAGTTTGTCGATTTCTTCACCAATCATTGCATATCTTTAAGGACCGAGTGCACGACACTTTGGTCGAATTATATTGGTCAGTGTGATGGGTCGACATTCAGTCGGTACATGATGACCTTAGAGTCCATGACGGGCATGTCTTCATGAGACCATGCGAAGACGTCCGCATAACGTCGAAGGAGAGCTATTATATTATCTCGTAGTGGTGTTGTTAGGGATGACCCAATTTGAACGGTTTTAAAGGGGACAGATTCATCTAATGGGATGTGTACTTGGTCTTCCATGGGTTGACCTCTTTTGTCGGAATCCTCACGAGGATCCAAGGAGGTGATGATCACTTTTTGATCTTCCAGTGGATCCAGAGAAGTGAGGGTCATTGTTTGCGGCAGGGCTTTCAATCCCATTGCATAGCACTGCCGAGCGTCATGTTGGTTGCCTTTCACTGACCTGACCCCTTGCTCGGTCGGGAACTTTATGGCTAGGTGGTAGGTCGAGACCACGACTCACAAGGTGTTTAGGGACTGTCGACCAAGGATTGCATTGTAAACTGACGGACAGTCTACTACTAGAAAGTCGATCATTTTAGTGGCTTGGTTCTGTCCATCTCTAGCTGTGAGTGGTAGCTGTATTGCTCCTTTGGGTATGAGCTTGGAACCAGAGAAGCCGAGCAATGGGGTCTTAACCGGTCGAAGTAAAGACCGACCAACTCCCATCTTGTCGAAAGCTTGGGCAAAGAGAACATCGGCGGATGACCCGGTGTCAACGAGGATTTGGAACACCTTCTGATTAGCCATGGTTAGGGTGACCACAAGTGCATCATTGTGTGGGTTGTGGATTCCTCGGGCATCTTTTTCAGTGAAGGTCAAGCTATGGGTGTCCACCTTCTGCTCTTTCAGGGGTCGTCCGATCTGTAGAACTTCACCCTCGGGACGACCAATGTGTCTGACATGAACCTTTTGAGTATTGTTTAAGTCTCCTCCACCTCCGTGACCTTCAAAGATAGTACGGATCTCTGCAGTCGGTTCATTGTTGATGGGCTAGTCTTCTTTTGTTATGATCCTGATAAAAGTGATAGTACTTGTTTTTTATTTCTGTTTATGGGGTCGGACTTCATCTTGTTTGGCCAATTGAGGAGACATTTATCTTGGATCTCCATCAGAACTTGTTCGGGAGTCTTGTTAAGGGGAGTGTAAGTCTTAAACTTACTGTCGGGCCGTTGGATCGAGTGACGATTGTCTCGAGATTGGTCGTCCTTCCTTTTCTTGTTCGAATTGGCCGAGCTTGGCTCTGCCTTTGTCTGTCGCTCTTTGGTCGGAGGGACTTTGTTCTGGACGGCTTCTCGTATGATCCGGGATTCCTCAGCATTAGCGTACTTTTGTGACTTGTTTTGTAGCTCGGCCATCATTGTAGGAGGGTTCTTGTCCAGCGAGAAGAGGAACTGCTTATTCCTCAGCCCAGTAATGATGACATTGAGGGCGAGCTCTTCTGAGTGCTTACGGATCTGCAAGTCTTCCAGATTAAAGCATTTGATGTAGTCTTTTAGGAGCTCACCTTCTCTCTGAACTATCTGAAGTAGGTGGGCAGGGGCTTTGAGCCTTTTCTTTCCTCTGATGAAGTTCGTGATGAAACCTTGTCTGAGTTGAGAGAATGAACTGATGGAGCCTGGCTTCAACTGCTTGAACCACAGTCGGGCAGCTCCAACTAAAGTTAAAGAGAAGGCTCGACACATGATCGCATCAGAGGAGTCATGGAGTTTCATGTAGACCCTTAAGGACTCCATGTGCTTTGATGGGTCGGTGTTTCCTGAAAATGGGGTAATTTGGGGCAGTTGAAACCTGTCTGGCAATCGCGCTCGCATAATTCAGCAATGAATGGGGGATCAGTTTCTTCCATTGTGGAATGCGTCGACACATTAGTTCGGTAGGCCTACTGCATGTCTCCGATCTGATCTCGCAGATTTTTTATCTCAGCCTCCCAAGGTTCGCTGCTTTTAGCAGTAGTTTCGACCGGGGCCTTGCTACGCTTTTTCCGATCTAGCTCATAACGTAGGTCGGAAGCAGGAAAAGTTGTGGTTTTTGAAATGTGAGATGGGGCTAGCCTGACCGAGCTACGTTGTTGGCTCTTTTGAGAGGCATCTCGGGTGCGGGAAGGCTGAAGAGGGTTGCCGCTCGTTCGTTCATCTTCCTTGTCGGTTCCTTGCACATGCTGAGGCTGTAATCGCTTTAACATATGCCTCATGTAGCCCATATATTCTTGAATCATTCCGACTTCTTTCTTAAGGGAGTTCAGCCGACCTCCCTTCGCATGGGACCGTTGACCTTGTCTCCCAGAATTGGAATTCGCTTGGCGATGCAAGGATGAGCCTTGTTGATTTTCCAGTTCCTCGGGTTGTTCTGGGGGTGGTGGTGTGTGTTCTGGTGCAACTGGGGTTGCAATCGAGGAGGCTCGAGTTCTCTTCTTTCCTCTCGCCATTATAGTGTGTTTAAAGCTTATCTAGTAAAGCAGGAACGACTCAAGACATCGTTCCCACAAACGGCGCCAAACTATTGATGCAGTTTTCCAGCAGACCCTCCTTGACTAACTCGTCTAAACCTGCATAGAGAAAAACAAGAGATAAAGGAGACCCTGGCTAGAACATGGGACCCTCCGATGCCTAAGTCAAGTCTTTGGGGTCTTTTGTAGGGTATGATCTCTTTGAAAAAGAGTCACCAGTCGAGTATTAGGGTATGAATGTGCGTATCTTACATTGGTTAAGGGTACCTCTATTTATAAGAGAAGGAAGACGATACCGTGAAGAGTCTTCCCCGATACGTAGAAGATAAATTCGTTCGAAGATGTGTACGGGATCCTTCTGACATCATCGTCATTCGAGGTTCTCGGGATCCGGTTTGATCCTCAGAAGATCTTGGGAGAGATCTTCAGGCCATTAGAAAGATTCTCGGGCTGCTAATTCGAGGATAGATCATAAAGATTATGTTGGGTGCCGTTCAATCGACAACTACTTTGTAGAGGCAGTTCCGAGCTATAGTTGAGCTATAACTAAGCTATGATCGAGCTATTGGCCGACCCATGGCCGACCTCTAGCTGATCTATGGTCGACCTATGGGTTGGGTCGGCAATTGACCATTTAAGTGGACTTACAGTTGCATTCTCTTTGAGTATCCTTACAGTTGCATCGACCTTCTTGAAGGTTGGTCTGTTTCTGGACGTGGAAGCCCCTTGGAGCTCGAATCTTGAGGGCCCGTGTTGTTTAATAGAGTTGGTCCATTCCATAAGTTGACCTAACCGACTTACTAATTTTTCACCCAACAACAGTGATGGTGTCGGGTTTTGAAATGTTTATGGGTGTGATTGTAGAGAAGTTATTTTTGACTGGAATTACCACTAGTCAATTGATTCAATTCCACAATCGGCTAGACCATGTAGAAACATTATGATAGAAAATTCGATGATTTCTTACCTTAAGATGACTCTTGATATGCGGTTTGGAGATTTTGAGTAAGGAACCATAGTCACAGAGAGAAAATGTGTTAGGCACCTACTCTTCTTGTACAAATATATGGTTTCTACTTCACGATATCCCTCGAACTTTACCACGCACTAATGATGTAAGGGTGTGTATAATGTTGTGTTAAATGCAATGCATACAATAAGCTATAATTTTAGCTTAGATAAATCTATCTTGATTGCCTACTTACCGAAACAATAAACCAACGAGTCTAAGTTTTTTACGGACGATATCCAATTAACTCGGCGAGTCACAGAGCATACATTTGAACTAACTGAGTGCTGAGTGTTATGCAGTGCAAAGCTGATGGATGAGATAAGCAATGTGGTTTGAGAAGAGAATGAGTGTTGCATAATATTAATGTAAGGGTTAATGAAGTTGATTTTAGAAGTTGGATGAATAGTAATGTCACAAGGATTGAGCTGAGTGGCTTGGATTTAGACCTGGATTGCTCGGGAGGCTAGGAATCTAATTGGATTAGGATATAACTGGGCTTGGCTCTCTTTTGTTGTTCTTTCCTCTATTTGGTGGAGTGATGGAATGGCTAGGCTAAGGGTGGCTTCCTGAAGGAAGAGGTTTAGGTGATGTGAATGATTTTGAGATGCTTGAAATGAGAAGGGGAGAGGGCTATTTATAGCCCCCAAGCATGGTTTTTTGGTAATGCTTGCAAAGTCTGAGGTTAGAAAAGGTCTGGTTGACTAAATTTCAAGATTCTTACATGGCATGTTCTTAAGCGTTGGATTGGATGGCATGGGTTGTAATTTCAATTAAGGGAGGAGGGCATTAAAGTTAATTTACAGTGGCACATAATTGGAGGTTGCAAGGGGAGAACCCACACGTATAGGGTTCCTGTTAAGGTAAGAGACCTGCCATGTTGTTGACGCCTCCAAAGGAGCCGTCAGTGCCAAGTGGGGTCTCCTGCTTTGGCAGGGAGGCTCCGCTACACGTGTGGAGGCTCTGCTCTATTGGGTGTTGCGTTGTTGTTTCACTACATACTTCAAATGGACTATGAACTTGGGGCTTGAATTGGGCCTATTTTAGGGTTGGACTTGACTAGGTGGGTTGACTAGATTGTTGGATTTGGTAAGTTGACAAATTGTTGGATTAGGTAAGTTGACAGGGTGAGTTAACTTGACGAGTTAACTTGGGGTTTAACAGGGTTTTGACTAGGTTCTGATAGGATTTCGATTGGGTCTTGACTGGCCAGGTTGATTGGGTCTGGCCTAGGGTTAGGATTGGGTTTAGGGTTTGGATTAAGCTTAGGATTTTCATCTGACTTGATTAGCTTGTCGACCCGAGGCGAGGTGTTTGTCGAGATGGCTCTATCCGAATATACTCAGATGACGATTAATTCTCATTACATTTACAGCTATGTGTTTCTAACCCTTTGCTTCCCTTAAAGTATTCCTCATGCCTAATGCTTTGTCAAGTCAAAATTAAAAGCCGAAGAAAAACAATGAAGTCAATGAGTATGGTCAAAGCTTGAGACATTTGGCTATCCCTACAAAAAAAGAGTGTTTGATTTCCCTCTCTCCCTCTCTCCCTCCCACATCTCAAAATCCAACTGTACTTCACTCCGCACATTTCCTATACACTCACAAAGTCTACACCTGCTCACACTTTTATTCTGCTTTAGTTTCTTTAATATTTCGCCAACATGTGCTCTAAAAAGCTTGCGAAGTACAACTTAGCCATGCTGGCTTTCTTTACTTCACTACTACTTTAAATGATCTTCTATTTTGCTTACTCAGGTTTTAAAAGGCCTGTGAAGTATGACCTGATTTACATAACATTAGAAGTTATGCTGAATCCCCTATAAAACTGAACAACCCTATAAAAGTAGAGAGTGTGTGTTATACGAGTAAAAACTGGTGCGTAATTCATTCTTTTTTTGTAACCAATATCCTTCTCCAGAATTTACGGTGCAAACAAATACACGAGTTATTAGTGTTGAGAATTCTTCTTATTTTTCGTTCTAGGAAATTTTACATGTCCTTGTCAGATGTAAATTCTAAAGTCTTATTTTGACCAGTGGTAACTCCAAGTTTAATACACTTTTATACATTAGTTATCCTTGCAACTCAATCATATCGAATATATGAAAAAAACTAAGAAAATGAGGGCATCATTATACTATATGACTTCATGTGCTAGGGCATTCACGTATCCAAACCACGGGTGGACAACGTCACAGGAAAGTTGTATTAATTCGATGACCACCACTCTAAACATTTTAAGGTCCACTATAATGCTTATTTGCCATTCAACCTATTTATAAGGTTGAACAAACCTTGACCAAGGGAAAATGCAAATATCAGCTTTATCTAAAATATTGGTCGCCCCAAAAAGTTTTCATTGGTAAGCGTTCATTCTTCACTTTTCTATGGTATGGTCCACGTGATCTCTCTTATTTTTGGGCACATGCCCTAAAATGATGTGGAAAAATGGATGGATAGCGTGGATAAAAGACATACATCATGGTGGGACCCACAGAGCTTCCACATGGAAACCACCTCCGTTGTATAGGGATCATTTTTAATGGAAACTGTGAGTTAAATGATTCATGTAAAACGTTGGTGACCCATCATTGCAGAGATATCTAGACCATCCAAACAATGAATCTTATTGTAGATGAATATCTGTCCATCTGCCCATTTTAGACGATCTTAATCACTTATAAACGAGCCTCCACATGTACGGTGAGGACTTATGTCATTTAGTAAATGGGGCCCTCCTTGATGTATGTATTGTCTATCCACACCGTCCATCCGTTTTTCCAGATAATTTTAGAGCATTATGCCAAAAATGAAGTAGATCTGATTATCAGGTGGGCCGTACCAAATGAAAAATTAATGATTGACCATTAATGGCCAGAAAAGTTTTTGATCAAGCTGAAATTTATTTTATCCATTCATCTAGGCTTACGTAACCTTATCAACGGATTGGATGGAAAATAAACACTACGCAAGCATTAAGGTAGCTCGAAGAAGTTTTTAATGGTAGGGTGCTCAATCACCACTGTTTCCCATGGTATGGGGGCGGACTAACGCTCGACGGTGCATCCCTTACCATGGGGCCCACATTTATGTATGTATTCTACATCCACTCCGTCCATCAGTTTTTTCAGATCATTTTACAGTATTATAAAAAAATAAATCATATCCAATTATTAAGTGGACCATACCATAATAATAAATGGTTATTGAACATTAAGTGGCCATTGAACATTAAGTGGCCATGAAAGTTTTGGTTCAAGCTGATATTTGTTTTAACCATTCATCGACGATTATGTGACCTTATCAAATGATTGGATGGAGAATTAAAACAACGAAAAAATTAAGGTATGCCTGAGAAGTGTTTAATGGTAGGTTGGTCGATCACCATTGTTTCCTATGGTATGGTCCACCTGATAATTAGATCTGCTTAATTTTTGGGATAATGATCTAAAATGATCTGAAAAAACGTATGGACGGTGTAGATATAGATTAAATACATCAAAAGGGCCCCACGGTAAGGGCTGCACCGGGTTGGGTGTGTCCGGGGTCTCACCCAATCCACTCTCTTACTTAAAAGGGTTTTGAAGAGGGTTTTTCTCGAAAGCCCTAATAGCCGACGCCAGTTCCTGTTCGGCCCCAAATCGGGCTATCTGATTCTCTCGATCTACAAACTCGTTGAAGTCGAGATTTTGGCTGATGAATTGACCCTGCAAGAAGGTCGATTTGCTATATTTTCAAGAGCATTGAAGCTCAAACAAAGGAATAAATCGAATTTCCCCCTTTTCTCATACATACGGCTACGAAGCTAGAAAAATCAGTTTTTTTCGATTGATAGAATCTCTTCTCGAGCTTGATAGAGGTATTTTTTTGCCCCTTAATTGCTGTTAATGAGTTCCTTTTCATTTGGGATGAAGATTTGTGGTTTCTTTTAGTGTTTTTTCAAATCTTTTTGGCTTTTAGGAGGCTGGTTCTTATGCAATTT
Source organism: Magnolia sinica (assembly GCF_029962835.1). Classification (NCBI taxonomy): domain Eukaryota; kingdom Viridiplantae; phylum Streptophyta; class Magnoliopsida; order Magnoliales; family Magnoliaceae; genus Magnolia; species Magnolia sinica. The sequence continues at coordinate 22,989,227 of NC_080591.1, read as the reverse complement.
GTTTTTGGAAGGGTTCATATGCAATTTGTAGGATTGGATTGTTTGATGACGTTGTTATGTGTGGGGTATGCTTCTGCAGAGTTGTTTTGGGTGGTCGTGCCTTGTTTTCTATGCTGTGGCCCACGTACGTGGGGTCCACTGTGGTGTGTGTGTGTGTGGCGTGGAATCCAACTATCCAGTCCATCATGTGGGCCACCACTCTACGGTGGGTTTTTTTTTTATAGGGCGCGGCTCCAATCCACCGAGCTCAGTGGATCCCTGACTGCGGGGCCCACCATGTTCCTTACATCCACACCATCTGTCCGTTTTGATGGCTCGTTTTAGGGCATGAACCCAAAAATGAAGCAGATCCAAATCTTAGGTGGACCACACCACAGGAAAGAGTGGTGATTGAATTGTGGCTATTAAAATCTTCTTGGGGGCTACCTGAATGTTTATTTGATCCAACCTGTTGATAAGGTCATGAAGACCTAGATGAAGGGACCACACAAATATTAGCTTGATCCAAAACTTGTGGCCCACAAGATCTTTTTAATGTTTGTTATGTGTAGTGTAGTGAGTAGTGTCCATGTGATGATGGTGGTGGTCTTGTTTTCTAGTTGTGACTGTCCATTGTTTCTATGGTCTTGTTTTCTATCATGTGGCTATTCATTGTTGATTTGATAATGATTTGATTTGGTTCAAATACAAGTGGATTGGCTTGCTTTTACTTGAAAAATGAAGCAGTTTTTTTAGTTATTTATTATTATTATTATTTTCCATTTTTATGAGCGGATTGCCTTTCTTTTATGTCTGCGTGTGTGTTTGCATGTGTGTGCGTATGTGTTGGGTCTGGTTGTTTGATGCTAACTAGATCATTTGATGTGTTTTCTCCTCCTTTTTTCCTTTTTTTTTTGGCAGAGAAGGCTGAAATTTCTACCCTTATCTGTTGTTTCATTCACAATAAAAGATGGTGCAATACAACTTCAAAAAGATTACGGTTGTGCCCTCAGGCAAGGACTTCATTGACATTATCCTGTCCCGCACGCAGCGACAGACTCCGACTGTAGTTCACAAGGGCTATGCAATATCTCGTCTCCGTCAGTTTTACATGCGAAAGGTGAAATACACACAACAGAATTTCCATGAGAAGCTGTCCACGATCATCGATGAATTCCCCCGGTTGGATGATGTCCACCCGTTTTATGGTGATCTCCTCCACGTTCTCTATAACAAGGACCATTACAAGCTCGCTCTGGGTCAGATCAACACAGCAAGAAACCTCATAGGAAAGATTGCGAAAGACTATGTGAGGCTGTTGAAATATGGGGATTCTCTTTATCGCTGCAAGTCTTTAAAAGTTGCTGCACTTGGTCGTATGTGCACGGTTATAAAGCGTGTTGGGCCTAGTTTGGCTTACTTGGAGCAGATTCGACAACACATGGCTAGGCTTCCCTCAATCGACCCGAACACACGAACAATCTTGATTTGTGGGTATCCGAATGTGGGCAAGAGCTCTTTTATCAACAAGATTACTAGGGCTGATGTGGACGTCCAGCCATATGCCTTCACCACGAAGTCCCTCTTTGTTGGCCACACTGATTATAAGTATCTGAGGTACCAAGTGATAGACACACCGGGGATTTTGGATCGACCATTCGAGGATAGGAATATAATAGAGATGTGCAGTATTACAGCTTTGGCGCATTTGAGAGCGGCTGTATTGTTTTTCTTGGATGTCTCAGGTTCATGCGGGTACAGCATCGCCCAACAGGCGGCCCTCTTCCATAGCATCAAGTCGTTGTTTATGAACAAACCATTGATCATCGTCTGCAACAAGATTGATTTGCAGCCATTGGATGGGCTTCCAGAGGAAGACATAAAGTTGGTTTCGGAGATGAAAGCCGAAGCTGCAAAGACAGTAATAGGTCTGGGTGGTGAACCGAATGATGATGGTGTCCTTTTGACCATGAGTACTTTGACCGAGGATGGAGTGATTGCGGTGAAGAATGCGGCCTGCGAGAGGCTGTTGAACCAAAGGGTAGAGTTGAAGATGAAATCCAAGAAGATCAATGATTGTTTGAATCGGTTTCATGTGGCAATGCCGAAGCCTCGTGATGGGAAAGAACGACCTCCTTGTATACCTCAGGCAGTTCTGGAAGCCAGAGCGAGGAAGAATGAGGAGAAGGAGAAGAGGAAGCTCGAGAAAGATTTGGAAGATGAGAATGGAGGAGCTGGTGTATACTCTGCTAGTCTGAGGAAGCATTATATCTTGGAAGATGAAGAGTGGAAGGAAGATTTGATGCCGGAAATTCTAGATGGTCACAATGTCTACGATTTTGTTGATGCAGATATCTTGCAGAGACTTGAAGAGTTGGAGAGAGAGGAGGGTCTTCGGCTTGAAGGGGAGGCTGAAGAGGATGATTTGGAGATGGAGGGTAAGGAATTGACTCCCGAGGAGCAGAAAGCATTGGCTGAGATTCGGAAAAAGAAAAGCTTGCTCATTCAAGCGCATAGAATCAAGAAGAGCACCGCAGAAAGCCGCCCCACGGTACCGAGGAAGTTTGACAAAGATAAGACATTCACATCTGAGAGAATGGGGAGGCAGCTGTCGTCGTTGGGTTTGGATCCCACTGCAGCTATCAATAGGGCCCGTGGTAGGTCTGTTTCAAGAGGTCGGAAGAGGGAGAGATCACTGGCAAGGGGTGATGATGCGATGGATATGGATATTGATCAACCCAACAAGAAGCTAAGGGCACGTTCACGGTCACTGTCAAGGTCAAGGTCAAGGTCACAATCACGACCGCCTAGTGAAGTCATTCCAGGAGAGGGCTTCAGGGACTCAGCCCAAAAGGTCAAGGCGCTGAAGATTGCGAAGAAATCGGTCAAGGCAAGAAACAAGGCTGCTCGCCGTGGAGAGGCAGATAGAGTTATTCCCAACCTGAAACCGAAGCATTTGTTCTCTGGAAAGCGCTCGATTGGAAAAACTGATAGACGTTAAGAGCTACAAGGTATGCGATTTTGTCTTCAGTAAATCTTTATTACGGGTAGGGGAGAATCATGAGCTCTAGTTGGATCATGCCATTGAGTAGGGCTGTCAACAGGCTTGTCTGAGATTGATTTTGGCACAGATTTTGATCTGGTCCAGTCGGGCCTCTTCGAATGTTCGATTTTGATCACTTACCATGTTGACAGCCCTACCACAAAATCAGTTAACCGGAATGCGCATTATATGATACTCAGGCTCTATGATGCTTGATACACAGGCACTTTGATATCTAATATGTGACATGCACTAACTCACGTTAAACTGACTAAATTGTGGAACTGGTTGTTGTTTAGTCACGGTCCCAAAATCAGTTTAACCTCTTATTCATGGAGGATCCTTACTCTTGCTCGGGTGGTAGACTCTCATGAGTTTCAACACCCGGTCAAGGGTTCGAGTATCCATAGGTGGTGAAATTCCACTAGCGGGAGTGTGTGGGGGTGTGTGTGCGTGTGTTAAAAAAAAAAACCTCTTATTCATGGACACTTGCTTGTTGAAATAGGACAATTGGATATTTTTCATTTTTAACTGTCCAAAAAATGTCCACCTACCTATTAGGCAGACAATCAAATAATCTTAATTTTTTGTTCAGGCTACATCTAAATATGGAACCATAATTTGGACAGTTTAATTTGAGTTAATTATGCAATTTCCAAGTAATTTTAGGTGCCTGCATATCATCCATCACTCTGCTTAAAGAGTATCGAAGCTTTTCTCCTACCGGGATGGACTGTCATGCTTGTGCCTTTGCCTTTGCAGATACTTATGACCTTTACAAGTAACCAACAAAGGACTGTTTTTGTTATTTTTGCATTCTATAGGTTGAGGGTTTTGATGTGTGGTTGGGATTCTGGCTACTTCAGGACTTCAGCAAGGTGAGCCAACTGTTTCATCACCTTGGGAATGTGCAGCGAATTTGGGGAAAGAAAAAGAGCCATGTTCATCTAAGGAGGTTCACTAATCCACTGCATGTGTATAGTGCAGCCAAACCTACATGCCATGTGGCTCAAGTGGGCGAGATCCAAGCTGTCCATCAGTTGGGTGCAAGACCCAAAAAATGAAGGCCGGATCACTGATCAGATGGGCCATCATTGTGGATGGCTAGAAAAAAAAAACTCAGGAAATTTTTTCAAAGCCACCCATTTGTTTCTTGCATTGTGGTTCATGCAATAGTTGGAGCAATCTGATCTTTGTGCCACGGTATCTTCATGCTGCAACCCCTCTGATGGACAATTGCGGCCTTGTGGGCATGATTGCTGCAACCCCTCTGGTGGACACTTGCTGCCTTGTGGGATAAGCAAACCTCTCTTGCAAGAAACAAAATTCAAAATTCATGTTCTTAAATTTGAGTGCCTCTTTATTAAGATGGGGGATGATCACATACATTCAAACACATGGTAATTACCACCATATGTTCGAGTTGTGTGGGGGAACCCCATGAAGTGTGAATGTAATCCAAACTATCCATTAGATACGCCCCCCATATTAGACCTATATACTAAATTCCAACCTGATCCATAACTCAAGTGGGCCACACCAAAGGGAACAATGGGGGACATCGGGGAGGATGACGCCTACCATAGAAACTTCCAAATGGAATGTAGGGTCCACCGTATTGTGTATGTGGCATCTAACGTAGTCATCAGGTGCATCCCACCAGGATGAAAGGATACAAATATTAGGCCATTACAAAACTCAGATGGGCCATACCATGCGAACATGCAGGTTTTAGTTGCGATTGTACATTGCTACCTGTGGTTTGTCACACCTGAGTTTTGGATCAGGATGGCACTTTGGATGTATGGCGAACCTGAGAAGGCTCACCAGATGCATGGTTTGGATTCTACATGCATATCACAGGTGGGCCTGAACAGCTCGAACATGCGTCATTACCATAAATTTGAACATGTTTGATTGTCTCCCTATTAAGATGCATGAGCAATGCACAAGTTATTTGTTAAGGCACCTTATTCGCTTCTTTGAATTGTGATGTTTCTCTGTAATAGGCAGGTTTTCCATATTTTTAATTTTTGCATTACCATGCGTTGGTGTCATCTTTGTAAACTCCTCATATTTCCTATTCACATAACATTCTTTCTTCAACCATTGTCCTTAGGCAGGGTCATTTCTTTTGTCAGCTCCAGAAGACAATCCTTATTTGGAACCCATGGTTGGGTGATTCCAAGTGTTAATCTTGGTAGGTTCCATCCTGGATTAGGGATCCCTCAAAGATGTAAGGTCGGAAGATCTTTTGGCCTACATTCCACCGAGTGTTGATCTTTGCTGGATTTTTTCTCAGTGTCTATTTTGTGCTGCTGATCTATTTGTTAGTACCTGCTGGTTTTTCAAGCATCTCTATGCATGGTGGGTTCCATCAGATTAATGGTAGATCACCAAACCATGGGTCTGACATGTACGAAATCCTTATGCCTAGCAAACTAAACATGGGATGAGGTTCTGGATCTGATAATTTCTCACTTGAGAAGTCCATTTGAGACAACTGGAATTTATGGGGTTCCTCTACCTAAATTTGCTGCTCTTTGTGAATTACACAACATAGGGCAAATGGTTAAGAGACATTTTTGAGGTATGGATGAATTAAGGGGCCCTAAGCAAGGTATTATGTAATGGTATTGGCTAGCTTATTGGCCAGATACAACACAGGCCGTATCAGCTGATACAGCCCTTTACTGGCTAATTTATTATTTTTATTTTGGAAAAAAATCTCAAAAATTATTGGTAATTTTTTTTAATTTAAATGTGAGGATCCCATGTAACAGACCATTCTTTTGTAAGAATGCTGTCTATCAGGCAATTTCAGCCTGACCTGCTGAAAAGTCGACCAAATATGTCCTAATTAAATGCGAATCAACCATGATTGGGTGGATTAGGGCCCCTTTTGTATAAATAGAACACAAAATGAAAAAAAGAAGTGTTGGTTAGAGCATTTGAGCTCTGACTGGTGTGTTTTCTTTGTTTCTTTAAGAAAGCAGTTAAACATTCAAGTAATCCAGGTTTATAATGAACCGGCCCTTTATTGTTGCTGGTTTGGACCCAAACAGGTTGGACCATCTGGTCTAGTTTTGGATTTTAAAACAACAAATCCCAACTCTTTTTATGTTCTTCTTTCTTTCTTTCTTCTTCTTCTTCTTTTCTTGAAAGGCAACCCATGACCTCAAATGCTGAAATGCACTGTCTACCACTAAGCCAGTTGGAATCCAAAAGATCCTAACTGTTTGATTATTTTTTTTCCCGAACGCTTTGATATTTACCTTCAAAAAAAAAAAACACGAGAGTTTGTTCATGCGTATTGTGGTACCTTTTCTCAATCAATTATATTTAGTTCCCCAATCAACAGGTTGTCCAAGTATCCATGATCTGGATCACCAAACCATGGGGGCTTGGGAGCTTGTGAACCTATAACTACTTGGGTGTAACAGTTGTAGTGGAGTTGGATAACTATTCATTGCTTTCTGCACCCATGCTTCTTCTATTCCTTGTTTTTTTGGTCTTACCTTCTTGTTCTTATGGTTTTAACAGGTGGGTGTTGGAAGAATTGCAGTAGTCAGTCTGCCAGTGGATGTTGAATTTATTTGCCTTTTTGTCTATCAATTTTGTAGCTGAGGAAACACCATAAAGTTATGTTTAGTGATACAACTATTGTGTTTTAATTGTGAGTACTGATGAAAATGTTTTTGTTTTGGGAGTTATTTTTGGGAGTTATTATGAAGATGGTTTCTTTCTTTCTTTCTTTCTTTTTTTTTTCCCCCCTTTCCACACAAGTCTCTCCAGCAATATCATGCCATTCGAATTTGTATTTGATCCTTTTCATTAAGGGAAGCTATGATGAAAATGGTTTTTTAATTCAAAATTTTAATTTCTAGTGTTTGTTTTTAACTTGGGCCCAAACGAGCATTTTATTCCCTCCCTGGTACATGTGGCACATGTTGAGGGGGGCGCTTGTTTGATCTCGTTGGCTGATGTGCAAACCAGCCAATGGTAAAAAAATGCTTTCCTTGTTGATTGCCTGATAGGGACAGTGGGTTTTGTTTCTGAATGGGGCTTGTGTAATGATGGGTTGACTTTTTCCTCGCTGTTGGTGTGAGGGGGGTTGTTTTGTTATTTATTTGTTTATCCGAGGTTGGTCTGTCTCGATAGCTCACTTGATGAAGCTTTCACTAGTTTTACATAGTTGACCAGGCATGTTTTGCAAAGGTCCCATTCTTTCTACTGCAGCATCATCATTCTCCAGTTGCCACGACCAATGTTTTTCCTCATCTGTTTCATTTCATACCCTATCTGTAGTTGGTCAATTTTTAATTATTCTGCATCCTTGTGTGATTTACCTCATTTCCTTTTTTATTGTATCGAATGTCAAGGTTTGGGACAGAGGTGAGTAGTTCTTTACACATCTCAAAACTTCTTGCAACTGATTGTTTTGGATGTGCCCCATGGTTCGGATCTCAGCTGTGGATCATCTTGCGTGAAGTCAGCTTTCTCTACTTATCCACACACCTATTAGTATTCGGCGTTTCATTGTCACACTAAATTTGTCAAAGGCTTAGATATCTGTTTTGGCAATCTCTGTGAATGAATACATTAACTTTCTGTATTTCCTGCATATGGAATAAAGATTTCAGTCGAAGCTCTTGTGTCAACTTTCTTTTATCTCGTCCAATTTGATGGTCTTGTATGAACCCTAGTTGCAGGATCCTCCTAACTAGGTACTTCTCCCACTTAGTATCCCCGCTTCAGATCCACACTCCCATTCCTGCTTCCCACCTATTTATACTAGTTTACATTTTGAAAGAGATGCTTCCCTGCTCCTGCACCCGAACTTTTTGCCGCTTACTCTAGTATGAGCTGACATTCTTTGTTGCCTTTTGGTGCCTGTCTATATATTTTTGTTGTTATCTCCTCTCAAAAAAAAAAAAAAAAAAGAAAAAAAGAAAAGAAAAAGCTTTCCTTGTACAGACGTAGCCGTCCAATTGGTGGATTTACTTGCTTATTGAGATTGGGCTTTTTTGTATTTTTCCTGTACTTTTGACCATCCATTGGGAGACCACTGTGGTGACAAAATCTGGTTATATATTTGGTTTATAATTCAATGGCTCAATAGGTTAATGGTCCTGATGACCTTGGAAAAGTGCTGTGCATGCTAGAGATGTTTTTGTAATGGTCAGAGCGTATGTATGGTTGACATGGACTTTGAATGGTTTCTTTATCATTGCAGTGTTCTCATTAATCTTCTATTCAATGTAATTTGAAGTTAGCTAAGCCAACATTCACCTCATCAACCGACTTGCCTCATTTTTCATGTTGCCCGACCTAATAATACTTGATTTTGGACCATCCTACTGTGGATGAAAACTCTTAGGGCCTGTTTGGTAGACACCTAAAAATAAGTTCATCTCATTTTAGTTAACAGTATAGAAATCATGTTCTTTTTAAAAATAATAGTTATAACTGACAATTATCATCTCTGATGCATGGTCATGGTTTTAACTGAAACAAGATGAACTTAATTTTAGGAGTTTACCAAATGGGCCATTATTGATTGGAATGTGCTGGTCAGATCAGGTTGGGTTATGGCTCAGCTACCCGAATCTGACCTGAATTGGGTAACAAACATCCAAAACTGCACCCAGCTGTTAACTCAAAAGGTATAAATGGATTGGGCGCTTGCAGTGATGAATTCAATGATACAAGCAGAAAAAATTTTAGTTATGAAAGGGTGTTTCATGATCGTTCTCGTTTGCAATCTACAGTGGAGAGTTGGGCAAGATTTCAAGTACATATAAATAATCCCTGCAAATATCTTCCACAAGGCAACTCCTGTAGCAATATTTTCCTTCGTCACAAAAATTTTTACAATTGTCACCGGCAGAAAAGTAAAAAGAAATAAATAATAACATAAAAACATTATTCTGTTTTAAAATATCTAAAATCCAGTAAATGATATTTACTCACAAGAACAGAGGCAGTGAACACAACATTTGATACAACTTCAGGAAACCTATACCAGTGATCAATGTATGGGTAACATATCAAAGTTTTTCTCATCATTCAGGGGTCCATTCGGATGGAGAATTCAGGCTCATCTCTATATTTTTTTAATCCAAAAGAATCAGATGTTTGGTCTATCAAAATGTTCTATTTGAAAGCAAACATTGAAAAGGCACCCATTTCCAATCTGCAGCCTTTCATCGAGGCTCAAAACAAAATGGATGGTCTATCCCATCCATTTTGATCAGGCCCACCCAAGCAAACAGATCCTAAATGAATTCGGGGTTAGCCCAACTTCCCCTCACTTTGGAAGACTTAACTCCAAATTATACAACAATCTTAATAAATTGATATGCAACTGAACTGAGCATCTAAACAGGCAAAAACTTATATAGCCAATTGCAAAATCCAAGCCCATATGCTCAGAACACCCAACACCAAAATTCCACCCATCCATTAATAACTAAACAAATCGACCCAAGAAGGGAGAAGGCAAACAAATTACATATATAGAAGACGAGCCTGTTTCTCTTGCCTATAGAAACTTGACTTCTCTCCAACCTCTTATGTAGAGAGTAGAAAGTAAATTATTTTTTTATAATAAAAAAAGGAAAAAAGAAAGAAAAATGAGTACTCAAAACCTCTAAAAAGGAGAAATGGAGTACATGCACATGTTACTAAAGGGAGTGAAGAAAGGGGAGCAAAAATAACCCTTAGGATTACATGGAATGGTACAGAGAGAGTGAGAAAAGAGAGGGGAATTAGGATATTCCTAAGGCATTTGGAAATTTTACCAGGCCCACCATAATAAAAGAAGCTGCCCCAATTACCATTATTACCATTTTACCTTCCAGACAAGTATACTGTTATCATATTGGGAACCATGATAGCCTGAGACTGGGAAGATGTTGGCCCCATTGCTATTTCACTGTTTACTTGAATGAAACCTGAGCATAGGAGGTTGTAGCAGCTTGGGGCTTGATAAGCATCTCTCTGTCATTTTTCATTAAAAAAATAAAAAGAAAATGAGAGACACCAAAAACCCATTTTACTTGAGACCCAACTTCTAATAGAAACCAAAAATCCATGGTTGCCAGACATTTATTGTAGCGTTTGCTCCATGGTATTTATCTTCTTCTACATGTGCAATTGCATGCTACTCTCAAAAGAAAATTTTAAAATAACAGAACAATTAGGCCAACCAAAGTAAAGAAAAAGAGGCAAGAAAATGAATTTTTGTGATTCTTCCTACCATATCTTTTCACTGAGCTTGCTCTTAGAATATCCTCTCTTTGTTCTTCTGATGGGAATGGTGCCTTCGGGACATCTTCCATTCAAATACCACAGTTGTGTTATGGCTTTAGATTCCTTTGAAGATGCTATCTTGCTTTCATCAAACAACCCTTTTGGATGGAAAGTAGGCCTCAACTATATTTAAAAAATAAAACCCAACCAACATAAAAAACTATGAAAAACAAAAAACTAGAAAGTCTAGAGATGGCAAACACATTCCATTGGAATGGCATCTCCGTTTCCCAAACTCTTGGGCCAACATGATAACTTCTCATAGTGGATATTACTCACATACTGGCAAGCACAATGTTTATCTTGAGTTCCATGTTTTAGTTTCCTACAACATAAATCTTTCAAGCGAATGAGAGTGACATGAATAGGCCCTACACAACTGCATTTTTTAAGCAAGGCATTGAAAACATGATATAAGTCAGACGAGAAACAGAAGGATAAATATTAAATGTGAAACTGTTCAGACCTTTGTCATCTTTTTTTTTTTTTTTTTTGAAAGATTGAAGTTTGGTGATGCTGGTTAAATAAAAGGCAATCCAATTTAAGAAGATCAACTAACTTCAAATTGCTTTAGTAGCATACCGATGACTGTCAACAGAGAATTGGTTCAAGAAGCTTGTCACCATCTAGCATATGGGTGAATCTTGTCACCATCTGATCTGGTTGGGTAGTGATAAGATTCATTAAACCTAATACACAGGTTGGTAAATATTTTAATTAGGAAAATGATCCAGTTTGAAGCAGCCATTAGCTAGATGTTGAATCGTTTTTTCAACAGTGGAACATTTACCTTAAAATTAAATTAGTTTCATTGATAGTGTTGGCTTTGGCAAAACAGATAATTATGTGTTTGTAGGACTTATGTTCCTGTTTCCAGGCCCTCAATATCTCCATGCAAGGGTTATGTTTCCAAGGTTGGTGAGTCTGAGGAAGCATATTCCTAACTCTCAATATCTACATTGCCATGACATTTGATGTATGCTTTTCTTTTTTTAAATGATATTATCTTCTATATTTTCTATATGTTATTCTCATAATACTAAAATAAATAGGCACACCTTCCAATATGATATGGCTTTGGTGAATCCAAATCATTGTCTGACTGGATAGTATGGTGGTCAGTAAACACCAAAATTTGGACAAATCTGGAATGAAACATTGATTTTGAGGTTAATATGGTGATGGCTCAAAAGAAAACTGTTATCACCACTAGTTTTGATTGGATGGTTACATGATTCATTGTAAGCCCCTTTGTGCCCATGGGCACGGCCAATTCATTGATCAGTAATTGTTCAAATGAGGGAAACTGTCCATTTTGAAACAACCATAGTGAGGTTTAATATGGTGGTTTCAAACTAGATTATTCTCTTAAAAATATATTCATAACAATGATGCTATTGGCTTTAGTCAAATGTCATGGACAAAGAATTGTTTTGGGGACGATTCCATCTTTCCAGACTTCCAGACTTCAAAAAATAAAAAAATAAAAAAATCATTTTCCAAGAAAATTAGAAAAAAAAAATTTAAAAAAAATAGTTAGTTTGCAATCTCACGCATTGAATAATGGTCATATCTGATTTGTATATTTTATTTATTTTATTTTATTTTATTTTAAAAGCTAAAGAAGGATTATCTGTTATAGCTTATACTTGGCTTCTGAGATGGCCTCCAAAAATCTGGTTTACAAAGCTGTCAGCCTGCGAAGATGAGGGCTCATCTTGCAGTTTCAAGTTCACACAGCAACTGTGGAGCATGTCCAGCATGCACTAGAAGAATTCATGAGCATCTTCCTGCCGATATCTCTGTAAAGAAGATGATAGATCTGGACAAGTCCAACATCTGTCTGGGGCAACCGAGGCTGGACAGGTCCCACATCATGACCAAGTAGACTAGTTCATTCTTTGATGATATGCAAATCGGCAATGTGAACTATCTTATCAAAAACAGATCAAGGGTCAACTACATCTATGGTCTAATAAGGAAATGATATTGAGAAGAAACATGTAGCTGCCATAGAGTTAATTCATGAAACAGTGTCTGGATGCACCAATGAACTGTATTGCAAACATTTGAATTAAAAGGAGGCAAAAATTTTCTTGATGTTTCGTAGCATCCATACTCAAGGTTACATTTCTTTTAGGTCCAAGTTAAAGTAACAGAACTGCATCTTAGAGCCCACACCCTCAATATGAATGCTAATCAAATCACAATTTGGTTATTTATGCTTTGTTAGATTAATAATTGCAATTGAATTCATTTGTGCATCGAAACGCACCATGAGTGTTCACTGCTCAGTAATGCTAAATACCTCTTTCAAGCTGCCAATGCACTGCATGCTGCCACCAACCATGATGCCGACAATTTGGTTTTTATTTTTCCTTTTCCTCTTTTTTTTTTTTTTTTTTTTTAAATTTAAAATTTAAAATTTTAAATTTTTAAAATTTAAATTTTTTTTTTTGGGTTGAATGATGATGAATTTTGTTAAAGCAAACAAAAGAAACATTGCAAGAGATGCATTATTAACAAATTACATATAGTGCTACAATTCTCAGCAAAAACATCTGACAGAAATCAGAAATTATGTATATCACTAACAATTCTAAATTTTCACTAAAGATAAAGTGAAATTCTCAATTTACTATCTTGTTCATAAGTATATCCATGGGAAATCGTAGTGCAAAAATTGATATGAAGCATAAGAAGACTAGTACAGAATCTACGGATATTTTCATATTTGCATCATCCATTGGCAATCTCTTCGAAACCATGTTCCTATCATCCAAAACTTTTCCCTATCATGGAAGACAAAAAAAAAAAAGACTCTGAGAGAAACACAATTAACAAAACATAAAACCTCAAAGTAAAGCAGTGAGGAAGGAAAAAAAACAAACGACAAAAATATTTTAGAGAAAAACAAGAAATGGCCCCAATCAGTCAATTATTACTTCCTAATTACATCTCAAAATTTTTGAAAGAAAAAATCACTTTTGAAACAAAACCATAGAAAAACTAACCATGAAACTCTTTTAAATCTCAAGACAATCAAGCAAGTCCATTAAAAAATCAAGTGTCGGCAGTCAAATTAAATGGGAGTAATCAGATGGTGCAGATCATCCAATCAGCATGATTTTTAGGCCGTACTCTATCCGCAATAGATCCACGATTTGCGTGGTCCCAATCCCAATACAGCAATGCCACATGAACGGCAGGTTGGCATCATCACCACCATCATTAAAATTGAGATCCGCGACTCCACTCGATCAAGGACCATATCCTCAGTTAAAAAATTGCAGTGAATCATCAAAATCGAGCAAATTCAAACCGAAAGTGCCCAAATCTAATTCTTACGAAAACCAAAAATTGGCAAAACTAAATCAGTGAAGAAAAAATTCCCATATGACAAAATCCATAAGAATCAAGTTACATACAGCCGATCTCTTCACAAACACAACCCATTATTTTCAAACTTTTATCAAGCTTAGAAAGAAAACTGGTAATTACCAAATAATCCCCAAAAAAAGTAAATTACGACTACGATCCTCTTCTTTCCACTGTAATAGTTCAAAATTTTCACTATTTCGCAGAGAGAGAGAAGGGAATTGTAAGTGAAAAAAAAGGTGCGTGAACTTGAAAACGAGAGCAGAGATTTTTCTAACCCTAGATTCCATGAATCTCTCACTGTAAATGCAGAAATTTCAAAAATGAATAAGAACAGGGAAGTTGTTCCCACATGCCAATGGCACACGTGTGAAGGATCCTCTACATTCATCATGCGTGCATCGTGGTCCACTACTCGGGTGGGCCAAACATGTACATTGGACGGGGACCGTTTGTTATCTAACTATTTTTAACCGTCCGTTCTTTCATCTATGTACAACTTACCTAATGAGTGGATCGATCTGATTTGAAGACTTGGGACAGATCCAGAGTGGGGCCGGCTGATGAATAACCTGGATCTTGCATACGTGTGATGTGATGGTGCGTATGGAGTGTGCGGAGAAGCCCATGAAAGAGAGAAAAAGTGAGAGAGTTAGGGGTGGGGAATCTAGGAGAGAGTCGGGGGCAAGAGAGAAGGAGGCGTAATAGGGTTTGTGAATTTTATACTTGGACCCTTTGCCAGCGCCCCAGTGTAGTTAGCGCCGGCAAAGGGTTGCCCCCAATTCTTGGCAAAGACCTGTTTCTTAGTAGTGTCTTTTACCGTCATCTATTCATTGGTTTCTTTTATTGTTGAATCATTGACAGCTATTATCGAATCTATAATTTTTATATGAGTTGATATATCAGGGCATGTACTACTGTACTAGCAATGGTAAGAGACACCATTTTAATTCATGTTTTTTTTTTAAAAAAAAAAACGTTCATTAGCTACGGATTTTAGCCGTAGGTAGTTCTTAAGTGGGAACTGTAGCAATTGATAGGTTCTGTCTAACAACGGATAATGTTCGACTTTTAGCTACAAATATTATTCGTAGCTAAAAGTACATTCGCTACGGTGACTTTTGCTGTGAGACTGTGATATTACTACGAGTTATAGCCGTAGCTATTAGTATTTAGCTACGGTACCCCTCAACAAGGCATGTTGGTGCATATTCTTACAATGGAGTTAAGAATCAAATCGATATCAAACCTTATGGACCAAAAGACAGTTCTTGTGAACAGATAAACATGATGTTGGCTGGCATTATCTATAATCTCAGCAATGCTAGGAACATTAGATGAAACATTGCCTGAAAATTGAATTAGTCAGTTGATCATGACACCTAATTTGATGGTTACAAGAAAATGGTCAGTGGCAGTATGCCATTTGGACTGCATGGATGTTCATGCGTATGATGGCTAGGTCACCATGATTTAACATGTGGCAAATGAAAATGAGATTTTTTTTTTCCCCTACTTAGATTATGGTCATACAAGTTTATGGAAATCTATTGCCAAAACCAAACCTTAAGCCGCTAAAAGTTCGTACTGATATATTAAAAATTCTCAATGGCCAATTCCGCTCGATCGTCCATCAATGGTTATTTTAAATGTTACTTCTACAGGAATTACGTTGAACATGCACAAAAGCGATAGTGTTCTGTTATTATGCTTTTATCTTATGCATGGATGTAGGGATGTCCATTTAAAAAATATTGCTTTGCGCAGTTCATGAAAGACTTCTCCGGAACAGTGAAGACTTTGTGTGGCCTGTTGACTCTACCTTCCATTGGCGATTCATCATTGATGTAGAATTCCTAGACCTGAAGATCTATCCACTCAATGTAATTGCCCCTGCCCATCTTTTAGATTTCAGGAATGGTACTGTGACCTGTGCGTCATGGAGTTCCATGAAGTGACCAGTGAAACATCTGTACTGTGCATGTGCTTGTGTATGGTGATCAGACCTCTGATTTGGTGGGCCACCACATGGATAGGCCATAACTGGAAAGCATGGCAATCAGACCGTGGTGGACATCTTATCAGTGACCTGAAAAAAGAGTGGTTAACAGAAAATTTTAGTGGTCCACATTCGATAGGCAAAACTAACAACATGGAGTTGTTGAAGTTGTCCAATCACCAGTGTTTGGCCTGTCCTTTCCACATGGTGACCGACAAGATCAATGATCACAATCACTAGGCATGTTTGATGTGTGAATTTGGGGATTCCACTCAATGTAATAACTGTGAAGTGCTTGAGAGGCTGCATGAGGTGTGGCTGTACCAGCTGGAGAAGCTGACGAAAGGGTGTTTGATGTATCTGTTCGACTTTGGAAAGATATATGATGTTAGAGACAAGATCAACAGCTTCTTTATGCATGCGGATAGGGAACTAATGGTGGAGATGTTTCAGGAGGTGCGGACAGTCTGGAAGCCCTTGTGATGCCCAAGTAGTATGTTGTGTATGTCATCACAGGTAAAAAGAATGTGCAGTTATACAAGTGAAGCTTTTTTTTGATGAGTTTGTCTAATCCCACAGTCACTTCTATACATGGATGAGTGAGCAGTGCATCAGGTTTCTTTCCCTGTTTAAAAATTACATGATGCTGTGCATCAAGTCATTACACTACAACAAAAAAGGGTATAGCTGACGCTTTGGGGGCATCCTTTGTCGACACCAGGTAAAACCGAGCGTTGGCAAAAGATCTTTATAAATAGAAATAATCCACTAGCTTCAAATGATGTGGGGCCCACTGTGAAGTTTGAGTGTCATCCAACCCGTCCAACATTTTAGGCCTGGATCCCAAAATCTAGCCTGATTGGTAACTCAGGTGGGCCACAACAAAGGGGAAAATGGGGGAGATTAGGAAGAGAGATGCCAACCATAGAAATTTACAGATGGAATGTGGGGTCCAACGTGTTTTGTATATGTCATCCAACCCATTCATCAGGTTCACCTCATCAGGGTCAATGGAAAAACCAAAACTCAAACCATTCCTAATCTTGGACAGGAAAAAGAGTGAATATCTATGTTTTTGGCGTGATTTTACATGGATCCCTAAAGTATATCCCACCCGAGTTATGGATCTGGACGATTCTTTGTGTGTAAAGTGGAAATAAGGGGCCCCACCAGATTAACAGTTAAGGGTGGGCCCCATGCAGCTTGAACATATGGGTAATTGCAATCCGAGAAATTAGTCTTCAGTAATAACAATGGAAGTGGTCCAGGATAGCCGACTGCCTGTGCATTGGGCTGAATCTAGGCTCAGCCTAAGCTAGCCCATGGTGGCATTTTCAGAACCTATGACTGTTGGGGATGGGGCCTGGGCTTGAGCCTGCTAGAAGGCATGATCTGCTCTGACTGACCTTGCCTGGGTAGCTTAGGTGTGCATGATCCCATCATTAGGTAGATAGGCCTGGAGAAGTTGCACTTTGGAGAGTGTATACATGATCCCATCATTTTTATTTGGAAAGTTTCCAAAGCAGAACTCATAACCCATATAACCACACTATCAAGCTTTTGTACATGAATTTACTGATTAATGCATGCATTTATCTTGGCCACAAAATTGGGAGTAATAGAAATATGAGTTATCTCATATTTTTCTGTAGAATTTTACAATGTTTATCCTAATAAGAATAGAAAATCTTGTCCAGAAACAACAGAGAATCTTCATGGTCATAGATGTTGAAATGGTTCAAGAGTAATCAAGATAAGTTGGTTCCAGTAATTGGCTATTCGGATGAGTTTGTTAGTTTTATCTTAACTATGTAATGTCTATAAATCAATCTATACAGCTGCATTCTTGATCATGTTATGTTTTCTCGGGTTTCTCTTGTTCCCTGATTTGCTATAATTCTATTTTTTACTCATTCTTACCATTTCTGGTGCAGGGTGTTGACCCAAGAATCAAGGTGGAGGTTTGGCTTTTCCTACTTAAGAGTGTAAGATTTTTCAGCCTTTAGACTTTTACTGCATGTCTGTTTTCAATTAGTTGGGTTTCCGGTGGTGCTATGTAGCTTATAATTTTCTACTATCATTTCGAATTATCTGCCATAGCTTTTATTGTATGTCAAGAGTAAGATTTTTAATTACGTTGTTGGTAAACTTTTCACTTTGGAGATTCACATGGAACCTCTCCATGGTTTAATGCCTTTGCAATCAGATTGTATATGCAGATGCTCTATTCTAAGAAACCAGTTTGGGATAAAGAGAAAAGGCTAGAATTTTAACTATTATATTTTGTTGGATAGTTCTAATATAAGACAAAATAGTGTTGTCCAATCAAAAGATTATAGAGGCTTTGATTGCAAGTAAGGATGTCATCAAAGCATGGTTGTAGGAGTAGAATTGCAGATGGGAGAGATATCATTCATGAGAGTAGAATTCAAAGAAGGAAAATGTTGTCATGCAGCTGAGTGTCAAAACAAATAGAACAGTTCCCTAGCAGAATTACATTATTTAGAATGCATGAGTGCATGCTTTCTTGCACCTGCAAGTTATGACAAAAATCTGGATTGCATGTGGTCGTACTACTGAAGAAGTCTTCCGAGTCAAAGCCTAAACAATTTGGAATATAAGATTTTCCGCTTTGTTATGGAAATGTAGTGCATTAGTGATGTATAATTTCTGTTATTGGTTGGTATTAACGGGATGGTTGTTCATTAGTTTCACAGGTTTCCTTTGTTTGTGCAGCTATGACTTAAATAGTACCTAACCATCCATTTTATAGGCTATTTGTTGGATAGTTAGAATATTTGATTTGTGTGTTTTTGAAGTGTGGTCTAAGTTGATTGATTGGATCATGAAAAAGCTGAGCATAAAACTGTAAATAAATTTTTTTTTTAATTTTTTAAATGAGCATTTTTACTTGGGTATGTTTGGAAGTTCTAGTTTTGGGTATGTTTGGAAGTTTCCACATTTACATTGAGCAGAATGGCATTTTGCTCAATATGGTGGCTTGCTGCACTTACCTAACTTACCATTTGGAGCTGGTTCGATGTGCTTTTTCCATTCTATTCAAGGCAAAATGTGGTCTCTACACTTCCCTAAAAAAGCCAATTTCAAATGCAATGTGATGCTGTTTAAATGAGCTGTGAATTGTATTTTCACCCTTTTCAAAACTGGTTCTTGATCGCATTCACAACCATAAACATTGTAAAAAGGTAGAAACACTTCTACAAAACTTCCTAATAGATGGTAGGCAATAGCTCAGAAGCATCGTCGGTCTGTGAGTTTTGAAACTTCTATATCACGGCTGCTAAAAGGACTGTCCTATTATGTTGTTTTTTTTTTAAAAAAAAAAAAATTATTTTAATTTTAAATTTTAATTTTTATAATCTATGAAACTAATTTTTATATTGGTTCCAATACTTGGCCAGGCGATTTTAGATGTTACAACTCCAAACAAAACATAGTTCATTTATATGTCAACCATTTTAAACTCTCTCTGCCTTTTTTTAAAAAAAAAAAACTTAAATGTCATCAGAAGGGTTAGAAAGGGTTGTTCACTTGCCGAGGATGAGGCCTTAGGAATGATAGAAAAAACAGGACATGTAAAGCCAATACCAAATGGCTGAGTTGTTGATGTTTTTATTTTCACTAATGTTTTCATTTCCATTCGAATTGAAAATAAGTAATTTGATTGGGAATAGGAATTTATTCTTTTTGTTTGTTTTGTTGAAATGGATTTCTTTGATTTGTTAGAATTCTTCAGAAAGTTGAGTCTATCAGAATTGGGTAGTACAGATGCTGAATACTTTTTCCAATTCAGTGAAATGTGTTTTTTTTTTTTTTTTTCACTTCAAAGCCTTTGTTATTAGGTTTATCTGATGCAGAGTGCAATTCTATGATTTGCAGGGACTTAAAAATTGACTTAAATGCTTTGAGAAGACCTTTGCTGTCAAGTTCCCAGCATGTTCAGTTGCAGCGAAATGACACATTGATTAAAGCACAACGATTCTGGATGTGCGAGGAGTGGTACGTGTAGATTTTGCTTCTTTTTTTCTTTTTCTTTTTTGCATTTATTCAAGGGAAATTGTTATGAAAACCTCATTCAAATCTGAAGCAGTTGCTTCTTTGTCCAAATGAGGTTCAGCAAGAAATCTTCTTGCTCTTAAAACTCAAAACTTATTTGCTATCATTGAAGCTTTTGAGTGCATAATTTTTTGAGGCAGTCGCATATAATATTGCAATTTGGCTATTACACTCATTAGACTAGTAATTGCAATTCAATATGAATACTGTATAAATGAATCATCTGAACTGACAACATACACACTTGTGCCGTCCACATGCTTGGTTGGTAATGCGTGGTTTTTATAACCATGCAGGGACTGCCTTTCTCTTTAATGACACTTAAATATTCTGATTTGGAGTACCCCTTTTTTTGTCAGGCTAAGGCCATTGTACAGATGCTGGGGAACTGTATTTAAGGGTCCATATTTCACACTGCAGGGGTGATTCTAAGGTGGACTGGCTGATTAAAAAAAAAACATCCACTCAATCTTTAAGAAGATGGATGATACACACTATGTATGAAAATGGGTGTATTTACATCAATCTGGATATCAATCAAGTGTGTTAATTTTTGGTTGCATGTGTTTTTTAAGGACTGCTTGGAACAGACCATCCTACAATTGTTAGGAAAATGGACATTCCATACTTCTTGTTTCAAGTTTCAAGTTTCTGAACCTTGGTTCCACATAAGAATTTTTACCTGCCTTCCCCATGGAAGAAAAGAAAATGAACAAGACATCAACACTCCCTTGGAGTTATCATCCTCCCATTATCTATACTGTACATGTGATGTGGCATATGTGTATGGTTATCTTCGATTGGCAAGTAACAAGAAATACCTTAGATTGGGGAATCTAGGCTGTCTGATCAATGAACTTTTCTCATTGAGTATGATCGATCGCATATGAGAAAAGCCACGATTAAGTGGTTTTGCCTAGATTGCCTGCGGCACCCTGTTGTAGAAAGCTCCCTGCACAAAGCTAGGTGGGGCTCACCATAGTGTTTGTAAGAAATCCATGTATATAGTCAACGTTTTGGATCACCAACCCGATGGGCCTCGCTTGTATATAGTCAAAGATCCATATTATACTTGAGCATAGAAAAGCTGGACCAATCTTTTTACCTCAATATCTCAAAATATTCATGTATGCACCATAGTTTTGTTGTTGCATATTGTTAAACAAAGATGCTTTCTTGATCATTGACTTGTTTTTCAATGTGGATATCACTTATGATTGCATTTGGATGTGCCCCAAATTGCTAGGTGGACCTTTCAGAAGAACAGATCAACTTCCTTTCTAATAGCAAGGACCACAATGCACAGGTGTTCTTTAATGCATTTATTTCTTTGTGATGTTTGTTGCTCTTTGAATCCAATGAGGTGTTCAATAGATTAGTACTTGGTTTTGCTTCATTGGTTTTTGTTATGGTTCTGTCTGGAAACTGTATGCCCTAGTTTCATGCTTACAGGCGAGGGTACTCTAGGTCATTTCCTATTTTCAGTGACAGTCTGGTCTTTGGCACGCTTAGTAGTAATTTTGCATCACATTGGAATTTTTCTTCCTCTGCTTTTTATACCAAAATTTGAAAGTTTATCTTATATTCAGGATTTCTATAATTAGCTTTGCAGCATGTAAATGCTGCTTTTGTGCAAATGGGACGCTTCATTCATGCAATTTCATGGTTTTCTTTTTCGTCATTTGGATCTTCTTCTTCTTCTTTTTGCATTTGTAGTTTCACAGTTAATTTTTATTGGTATCTGTTTATCTTTCATCACCATAGTTTTTGAGCTTGTTTATAAGTTTTGGGTTTTTATCTTAAACAATTTGCAGCTAAGAATACATGGAGTAAGCCCATGTATGATGCTTGTTTTTTCTTCTTTTTTTTTAAGTGTTCCAGTAAAATAGTCATGGACAGCTATGCCCCCCATGTTGTGTTCTCACTGCAAAATAGGCACCATACCACTGCTGTAGTATATGTAACTATTTAGACAATCATGCATCCTTGTAGGAACTGAAAAACAGAGTAATATAGTTTAATACGTATATACTATGCATGTGTATTTTGCTTCCATCCTTTTACAATATTGCATCTTTCATCATGCTTGAGTGACATTCATTTGATACAACCATGCTGGGGATCTCAAAGAGCTATAATGTGATTTTGTGCATGCTACTTGGATTGAATCTAGCTGTTTATATTGTATGAATCTTAGCAACTTTGTTTTTTCCTTAGAAATCAGGAACTCTGTCCTTGTACATGCAGCAACACATATAGGAGATCCACTGTTCATCTCTCGCATTGTGCAGTAGATGGTTGTATCTCAAAGATGATACCCATCAGACTGTTGGTTGATTTCTTTTTAGCCACCCACGAGGAATCCTCAAAAATCCTCCAGTTAAATGCTTGGTGTTGATTTGATTTTTTTGGGTTATAATCCATCCATGGCAGGGACTGCTGGATGAATGTTCTGGATCTCATATAGGTGGACCAAGTTCACATGTATAAAGTGCATAATATCCTTCCCCATAAACTGTTTTGTGGAAGTCAATATTATTTCTCATGTAAGCTTCATACACAAGAACTTAGAAATGGTACCCATGTCATGTATGAAGTCAAATAAAACCAAATAAACTGTGGGACCCGCTGAAAATTAGACTAGTCTAACAATCCAAACCTCTGATTCATGGACACTTTTTTATTTTTAAATCAGACTATTGGATATTTTTCATTTTTAAACGTCCAACAAATGTACAGCAATATTTTGTCAATTATGCACCTAAACTGGTATCAAATTTTGGATAACTTAGTCTAATTACTTGTTTCCCAAGTATAAATTTCTCAGTAATTTTGAACTGCGTGCGTATCATTCATCACACTCTGCCATATTAACAAAGCAAACTAAGGGAGAGAGCCAGAGTATTAAAGCAAACTAAGAGAGACAGAGATCCAAATTTCTTCTGATTTCATTTCTTTCAACATACAACATGCAAAATTGCATGAAAAAAATGCCACCCAAAAATACAAACCGCTTTAAAAAAGCCCAATTAAATCAATCAATGGGGTTTCTCCCATGAACAAATAAAAATGATATTTAAATCCCCAAAAGTGACAAAGCAACCCTCACAAGTGTAATTTGGATATCAAACTACCCTTGAAGGTTGGAACCATCAATCCCTCTGGGAGAGAAAAATATCATTCCCCATAAATACAAAATGAAGGCAAAAAAATAATAAAAATCACTGCATCCTCACCCATATTCCAGGGCTGGGAATCCCTGCATGCACAACAAATAGCATGTAGTAGCCAGGCGGTGCGATCGCAGCTGTTGGCGGTCCAATTGCGTTCACCTGATACATCAAGGGTGGTGCCTGCACCACCCGCGTCACCTTCAACATCAGCAATCTCTGACTCATCGCAGTAGAATGCGTTGTGAATGACAGGGCCAGCATTGTAACGGACAGTCCAGATTGCGGCATGTAGGACCTCAATAAAAAATTGATGGTGATCGGCTGGCCATACCATATGACTTGGTTGGGCACAGTGAATGTGATCTGTGGCCTTAACTGAGCGTATTGCATATCAAGGTAGGGCGGCGAAAACGCTTCGATGCTGAGCTCTGTCGGGTAATCTATACCAGTGAAGTTGTAACGCATATGAGGGTTGCTGCCCCCAACGAGGATCCGACCGTCAGGAAGCACGACAGCTGATGAATGGTATAGCCTAGCGATTGGCGATGGACTTAGGATCTGGAACCGGTGGCCCACTGGATCAGATGGACGATAAAGAACGGGTGTGGTGATCGGGTTCCGCGCCAGCTCCCATCGTATGTGAGGGAGTGGGCAGTGCAGTCGATCTTGAGGGCGGTATCGTTGGAGTCCAATCGGCATCGACCGTCAGGGAAATAGAGATTGGACGGTCCGAAATCAGTGCGGTCGAACATGACGACTTGGTTGGTGTAGATGAGCTGCATGTGCATGGCTGAGATGCCAATGCCCTTCTGCAGGAGGTGCCATTCACCTGTTGCGGGAAGCTGTTGGGAGAGGGAGAGGGATGGGATTGTTGAAAAGATGAACAGCGAGAAGAAGAAGAAGAAGAACGCACGATTTTCCATGAGAAAGGAAAAAAGATTCAGAGCGTTTGAATGGTTTTCTTGAATTTTGGAGGAAGAAGAGGAATTGGAGAGCAGAGTAACAGAGGAGTGTAATCAGAGCAGAGGAATTGAATCGTTGGAAGAAAGTATTTAAAGAGGGTGACTCCTTCATAGGCCGCGCCCAAAGGGTTGAACGCAGATATGAATATTGACCGTTGATTATCTTCTTTTGAATACATGGGTGTCTCATCTGTGGATTTTACTGGTCAGATTTTCCTGTAATGTCATTTATGGGTGTGTTCACCTGTTGAATGGTCCAGATCTCTCGTACATGTGCCACGAGATAATGATTACCATGAAGGTGTGCAGTTATCATGTTTGTTAATCCCGCAGGAGTACCAAAACAGAATGTATAATCCTTTCTTGATTTTTCATATGTGCAAGTGGGGTTCTTGTTCGCCTGATCCAAACCGTTCGTCACGGTGGATGGGCATGCGAGGAAATCTTCAATGGTTTAAGTTTCGAATTTCAATTTATATACTATAAATGGATGGTTAAGATGAGAAAAGCAGTAATGGTCCACACTCAAATGGAAAATGCAAGCAGATTGGTGCAGGAGGGCTGGAGTATGGTATCTTTTTGGGATTATCATCCACGGTTTTCATTTTTTCATTTTTTTTTTGTTTGTTGCAGGAGATTGGCTGTTTTGCATTGTTGTAGGATGTATAGGTGGGCATCGAGTCGAGTCAGTCCATCATGTGGGCCACCACTCTACGGTGATGGTTTTTTAGTAGTTGCCCACTGTAGTGTGTACTGTGTTGTGTTCATGTGATGACGATGATTTAAATACAAATGGATTGGCTTTTGATAGATGATAATAACTTGTTTTGAACATGCTTTTGCTTGACATAATGAAGCATTTTGTTAGGCTTTTTTTAAGTTGCTTTTGCTTCTTTTCTTTCTTTTATTTTTAGTGAATTTTATGCACAACAAAAAAAAAAAAAAAAAAAAAAAAACTACCTAATTAATATCGAATTTACCTTTTCAGGAACTTTTTTTTCTTCAAAAAGTTACCTAATTAATCAATATTATTATCATTCCACTACCTTCTTTTAGAGTTGAAAGTGGGTTGGGTTGGGTTGGGTTGGGTTGGGTTGGTGCTCAACCCTAGCCCAACCCAAGGTTCCTATACCTCAACCTTAACCCAATCCAACCCAATATCAGGTTGGGAATTCTCAGCCCAGGCTCAACCCAATCAGGCTTCGTCGGGTTGGTCAGGTGGATATATGCTTGGGTCCTTACTCTTACTTGGGTGGTAGACTCCTAGGAGTTTCAACTCCTGGTCAAGGGTTCGAGTACCCATAGGTGGTGAAATTCCACGAGTGTGAGTGTGTGGGGTGTGTGTGCGTGTGTTAAAAAAAAAGAAAAAAAGAAAAGGTGAATATATGCTAATATTTTCATTATTATTCTATTAGTCTATTATATTTCAACACATATCTTATTTTTTGTATTTATAATTTTATTAATTATACATGTAGTTATTTATCGTAAAGAACTTCATTTTTTTCTAAACAAACAAGCTAAAACATAGGAGAACTACTCCTTCAAAAGTCGTGATGTATATCGCACAATCTATTTGTGAGTGAGAAATCCAGCATCTCTTGTTAGCTTGAGTCATTGGATTGATGTGGACCGGTGAGACCCGATAACACTATAATTTCCTATGCCTTCAACACAAACCATCCACACGATCAGTTATAATTTATAAGTAACTAACTTATATATTAATTGGGTTTAGGTTAGGTCAGGTAACCCGAGACCTTATCTTGAGCCTGACCCAATTTTTATCGCTTGGTGTTTCTATAGCCCAAGCCCAAGACCAGACTGATACATCCTACTTGAGCCCAACCCAATGTCGGGTTGGTCCGTCTGAACCCGCCCAACTTTCAGCCCTACCTTAATGTTTTTAACATCGGCTGGGTTGACATACATGCAAATGGGTCAGTTGCTTAGTTGGGCTCCATCGTGATGTTTATGTAAAATCCATCCTGTCCACCAGGTGCGTCACCTCATGTTTTGACAAGGACCCAAAAATCACCCTCATATGTGAATTAGGAGGACCGCATGATTGGAAATGGTGTACATGGCAACAATCACCCTGAAAGTTGTTTCCCTTGGTATTACTCACCTCAATCACAGACGGGCCTGAGTTTTAGGCCCCAAGCTTGAAATTTGGTTTGGCATCTAACAGTTGAAGTGGATTTCATATAACCTTATAGTGGGCCCTATAAAAAGCAAGGGTGGACATCTCTCCCTAATGTTTTCTTTGGTAGAACACTTGAATCACAAGTCTGCATGATTTTTTAGTTTTGGGCCCAAACTGGATTAAACATCTAATGGTTGGAGTGAATTTTGCATACACATTATGATGGGGCCAGCCAAAAATCAAGTCCTTTCACTCTCCAACCGTACAAAGAGAGGGAGAGTATTTAGAAAAAAAAAACAGAAAAGGGGGAATCGCATGGTAGGTTGTTCTTGATTTTGACATCCCACCCTGATGTTTATGAAAGATCCACTATGAACATTACATATTTAGTCTCATATTAGGCTCATAGACAAAAAATTAGTCTGACGTGTGATTTTGTTGAAGGAAACACTTGGGAGAGTGATCGTCCACTCTTGATTTTTACAAGGCCCACCATGATAATTATATAAAATCCACACCAATCATTAGATTTCACAAAAAATTAAAAATAAAAATTAGGCATTTGTCCCAAAAATCATACCCATCTCTGATTTACAGGGCCACACTGATGGAAATAGTTTAGAGGGTGAGGATTGCCCTGTAGACTGTTTCCAATCACGTGGTCCATCTAAATCACAGATGAAGCCAATTTTTGGGCCCTTGGCCTAACATGAGGTGATTCACCCGGTGGTTGGGATAGATTTTACATAAATATCATGGTGGGGCCCACATAAGCCATCGACCAGTTTGCTCTCATGACTGTCATGACGGAAAGCAGTGAAATGACCATTATACTGATTAATGAGGTAGGCTTTTGAAAACCTTTTTTAAAAAGGTACTGAATTAAATTACATATTAATTAGGTAGTTCTTTGTAAAATTCATTTTTTTAACACTTATTCTTTACTGTTTTCTTACTGTTTGATGTACTTCCGCCCTTTTTCTTTGTTAAATTAAAAAGTAGCAGTATCCCCTAGCTTACGCTAGACGCTATTGATGGCTGAACTCTACTTAATAGGCTACCTGCTTTTTAGAACATTACCTTCTATTCCTCCCATTGCGTTGCATGGGTTTATGCATTTACATCCTTTCATTTTACATTATTTATACAAAAATAGAAAACAATGATGTAATTAGAAAAGAATGGCCAATCAATATATTGACTAAACACTCATAAATATCATTTTTCATCTTTTTTTTCACCTTAGAGTTTCGACCTGTTTCTGCCCTCGAGTTTTAATTTCTCTCCCAAACCCGAGATTTGATTTCAAACAACTCAAGAGTGGTTGAAATTAGCTTAAGAAGAGATCTCCAAAATAATTTTTTAAATGTTTTTTTTTTTATGGATTATATATATATATATATATTATACATATGTTGTGTTGATAGTGATGATAATATCAATAATATTGTCAATACACAACATTTATACTAAAAGTGGCCGATATCTTGCAATATTTTGTGTATCATGAGATATCAGCAATATTATTGAAAATATCAACCGGTAGATTGCGTTTTTAAATTGCACCTTGTAATGTATCGTTGACCTATGAGATTGATTGTTGAAATTTGTGATTTTTTGAAAAATCAAATATTTTTAAAAAAATTAGAATTTTTGTTTTGTCGCCAAAACGCTTTTGAAAATTTCAAATTGAAAGTGCGGTGTGTGCTTTTGTCCCACATCGAAAACGAAAAGAAGAAAATCACAGTTTATATGCGGAGGTGTGTGTAGTATTCTTACTCGGAGCTTTGGAGATTGATATGCTCAGGTTGTGCATTACGCACGTGCACCCCCTCAAGCAAGGGTGTAGGCAGTGTGGCTGTAATGACGTTAGTTGGTGCGCTTTACACTTCACATGTGCGCATCACGATTGCCTAAGTGCAATGGGTTTGAAATGAGCCAGGGATTTATAGGTAACTGAGAACGATCAGATTATTAATCCGAAATGGCCAGCAATTTCTGAAATCGGCTAGCAGCCTTGAAAGCCACAATGTTCTAAAAACGGACGTGCCATGATAATCCAACGGTCTGATCTTGCGATCCGACGACCAGAAATGGCTTAAGTTAATGATCAATGGTCAGAAAATGTTTTTCAAATATTTTAAACCATTGATGGCCACCTAGCAACGATCCACTTCCTGATGCCTATATAAACTAGACAATTCTAGTCCAAATTCTATCAACTCAAACACATCTCTCGTCATCCATTAGATCCTCCAGATTGCATCTCCATTTTGGAATATTGTTAACGCATCCGTTGTTTGATTCTGCTAGAACATCTGCTGCATTGAATTGTTCCTAAGTGGACCCTTCCCTGAACACGGGATCCAGACAGGCTTGTCTAATCCTGAAAGCAATTCCGTAACCCATTAACAATTGATAAGGAGGCGAATCACGCTTTAAGGACAACACAATTTTTACATGATTCAGCCTGGTGAAATAAAAATAATTTATTTATTTATTTATTTTTTTTGAGTATTTTCAACACATTTTTCCAACATTGTGACATCAAAATTTCATTAAATCTCGAACATGCTAACCATAACTTGCCCATGTAGGATGGTTCACGCTCATCTCCACGGGGGCATGGATCCACTTCATGCGCTGACCAAGGTTAGGGGGAGCTCTTTTAATACACTCTGATCGCCAACGGTCAAGGCTAGTGCGGGCTCGTGTTTCCACTCCATGCTCACCATCTGAGAGATAGCATGGGATCAAGTATGTGGTACTGCCTATGTGTCTATAAGCCATGTAGCACTAATCACTTCAACAAGAGTCCACTCTGTATTGAATGATGTTTTGCACTTAACGTGCACCGGCGGAAAGCACTCTAAGTGGTCCAATGGAAGCGCGACAAGTCTACATAACCTCCCAACTAACTTTTAGGTGGGAAATAACTATGTATCCATCTTGTGGGAGGGAAATAATGGTCTCCTGTCATTATAAATACCTCTTTAAATCTTCATTCCCACAACTCATGCCATTTTATTCCTGAGATTGCTTAAGAACTATTCGGCTCTACCCCAACTGTTTGAGCACCAATAGTATCTCCCTGGTTGACTATTTGAGAGACCTGAGCTGCAGCCCAACGCTAACTGTTCATGGCATTGGTGGTGGCTGTGTTGATTATCCAAAGACCCAAACAGTGACCTGCGTTGATTGTTTGGACTGATTAATAGAACTCCTGGGTGGTCCTGCTCTTAACTGTCAAGAGCGTCGACTCTTGGTTTCTCCAATAGAATGGACCTAGTTTTTTTTTTTTTTTTTGTTGGGACTTTTGGATGCCTTGGGGCAAGGCAAACATGCTACCAGAACTTTCAAACTTTCTAGAGCTTACATAGGATGCAATGCTAAGGCTATTGAGTGTTAGAAGGATCGCAATGCTCTGCCTATTCAATGATCTAGACACTCTAAAGACAAAGGACCATAGAATAGGACTTTATGCATCATTTGCATTACTCTATTCTATACCATGTAACAAACTAGTTTTCTCTAGTTTTTACCTTTTAATCAAAGCGTTTTCTCTAACGAATGTAAACGACAACCTAGAATGTTCTTTGTTCCCAGATCAATAAAAGCCACTCGACAGGGTATGTTGGGGCATATTCTTGCAATGGAGTTAAGAATCAAATCGATATCAAACTTTATTGAGTAAAAGATAATTCTGGCGAACAGATACAAATAATATCAGCCAATATTATCAACAATATCAGTAATGCTAGGAACACTAGATTAAACATAGCCTGAAAATCACACTAGTCACTAATTAAGGGTCTGTGCCCAACCACAACCTGGAATGTACATTGTTCACATATCAATAAAAGCCTCTTGACGGTATATATTTGGGTGCATATCCTTGTAATGAAGTTAATAATCAAACCTTATGGAGCAAAAGACAGTTCTTGTGAACAGACAAAAATAATATTGGCCGACATTATCAATAATTTCAGCAATTCTAGGAACATTAGATGAAACATTGCCTGAAAATTGCACCAGTCAGTTGATCATGACACCTAATTTGATGGTTAAAAGAAAATGGTCAGTGGCAGTATTCTGTTTGGACTGCATAAATGTTCATGCGTATGGTGGCTAGGTTACCATGATTTAACATGCGGCAAATGCAAACAAGATTTTTTTCCCCTGCTTAGATTATGGTCATACAAGTTTATGGAAATCTATTGCCAAAATCAATTCCGTTCAATCGTCCATCAGTGATTGTTTTAAATATTACATCTACAGGAATTACGGTAAGCATGCACAAAACTGATAGTGTTCTGTTAGTACACTTTTATCTTATGCATGGATGTAGGGATATCCATTTAAAAAATATCGCTTTGTGCAATTCATGAAAGTCTTCTTCGGAGCAGTGAAGACTTTGTGTGGCCTGTCCTTGTTGCAAAAATATTGATTTTAATAAAATATATTTTAATAATAAAATAATATATAATATATAAAAGTTGTTTTGAAAAAACACTTTTTTGTGGGTTTTTGGGAATAGTCCCACGTGGAAAAGAGAAGAAAAAAAACTGTGATTTATATGAAGGATGTGGAGTATTATAATATTTACCTACCTAGTTCGTGGACTATGGACCTTGCGCACTGGAACACTCGGGCACAGGCTTGGTCTCGGACTCGGGCTTGGGCTCGGTGCGAGGGCGTGGGCATGTGAGGCTGTAGAGGCGCTAGTGGCGCACTTTGCACTTCCACATCGTGTCGCAGAGAGTCGCTCCTTCGCGAGACGTGTGTGAGTCGCGGTGTGACTAAGTGGCTATGGCGAGTAGCTGGTTAGCAGAGAGACTAAAGGACTAGGAGAGAAATCTCTTAGTATAAATAGAGGAACTGAAAAGAGCTGTTGCAGCGAAGCTAATTGGTGAGCCATTAGTGCGAGGTTCAAGATAGTCGCTGCATGGTTAGCCCAATGACTAGAAAACGGCTATTGTTGTCTCACAACGATCGCATCGGCGACTTAATGGCACATACTGTGATCGAAAACGGCCATAAAAGCGGCTAGTTTTCCAACAACCGAAATGACTTAATGGAATTTAAGTTTCTGGACCATAACCCTCTAGCCACCATAGCCTATAAAGAAGGACCTGGATGGGTTTTCAAACTATCTCAACTCACTCCATACCCATACGAACTAAGACAGCCGCCCCTCTCCACTTATATATTCTAGTATTTCTAAGCAACGTAGCAAGGCTTAAACCTTAGCTTGAAGAACAGGCCAGCAGTGGGCACGTCCGCATCGTGTCGCTCCTTCGCAACCTTGAGCGAACCGAAGCGACGTGTGCGAGTCACGGTGCGACTAAGTGGCTATGGCGGGTGGTTGGTTAGCAGAGAGACTAAGGACTGGGAGAGAAATCTCTCGGTATAAATAAAGGGGTGAAAAGAGTCATTGCGTGAGCTATTGGTGAGCCATTAGTCGAGTCCAGTAGCATGTGCTGCTCATAGCTAGAGCGGCTAGTTGTTGTCTCACTAACGATCGGCAATGGCTCATGTACAACGATTAAAAAGCGGTCATAAAGCGGCTAGTTTTCCAACATAAATGACTTAATGGAATTTAAGTCTACTGGACCATAACCACCTAGCCACCATAGCGTTATTTTCGATGGAAGCCGACAGTGTTTCATCCATCAAGTTGATGAATCAGGACTTGATACGTCTTAATTGGTTCGATGGAACCAATTTTACGAGGTGGCAAGACAAGCTAAAATTTCTTCTGATGGCGCTAAAGATCTATTAAATATTATATTCAAATTTGCAAGCACTACCTGAAGCATCTGACACAGATACACTTGAACAGGTTGCTGCTCGCGCCAAACGAGCCGAAGACGAACTCTTGTGTCGAGGACACATTCTGAACGCTCTCTCCGACCGCCTATACGATCTATACCAACAGAAGTCATCAGCAAAGGAGATCTGGGCCGCTTTGGAGTTCAAATACAAGACTGAAGAAGAATGTACTAACAAGTTTCTCATCACCAGGTATTTTGACTTCAACATGGTAGATAACAAACCACTACTGCCCCAAATCTAAGAACTACAGCTAATAGTAAACAAAATCAAAGCAATCAAAATTGATCTTCCTAAATCATTCCAAGTTGGGGCTACAATTGCCAAATTTTCACCGATGTTGAAAGACTATAGAAAGAAGTTACTGCATAAAACTGAGGACTACACACTGGAACAAATCCAGAAACACCTCAGAATTGAGGAAGAATCCCGTAACCGCGATAGAAAAAATGATAACGGAAATGCCTCGTCCAAGGTACATACTGTAGAGAACACTAATAACAAGAATTTCGAGAAGAACGATTCCCTAAAACTCAATAAAGTGAAATTCAAGAAAAACGCCCAAAAGAAGAACGGAAAGTTCAAAGGCGCATACCATGTATGTGGAAAAACTGGGTACTATGCTCGAGTATGCCGATATCGCAAATCTAAAAAAGAGGCAAATGCAGTAGAAGAAGGCGATATTATGGTTATGATCACTGAGGTGAATACCATCCAAGGTAAAGTTCCAGGTTGGTGGTATGATACTGCTGCTATAATACATGTGTGCTACGACAAATTAGCCTTCAAAACCTATGAGGAATTGACGAATGGTCAAGAAGTCTAAATGGGTAATGAAGTCCGATCGAAGGTCATCGACAAAGGAACTGTCAAACTGATATTCACCTCTGGAAAGAAATTGATTCTAATTAATGTACTGCACATCCTAGACATGAGGCGAAACTTAGTTTCTGGGGATCTTCTGGGAAAACCAGGCATATGGGTGATGTATGAGTCAGGTAAACTGATTCTGTCCAAAAATGAAAATTTTGTCGGAAAAGGATATGCTTATAACGAAATGGTTAAGTTTTCTCTGAATGACAGTAGTACTTCTTCGTATATGGTTGAATTCGCTGGATTGTGGCATGATAGACTAGCCTATATAGGGTATAGTACCTTGAAATTCATGGCTAAGAATGGTTTAATCTCATACACAGATAATGAAACCAGAAAATGTGAAGTGTGCATAAGATCCAAAATGATAAAGAAATCTTTTCTAAGTGTTGAAAGATTGTCTCAAGTATCGGATCTTATGCACAGTGATATCTGTGAGTTAAACGGCATTCTTACTCGTGGAGGTAAATGTACTTCATAACCTTTATAGATGATTGCTGTACGTATGTATATGTGTACTTATTAAAGAGCAAAGATAAAGCATTAAACATGTTTAAAATATATAAAGCAGAAGTAGAGAATTAACTAAACAAGAAAATAAAAATTCTCTGTAGCGATAGAGGAGAAGAATACTTCTCCAATGAATTCGATAACTTCTGTGAAGAA
This sequence comes from Magnolia sinica, assembly GCF_029962835.1. Classification (NCBI taxonomy): domain Eukaryota; kingdom Viridiplantae; phylum Streptophyta; class Magnoliopsida; order Magnoliales; family Magnoliaceae; genus Magnolia; species Magnolia sinica. The sequence continues at coordinate 22,955,785 of NC_080591.1, read as the reverse complement.
CATGGACTGATACATCAATGTACAATGCCATACACACCTCAACAAAACCGAATAGCTGAAAGGAAAATAGAATGTTAGTAGAGATGGTCAACTCAATGCTGATAAAAGTAAAGTTGCAACTTAGTCTATGGGGAGAGGCACTGCTTGCAGCATGCCATATAATAAACAGAATTCCGTCTAAAAAATATAAAATATCTCCATATGAAACATGGAGAGGTAGAAAACCTAACCTAGGATATCTAAAAGTGTGGGGGTGTCTTGCATATTGCAGAACCCCTGATCTAAAAAGAACTAAGTTAGGACCAAGAGCTATTAAGTGCGCCTTCGTAGGGTATGCACAAAATAGTAAAGCTTATAGACTTTTAGACATAGAGTCTAATACAATAATAGAATCAAGAGACATTGAGTTCTTTGAGAACTCACTATTCTTGGAGTCAAAGGATAATGAAGTTCAAACTCCTAATAGAGAACCAGATAGCACAGCTCCACAGATAGTGGAAGCTCCTATTGAGCCTCGTAGGAGTCAAAGGACAAGAATAGAGAAGAGTCTAGGAGATGACTATATAGACTCACAACGTGTCATTTTCCATCTTGTAGAAGGAGATAGAGAAAATGTTATAAGAAAAATACCTATAGTAATGACTATAGAAGATGATCCTAAAACATATAAAGAGGTCATATCCTCTAGAGACTCAGCTTTCTGGAAAGAAGCTATAAACGATGAAATGGAATCTATACTATCAAATCAAACATGAGAACTAGTTAACTTACCTCCAGGTTCTAAACCCATAGGTTGTAAGTGGGTATTTAGGAAGAAATATCACACTGATGGGACTATCCAAACCTTTAAAGCTCGACTAGTAGCTAAGGGTTTTAGACAAAAAGAAGGGATAGATTACTTTGACACATACTCTCCTGTAGCTAGGATAACATCCATTAGGATATTATTTGCGCTAGCTTCCATACATCATCTTCACATCCACCAAATGGATGTAAAGACCGCATTCCTAAATGGTGACCTCAACGAGGAGGTATATATGGAACAACCTGAAGGATTCGTTCTACCAGGAAATGAAAACAAAGTATGTAGATTAGTCAAATCATTGTATGGATTAAAACAAGCACCAAAACAGTGGCATGAGAAGTTTGATTCCAAAATACTATCTCATGGTTTCATGCATAATGTAGCTGACAAATGCATATATTCTAAAGTAGATGGTAGTTACATCGTTATTATTTGTTTGTATGTTGATGACATGTTAATAATAAGTAATAAAATGGAAGGTGTGACTGAAACAAAGAGGTTTCTATCTTCCGTATTTAAAATGAAGGATCTTGGACAAGTTGATACCATTCTTGGTATCAAAGTTAAAAAACATTGTGGGGGTTATGCTTTGTGTCAATCTCATTATATTGAGAAGATACTAAACAAGTTTAACCATCTAAATATAAAAGAAGCAAAGACCCCATTTGATCCAAGTATCAAGCTAAAAGAAAATACTGGAAGAACAGTTGCACAATTAGAATATGCGAGTGCTATAGGGAGTCTTATGTATGCTATGCAATGCACTAGACCTGATATCGCATATGCTGTGAGTAAACTTAGTAGGTTTACTAGTAACCCCAGTACTGAATACTGAAATGCAGTAAGTAGAGTCCTTGGTTACTTAAAAGCAACCATAAACTTAAGACTATTTTATTCAGAGTTTCCTGCTATGTTGGAAGGATATACCGATGCGAGCTGGATATCGAGTACAGGGGACAACAAGTCTACTACAGGGTGGGTATTCACCTTAGGAGGTGCAGCTGTTTCTTGGGGATCCAAGAAACAGACTTGCATAATGCATTCGACTATGGAGTCTAAATTTATAGCCCTGGCTGCAATAGGCAAAGAGATTGAGTAGCTAAGAGATCTTCTATTAGAAATTCCTTTTTATGTAAAGCCTATATCGGCTATGTCACTACATTGTGATAGTGAAGCCACATTAGCTAGAGCCTATATCGGCACTTATAATGGTAAGTCTAGACATATTAGTCTTCGACATGATTATGTCAAACAATTGATTTGAGATGAAATCATTGCTATTTCTTATGTGAAATCAAGCAATAACCTGGCAGATCCTTTCACTAAACCTCTACCGAGAGAGGTAGTAAAGGCTACATCTAGAGGGATGGGGTTGAAACTCTTCAACCAAAGTTCCACCAGTGATGGTAACCCAACCTAAAGTCAGAAAATCTCTAATTTTAGGTTTAATGGGTAAGAACAAGTCACTGATATGTGGAAAGTTTTCAGCACTAAATTATAAAACCTCATCCATAATAGATAAGTGCTGAGCGTTACGATAGAGGGTTGAGTCTTAGAACTCTTAATGAAATCCAGTCTATAAGGACAAGTATCTTATAGTAACGGAGATACTGGAAGGATTTCACTTATATGAACGTAGAGATGGTGCCGTCTCTCATGAGAGTTAGGAGTTTTCTCTCAGGATCGTTTACGAATTAGGATAAGCACATGGCCATTAATTGTGCTGAGCAAGATTGTGGGAACTCTAACAAACACATAGCGAATATGTGTGTGGTATTTCCAATTCTGTTATCTAGGAATAACTGGTTCAAAGCTGCGGCTACCAGTCATTTCGACAGAGTTTTGAAATACTTACACTAAGGAAAGATTAAAATCGAAAGATATCTTTCTTTATGCATATAAGCAAATTATTCTGGTAGTATTGTTTAACCGAGAAAATATTTTATAAAAATCAAGTGGGGGATTGTTGCAAATATATTGATTTTAATAAAATATATTTTAATAATAAAATAATATATAATATATAAACGTTGTTTTGAAAAAATACTTTTTTGTGGGTTTTTGGGAATAGTCCCACATGGAAAAGAGAAGAGAAAAACCTGTGGTTTATATGAAGGATGTGGAGTATTATAATATTTACCTATCTAGTCCGTGGACTATGAACCTTGCGTGTTCCAGTAGCACTGGAATACCCGCGCGCACGCTCGCACACGGGCTCGAGCTCGGGCTCGGGCTCGGGCTCGGTCTCGGTCACGGGATCGGTGGGAAGGCGTGGGCATGTGAGACTGTGGCTGTAGAGGCGCTAGTGGCGCAATTCACACTTCGCACGTCCGCGTCGTATTGCAGAGGGTTGCTCCTTCACGACCTTGAGCGAGACGTATGTGACTAAGTGGCTATGGCGGGTGGTTGGTTAGCAGAGAGACTAAAGGACTAGGAGAGAAATCTCTCGGTATAAATAGAGGGATGAAAAGAGCTGTTGTAGTAGAAACTGTACAACTAAGCCATTAGTGTAGGGTCCAACAGAACCGCTGCATGGCTAGCCCAACAACTAGAAAATTACTAGTTGTTGTCTCACAACGACTGTAGCACAATGGCTTATGCACAATAGTTAGAAAATGGCTATAAAATGGCTAATTTACAAGCCAGAAATGACTTAATAGAATTTAAGTCTCGGACCATAACCCCTAGCCATCATAGCCTATAAAAGGAGGACTTGAATGGGTTTCCAAACCATCTAAACTCACTCCAGAAACCCATACGAACTAAGACAAGCAGCCCCTCCACTCATATATTCTAGCGTTTCTAGCAACGTAGTAAGGCTTAAACCTTAGATTGAAGAAACAGGACCCGGTGTGGTCAGGACGGTTCAACCGAACCAATGGTGAAGATTTGAACCGGCACGCGGAAGTCGAAACTACTTTTTTCTTCTTTTTTTCTTCTCTTGGAATTTTTTCCTTTATATTGTAATACTATCAGAAAGTGTGTAATTGAGTTCCATTTGGTGGGCCTTCGTGTTTGCTGTGACGCAGACCCACACCAGGCTCATCGTATCGTAGAAGCTGTTTGCTTGTAACCTATCAGTATACTCAATTCACTTGAGTAGGGGCAAATAACGCTTTAAGGACGGCGTTTCAGACGTGCTTCAGCCTGTCCTGATTTCAGATTATTTTGCAATTTTCGGTTTCCACATTATACAGAAAAGCAGTGAAGACTTTGTGTGGCCTGTTGACTATACCTTCCATGGGCAATTCATCATTGATGTAGAATTCCTAGATCCCAAGATCTATTCACTCAATGTAATTGCCCTTGCCCATTTTTAAATTTCAGGAATGCTACTGTGATGTGTGCATCATGGGGTTCCATGAAGTGATCGGTAAAACATCTGTACTGTGCATGTGCTTCTGTATGGTGATCAGGCCTCTGATTTGGTGGACCACAACATGGATAGGCCATAACTGGAAAGCATGGCAATCAGACCATGGTGGACATCTTATCAGTGGCTTGAAAAAAGAATGGTTAATAGAAAAATTGAGATGTGGTTGACATTCAATAGGCAAAACTAACAACATGGAGTCGTAAAAGTTGTCCAATCACTAGTGTTTGGCCTGTCGCTTTCACATGGTGACCCATGAGATCAATTATCACAATCACAAGGCATGTTTGATGCATGAATTTGGGGATTCCACTCAATGTAATAACCATGGAGTGTTTGAGAGGCTGCAGGAGGCGTGGCTGTACCAGCTAATATATGATGTTAGAGACGAGATCAACAGCTTCTTCATGCATGCGGATAGGGAACTGATGGTAGAGATGTTTCAGGAGGTGCTGACAGTCGGAAGCCCTTGTGATGCTCTAGTATGTTGTGCATGTCCGCACAAGTAAAAAGAATGTGCAGTTATACCAGTGAAGCTTTTGTTTGAATTGGAATTGGAGTTTTAGACTTCTTCCAAGGTTTGATATAACTAGATTTGATATAACTATTTAAAGGATTGTAAATTTTTATTTTTTATTTTGTCGACAATCAATTTATTTTGAATTATTAGAAATTATTTTTTATTTCTTCCCTCGTACACTTGAGGAATCTCTGTGAGGAGTCCATAAAAACTCTATGGATTTAGAGTATTATGGGTAAATTTAGACTGACCACACACTCAGAGTAAAATGGGAAGATTGGAGGAAGCACTCCAACATGAAGGGTCAGGTATCATCTCAGCCTCGAGTGTCGACCACAATTACTGCGACTAATTCAAGTGGCATCCATCAATACTGACCTCAGTTGCTGAGCTAAGACTGCACAGTCTCAACCAGCTAAGGAGTGACCTCAGCCTCGAGGACTAACTTCAACCATGGACCCGACTTCAGAAGTTGGCCTCGACCATAGGGCTCAGCCTCGATCATTGACCTCAGAATAGTAAGAATCCACTCTATATACAGTTGAGATTCCCTTCAAAGATATGCGCCAAGAAGGGCGTGCATATATATATATATATATGGGAACAAAATCTGTTATGGGTAAAAATGGACTGACCAATGAAATAAGGGCAAGTAGGACACTCAAGGCCAAGTCCGATATTGGGCCAACACCAGTTATGACCAAGGAGCCCCTAGAGGGCTAGAAGTAACAACACCCTACTAAAGGTACCACGAATTAGCAGCCTTACATACCTTAAAAATAGAAGGAAAAAAACAATATATAATAAAACTGTATATTTTAAAATGAATCCAATCCTAGTGCTAAATAACTTTTAGTTTCTGATTACATTCAAATCCATACCGCCAGCCAACCTCTTGAGTGTGCAATGAATCTTCAAAGTGGGCACAATGTTCAAATGAAATGGATCAGTGGTTGGCTGTGAATGGGTATCTGATGTACCCGACCTGATTAAACTACCCGGGCCCAATTATCCGACTCAGAAAAGCGGCTTGTGTTCCACCTGCGACGCAGTACAAAATCATGTCAGGTGACTATAGTTGTTACATCCAAAAGGTTTTTGGGGACCGGACCATTAGATCAACGGTCTGGATGTGTCCCATTGATTGAACGGTCCACAATAATGACTATAGGCCCACGGGCAATCCCTACCGTTGATCAACCGATGCTTTCTGAATTTTGATCGTTGACAGCTACTGTAAATTTTTTGGGGATAGTGGGAATTCTTTGAACGGTTTGGATGAGATACGTGTACGCACGTGTAAGGGGGTAAGGAAGCCTTATAATATTTAGAATAGCCCTAAGGACCCCTATTTATAGTTTAGAAAACTCCACTTACGCACTTAGTCCGGAAAAGTCTGGAAACCGCCTCAAATTTACGCAGTCTGCGCAGGATCTGCGTAAACTCAACTAGTTAAGCCGAAGCCTCAACTGGTCGAGGGACCCCCTCGACCGGTCGAGCCATCCCCTTGACCGGTCGAGCAGCTCGGACACCAAAAAACTCAAGTCGCTGGACTTTGAGTCGAACAACCCTTGACTAGTCGAGTGGCCCACTCGACCGGTCGAGCCAGGCTCTCGACCGGTTGAGCAGCACAGATTTAAGGCATCTATCAACAATCTCCACCATGCCTTCAATCTTCAACCGTGTATCTTACTGCCCTCTTCTCTTATCTCTGCATCATATTATAGCTTCAGTTAACACTTCTCGTGCACACTCCGTACTTCTTTTACACCATCACCAAGCCCAGAGAAGTTATACAGAACTTGAACTTCTATGCAGGAACGATCTAGGTGAGCGTGTTTGCCAAATCAAAATCCACGTGCTCAACCACCTTTGCTCTTGTCTTCTCAAAAGGAAAGACATGGTCTTCTTACCATCTCACCGCTACCCAATATTGTTTACCGAGGTACTTGCTTACAACACTGATAGCTTGTGAAATAACCAATCTAATCCAGACCATGACATACACTGCCAACTGCATTCGAATAAGGCTCATGAGATATATCCTGTTTTTTCTCATCATTTTTGGGACATGTCTTGAGGAAAACTTTGAGGAGAGACGCGTAGGGAATGCTCTCCGACTTTGCTTGGTCTATCACATACTTGATCAATACCTACCCAAGGTATTCTGCTTGAGATAACCAAAGCCTACTTCTCTTTCAGTCTCAATGCTAAGAACCATCTTTGCAGCCCCCGATCCTTGATCATGAATGTCCTAATTAACCGAGTCTTCAGTATATTGACATCAGACATGTCATAATTTGTGATCTACATGTCATTAACATACAATACCTGACCCACCATGAAGGAATCAAACTTCTGCCTAGGCGACAGGTCGTACTACGACCTCCTGCAAACTTTGTTCTTAGCCTCTTTAACTTCGAACCGCTCTGGTTGCTTCATGTAGATATGTTATTCCAATTTTCCTTGCAGAAGTGCAGACTCTATATCCATCCTTCTAGCTCTAAATCGCATTGGCCAACCAGTGCCAATCACGGATCTAATAGACACATGCTATACCGTCGGCATGAATATCTCTGAGAAGTCAATCCCTTCTCTCTGAGCATAACTCTTCGCCACCAACCTTGCTTTGTATCTATGTTGTATCCTCTTTAAAATCCACCTGCATCCAACCGCTTTCTAGCCTACTAAAAACTCCACTAGCTCCCACATGTCGATCTAGTATAATGAGTCCTTTATGTTGCCCATAGTCACCTTCCACTTCTCAGCACCAAGCACGCCTAGAGCCATCTGAATAAAATCCACTACAAAGCAGAATATTACAACCGATCACAAGCATACACTGCTAGGATCAAACATTCTTTACTCACGCAGGAATAGATAAACAACAAGAGAACAAAAGAAAAACGGAGAGATCTCACCGATTATGAGGACGTAGAAGCGCCGAGACGTGGACTGCGAAGTATATCACGTCTACGAGCAGAACCTCCCTTCCACAAGCTTCCTCTCTCTCTTTCTCTCTTTCTCTCTCTCACCTCTGATAGTCTTAAGCCCTCCTAGAAAACCTTTAGGAAACCTTAGAATACCTTGAAATCCACCCCAATTCCACATACACCACTTTATATAGATTTAGAAAGAGGTAGAATCGGAATAGGAAACAAAAATCAAAGAATCTGCATTTCCGCAAACGAATCTGCGTAAACCTTCGATGTCATCGAGGGCCTTCGATGACAACCTTCGATTTCATCTAAGGTCCTTCGATGATATCGAAAACGGACCAAAAACTGTCTAGGGACTCGGGATGAAAATTTTCGAAAATACTCGATGATATCGAAGCTAAGTCGATTTCATCGAACTCAGCAATGAAGAGAAAATCTCCATCAAATCTCTCCCTTTTTGACTCAGGAGGAATTCACTTTCTTCAAGCAAATTTGGTTTCTACGAACCTCAAACTTGTCCTTGAGTAAAGCTTTAGTCATCATGTCTGACCCATTATCGTCCGTGTGGACCTTCTCAAGCTGTAACGCCTTCTGTTCCAAAGTATTCCTGATCCAGTGACACTGAATCTCTATGTGCTTCGACTTGGAGTGCTGACTTGGATTCTTGCTCAAGTGTATAACACTTTGACTATCGCAATAGACTATGTGCTACTCCTGCTTCAGGCTAAGTTCTTGTAGGAACCTCTTCATCCAAAGCATCTCTTTACATGCCTCTTTGACTGCAATATACTCGGCCTCTATCGTCGACAATGCTACGAACTTCTATAGCTTGCTCGCTAAGAGACCGCTCCCACTTCAAACATGAACATGAATATAACGCCCGAAAATCGGAGGTCGATCGAAGCTCAACTCCCGAGTTCCAATGCATCACTTATGCAATATAGATAATGATGATTAAATGTTGTCCGTATTAGTGCATTAGACATGAGTAGGATTATACCAAATTAGCATATCATACTCAGAGACAGTTAAATTATGCAAGCGGAAGACCGTGATAAGTATATAAAATGTATAAGTGATTGTAAGTCCCCCGAGTATGAACATGTCACCAGGTTAAATAGTTACATGTATAATTTCCAAAATAACAAAATGGAGAAGTGTAATGTCATCTATCCATACCCTCGTAGCCTCGATACGCAGCTCCAAGTCTACAGACCCGCCGAGAGTTGCATGTAGGAGAACTCCTCCTCGTCATCATATAAGACAGCTCTATCTCATAAGCCTCGTCGTCATCCTGAAACTACAACAGAGTTTGGTTGGTGTTTTAAAACACCATTCCAGAGTAGGAGTGAGTGATTAACTCGGTGGAGCTATAAGGCAAAGGTTAATATGTTATCAATTCATTCAACAGGAATGATAAAACAATACAACAAGCATTCCTAGGTACTCGGTTAATGTAAGGATGATATGTGATAATGATGCATGCCCTCGCCTGCACTCCTCTGCGCGACATCATCTCATGATTACGGCATACACCCCTTTCTCTATGCTCAACTCCAACACCAAAGGCATATGCAAATGTGGTGCATGTATGTGATTAGTCAAGTTCTTAATTAGACTTATTCATACAGTAGGTTTGTGAAGCCAAGGTGCCTTCCTTTATATCATTTACCCCCTGAATGATCCATTCAGGGTCGTCAATCCTAGTTAATCACATACGATAGGCAAGTTATAGGGCAACGTCACCCCTGATTTAAAAGCAGTGGACAGACAAGTTCAGGTCACTATGAAGAGGCTCGTCATCTCAACTTAGGCCTTAGTTTATACTCGAGGTCACTACGGGAAATGCTTGTCACCTTAAGATAGGACGACAGCTTGAATACAGTGTCACATACCACCGTATTTAGCCCATGAGTTTGGGTTGCTCACTGGTCACTACGGGGAAGCTCGTCACCCCAGCGTAAGCCGACAGCTCGACCATGATGTCCCATACCACCATGCCCGGCTCATGAGTCTTAGCGGATCGTGGTACCAAGGTTAAACGAATTTTTCACCGGTAAGTGGTACCTTAGATTTAAGCGAGCGTCCATAAATGATGAACATACATTGGGACAATCGGATTATTTGACAAGCTCGATCGGTACGAGCATACGTTGAGTTAGTCGACATGGAGCGCGCACACGCACTCCTTGTGGCCTAACCACCGGTAATCACCGTATGACTCGGATTCCTCGAACGCATCCATCGTGGCTAAAACAGTTCGATCACCGATCGTAAACCATTACCGATTGCCCGGACTACATCGTAGCCCCAATCACACTCCGAGCAATAGCATTTACAAGCGATAATCAAAGATAGCATGTGACAACCAATCTAAATATAAATCTCAATTAAGCATTTCATCAAACAAATAGTACACATGTTCTCATACATAGGCATTTCATCCATAAATCACATAGTAGTAAGATAAGTTACATAAAGGAAACTGTATCTATAGATAAGGGAATTGAGAATCCTATCTCAACGTCCTCATTAAGTACATTTTCATTTTCTCATTTAGGCATTTTATCAAACACTTAGACTACATAGATCACATACATGTAATAAATTGGTTAAAACACATATTATATCAAATCCTTCTGCATAGGAGTTGCCACACGTACAACAATCATGTATTCCCAAACAACAATCATGGCAAGCACAAATCATAATTCTATATTCATACAAACATTTAAACAAACACATGGAATGCATTTTATTCAACATAGTTTATATATATGTGTGTGTGTGTAATACATAGAAACCATCGCATCTAAGCACATGTGATAGCAATTAAGTTAGTTATAAATCATTAACTGACATTGAAAGCCTTGAAAACCATAACTTAAACGTTTATAGTTCACACCTTTCGTCGGTAAACTCGTATCGAACTTAGTTCGAACACTATGCCTTCGTATATAGCACAACGGCTACCTGAATCATGAAATATGTTAGCTATTTCGCCGATTCTTCTACTTGGATACCTAAAATAGATTAGGGTTAGGATTTTTTTTATCTAAAAAGGGATTCGAAATCACCAGTGTAGTGACACGGGAGAGGTGATTCAGCACATGGAGTGGTGGGATCGAATCCCAGCAGCAAACCCCAACTGTCTCTCACTTCTCCTCACTTTCTCCTTCTCTCTTCTCTCTCCAAGGGTTTAGAAATTCGTATGGAATGAGAGAGGGGTGGTTAAAGCCCTTATATAGGCCCAGAACTAATGCTAATGGCCCCAGGGCCATGGTATACTTAGGATATAGCCAAAGGGTGGCTGTTTCGGGCCAACGGAGCTCATCTGGAGGTTCATTTCCTGCATACGGTCCAGAAAAAGTTCCCTGACAATGGATCTATGTTAAGTTAAGTTTTCGATCCGATCAGATTTACAAATCGACTGTGGAGGATTAGTTTCAGTTCAATGATCACCGTTACTCGATCAGGGCCACAAGTATACTGGCATGTGCTGAAAATTTTCCCTGATCCGAGGGTGCAGTTGGGTTAGAATCTGATGGTCTGAAACCTTAGATTTGGCCTGCAAGGGAATGGCTCAATTCACTTAAGTTTCAGTTTATTTTCTAAAGATATTCACGTTTCTCACACACTTCGCTCGGCTCAAGTTGTGCGTTTCTAGATACTATCTGCACTTGATTTCTGAGATAGTTGTCAAGCCCAGTAAGGTGGTCATAATTGTATAGTTTTGAGTTAATCGGACTTTCGACGTGCGGTCTAGGTCCGATACGGAGTTTCAGGGTGCTCCGAGCAACTGCGTTTAGAGATTGATCCTAAGTTTCTAGATAATGTAGCATTAGCGATTCTACTAGTTTTGGGTCTTACAAATCATATAGAAAGCGAGTTCAAGCTAATCTACCGATTAATTTAGTTTAATACTTAATTAATTTTCATCAATTTTTGTCTAATTTCTAAAGGATTTAATCCTTAGTGATTTTTGCACAAGGTGATACTTGGGTCTTTGTACTAATTTTTTCGAGACGTTATAATGAACCCCGATGTAGACTTCGGAGTCTATGTCACTTGCCATATCTGCATCTGTGTAGCCCTCTAACACGGGTTTTTTGTCACCATAGATAAGCTCAACCTGGATGAGCCTTTTAGATACCGCAGATATCCACTTCATACGCACAATGCTCTTTACCAATATTGACAAGATACCATCGACAACACTAACGCATATGCTATGTCCGGGCGTGTATACACCATAGCATATATCAAACTTCCCAACGCCGATGCGTAGGGTATCTTCTGCCTCTCATCCACCTCTGCCTTCGTTTTGGGACACTATCCTGCCGCTCAATCTGAAGTGACCATCCGGTGGAGTCTGACCAGCTTTGTTGCATTCATATTGAACCGCTCTAGGACTTTCTCAATATATCGCTCTTGTGACAACCAAAGCTTCCTTCCTGTCATGGGTTATCTCTATTCTTAGGATCTGTTTCTGAGCCCAAGTCTTTCATCGCGAATGACTTGCCCAACTCTTTCAGACTGTCGATCTTCTTGATGTCTTTTCCCATGATAAGCATATCATCACCACTCAATACCTTGCGCGTGAACACACGGTGGTCCGACTCCATTCTGTTATACCCATGTTGTAACGCGAATGAGTCGAACTTCTTGTACCATTGTCGTTGAGCTTGTTTTAACGCATATAAGCTCTTTCTCAGCCTACACACCATATGCTTTTTGTCCTTGACTTCAAAACCCTCTGATTGGTGCATGTATATCTCTTCTTCCAGGTCACCATTGAGGAAGGCAGTTTTTAACATCTAACTGCTCTATCTCCAAATCCATATTAGCCGCCAACCCAAGCAACACTCGTATAGATGTCATCTTCACCACTGGTGAGAATATCTTCTCGAAGTCTATACCTTTCCTCTGACCGAACCCTTTCATCACAAGTCTGGCCCTGAACCTCGTCTGTGAATTCTTTTGCTCAACCTTCTTTCTGAGCACTCACTTGTTGCTCATAGCTTTCTTGCCCTTAGGCAGTTTCATCATATCATAGGTGTAGTTTTTGTGCAAGGATTCCATCTCATCTTGTATAACTTTCAACCACTCCCCCTTATGCTCATCGGCTAGGACCTCAGTATAATCTTTTGGCTCTCCCCCATCGGTAAGCATAATGTACTCATGTGATGAGTACCTCTTGGACGACTGTCTGTCCCTAGATGACCCCCTCACTTGTGGCTCAACAGGTGGATCAAGTGGGGGCTGCTCCCCCTCCATCTTTTATGGGAACTCCCTTGTCCTCTGCACCTTGCTGTACTCCCCCGTCATCAGGCACCATGGGAGGAGTAACCGGATCCATGTCCTCTAGCTCACCTAAACTAGGTTGGTTCTTCTCTGGCTTACCAATGTCTTCTATACACTGATCTTCAAAGAAAACCACATCTTTGCTCCTGACGAGCTTCCTCTTGGTCGGATCCCACAATCTGTAACCAAACTTTTCATCACTATACCCTAAGAACACACACTCCCTGATCTTCATATCAAGCTTGGACCTCTCGTCCTTTAGTACGTGAACGGATGCCCTACATCCAAACACCCTGAGATGACTGTACGATGGATCCTATCCAGTCCACACCTTAGGTACTTCTCCATTCAATGGGGTTGATGGAGACAGGTTTATCAAATACACTACCGTGTGCATTGCTTCTCCCCAGAACGTCTTGTGCAACTTCGCATGGGATAACATGCATCTGATTCTTTCTACAATGGTGTGATTCATTCGCTCAGCCACACCATTATGCTGGGAGGTCTTGGGAACCGTCTGTTCATGCCGTATGCCCGGGGACTTGCAGTACTCATAAAAGTCGTCAATGTATTTACCACCATTGTCAGTGCGGATGCACTTCAATGATCTACCTGTCTCTCTCTCGAGCATAGCATGAAATAATTTAAACACACCAAAGACCTCATCTTTGGATTTCAAAGCATAAACCCAAACCCTCCTAAATACATTATGTTTAAAAGTGACAAAATACAATGCCCTACCCAAGGTTTTTGGTCCTCATAGGACCACAAACATCAGAATAAACCAAATCTAATGTATGCACTTTATTAACATAAGAAGCAGATTTAACAAATGAAACTCTATACTGTTTTCTTGATAAACAATCAATATAGGTTTTGAGAGGTATACCTGCCATGTCTGAAATGAGCTGCTTCTTTGCTAGTAGCTGAAGCTCTTTTTCACTCATGTGACTTAGAAGCCTGTGCCACATGTCAATAGTTGAATCTTCCACTGCGTTCAATTCACCATTGCACACACTGACACTTGCCTTGTAAAAGGTGCAATACTTCTTTCCTCTAGTTGCGGTCAATGAACCCTTGATGAGCTTCCAATGCCCACCAATAAATCGGCTTTCATAGCTATCATCATCCAACCTTCTCGTCGACATCAAGTTGAGGCGAAGGTCTGAAATGTGCCTCACATCCCTAAGAACCAATGTGCAGCCCACATCGATCTTCACACAAATATCACCGACCCCTACGATCTTCGATATGATAGAATTACCCATCTTCGCGGTACCAAAGTCACTTGACTTGTAGCTTGCGAAGAAGTCCCTGTGTGGGGTCGCATGAAACGAGGCTCCCGAGTCTATCACCAAGTCAGTGTCCTGACTCGTAACCGTGAGACAAAAATCATGGTCTGTTGAAAGAATAATTACAATGTCACCATCTAAAGCCGCAGTGAAATCTAATTCATATTCCTTCTCATTTCCTTTTCCTTTTTGTCGTTCTTATTCTTACGACATTCATACTTATTGTGGCCCTTCTTGCCACAATTCCGGCAACATCATTCCTGGTGCTTGACTTGCCTCTTGATTTATCTCGAGCCTTTCTCGCCTTTTCTGTTCTTTCCTCTCCCCGTTCTTGTGTCACAAGTGTATTTTGTTGAGTAGACCCCTAAGACTTCCTCATTGTCTCCTTATTGAAGAGACAGTTAGTTACCTGTTCCATAGATACTTTTCTATCTAGCGTGGAGTTACTTAGAGACACCACTAATGTCTCCTAACTATTAGGCAATGAGCTAAGCAATAGCAGAGCCTATAATTCATCGTTCACAACTATCTTCATAGTGGAGAGTTGGTTCAATATATTGCTGACCTCATTCATGTACTCAGCTACAGAACCACCATCTTTGAACTTGAGATTCATAAGTCGTCGTATCAAGAAAATTTTATTACCGGTTGTCTTCCTCTCATACAACCCTTGCAATTTCAGTCATAAGCTAGCGGCTGAGGTTTCCGTAAACACATGGTGGAATACGAAATCGTCCAACCATCGTCTAATAAACCCCATCGCATTCCAGTCTAATTTCTTCCAATCATCATCTGTCATATCCTTTGACTTTGCTGATATGCCTTGAATTGGAGAATATAAGTCATTGTAATAAAGCAAGTCCTCCATCTTAGCCTCCATATGATCCAGTTAAAACCATTGAGGCTAATTATCCTTGATGAGCCACCTTCCATAATTCACAACCGATCCCACCTCGTTCAACCAACCTAAACGCTCCGATACCACTTTGTTGGGGGCCTTGCACACAACCTTAGGATCTAGTCTCCCAAAACAAACCAGAATTATGGGATAATAAAGTAATGAAATAAATTCAAGCACAAACCACACCACACTAGGGATTTTTACGTGGAAAACCTTCAAAGAGGTAAAAACCACGGGACCTCGTCCAGATCAACAATCCACTATAAAGCAGAATGTTACAACCGATCATAAGCACACACCGCTTGGATCAAACCTTCTTCACTCATGCAGGAGTGGATAAACAACAAGAGAATAAAAGAAAAATGAAGAGATATCACCGATCACGAGGACATAGAAGCGCTAAGACGTGGACTGTGAAGTAGATCATCTCTACGAGCAGAACCTCCATTCCACAAGCTTCCTCTCTCTCTCTCTCTCACCTTTGATAACCCTAAGCCCTCCTAGAAAACCTTTAGGAAACCTTAAAATATCCTGGAATCCACCCCAATCCCGCATACACCCCTTTATATAGATTTAGAAAGAGGTAGAATCGGAATAGGAAATAAAAATCACAGAATTTGCGTTTCCGTAAACGAATCTACGTAAACCTTCAATGTCATCGAAGCCCTTTGATGACAACCTTCGATTTCATCTAAGGTCCTCGATGATATTGAAAACCGATCAAAAACTGTCCAGCGACCCGGGATGAAAATCTCGAAAATACTCGATAATATCGAAGCTAGTTCGATTTCATCAAACCCAGCAATGAGGAGAAAATCCCCATCAAAACAGACCCAGTGAACTTGTCCCGGGATATAGCAATCCCATGGATCTTAAACCAATCCACTGACACCACCATCATTACCTTAAAATCCATCCCATCCTTCCTAATCCCATGGGATTCACCTGGCCAAACAGGCTGTATTAGCCTGATTTTTGATACATGGTGTTGCTGGAGAAATCCGGTCACTCCACCTACTTTGTATCCCTGTCCGCACGTCTCAGCCTTCTTGCCCTACTCGCTCATGTGGCCATGCCCAACATGCCACACACGTGCAGAGGTGGAATCCGCTACATCCATTGCAGCTCCACCTTTTGAAGTTCTCCTGATCAACCTGTACAAGTTACCGAGTTGTTGCGCTTTCATGATTACCCGTGCCCCCTTAGATACCTTAAGAGCACCATCAATACCTATGAACTTGCAGCCCATTACCTCAAGTACACCAAGAGAAATCAGATTCTTCTTCAAATCAGGAACGTGCCGACATCGCTTAAGGTACGCTCCACTCCATCAAACATCTTGATGCGTACCGAACCAATAGCCACAACATTACAGGCAATGTCATTGCCCATAAATACCTGTCCACCATCGCACTCCTTGTAGTTGGTGAACTATCTCCGATGATGAGTCATGTGAAAAGATGCCTCTGTGTCTAAAATCCACTCGCCCTTACGATCATATGGCCGTCTGATCGTAGACACAGACAAAACATTACCATCACATCCACTTGATCCATCTGACATGGTAGCATTGACCTCCCTGTACGAAGCCTCAGAATATTCTCTCTTCGATTTAGGATTTTTACATTCCTTCTTCACATGTCCTTCCTTCCCACAGTTCCAACACTTTACCTTTCCTTTGCCCTTGCCCTTGGATTTGAAATTAGAACCTGTACCTTGTTCAGAATTCTTACCCTTTGTAAACAGTGCATCAAAAGTTGTCCCCATGTCACCGTTTAGCTTTCTCATAACCTTTCGTTGAAGGGCTGAGATAACGGTGTCGACACTTAGAGTTTTATTCGTGGAGCACATTGTGTCCTTGAATGACTCATAAGATGTCAGAAAAGAATTCAGCAACATACATGCTTGTTCTTCATCTTTCATTACTTCCTCAATATCCAACAATTTGTAAACCGATTTATTAAAGTTGTAATGTGAGCTTCCAGATCTCCACCTCATGGCATCTTGAAGTTATACTACTGCCACTTCAAGTGCAGGAGATTTTCAAAAGATTTTTTCGCATAAACATTTTCTAACTTCGCCCATAACTTAGCCGCAGTTTTCTCCCTCATGACATTGTAAAGAACCTCATCCGTAAGACATAAACGGATCGATGATCAAGCCTTCTTATCAAGAGTATTCCATTCATCATCAGTCATAGTAAACTTTCGCTCCTCAAGAGCACTATCTTCGCCTTGCTTGATTAAGGAACTGATCATCTTGATCTTTCATAACTCAAATTATTTTTCCTTGAGTACTTTTCAATATCATACCTAGTGTTTGCCATTATTACTAATCTATCAGATTCCGATCTATGCCATAACGATTGCTCTGATACCACTTGTTGGGATTTTGTGCTGCGGAATCACACAAATCTAAATCTAGGATAGCAATCCAATGGCACTAAGCACACAAGAGAACATGCAGATTTAACGTGGAAAACCCTTGTGGGAAAAAACTACGGCACAAAGTGACAAAAATCCACTATGAAATAGAAATTACAAGAGAGAGGACTTACCTGATTCGAACAACCTCGAATCTCACCCTTGCTACACCATTTGATAACCCTAGAACCCTTTAGGAACCCTTGAAAAACTTTTAGAAAGCCTTAAAATACCTTAGAATAACCCTAAGGACCCCTATTTATAGTTTAGGAAACTCCACTTACGCACCTACATTCAAATCCATACCGCCAGCCAACCTCTTGAGTGTGCAATGAATCTTCAAAGTGGGCACAATGTTCAAATGAAATGGATCAGTGGTTGGCTGTGAATGGGTATCTGATGTACCCGACCTGATTAAACTACCCGGGCCCAATTATCCGACTCAGAAAAGCGGCTTGTGTTCCACCTGCGACGCAGTACAAAATCATGTCAGGTGACTATAGTTGTTACATCCAAAAGGTTTTTGGGGACCGGACCATTAGATCAAAGGTCTGGATGTGTCCCATTGATTGAACGGTCCACAATAATGACTATAGGCCCACGGGCAATCCCTACCGTTGATCAACCGATGCTTTCTGAATTTTGATCGTTGACAGCTACTGTAAATTTTTTGGGGATAGTGGGAATTCTTTGAACGGTTTGGATGAGATACGTGTACGCACGTGTAAGGGGGTACATGTGCGTTTGATCCAGGGTACTCTGCCGGAGCATACGCAAGAGTACCCGCATGCTCCGGCGGTAGGTTCGTAAATCGCTGTTCGGACTTTCAGTTTGTATAGATGGGCGCATAGTTTGGTGATCCAAACCGTTGATGTGTGGCCATCCAAAGGTGCGAAATCCTATCCCTTCAAAGGCGGCCAACAAATAGATAGAAAAAAAGTACCAATGGTGCAAATTCAACCAAACAAATGCCAAAAGTCATAGGATACCCGGGTTTAAGCTTTGTGGGACCCACTGTAATATCTGTGTTATATCCACTCCGTCCATCAGTTGGGCTAACCCATGTTAGGACCTGCATAAAAATCAGGCAGGTTCAAAAATCGAGTCGGCCACACACCAGCGATATAGCTGGTGGGCGTACGTGTCGTGCGAAGACTAGCTCCGACGCTCCTCCAGCTACGCGGTTGTACGACCAGCCCCGTGGCCGATGGTCAGTGCACTGTAGGCCCCACCATGATGTATTTGTTTCATCCATTCCGTTCATCCATTTCTAAAGATTATTTTAGTGTTTGAACCCAAAAATGAGAAATAAATAAATATCTGGTGGATCACACCACATGAAAACAATACTTATTGGATATTCACCATAAAAATCCTCCTAAGGTCTAATGTACTGTTTATTTGACATCCAATCTGTTGATTAGGTCATACAGGCCCAGATGAAGGGAAAAACAAAAATCAGCTTGATCCAAAACTTTTATGGCCCACAAAATGTTTTTAATGGTTATACTCATTCAAAACTGTTTCCTGTAATGTGGTACACTTGAGATTGAGATATACCTCATCTTTGGTATCATATCTTAAAATGATCTTTAGAAATATATGGATGGCATGGATGAAACAAATACATCATGGTGGGGCCCAAAGAGCACCGAACACTAGCCATTGGGTGGGCGTACGTGTCGTGCGAAGACTAGCTCCGACGCTCCTCCAGCTACGCGGTTGTACGAACGGTTCAAAGGAGATCAAAGGTACATGGCCCCAATATGATGCATTTATTATATCCACACCGTTCGTCCATTTTTTGAAATCATTTTAAAACATTTGTAGGGCCAGCATAACCTTTATTTTGAGCTGTATGAATAGGTAAAATAATTATCATATTGATCCAAAACTTTTGTGATCCCAAAAGGGTTTCAATGGTAGACGTTCAATCCCGCACTACTTTTTGCAGTGTGGTCCACTTGATCTTTAGATATGTCCTATTTTTAGGCATAAACCGTACGACTAACTCGCCAAATGGATGGACGGTTTGGATATAACACATACCTCATGATGGGACCCACAGAAGTTGGTGACGTCAACACACCAGTCAGATCGCTGGTGTTTGGTACATCAGCTAATCCGCTTCCTAATATCTGTGCTTTCCCTTAATCCTACACCTTATGAACCGTTGGATGGCATACAAACATCATGATGGGCCCCAACATGGTTTCAACGGTAAGTTCCCATGCCCACTGTTTCTTATGACATGGCCCAGTTTCGAATCTGCCTAAATGTTGAGAGAGATTTCCAAACATGGGTTGGCACAGGTGATGGACGGAGTGTATACGACATAGACATCATAGTGGGACCCACAGCGCCCAATTTTCTATAGCTAGGATCTTCCAATCCGAGACTTTTTCTATGGGCCATCCACCGTGAGATCTGTAATATCAACGGCTACGATCACTGAACAATGGGCTCTACTTGTACAAATTAAAAGCCGAAATCGAACACACTCCGCATCGCGTTATATCTGTTTTGGAGACGGATTGGCTACTCCCCCTGACACCAGCCGGGTGGCTGGTGGTCGCTCTGTGGGCCCCATCATGATGTATTTGTTTAATCCATTCCTTTCATCCATTTTTACAGATCATTTTAGTGCTTAATACAAAAATGAGAGGTATATAAATCCCAGGTGTACCACACCACAGAAAAACAATAATGATTGGATATCCACCATTAAAATCTTCCTAAGGTCCATTATACTGTTTTTTTTTGACATCCAATCTGTTGATTAGGTCATAAAGAACTAGATGAAGGGAAAAGATAAATATCAGCTTGATCCAAAACTTTCATAGCCCCCAAAACGTGTTTAATAGTCTACGTTCGTTCAACACTATTTCCTATAATGTGGTCCACTTGAGATTGATATATATCTAATTTTTTGTCTAATACCATTAAATGATCTATAAAAATAGATGGACGTAATGGATGAAACGCATACATCATGGTGAGGGCCACAGAGCACCAACCATCAGCCATTGGCTGGTGGCAGGGGGATTAGCCAATCCGTTTCCATCTGTTTTGGCCTGGCCACGGTGTGGCCCACCTCTCGACCACTACTTCAAATGCGGGAGCAAAATTGCAGTTCATATTTCGGCAGTGTACGCTAACAAATAAAATCCATGCCACACGATTAGAGGCCCCCACTTTTCTTCGGACGAGGATTTCCTGTGAAAGCCTTTGGTAAGAAGTTGCTGCGCAGGGCTTCTGGGTGGGGCTTACTTCAATGTTTGTGAGAAATCAAAACGGTCCATCCATTTTTCGACCTCATTTTAAAATATGTTACTAAAAATGAGGAGGATCCAAAACTCAAGTGGGCATAGGAGATGAAACAGTGGGGAAATGAATGCCTACTGTTGAAACCTTCCAAGCCTCTACCCTGTTGTTTATATGCCATCTAAACTGTTTATAAGGTCATTGTCACTTAGGTAAAGTGAAAACACTAAAAAATTAGACCATTACAAAACTTTCATGGCCAAATGTTTCCTCTGGTGTGGCTCACTTGAGTCGTGGATCCTCAATTTTGGTCTCATGCCTTAAAATGGTCTTCGGTCTTTGAATATGGATAGAGGGGTTGAATTTCTCACAAACATCTAAGTGAACCCACACAGAATCCTTGTGCAGGAACTTCCTGCCTATGGATAGAGGGGTTGAATTTCTCACAAACATCTAAGTGAACTCACACAGAATCCTTGTGCAGGAACTTCCTGCAAAAAGGCGTCCCATGGAAGGGGATCGGCTGGTGTATCACACACGGGCTATATATCTTATGTATTTACGTTAACAAATTCTGTGGGTTCAATTACAAGGTGTGTGCTATATCCAAACTGTCCATCCATTTTGCAATATCTTCATAAGGATTTATCTGAAAAATAAGACATATCTAATGATCAAGTGGACCACACTGAAAAAAGAAGTAAGGGATTGAACGTTTGCCATTGAAACCATTTTGAGGTTCACGGTAGTTTTGGATTAATATAAAATTTGTTTTTCCTCTTCATTCAGCTCTTTGTGATGTTCTGAACCGATTGGATGGAAAATAAATGTTATGGTAGGCCCTAAGAAATTTTTAATGGTGAAAATCATTATCTCTGCTGCTATTTGTGGTGCGGAGCATTTGATCTTTGGATATGATTTATTTTTTTGAATATTTCTCTAAAATGATCTCAAAAAATGGATGAATAGTGTGGATATAATAAATACATCATTGTGGAGCCCATGTAACTTTGATCTCCTTTGAACCGTTCGTACAACTCGGAGCTCGAGGAGCATGAGCGCTGGACGCAGATTTCCTGCAAAAGGAGAAATTTACGACTGTGGACCCCACCTTTTATCCAGTGGTTTTTACGAAACAATACAAACTTAACATACGCACTTAGGCCTCCTCGTACGGCCACCGAATTTGAGGACAAAAATACCCCTGCCTTCCTCTAGCTGGCGTGCAGAGACGAGCGCTGACGGACGGTCCGGCGATGGGGAACTCGGGTGGGGCCCACTGTGATGTTTGTGAGAAATCCTCCCCGTCCAAGTTTATTTATAGGGTCACAAAGACCTGGCTGAAGAGGAAAAACAAATTTCATAATGATCCAAAACTTCTGTAACCCCTAAAAGGGTTTGAATGGTAGACGTTCGCTTACCCACTGCCATTTACAGTGTGGTCCACTTGATAGCAAGATCTGTCTTGTTTTTCATCTCAAGCCTTAGTACGAGTTCGCCAAATAGATGGACGGTTTGGATATAACACATACCTCATAATGGGACCTACAAAAATCGATGGGGATTACAATAGAAAAAGAAAAAAAAAAAAAAACGAAAACGAAGCCAACGAGTTGGGGTCGACCAGGCTGGGACCCGGTCGACCGGGTCAGAGCTTGACACAGAGCAAAAAAATAAAAATAAAATGGCAGATTATTATTATTATTATTATTATTATTATATTTTACAAGGAGAACTTTTTCCCCCCTTACATTTTTCTCTAATACATAATTATGTAAATATGTATATATAAGTATATAAAAATACTTTTATATCTTTTAATTCATTTCTTTGTCTATTTATTTAACAAGCATATCTCCTAAACTAGAATGATTTACTTAACTTACCACATATGATTTTGGGGTAGGAGAAGCTAATTTAGCCAACCAACCTAGTTATTTTCCAATATTCCATCGGATTGGAAAACCTCTTTTGACTCTTCTTTTCAACTATAAACGATGGAATTCTCTATTGCGATATATAAAAAATGATCACTTTGAGAAAACATTAAATGTTGCAAATTAGAAAATTGATCGAGGGAAACATAAAATTTAGCAGGGGAAACATGAACACACACTCACACTAGTAGAATTTCACCACTTATGGATACTCGAATGCTTGATCGGGTGTTGAAACTCCTAGGAGTCTACCACCCGAGCGGGGCAAACTGAAATATGAGCGGGGAAAACTAGAAAACAATGGACAAATCATCCAAAAACCTCCTAATTGAGGTGGTAGCCCACACTAAAAACAACGGGCAAACTAGAAAATAGTGGGGCAAACTAAAAAAAAGGGCAAACTGGAATATGAGCGGGCAAACTAGAAAACAATGGGCAAACTAAAAAATAATGGGGTAAATCGAAATATGAGCGGCAAACTAGAAAAACAACGGCAAACTAGAAAAACAATAGGGCAAACTAGAAATATAAGTGGGCAAACTGAAATATGAGCAGGGCAAACCGAATTATGAGCGGGCAAACTAGAAAAATAGCGGCGCATGAAATATGAGCGGGCAAACTAGAAAACAATGGGCAAACTAGAAAAACAACGGGCAAACTCATTATGAGCGGGCAAACTAGAAAACAATGGGCAAACTGAATTATGAGCGGGGCAAACTAGAAAAACAGCGGGGCAAACTGAATTATGAGCGGGGCAAACTAGAAAAATAGCGGGGCAAACTAAATTATGAGCGGGGCAAATTAGAAAAACAACGAGGCAAACTTAAGTATGAGCAGGGCAAACTAGAAAAACAGCGGGACAAATTGCATTATGAGCAGGGCAAACTAGAAAAGCAGTGGGGCAAATTGCATTATGAGCAGGGCAAACTAGAAAAACAGTAACTGAATTATGAGCGGGTAAACTAGAAAACAAGAGGGCAAATAATTCGAGCGGGGCAAACTGCATCAATGGAAGGAGCATCAGTTTCTTCCAAAGCACAAGAGGTCTCTGTCAGGGAGACCCTCTCTCTCCATCCATTTTCATTCTTGCAGCTGAGGCTTTCAGTAGAGACGTCGCATCTCTGTTTGCATCAGGGAGCTATCAACCTTTCCACCTCCCCAATCATTGCCCCATCATTACGCATCTTTTTTTCGCTGATGATGCAATTGTTTTCCTTAATGGCAGGATAGCTAACATGAAAATCCTTCATAGCCTCATTCACGACTATGAAAGCTCTTCAGGCCAAAGGGTCAACGCAGCCAAAACTACCTTCATTGCTCTAAAGAAAATATCTAGAAGAAAAGCTTAACGTCTTGCCTACATATCTGACTTCTCCCAAGGCTTCTTCCCCATGTCGTATCTGAGCATTCCCCTCGCCAAGGGTAAAATCAAGAGGCCGATGCTGCAACAACTGGTTCAGAAGATTACTACCAAGATTGATGGATGGAAAGTTAAAATTCTCAATCTACCTGCCAGATTGGTATTGATTAGACACGTTCTTTCAAGTATTCCTATTCACATCCTGTCAGAACATTCCGAAAGCAGTTGTCAAATCTATCGACCGCGCATTTGCAAATTTTTTTAGGGGTGCTTCTGAGTAAGGAAACAAGAGACACTATATCAGTTGGGAAAAAATCTGTTTATCATTCCATGAAGGCAGTTTGGGTATTCGAAAATTTAGAGACGTTATGCATGCTCTCCGAGTCAAAACAGTGGGCCTGGGTATTCGAAAATTTCAGTTTGCCCTGTTGTTTTTCTAGTTTGCCTCGCTCATAATTCAGTTTGCCCCGCTGTTTTTCTAGTTTGCCCCGCTGTTTTTCTAGTTTGCCCTGCTCATATTTCAGTTTGCCCTGCTGTTTTTCTAGTTTGCCCCGCTCATAATTCAGTTTGCCCCGCTCATATTTCAGTTTACCCCATTATTTTTCTAGTTTGCCCCGCTCGGATGGTAGACTCTTAGGAGTTTCAACACCCGGTCAAGCGTTCGAGTATCTGTAGGTGGTGAAATTCCACTAGTGTGAGTGTGTGGGGGTGTGTGTTCATGTTTTCCCTGCTAAATTTCATGTTTCCCTCATCAATTTTCTAATTTGCCCCACTTAATGTTTTCTCAAAGCAATCATTTTTTATATATCGCAATGGAGAATTCCATCGTTTATAGTTGAAAAGAAGAGTCAAAAGAGGTTTTTCAATCCGATGGAATATTAAAAAATAACTAGGTTGGTTGGCTAAATTAGCTTCTCCTACCCCAAAATCATATGTGGTAAGTTAAGTAAATCATTCTAGTTTAGGAGATATGCTTGTTTAATAAATAGACAAAGAAATGAATTAAAAGATAGAAAAGTATTTTTATATACTTATATAAACATATTTACATAATTATGTATTAAAGACACGTGAAGGGCCCCGCAATTCGGATGCTCTACATAGTAAAAAGGGCCCTTAATGACACATGAAGGGCTACCTACATGCGCGAGGGGTGTGGCATCTAAAAG
The DNA here is from genome assembly GCF_029962835.1 of Magnolia sinica. Taxonomy (NCBI): domain Eukaryota; kingdom Viridiplantae; phylum Streptophyta; class Magnoliopsida; order Magnoliales; family Magnoliaceae; genus Magnolia; species Magnolia sinica. The sequence goes on along the minus strand of NC_080591.1, from coordinate 22,930,498 downwards.
TTTCTTGACAATGAGAATAGCCTACACTGTTGGATAGGGCCCGTATCTCCGGACATTTTTCATTTTCATTTATGAAAAATAAACCTTATTTATTTTGATTTAACGTTTGTCATGAAGAAAAGGTCACCGAACTTGTTAGCATTTTTTTTCCTCATGAGCTTTGTTAATTGTTCAACAAGGGTATCTACATGAATTGGTGGGGCTTGAACACAACTTATCAAAAACCTCTTTTAGAGGCTGTTCGACTCTAACTAAGTTACTCAAATAGGGAGTTTTGAAACTCAATTGAGCCATATGCAAACTAAATTGTCTCAAAGCTATGCAACTTACCTGTAACCTAGGGTTATATGAATTCCCTATAATCCAAAGGGATGCAAATTGTCCACAACATGAAAATAAGCAGGGCAAACATGAAAATGAGCTGGGCAAGCATGAAAAAGAGCGGGACAAACATAAAAATGAGCGGGGCAAGTATGAAAAGAGTGGGGCAAACATGAAAATGAGCGGGGCAAACATGAAAAAGATCGGGGTAAACATGAAAATGAGCGGGGAAAACATGAAAATGAGCGGGGTAAGTAGGAAAATGAGTAAGGCAAACATGAAAATGAACGGGGCAAGCATGAAAATGAGTGGGGCAAGCATGAAAATGAGTGTGATCCATTTGAACATTGGATACGTTTAGATTTATCGGCTCAAGCCATGAAATTATCTTTTAAGTTTGCCCCGCTGATCGTCTACTTTACCCGGCTGAATTTCAAGTTTGCCTCGCTCAATTTCAAGTTTACCCCGTTGATTTCCCAGTTTGCTTCGCTGATTTTCTAATTTTCCCCGCTCAATTTCATGTTTGCCCCACTGATTTTCAAATTTCCTCCGATGATTTCCTAATTTGCCTTGCTAATTTTCTAGTTTGCCCCACTGATTTTCTAGTTTGCCCTGCTGATTTTCCTAGTTTGCTCTGCTCATTTTCATGCTTATCCCGCTCATTTTTCATGCTTGCCTCGCTCATTTTCTAGTTTGCCCTGCTCAATTTCTTGTTTACCCCACTAAAATGGATTTTCGACCATCGACCCGATGAAATCTTGGACGGCTGAAAGTTGGGCGGGTTCAACCCAGTCGACTCGTGACCGACCCGACATTGAGTTGGGCTCGGGCAGGATATATCGGGTCCGATCTCAAGCATGGGCTATACAAACACCAACCTGATAAAACTTAGGTTGGGCTTGGGTTGAGGTCTCAGGTTGCCCGAACCAACCCGAACCCGATCAATATATTAGTTACTTATAAATTATAATTGAGTGTGGATTGTTTGTGTAGTGATGTCGGGTTTCATTTGTCCACGTCATTTTCAAGGACTCACGCTAACAAGATATGCCGGATTTCTCTCTACCAAATAGATTGCGTGCTATGCTACATGACTTTTTAAAGGAGTAGTCCTATATTTTAGCTTGGTTTTTAAAAGAAAAAAATGAAGTTCTTTATGATGAATAATCACGTATATAATTAATAAAATCATAGATACAAAAAATAAGTCCTATATTGAAATATAATAAACTAATGTAATAACGAAAATATTAGCACGTATACACCCGACCAACCTAATCAACATGTTGAGAATTCCCAACCCAAGATTGGGTTGGGTTGGGTCAAGGTTTAGGTACAGGAACTTTGGGTTGGGTTAGGGTTGAGCACCAACCCGAACCAACCCACCCGACTTTCAACCCGAACCAACCCGACCGCGAAGTGATTGGAATTGACCACGAACTGAATGAAATAGATTTTCGACCATCGACCTGATGGAATCTTGGAAAATAACTAGGTTGGTTGGCTAAATTAGCTTCTCCTACCCCAAAATCATATGTGGTAAGTTAAGTAAATCATTCTAGTTTAGGAGATATGCTTGTTAAATAAATAGACAAAGAAATGAATTAAAAGATAGAAAAATATTTTTATATACTTATATATACATATTTACATAATTATGTATTAGAGAAAAATGTAAGGGGGAAAAAGTTCTCCATGTAAAAAATAAAAAAATAAAAATAAAAATAAAAAAGAGAAAAAAGTGCATAGCATTACAGTTATGGCTACGGTTATAATCCGTAGCCATAGGCCCAACTATGATCTGGTCAACCGGGTCCGTTTTCGTTTTTTCTTTTCTTTTTCTGTTGTAATTCCCATCGATTTTTGTGGGTCTCATTATGAGGTATGTGTTATATCCAAACCGTTCATCTATTTAACGAACTTGTATTAAGGCTTGAGGTGAAAAATAAGACAGATGTAGCTATCAAGTGGACCACACTGTAAAAGGCAGTGGGGAATTGAACGTCTACTATTAAAACCCTTTTAGGGGTAATAGAAGTTTTGGATCATTATGAAATTTCTCTTCATCTAGGTCTTTGTGACCCTATGAATGAACTTAGACGGGGAGGATTTCTCACAAACATCACAGTGGGCCCCAACTTAGACGGGAGGATTTCTAATGGTTGACGCTCAATCAACACTGTTTCCTGTAATGTGGTAAAGTTAAGCTTTGGATATACCTCATTTTTTGTCTCATACCATAAAATGATCCGGAAAAGTATATGGACAGCATGGATGAAAGAATACATCATGGTGGGGCCCACAGACCACCGACGATCTGCCATTGGCGGGTGGCAGCGGAGTAGCCAATCCGTTTATGCGAAAAGGAGTGGTATTTTCGTCCTGGAATTTATCATCGGTACGAGGAGGTCTAAGTGCGTATGTTGAGTTTGTATTCGTACAAGAATATCCAATGGGTAAAAGGTGGGGTCGACAGTCGTAAATTTCTCCGGATGGGGAGATGTACAGTAGATCACGATGAACCAAAATATGGTAGAGCAAACTCTGTGTAGTACACGTGGCATAGTTATTTTCGAATCGTGGCTGTTCATCTGGTGGGCCCTATGATCGATGACTCATATCTAAAAATATGAGCGGGGCAAGCATGAAAAAGAGTGGGACAATCATGAAAAAGTGCGGGGCAAACATGAAAATGAGCGGGGCAAATATGAAAATGAACGGGGCAAACATGAAAATGAACGGGGTAAGCATGAAAATAAGCGGGGCAAACATGAAAAAGAGCGGGGTAAGCATGAAAAAGAGCCGGGCAAACATGAAAATGAGCGGGGTAAACATGAAAATGAGTGTGGTCCATTTGAACATTGGATACGTTTAGATTTATCGGCTCAAGCTATAAAATTATCTGTTAAGTTTGCCCCGCTGATTGTCTAGTTTGCCCCTGAATTTCATGTTTGCCTCGCCGATTTCCTAGTTTGCCCAGCTGATTTTCTAGTTTGCCTCGCTGATTTCTTAGTTTGCCCTACCGATATTCTAGTTTGCCTCGTTGATTTTCTAGTTTGCCCGCTCAAATTCATGTTTGCCCTGATTTTCTAGTTTGCCTTCATAGTTTGCCCCGCTGACTCACTGATTTCCTAGTTTGCCTCATTGATTTTCTAGTTTGCCTACTGATTTTCTAGTTTGCCTCTGATTTCCTAATTTGCCCCCTGATTTTCTAGTTTGCCCAGATTTTTTAATTTCCTCCGCTTAATTTCATGTACGGCTGAAAGTTGTGCAGGTAACCCGACCGACCCGTGACAGGCCCGACATTGGGTTGGGCTCAGGAGATATATCGGTCCGATCTCAAGCTTGGCTATACAAACACCAACCCGATAAAACTTATGTTGGGCTTGGGTTGAGGTCTCGTGTGCTCGACCCAACTCGAACCCGATCAATATATTAGTTACTTATAAATTATAATTGAGTGTGGATTGTTTATGTAGAAGGTACACTAGTGATGTCGGGTCTCATTTGTCCACGTCATTTCCAAGGACTCACGCTAACAAGATATGCCGGATTTCTCTCTCCAAAATAGATTGCGTGCTATGCTACATGACTTTTTAAAGGAGTAGTCCCATATTTTAGCTTGGTTTTTAAAAGAAAAAAATGAAGTTCTTTATGATGAATAATCACGTATATAATTAATAAAATCATAGATACAAAAAATAAGTCTTATATTGAAATATAATAAACTAATGTAATAACGAAAATATTAGCACGTATACACCCGACCAACCCAATCAACCCGTCGAGCCCTCTTGGGTTGGGCTTGGGTTGAGAATTCCCAACCCAAGATTGGGTTGGGTTGGGTCAAGGTTTAGGTATAGGAAACTTGGGTTGGGTTAGGGTTGAGCACCAACCCGAACCAACCCACCCGACTTTCAACCCGAACCAACCCGACCGCGAAGTGATTGAAATTGACCACGAACTGAATGAAATAAGATTTTCGACCATCGACCCGATGGAATCTTGGAAAATAACTAGGTTGGTTGGCTAAATTAGCATCTCCTACCCCAAAATCATATATGGTAACTTAAGTAAATCATTCTAGTTTAGGAGATATGCTTGTTGAATAAATAGACAAAGAAATGAATTAAAAGATAGAAAAATATTTTTATATACTTATATATACATATTTACATAATTATGTATTATAGAAAAATGTAAGGGGGGAAATGTTCTCCATGTAAAAAATAAAAATAAAAATAAAAAAGAGCAACTCGCTGGCTGCATTTTTATTTATTTTTTGTTCTCTGACCCGGTCGACCGGGTTTGAACTCGGTCGACCCCAACTCGCTGGCTTCGTTTTCGTTTTTTTTCTTTTCTTTTCTTTTTCTATTGTAATCCCCATCGATTTTTGTGGGTCCCATTATGAGGTATGTGTTATATCCAAACCATCCATCTATTTGGCGAACTCGTATTAAGGCTTGAGGTGAAAAATAAGACAGATCTAGCTATCAAGTGGACCACACTGTAAAAGGCAGTGGGGAATTGAACGTCTACCATTGAAACCCTTTTAGGGGTTACAAAAGTTTTGGATCATTATGAAATTTGTTTTTCCTCTTCATCCAGGTCTTTGTGACCCTATGAATGAACTTATACGGGGAGGATTTCTCACAAACATCACAGTGGGCCCCAACTTAGACGGGGGAGGATTTCTAATGGTTGATGCTCATTCAACACTGTTTCATGTAATGTGGTACACTTAAGATTTGGATATACCTCATTTTTTGTCTCATACCATAAAATGATCCGGAAAAATATATGGACGGCATGGATGAAAAGCATACATCATGGTGGGGCCCACAGACCACCGACGATCCGCCATTGGCGGGTGGCAAGCGGAGTACCCAGTCCGTTTCTGTGAAAAGGAGGGGTATTTTCGTCCTGGAATTTGTCGTCCGTACGAGGAGGTCCAAGTGCGTATGTTAAGTTTGTATTGCTTCAAGAATATCCAATGGATAAAAGGTGGGATCGACAGTCGTAAATTTCTCCCTGCGAAAGCCTTTCGCATGAAGTTGCTGCGCAAGGATGGTGGTTGGGGCCTACTACAACGTAGGTGAGAAATCCATTCCGTTCATCCGTTTTGAGAGCTCAATTTAGTACGTTAGATCAAAAATTAGGTGGATACAAAACGAAAGTTAGTCACACGAGAGGGAAAATTGGGGAAAGAAATTCATACCGTTGAGACCTTTCTAGGCTCCACCTTGACGTTTATATGCTATCCAACCGTTTATAATGTCATACCTAATGAGATGAAGTGAAAACACAAAATATATAGCATGATACAAAAGTTTTACGGCCACGAGAATGCCTCGACAGTTCTTACCACTGTTTCCTCTCATGTGGCCCATTTGAGTGTTGGATACACTTAATTTTCAATATCAAATCCTAAATTGAGCTATAAATTATGATGGACGGGGTGGATTTCTCAAAAACATCTAGGTGGGCCCCACCCGGCATCCTTGCGCAGGAACTTCCTGCGAAAGGCTTCCGCAGGAAAACCGCGTCCGCGTGAGCGCTCGTCTTCGCACAACACGTACCTGCACCAGCAATATAGCTGGTGTGTGGTACAGCAGCCACTCTGCAACCTTTTTTCATGCATCTCCTCTAAAAAGCGTTAAATATCTGTTTGTCTGCGGATTCCTACTTAAAAATAGAAAGGAAAAAAATAAAATAAAATCGAAACCTCTCTTGAGAGAGGGAGAGAGAGGAGAGGGAAATCCCATTTCTGTAATTTCTTCTTTCTATTTGTTATTCAAATCTACAAAACAGAGCCGCGCCAAAAAAAAAACCCCAAAAAATCACGGCCCTCTATAGAAGAGAGAGAGAGAGGGAAGAAAAACCCTTGAAACTTCAATAATTTACAGAAAAATCACCTTTTCTATGGATTTTTAAGCTTTTTGGGGTTGAATTTGAATTGGGTTTTCTCCAATTGTATTGAAGAGAAGGAGAGAGGTATATTGCGATTTGGAAGATTTGTCATTTCTTTTCTGGGAAGATGGCGGAGAATTTCCGTAGATGGGAATCGGATCCTCTTTTTTCTGCGGCGGAAGTTGTTCAAGATTCTGCCGACAGGTTAGTTTTCTTAAAATATATTTTCCCAGTTTCAAGATTCTGAAACTTTTAGGAATGCGATTATGAATTTGAAATGTGGTTTTGGTTCCTGGGTTTTAGAGAAATCATGATTTTTTTAATGGGTTTTTGTTAACTTAACAGCTCAAAGGAAATTTTATCGAGTTTCAGCTTTTGATGCCTGAGTTAACGGCATTCCCATTCTGTCCATTTTTGCTAATAGGTAGGGACCACCTATTAGTTATCCATTCCGTTCATTCGTTGGGCCACGCCATGGATGGGCGAAGGTGGATGAAACACACCCCACGGATGATGTTAGCCTTGTGGAAACTGGCCTGTGAATGGACAAGGTAAAATGAAAATAGATCCTGCAGTCAGTCAATATGCAAACTGGAAGAAGTCCAAAAATTGGATGGCTTGGATTGTTAGGAGTGACTTTTGTGTCCATTGTCCATCACTGATAACTGTGCTGCACTCATGTGAACCGTTGGCATGTGGAAACTCTGTTAATTCGGGCCATCATTGATTAACGATTCTTTGTATAAATCATGGTTTTTTGCTGATGAGGATTTGTTATTTTCCGTACATCAATGCATTTGATTTCTGGATGTTGGAGTAACTACAGTTCCTTTTCATGGGCATTTCTTGTTTTCTTCCCATTGCATTTGCATTTAACTCGTTTGTTTCAGCCTCTTTTCCTCTTTCCCATTGCAGCGATGAATTTAAAAAAAAGGGCTTCTGTTTTTTTGGTTTTTGTAGATCATAGTTTCACATTACTGAATTTGCTATTTGGTATCTGGGTTTTGGACAAATCACTGCTTTTGCTGATGGCTATCTGTTATTTTCTCTGCTTTTATTGTTGATTCACCCGTGAATAGTTTTTCCTCTTTAGCTCTATCTGGAAAATTTGCGGTTGTTTGGTTTATGATGAGCTTTATTTGGTTTAGGATTTGGTGCACTTCTAGTACCATTTAGTAAATGGTAGGTCCGAACTAGTTGGATTGATGCACATACCTGTGGATCTGGACCCTTCAATCTATGGCGTAGTCTTGTAGCCAACTTGAACTTCCTTACTATTTAATCCATAACAAGGAATAAAAATCCTTGGCATGACATGAAACTGATATTCTGATAAATTTGTCTCATGCCTTAGTCTTTGCTTAATTGTTTTCTCCCAAAGTTTCATAGTATGGCTCATACAGTTAATCCCAACATAGTGGCACTAATTATTGCGGGATTAGACTTATGAGCCATGCTATGCAACTTTAAGAGAGAGAGCATTTGAGCAAAGACTAAGGCATGAGCTGAATATATTAGAAAATCAGTTTGGTTTCATGCAAGGGAGGTCTACCACTGAAGCTATTTTCCTACTTAGACAATTGATGGAGAAACATAGGGAGAGGAGGAAGCCATTCCCAATATCCGTCTCCTTTGTAAAGGGGATGCATAATCTATTGATCGTCTTTTTATTGGCTGTCTCCATGCTATTGAGATATGGGCCAGCATTCTGCAATTTTTTCATATCCCACGGGTCATGCCTAACACCATCGAAGGTTTGTTTGGGTCTTGGCACGCTGGAATGCCAGTGGCCAACGTTAGGAAAAAGTAGAGGTTGGCTATGCTTGCGGCCCTATGGATCATTTGGGGGGAGTAGAATAACCACTGTTTCAGAAATATGAGCTGTCCCCCCTCGGTGGTAGTAGCTAAGGTGTTCTCCCTTTTAAGGGATTGTGATCCTCATTAGGAGGTTTTTCTTTTTTCAGTCTTGTTTCTCCTTTTGTATTCTTTGCCTGTTGGCTTTCTCTTAATTTAATTCTCTACCTTTCAAAGATAAAAATAAAAAATAAAAAATCCAATTGATCAGAAGCGTCTTATCTCTCAAAGGGGTTGATGGACTCACACCACCAAGGAAAGAAACAAGTGCTGTGAATTTTTATTTATATTCCTTCATGCTTAAAAGAGAGCTTTACATCGCTTTTATAGAGGAGGAAACTTGGTAAAAAGCAACATACAATTAATAGTCAATTTAAGAAATCTTCTCTCTTAAAGGAAGGGGACTAGGTCCGGGCTTGTTCCCGGAAAGGAAAAGTGTCCCACGGAGAGAGAAGTAGGCAGGACATTGTCTCTCTCCCGGCGTTGTTCGTCAGAGGCTACCCTCTGGGCTGGCTTCCCGTCAACCCGTCTAGGGTTTTCGGCAGGGCAGGAGCAGTCATGGATGTTGTAATGCCACAAGACCGAACCAGTGGTCGCTACAGAGGCTTCGCCCTTGTGAGGATGAGCTCTGAGGATGAATTAGCCAGGGCGGTAGAGATGCTCCATGGAGAGAGTTTTGGAGGGATGAAAATGCTTGTCCAAAGAGCGAGATTTGGACCAGAGCACAAGCACAAAAAAGCTAATCTGGTGGGGTCCTCTTCGGCCACCATAAGGCCCCCCAGTAGCTCTCAGACCCGTCCTCCCCAGAGTAAGGGCTCCTCCTTTAAGGAGGTTCTACTCAATTCCAGAGGACCCTCTGAGGTGCGGGCCCCTCATCAGGTCCCTACTCCCAATCGCAATAGTGGTAGCGGTAAGGTCCGGGACTCAGCAAAGGACAACGACCCGACAGAGTATAAACAAGATGGCATTATCCGAGTTCAGCAAGATTTGTTGGATCGGTCTCAAAGGAACCTGCAAGACTCGTTGGTGGTGTCAACGAGGGAAGGAATCTCCATAGCTCAAGTCCGGCAGTGGATTCACGGATGCTGCGTTATCAATCCTGCTAAATATTGCATAAAACCGATCGGGTGTAACGATTTGTGGATCAAGCTGTGCCCGGGCCTTTTACCAGACATGTTGCTTATAGCGGGTGTCTTGCACGTTGACAGACCTGTCCTCAAAGTCCAGAAGTGGGAGGAGTTTTCCATCTTTGGCAAGGAAAATGTATGGGTTCTCATATGGGGAATCCATCTCGACTTGTGGTTCGACGAGTTCTTCATCGACGCCACATCTGCGCTCGGATCACTCTTAGAGTTAGACTTAAAGACGAAGATCGGCGAGGAGCTGGGGGTGATTAGGGCACGGGTGAGAAGAAGCAAAGGTGACCCCCTTCCATCCCATATCACCGTCTCCGTTGACAACAAACTGATATCCCTCCCAGTCCTACTGGAGCCTGCTAGCGACCCCTACCCCGGATGAGGCGACTACTGGAGAACAAAGGATCCTCGCCTCGCGGCTGAAGAGTTGCCCCCACCTTAGATCGAGAACGAAGGAGTTCCACCACCATGCTCTTGCGGAGCAGCTTCAAATCTCTCGCGTCAGTCAGCCGCCCGAAATCATGACGATGTCAACGTCCCGAAGCCCAGGGAGACGCGTGTTGACGCTTCCGCTTCCTCGCCTGCCTCTCTCGAGCTTCGTGACAACCGAGGACTCCTCGACCAGTCGCGTGTCGAGGAGAGAGGGACACGTCATCGCTTCCCGCTGCCTAGGGAGAGGTGTGTCGAGGTTCCTTTATTCTCGCCCGCCTCTCTCGATCCACGTGAGAGTCGAGGATGCCTTGACCAGGTGTGTATAGTTGAGAGAAGGCCACGTCATCAGCCTCATACATCAGACGCCATACATCCTGCAGAAAACGACTGTGGTTCAACGCAGTAGCCACGTGGCAGCTTTGGTCTAGATTTGTTTGGTTCGGGTCTCGTAAAACCTGACGCTGGCTTGGAGGTGCCCGATGTAATCTCAGCAGGCGACACGCGTGTGGGGCCGGACGCTTCGGGCAGCGAACCTCCCCTGCGGTCTCTTATCCCAGCCTTGGTCCTTGCAGTATCCATTCCTCTTTCTCGCTCCCCTTTCCTCCCTCATTTTATCCCCTACTCTGTGAAGGAGCGGGAGCTGAGGGATCTCGAGCGAGCTCTCAGCCTCCCATCCCCTCATGCGGGAACCGCTGCCATGGATCTAGACAATTAGTCATGGGCTTCTGAGAATCCGCCTACCCCCCCTCTTCTACCTCTTCCCTTCTCTCTCACCAGGAATGGCCAGACTTGGCGCTGGTCTCTCTCTTTCAGGATGGCACAGTTGACGGGATCATCGAAGCAGAGCCGCTGCAGATGCGAATGGGCCAATCCTCGAACCAGGAGGAAATCATCGCAACAGAGACGGAAGAGGATCGGGTGAGATCAAAGTTGGTCAACTCGATACACAAGAAAAAGTGGATCTGAGATGCCCTCGGGCATGTTCGTAGAACGGTCGATCTCTCCTTTGGAGACAGCCCCGAAGACTTCATTGCCCTGTTCCAATGCGTAGAATCTCGTGGCCGCCCCCTCTCGGCTCCGAGATCCCCCATCAACCGTCAGGTCAGGTCAGAAAGCAACAGAGAGCTCAACTGCAAAGAGTGGCCCCCCGCGACGATCCAAGACTCTACTTCAGAGGTCATCCACCATGGTAGACGGGGTAGGTCGGTTTCCCGATAAAGGTGCTTTCCTGGAATGTTAGGGGAGTGGGGTCAAAGCAGAAGAGGAGGCTTATCAAATTCTCCAGCGGTATCAAGAATCCAAATGTCCTCTGCTTACAGGAAACTAAAATTTGCCAGTTCATCGACTACCTTATAGGTTCTCTTTGGAAGGTCAGAGATGCGAAATGGGTAGCGCTCGAGGCCAGTGGTAGCGCCGGAGGAGTCCTCGTGGCTTGGAACTCAACTAGATGGTCCTTAATAGATAGCTGGGTAGGATCTTTCTCGGTGTTAGTCATCTTGCAAGAAGCCTCTTCCGATCTTCAGTGCCTCATCGTGTCCGTCTACGACCCCAACATTGAAGCCAAACGAAAAGACTTCTTAGCAGAGCTCAGTTCGATTCGTCAGCAGTTTTCGGGGCCTTCCTGTTTAGCAGGCGACTTCAACATGATAAAAGCCTCCAAGGAAAAATCTCATGGCAACAAGTCCTCCGTAACAATGAGGGCGTTCTCTTCCTAGATCGACGATCAAGATCTTGTAGATCTCCCGCTACTGGGTTCCCGATTCACCTAGACCAACAGGAGGGCCTCCCCCTGCATGTCCAGATTGGACAGATTCCTGCTATCCTCGGAGTGGCTCGAAGCCTTTCCGTTTGCGTCCCAGTCGGCCCTGCCACGCACGACATCAGACCATTGTCCCATCCTTCTTTCTGCAGAGGAGTCCAACTGGGGTCTGAAACCTTTCCGGTTTGATCTATCCTAGCTCAAAATCGAAGGCTTCCATTCCCTGGTTGTTGAATGGTGGGGTAGTTTCAAAGTGTATGGTTTCCCTGGATTTAGACTATGTTCCAAGCTCAGAATGCTAAAAGAAAAGCTAAAGCAGTGGAAGACAGTGGTGCTGTCCAAAAGGCAAATCGATCTCGATCATATAGTGGCCCGGATCTCTGCCATCGATGTGGGTATTGAAGATGGGGTGGTCTCTCTGGATATCCTCCCCAAGAGAATCCACCTAATCCAATCTCTGTCATCTAGCGTCCTTGAAGATGAGATCTCTTGGAAACAAAAATCTCAGGCTAAATGGATAAGGGAGGGAGACAAGAATACCAAATTCTTCCACAACATAGCAAGCGTGCACCCTAGAGCCAATAAGATTTGCAGCATCGTAATAGAGGGAGTTCGCGTCGAAGACAGAGATACGATAGCGGCTGCCGCAGTAGCCCATTTCTGCTCGCTCCTCCAGTTTGATGGTTGGCATAGTCCTTGACTGGATAACCTCCCCCTTGATTCAGTCGCAGAGGAAGAGGCCCTATTGCTAGAGTCCCCCTTCTTTGAGGAAGAAGTGAAAGCGGCAGTGGTCGGTTTAGGTGGGGATAAAGCCCCTGGTCCTGATGGCTTCCCAATTCTCTTCTTCCAGTCGTTTTGGGAGATCTTGAAATAGGACGTGATGACCTTCATTCATGAATTTCATGCCAGGGGCAGGCTATCTAAAGGCCTCAGAGCTTCTTTCCTCGCGCTCATCCCCAAATTCCCAGGAGCTGCGGCCTTCAAAGACTTCAAACCGATTAGCCTTCTTGGGGGCCCCTATAAAATCTTGGCAATTGGCTGCTCGGCTGCAAAAGGTGATCGGCAAGATTATCTCAACAAATCAGTGCGCCTTCGTCCCAAGGAGACAGATCATTGACTGTGCTCTAATCGCCAACGAATGTCTGTATTCAAGCCATCTATCAGGGTCGAAACTTCTCTTCTGTAAACTCGATGTTGAAAAAGCATACGACCACGTCGATTGGGGATTCTTGCAGTACCCGCTGAAACGTATGGGTTTTCCTGACAAATGGCGATCGTGGATAGGCGAATGCATTGGCTCTGCTCGTCTATCCATCCGGCACGCCGAGAGGATTCTTCCGGACCTCTAGAGGGCTGAGGCAAGGGGATCCTCTGTCTCTGTTCCTATTTCTATTTGTCGGAGAGGCCCTCTCCAGAATGCTCCACCAAGGCCAGAATGCTGGCATCTTGAACGGTATCAGCATCAAAGGTCTCCCTTCTCCAATCTCCCACATACAGTTTGCTGACGACACCTTGGTATTCAGTGAAGCCTCTTAGGAGTATGTTGATAATCTACGCACGACCCTTCGATGCTTCGAGGCAGTGTTTGGCCAATTGATTAATCTGGCAAAGTCCAAACTTATCGGGGTTAACATGGACCAAGAAGAAATTGAGCGTTGGGCCACATCCCTTCACTGTGCGGCGACCTCCCTCCCTTCATCCTTCGTCGGTCTCCCCTTGTGCATAGGAGCTCCCCTTAAGTCAGCTTGGGATAAGGTCTTGAATAGGTTAGGCTCTTATCTGGCCAAATGGAAATGCCGGTTCCTCTCTTTGGGTCGCCGCCTTACCCTGATCAAGGCTTACCTCTCCAACCTCCCCCTATACTTCATGTCCATCTATCGCTGCCCCATCTCAGTCATCAAATTCATTAATAAGCTGAGATAGGACTTCCTCTAGCATGGGAAGTCGAAGAGAAACAAATTCCATCTCATTGATTGGAAGACTGTTTGTAATCAGCTCCAACATGGTGGAGTGGGGGTAAAAAATCTGAAGCTCATGAACCAGGCCTTGCTAGGGAAATGGATTTGGAGATTAGGGACAGATGACAGGAGCCTTTGGAATTCGGTTATCAAGTGCAAATATGGCAAATCAAGGTGCGGTTGGCGGACAAAAGACTTCTCTTGTTATCGGTCCTTGGCGTTATGGAAAGGGATTCTCTCCATGAAGGAAAAGGTCCTAGTAGGAATCAGATTCGAGCTAGGTAAAGGTGATAGAATACGGTTCTGCAAAGACAGATGGGTGGACGACGCCCCCCTAAAAGAAAAATTCTCAAACATCTTTCTTATGGCCCCTAACAAAGCAGTCCTAGTCTCTGATTATTACTCTTTCACTAACGGCCAATTCGCTTGGCATGTGGAGTGTCGGCGAAACCTCCAAAATTGGGAATCCCAGGAATTTGTGAACCTTCTTGCCTGTCTCTATAGAGCAGTGCCTACTCCTTCAGCTGAAGACACTCTCCTCTGGAGCTTGGATATATCTAATGTGTTCTTGGTCAAATCCCTCTATAGGGAGCTGGAGAGGCCTTCCATTATGCAAGGGCCTCATTTCAAACACATATGGAAGTACACGGTCCCCCCCCCCCCCCCCCCCCCCCCCCCCCCCCACAAGATTAGTGTCTTCGGTTGGCTGGTAGGAAAAAAGAAGATTTTGACGATGGATAATTAGAGGAAAAGAGGGATGACCCTGACTAATATATGCTTGTGTTGCATGAGGAGCGAAGAATCTATAGATCACCTCCTGATCCATTGCCCTTTCATCTATCCCATTTGGGCTGAGTTCTGCTCCCGCTTCAACATCTGTTGGTGTTTCCCGGTGTCGGCAGACCTTCTCCAGGCATGGCATGGAGTTCAGCTCGACAAGCACAGATCTAGGTTGTGGCGTATGGTAGTCCTCGCTGTGTGGTGGTCTGTTTGGGAAAAGAGGAATAGCAGATGCTTTCAGGACACAGCTTCTCTTTCCTCTAGTGTAGCCTCAAAGGCAAAGCGCCTCATTGTAGAATGGGCCGCCCAGTCACAAGTGTTGAAGGCCTATGACCTTCTCTTTCTTGGTGGCTAGTTCTGGTTGCCGTCTTGGTAGCTTCTCATCTTTCTCTGATTAATATTATCATTACTTTTCCAAAAAAAGAAGAAGAAGTCAATTTAAGAAATCAACTACTTTATATTTCCCATGCAATCACTTCTTATTAGGCAACTTACTTTTCAATGCCACTTGTCGTCAAAGTCCACCTTCACAAGTTCCCCAACCATGTTGTTGAAGTCTACATTCAAGTCCAATTTTCAATTACTTCTCAACCCAACAACCTTCTTAATACCTACATTTCTTTAATAAATATCTCTTACTCCCTGGTTATCTGGGGCTGCAAGCGAGTTATGGGCAGGGGCTTGAGCCTAGACTTGGGCACTATAGGTTTCATTGGCCTTCACTAATAAACTTTGAAGGACTAGTGTCAATGGGGCTCTAGTGTTGTCCATCCTTGAGTGGGAGCTCTGTTGGAAATCTGTAGCAAATAATATTCTCAAGTTGGATCCCCTGCGTGTAGGAATTTTCCCTTTAAAATATATGCCTTGTGTTTGAAAGACGAGGAGTCGGTGGACCATATTTGTTTTTCAGTGTGAAGTATTTCGGAAATTTGGGTCTTTTTCTTTTAGTTATTTAATATATCATGGGTGCTCCCCTCCTTGGTGGTGGGCTCATTGAAGGTTTTTGGGCGGTCCTTTTAGGCCAAGGGGTAGAGTTCCATGGAGGGTGCTTCGTTTGGCAATAATGTGGGGCATTTGGAAAGGAAAATAGAAGAATTTTCGATGGAATCTCTACTCCCTCTCTGATTTGGCCAAACACTTCTTATTAGTCAGGCTATTTTTGCCAAAGAGGTTAAGAGGGTGAGAATAGCCATGTCTTGAAAGATGCTGGAGAGTTGATATTAAGGGAGAGCTGCTTATGCCATGAAAAGTTCAATTTCCCAGCCCCTCCTTTTGGTTGGTGGAGCGAATGTTGAGGAGTTCTTCGGGGAATTGCGGAAACTCTAGAATTGGTGGTGTCATCAGTAACTACCATAAGGAGATAAACTCAACATTATTGGGTTTGGCAGGTTTCGGTGATGCGCCTGCAGCCAACCTTAGGGTAATTAAAGCAGCTCTTCTTTGAGAACTTCCTCAGACTCCTTATTGTTGAAAGTGATTTTAGAAATGCTATTTTTTGGGCCTCCAGAAAGTGTATGACCAGTTGCCCACTTGGAAGCAGTCTTTATTGTAAATGACTTAGTAGAAAGATGTTCTTATTTAAGGTTCAAGTTTAGTAAAGTGAAGAGAGAAGCCCATTCTAGGCCAATGCTCTTGCAAAGGAGGGTGTCTCTTAGAACCGTCTTTTTTTTTTTTTTTAAGGTTCTTGTCTTCATTATCTCAATGGGTTATTGTATATTTTGCCTCTTCAAAAAATGTTTATTATCAATGAAAAGACCAGGGCTTTTTGGATGGAATAAAAATTTGCAACCATGGCCCAATAAAATATTAGATTGAATAATCACCCAGACGATGCAATATGTGGCCATTTGGTCACCCTCGATGCTGCACCTATCAATTGGTTGATCCAGATTGATTGGTGATCTTATGAGTATTGTACTAGTGCCTATTGCCTTTTTCTTTTGGTCATGAGGGTGGCGGGAAGTTTCAAGAAAGGTGTGGGTTTCGTGCTTGGCGAGGGTTCTCGCATTAGATTCTGGGAGGACGTTTGGTGTGATGACAATTTCTTGAATAAGGCTTTTGCTAGATTGGCCAGGCTAGATGCAGATATGAATATCCTTGTGTCTCATTGTGGTGTATTAGGAGGCAACATCACAGTTTGGACTCTGCCTTGTAGGAGAAATCTGTCAGAGGAAGAACTGGAGGAGGTGATGGGATTGATGTCTTTGCTTCAATCTTAGAATCTATCTCCTCAAAACAAGGTTTGGTGGGAATGGAGATGGGAAAAGTCGAGAAAATTCTCAATTAGTTCCTTTTATGTGGCAATTTGTGATCCAGGGGAAAGAAATGTGGAAGTGCCCACAAAATTTACATGGTCCTATGGTAGACCCCTAAAGTTGCGGTTTTCATGGGGCTAGGTGGTAGAAGCAGAATTCTCACGATTGACAATCTCCAGAAAAGACAATTGATCATCTCCAATATTTGCATAATTTGCTTGCTGTATGCCGAGTTGCTCAACCACCTCTTCATCCATTGTGCTTTTGCTAAGAAAATCTGGAAAAGGTTCCTAAGTCAATTTTAGATGCAATGGGTGATGCCCGAAGCTATTAGCAAGATGTTTCTTGCTTAGCGTGGTTGAATTGTGGACAAAGTGGGAAGGAAGTGGTGGAGGCTGTTCCTTCTACCGGTCTATGAGCAATATGGGCATAGAGAAAGGATAGATGTTTCCAAAATCGCGGCAAGTATTCTAAGGCGGTCTATTGTAGACCTAATGCAGAGGCATTTTCACACCGGGTTCTAGTGGGGTGGCCTATGAGATGCAGGGGCACACTTAGGGTGGGTGGCTCATGTGAAGCGGAACCCATGTGAAGTGGGGCCCACGAGGGGTGTTCAACCGAGGTCCTCACCCATGGGATGTAGGGCCTGGGCTATGAGATAAAGGGATTAATTTTCCATACTCTATCAGTTCGAGCTTTTAGAGCAAGTTGTTAATTGTCCTGCATAAGTGCATTTTCAAATGTTCTCTTGCGTAGATTTTATTTAATTTTTCCTTGTCAAGTGTGTTGTATTTTTTGGCCTTTTGATTTATCTTCCTTTGTTAGCTTCCTCATCTATTGCTCATAATAAAATAATTACCCTTTCAAAAAAAAAAAAAGTTTAGTGAAGTTAATGCAGGGCTATTTTCACACTGGGCTCGAGTGGGGTTGCCTGTGGGATGCGGGGGCACACTCGGGGTGGGCGACCTGTGTGAGGCGGGCTCCACCCGTATGAGGCAGATGGCTCGTGTGAGGCAGTACCCATGTGATTTGGGGCCCATGAGGGTGGTTCGGCCGAAGTCCTAACCCATGAGATGTAGGGCCCGAGCTATGAGATAAATGGATTGATTCGCCATGCTCTAACAGTTCGAGCTTTTAGAGCAAATGGTTAATTGTCCTGCATCAAAATGGTATCAGAGCGAGAGGTCTCATGTTCGAGACTCCTCACTAGGAGTGATTAGTGCAGGGGCATTTCCACACCGGGCTCAAGTGGGGTTGCCTGTGGGCTGCAAGGGCACACTCGGGGTGGGCGGCTCGTGTGAGGCGGGTGGCTCATGTGGGGCAGATGGCTCATGTGAGGGGTATCCATGTGATTTGGGGCCCACGAGGGGGGTTCGGCCGAGGTCTTAACGCATGAGATGTGGGGCCTGGGCTATGAGATAAATGGATTGATTCGCCATGCTCAAACAGTTCGAGCTTTTTAGAGCAAATGGTTAATTGTCCTGCATCAGAAGTTGTGCTAGAAGTCTAACATATTCTCCTCTTTCTACTCCTCTCAATGTTGATGTGATTTTAGATTATTTTACCTTTGTTTGTAGTTCCGTTCTTGGTTTGATTAGATATTTCCAGTTTGTGTTGAAGTATCCAAAAGTATGGATGTGATGCCCCGTTTTTAAAATTCATGAGACAATGAATATATAAATATCCTAAGAGATAAACAAAAATATTGGAAACTGATTTTTTTGCTCAATTATCAGGATGATGTCCATTTACCGAATGTTGCTACATGATCAGAGTCTTCTTCAAGGTGACCCCTCAGACCCAAAGCTACTTAGTTCAGTTGATTATCATAGACGTGATCTTGCAACTGCTCTTGGAACAACTAAATGGCAGGTACTTAAAACATAAAACCTTTTGGGGATCTCTCTCTTTTTGAGTGTGTGCATGTGTGGGTGTGGGGTGCACATGAGTGCATAGTGTGTGGATGTGCATGTGTGCATGTGGTGGGTGTGTAGTACGTGTGTGGTTGTGCAAGTGTGAATGCATGTGTGTTTGTGTAGGTGTGGCAGTTTGCTTGTGCACACTTTTGGGTGCTGGTCCGGTTATAAAGTATGTTGTGTGTTTCAGCTGGTGCGTGTTGGTGTGCATGATGCTTGAGAATACTAGTTATCTTATGTGGGTTTTTTTGTCTAATTAGTTGGAGGATTTCGAGAGGGCTGTCAATTCGTCTGCTTTATTGGATAGGTCTGGTTTGAGGGAAGATGCTATATCTAGGTATAAGCAACTTGTCAGGGCAATAAGGGAGCAAATCATTTTGGTGGAGAAAAGCATTGAGAATTCTTCCGCTGGAGATCTCGACCAAAACATGCCATGGGTGAACTTAAACGAACAGGATAGAGATGGGTTTGCTTTATTTCTTTCTGGAGCCGATTCGACAGACCATCCTGTTCATTACGATTCGGAAAGTAGTATCATGAGAAGGTTCCTTGATTCAGCTGCCGCCTCAAGTTATGATGAGAAGAGCGATGAAATTGTGGAGCTCAAAATTGAAGAACCGGAACACTCGAAGATGAATGGCATTGAGCATTTGGACCAAGCATTTGATTCTTTCAAGGATAATAAGTTGAGGAAAGTGGGATCGCGTTCCGCACGGTTGGGTTTTGAATCGTCAGTCTCCCTCCAAGTGTTAACTGGAGACAGAGAGTGCGAAAGTTCATTCACCAGTTCTGGGGGCCGTGATCTGGAAGTTGGGACTTCCAAGAACAGGTCAAAAGGGTCATGCAGCAGGCTTGATATTTTTGGATTCCTGAACAAGTTCTGGTTAGCATCTGGGAGTAAGATGGCTAGGAGTTTTACAAAGAGGAGAAAGGATGGAGAGGTGATGGATGACTGTATATTCGATGTGGAAAGAAGTCATTTAACTTCAGCTCTCGATGCGTCGCAAGCTGATCAGGTAACTTTCCTTTTTCCATTGAACTGACTGCAATTCAAATTATATTTTTAGGAGTGAGAAATGCTATTATGATGTGACTGCATACAGCTATGAAGTGCCTTACCATTATTGAACATGTATGGTTGATCTGGACCATTGATGTGGTGTTCTGCCATCTTGGTGGGTCATTGGCCAAAAATCATAATGATAGAGAATTCTGACCTTCTGATTGTCGTGAGTTCTGCCTGTTGAATGTGGACCTGTAGAATTGGGCCCATTGAAAATGGAACCATTTTCAGTTTTTAAGCTAACCATCATTTTTCAGGCCACTGATTCAGTGACTACCATCATTTGATAGGCTTTCTTTCTGGTTGTGGCCCATGTACATGGGGGTCTGCCAACTTGATGATCCTGTTTACTGTAAACAGGTGCATCATGTACACTAGTGTGCATGGGTGACTGTAGCATTCCTCTTCAGGATTCCCTTTTAATTAGATTCAATTACCTGGCTGGACTTGCAACTGGTTGCTTACGGCAACTGGGAAAATATGCTTCGTTAGAGGTTTTACCTGAGAAGAACTTCATATAATTTTGCTAAACTAGACAGTATGCTCTAAGTATTGTGCATGAAATTGTGCTTGCTCCTGGTTCTGATTTATCACTGTCAAGTCGTCATATGTCTATAAACTGATATTTTGGTTACCAACTGTATTTGAACCTGTAGACTAATTAACTGAATGGGCATACTCCAGTGGTGCCGGTACTCCTGCAAGCTGTGGTGGGACTGGGAAGAAGTGGGGCTCACATGTTGTGTGAACGGCATCCAACTCGTCCATCAGATGCGTCACCGGTACCAAAATTAGGCCAATCCAAAGCCCAGGTGGGACACATAACAGGGAAAAAGGTGAGAGGTGATGCCCATGCTTGATTTTCGTGGGGAGCCCATCATGTTGTGTGTATGAAATCGAGGCTGTTCAGACCCTTCATCTAGTAATGGTCAGGCAAATTGGAATGTGGTTTTGCAACTCATTTGGGCCTTGGTGAAAATCAAAGGTGGCGTTCCCTACCACATTGTTCCCTTCGCTATGGCAGATCTGAGTGTTGAATCAAGCTGAGTTTCAGGCCTTGGGGGGTTATTCAGGCGACGCATCTGATGGACGTGTTGGATGCGATATATATGGCATGTGGGCCCCACATCTTCTCGGTACCACTGTAAGCTTAACGGTGGTATGAGTGTCATTGGAGCGTACTTCTTAACTGAATGCCCTCTTTCTACCATCACGATCTTGCAGAACTAGTTTAAATGCATGCATTGGTTTTCCATATCTTACATGGCTGCTCTTGCCTTGCCTTTTTTCCTCCCTTCAGTTTAGCTTATCTGATAGCCCACCTGCCTGGTGTCCAAGGTGGAGTGCCAAGCCCTGTTCCAACTGATACACGCACACCTAAAGGGCAAGCAAACAAAAGAGGGTCATGGAGGCGTAGTTGCCAGACATAATGCTGTGCACAAGGCACACACATATGTGAACAAGTCTCTCATATTGTAATAAACATAGGGACCCAAGTTGCCACCAAGACACACATGACATGTATACGGCTGTTGACCAAAGTGGAAAGGACAAGCTCAAGTAGTTGCCTGCAAAGAGTAGCATGTAGCCCATTCATAGATGTTTACTGAACACCGTCACAGGCCAACATGATCATGTTGCCCAGCACTACACTTTAGCCCAACTATTGCATGCCACCCAAGTAGGAGAATTTGCAAACAGTTATGGTCTCGAGCATCCAATGCCGAACAAATTCACGAGCACGAAAACATTACCTTGGGATATAACTTTCGTTGATTCAGCTTCCTAAGGTAGATCCTTCTTAAAGTTGAGGTTTTCTCCTTATTTGAATCATCCTAGGGACCAAATGTCCATGCCACAATTATGCTCAGACCCTCTTTTGGACTCTAATGGACCACTAGGCAGTGCATTTGGCATTGGTAATCACTTACTTTTCCTTAAAAAAATGTGCAGTGCACATTTGACTGATGTGGATTGATCTTGGTTTGAAACGACTGGACATGACCAACAGCAGAGGTTGGGCCCCACTCTGATTTCTGACATAAACTATGAAGTACTTGCAGTGTATCCAATGGAATCAGCGTTTAAACTAAAAGTCCAGCAACTATTCACAATTTCCAGCAGTTAGAAATTGATTTTGAGCAACTAGATGGAATTTCCAGCGACTAGGAAAGGATTTCAGAAAATTTTAAGCAACCATTGTAAGATTCCAAAATCAGAAAATTGTTTAGCAGGTTCCAGATGCACTCACAAGCAATAACAAGAAGGCAGAAGAACCTATAAGCCACAACTCAAGAACGTAAGAGCCTGTTTGGAACGTGGGATTAAATAGTATGTAATTGCATTAGGTGAAATTAACACCATTATTGCACAATGATTATATTTCTGGAAATACCATGGTATTTTGACACTCCTATCCCATGTTTGGGATCAAATTCTTCCTTTGGGAAAAACATTGTAGCAAGTAAAGCCTATGTTTGGAGGACCATGGAATTGTAATCAATGGACAAGATTTCACAACTGATGCCAATCACATGTATGCATATACAACTTGATTGTCACGTGTAAAGGGCGCATATGGATGGACGGTGTGGATAAAACACAAGCATCAATGTGGGGCACATAGACATAGTGGATTTCGAAATCCACCAGAAATCCTACTGTATCTCCTGTTGGGACTGGATGATATGATACCTAGATTAATCCAATCCTTTCCGTGGTTTCCAAACGGCGGATGGAATTTACATTGGACTTAATGCAATTCCTAATCCTATGTTCCAAACAAGCCCCAAGGGTTTGCAAGCCCCGAAACTCCAAATCTTTCCTTCAATTAGTCTCCAGGAAAAATAAAAATAAAAAAAGTAAAATCAGTAACAATTCTGAAAAACTCCTCATATGTGTGAATTAAAGCCCAATTATAGGATATGAGTAGAACCCTAACCCTGATCCAATTTCAGCACTTGGCTAGGGCTAATCTTGGCCGTTGCATTTTTTAATTGCGAAGACTTCTAATAGGTCGTCGTCATCATCATCATCATCATCTTAGCCTTCTTAACAGTTAGGGGTTGGCTTTAAATGGTAGATTTGAAAAAAAGTTTTAGTGGAGAGACAAGTGAGCTGCTAATTACTGTAGGCTTGCACCAAGGGTCGACATTGAACCCGTGCCCTTTTGGCATTGGTTATGAATGAGGTAACGGGGCATTTGTAAGAAGAGATCTTATGGTCTGTGTTGTTTGCAGATGACAATTTTGATTGACAAAATGGAGGGAGTAAACACAAAGCTAGATTTATGGAGGGGTGCTGTAGAATGTAAAGGATTTAAAATTAGTTGGACTAAAAGCAAAGTATATGGAGTGTAATTTTAGTAACAATAGGAGTGAAAACGAGGAATTGGTTAAGATTGTTGATCAAGAAATTTCCCAAAATGACCACTTTCGAGACCTCGGGTTAATAATTCATGAGAGTGGAGAAATTGAGGAGGATGTTGCCCATAGAATTTACGCTAGGTGGAGGAAATAGAGATGTAACCCCTAGTGTTTTATGTGATCGCCGTCATGTACCACTCAAAATTGAAAGGAATTTTTTTAGGATGGCTGTAAAACCAGCCATGCTTTGTGAGACAAAATATTGGGCAGTTAAGGAATAACATGTTCATAGGATGAGTATAGCTGAAATGAGGATGTTGAGATGGATGAGTGGCAAGACGAGGAAGGATAGAATTAGAAATGAATGCTAATGAATGCATCCGAGGGAACTTAGGAGTACCACCAATAGGTAATGGGATAAGGGATAGTAGACTTAGATGATATGGTCATGTGTAGTAGAGACCAAGAACAACATCTGTTAAGAGGGGTGGGTTGGTGCAAGTTAAAGGCTCTAAAAGGGCAAGGCGAAGGCCCAAAAGGATGTGGATCGAGTTAGTAAGAAAATACTTGATGACCTATGGTTTAACTAAAGGTATGGCCCTTGATAGAGTGGAATGGCGTGGAACATAATTCATGTAGCCAACCCAGTTAATCGGGATAAGGCTTAGAAGTTAGATGTGATGATGGTGATGATGTCTCACAGTCATCAACCTTTCGTTTTTGGTCTGGTTCTCAGAACCGGCCATGGCAAAGGTTCACACCATTCATATGCCAACATGGTCTTGCCTAGTATTGACTGCCAGCCAACTATTACATGCACCACCTGAAAGGGTGAGCAGGCAAAGTGGGGTTGTGGAGTAGTTGCTAGACAAACGGCAAAGCATGAAGCACCACACACGTGAAAGGTCCTGTGGTTATAGATCCATTTTTGCTGACTCCTAATACTTGACTTACTAAGAACAAAGCAAAAAAGAAACCCTTGCTTGACTTGCTATGAACAAAGCAAAAAGAAACCCTTGCCTTACTAAGAAGAACAAAGAAAAAAAGTACCCGACTTACTAAGAACAAAGCAAAAAGAAACCCTAAACTGAATCTTTCATAAACCACAATTGGGGTCCACATATGGACTGATGTGGTGGTAAAAAAACTTGTAACTTCTGTTTGTACAGCCTACGAAGTCTCCAAAAAAAAAAAAGAGAAAGAAAGAAAGAAAGAAAGAAAGAAAAGAAATTGCAATCTAATAAAACATGCTGAACCAATCCTTAAAGCAGTTGTCCACATTCTGTGCAAATTTGGGCTTCTAAAAAAAAGATTTTTACCCAGTCAAACAAACTAAAAATATGACAGAGGGAGCTTTTTCTTAGTTACACAATCTTAATCAGGTGCAACTCCCGCTTCAAATCATGCTTCTAAGTTGAGCTCCCGCTTCCACTTCCTATTTGTTTATACTCGCCAACATTTTGAAATAAACGCTTCCCTGCTCCTGCACTTGAATATGTTGCCACTCTGCTTCACGCTTCATGCGGCTGTAAACTATTTTAGGAATTGCTGATGCCAGCAATTTTCTCTTTGGGAATTGCTGCTCCTGCACCTGAATAAGTTGCCACTCCGCTTCCACAAGTTGCTGAAACCATCAACTTGTTAATGCCATTTTCTTAAATTAAAAAAAAAGAGAGAGAAGAAGAGCAAATCGTTGATGTCAGGTCGCATGTAAATCCTCCAAGCACATTGTGCAATTTTTTGTCTCTTGCTCCTACTGTTGGGCTGCATATCGGGTCCCTATTGGGACTGTTCTGGGCCCTCGTTGGTTCCTTCCTCTCGATCTCCTCCCAGTGCTTTTCTTCCTCTTTTATTTTGCATCAATCTCCCGTGGTTGGAGAGGACATGGCCTTGAATTTGAGCTTTTTCTTGAAATGAGATTAACATTCCTAATCATTCTACATCTGTTGGAAGCATCCACATTCATTATTAAACGGAAAAATATTTTGTTGGGGTTTTTCCTCACAGTTCATTATTCATCCAGAAATTACCTAAAATTTAAAAATTGAAAAAAAAAAAAGTGGTTATCATTACAAATCCAAGGTATGGTATTGTATATGTAACCATCCTACATTTGTTGGGCGCAACACTCAAATATATTATAAAATAACTATTTTTTGCTATTTCTTATGTAAAAACAACAATAATATAAAAAATAATTATAAAAGAAGTACCAAATCAACCACCAATCTAGCATGATGTGGTCAAATTTGGTTTTCTAATCTTCATATAAACTATTTCTAGCAACAATATATTTTTTTTAAAGAGCAGTTACCTCTTTTTTTCAAAATTTCCCCAAAATGGCCTAAAAAGCTTTGATTCATCGAAAATGCTTTAATTAAGAGTTTTAATCCCTTTTTTGTGCACAAAGTAGGTTGGAATTGCCTTACGATCACTCTAAGAATGAGGAGAAATGAAAAGAATTGGAAGAAAAGTGAAAAAACGGGCGTTGACTTGGTTTTAGAAAAATAAAATGACGTCATTCGACTGTTACAAGGGTGGGTAGGCGGCCGTAACAGGGGGTAATGACCGTTACGTTCCATAATGGCTGTTATGGTCACTTTTTTTCATTGGTGACCAATTCAATCCCGAATCGCTTAACAGTTCCAGCCGATACCATTATTTAACTATTTTGGTATGCTGTAATGGACGCGGCCCAAGTTGGATAACCTTACCTTTGATCTCATTGAAGACTCTGTTGCTACTTGCTGTTATTGTTATGATACGGGCTGTAATGGCGGTTAGGGGGCCGTAATGGCCATTATGGCATTTTTTATTTTTTTGACAAAACTTGTTTCGAAATTGTTACGGGCCATTACGGGGCCGTTGCAGGTAGTTTTTCTTGTAACGGCTGTTTCGGCCCCGTAACGCGTAATGGTTATGGCTGTTACCATTACATAACGGCCGTAACGTAACCATTTTTGTATACCTTGTTCTTACTCTTATCTCTCATTCTATCAAAGACTATAAGTTTATGAGGCTAAGTAGGAGGCTCTCACTCTTTCATATTTTTTAGTATATGTATTTATTTGAGTACTTGTTAGTTGACTTGTTATTGTCTAATAGTCTAATGGATGTAACAAATATAACAAAATTTTAATGACATTAGTAATAAAAATAAATAAAAACAATTCCCTACTCTTGTAGTATTTTATATTTTTTTTCAATTTTTTTCTTTATTTTTCTTTATTTTTTTGAAAAAAAATAAAAATAAAAAGAAGTTCAGGGGGCTGTGCAACCCCACATGCGACTATGTGGTCTCATATGCGCACAATTCCCCTCGGTCACATGGGATCGCTTATGTCATTTGACAACTTTTTTTTTTTTTTTTTTGAAGAATGACCATTTGACAACATTGAGTGCAACATGTTCAACACCCATGTCCTGTGGGGCCCACAGTTAACTGTGTGTGCAATCTAATCCATCTGACAGAGGCACATTATATTCACCGTACATAGAAATAAAAAACTGCAGCCCAACTTAGGTGGGCCCCATACACAAACCTATGCTCAGTGTCCTCTTCCTATTGTTCCATTTGTTATGGTCCACTTGAGTTGTTGATCTGTCATATTTTTTACCCTGTTATGTAATAGAAAAGGGCTTACCTGATGGACGGAGTGGATTACACAGAAAATATGGTGGGCCTCACATATCTCAAGTGTTAGTAGTGCTGTGCATGAAACGTTCACCCGGCAGTTACATGCATGTACAACTCTGCATGCCTCATTGGCAAAAGTGAAAAAAAAAAACTTAAAAAATAAGAAAAATACAAAGAAGAGGAGAGGGCTGCCACATAGGCAGTGTCCATGTTGGAACAGATTTTCATTTTGGTATATTTATAGATGGTTGCCCCTCCACCAAAAAAAAGGGGTCTTGCACGGCATACAAAAGGGAAAGAAAAACAAAAGATGAACTGTTAGGGTCCTTTAGGGTCTATTTTGGGTCAAAGAAGGTTAATTGCATCATGATTCTTATTCATCAAGTCTTTTTGATTGCTTATCTAGTAGTTTGGGTTTTAATCGAACATAGAGGGATGTTAGTTGTCGTTGGGAGAAAAAAGGTACAGAGATTTTAGTTGTTGTTGGAAAAAAAGAAATAAATATGATTAGAGGGAGGATTGTGACCATAAAGAGGTATGTATGGGTAGTTCTTATATAGTTTTTTGAATATTTTTGCTGGGAGTGATTCTTTTGCACCCCAAGAAGTGATTTTGCAAGATCCTTTGGGCATGAGATGTAGAACAGAATGGCATGACTGTATATTTTGTGCGGTGAATTCTAGTTGGTAATCTTAGTTGTTTTGATTATTTAAATTGTACAAGTTTTTTTTTTTTTTTTTGAAGATTGAAAATTTTATTGAGGAACCGAAGCAGGCCCTAAAAACAAAACAAAGCAAGACAACGTAACCAGAAACAAAACAAAACAGAAAAACCCTAGGGGCTAGGAAAGCTATACAACTTGAGACTGAACCCTGAAAAGGGCAACTCAAGCTGACAAATAGCCTGCTGGAAACACAAAAAAAAAGAAGCAAACACACTAGTCCAACTGATGAGAAATCAACGACCAGTCGGCTGGGGAAAGCACACTCATCTAGACTTTGATGTTCTGAAGGGCAAGGCCATGTTACGAAAGCAATGACTGTTCCTCTCTTGCCAAATCGCCCAGAGAGTCACCAACATCGGAAGCCTCCAAGCTTTGGAGAGGCTTCTATCAGTGCTGAAGAAGTGCCAGGCATAGAGCAAAGCTGACACTGAGGCATTACCCAGAAAACTTTGAACTTGGAGAGAATGGCAGACCACACTCTGTGAGTGAAGGGGCAGTGGAGGAAAAGACGACTGATGGTTTTCTCCTCCATGCAGAGGATACAGATGTTGGGGAGGATGAGATCCCTTCGCTGGAGGTTTTCGACCATTGTACAAGTCATTCTGATTACATTTTGAAGGAGATTGTGAGCTAGTTGTGGTTATCCAACAGTCCTGCCTACATCAACACTGCATGGTAGATATGATACTTAGATTGTTCCTATAATTGCAGGATCCAACTCAAGAGCTTTGCTAAGTGCACATGCATGTGCAATAAAGCTTATGTTTTCCCAAAAATAAAATCTGTTCTAATCAGCGTGTGGAACCAATATCAGAAACCAGTGGATGGGTCAGAAAACTTCTGCCAAGTTTTTCAGAGCCGTCCATTTGTTTTGCCAATTTTGTCCCACTTGACCAGTGGATCAACATGATTCTTGGGGTTTGGCATCAGCATAATGGAACCTTTCCGATGGATGGATTGGACCTCGGACCTACAGTGGATGGCATATATGTGGTGTGTGCATGAGCTACGTGTGGTCTTAGCAGAGCTCTCCAACTCAAATACTTGAATTATAGTGGCAGGAAGTATGAAGCTAAGCAGCAACGGATTCAGTTGTGGGAGAGGATAAGTGTAATTGTCTGTGTTAAAATGTTGGCAAGTAACCTTTCAAAAAAAAAAAGTTGGCAAGTATAAACAGCTAGGAAGTGGGAGCTGGAGCACAATTTTTAAGAACAGTTCAAAGCGGAGCAGCACCTAGAAGGTTTATGCAACCAAGACTTGGACAAGGCACCGTCGTTCCCCGGGACTTGAAACTCCAAATCCACTTGGCTTTTGAATTCCAGTCATACAAGTCAAATTTTTTTATTTTTATTTGAAAGATCACTGAATTGTATTAAGGAGAAAAAGGAACAAAACAAGAGGAGTGGGACCGTTGAGAAAGCGAACCGCCTAAGCTCCAATAAAAAGCAAATTGCAACCCTTGAGATTATCTACATTAGAAGCCCATTCTATTATCATACTTTTTGACCTTTCGCACTAGGAATTCCACCGAATTGGAGACATCCCTGAAGCATCTCCCATTCCTCTCTTTCCACACAGACCACCAAATAGCCAGGAGAGCCATTCTCCATAAAGTTTTCCTTTGCTTGCCTAAACTGACTCTGTGCCATGCCTTTAGGAGCTGACCTGCTGAATCAGGGAAAGACCTCTTGATTCCAAAGAGACTAAACATTTTTGACCAGATTTGGCTAATAAAGGAACAATGGACAAAAAGATGATCGACAGTCTCTTCATCCGCCATACAGCATAAGCATACATTTACTAGATTCATCCCCCCTTTTCTCAAGTTTTCAACTCTAAGAACCTTTTTTTTTTTTCCCACCAACCACCCAAAGGAAACAATCTTAGGAGGAATTGGATAGCTCCAAATATGATTAGTCATGGATTCTACTTTAGGGAAAGCGTTACGACCCAGGCCTTTATATAAAGACTTGACCGAGAAAGAGCCTGATTTATCAATCTTCCAAAACAAAGTATCATCACTGATGTGGTTCGGCTTTCTTCTGGAAATCCGATCAAGAAGGGCGACGCACTCTGAGATCTCCCAATCATGTAGGTACCTTTTGCATTGCAAGTCCCAAACCAACGCACCGCCAATTAGAGAATAACAACTAGCTACTGATGAGGTTGGGTTTAAAACTATTCGGAAAATGTTTGGGAAATCTTCTTTCAAAGCCGTGTCACCCACCCATATATCTTCCCAGAATCGAACTTTATCTTCTTTACCAATATCATAAGCAATGCCTTTGAGAACCTCCTTTTTCATGGATAGAACATCCCTCCAGAGGGCTAAAGCTCTATAAGATGATGAGTCGTTTGTCCACCTGCCTCCCTTAGAACCACCATACTTGTTGAGTGACACATTCCAAGGATTCCTAATTTCAGTCCCTAATCTCCATATCCACTTCCCTAAGAGAGCTCGATTCATTGTCTTAAGATCTTTTATCCCTGCACCTCCTTCTTGAAAATGCTTGCACGACACCTTCCATTTTACCAAGTTGAGTTTCTTTTTCTCCTCCTTACCACTCCATAGGAAATTTTGTCTTAATTTCTCTAGGATAGCCAGGACCGACGCTGGACACCTGAATAGAGATATGAAGTACAGAGGGAGATTCGATAGAGCCACCTTAATGAGAGTTAAAAGTCTCCCCAGAGATAAATATCTGCATTTCCATCTTGCAAGGCACTTCTTGAATCTGTCTATAACCTTGTCCCATAGAGATAACGGAGGCTTACCAATACACAATGAAAGACCAATAAAAGAGGTCGGGAAACGGCCAATAGAGCAATCAAACAGGTCGGCATATTTCCTAATGTCTTCTTCTTCTAGATTCACCCCATACATCTTGGACTTAGACATATTTACTCTCAAACCCGGAGACCGCCTCGTAGCAGTGGATTTAGTACGCAGATTGCTTACCTTCTCCTGACATGCATCGCTGAAGAGCAATGTATCACTCGCAAACTGAATATGGGAGATCGGAGTGTCCATACCCTTTATCTTGACCTTTGGATAACATTTTGGACAAAGCCTCCCCAACGATAAGGAAGAGGAAAGGAGACAATGGGTCGCCTTGCCGTAACCCCCTAGAGCTTTTGAAAAATCCTTTTGGAGATCTATTCAGCAAAATGGAGAAGTGAGCAGAACTGATGCACTCTCCTATCCACCCTTTCCATTTATCATCGAAACCCATACGCGACAACATATACTGAAGGAAACCCCAATCCACGTGATCATAAGCCTTTTCAATGTCGAGTTTGCAAGGAATTCCCTTTGATCTGGATCTGTGGCTGGAGTGTAAACATTCATACGCTATCAAGGCACTGTCGATAATTTGTCTACCCGGGATAAACACATTTTAATTACCAGAGATGATCTTCCCTATCGCCTTCTTTAAACGAGTTGCCAAAACTTTAGCCAGAATCTTATATGGCACTCCAATTAAGCTTATCGGTTTGTAATCTTTAAAGCTTGCTGTCCCAGTGAACTTTGGAATTAATGTTATAAAGGATTACCCAAGGCCTTTAGGCAGACGCCCTCTATCATGAAATTCCTTAAAGAATTCCATAACATCACCCTGAATGACTTTCCAAAAAGTCTGGAAGAAAATGATTGGAAACCCGTCAGGGCTAGGGGCCTTGTCTCCTCCCAAAGCTTCTATCGCTAGCTTTACTTCTTCCAACGTGAAGGGGGTCTCTAAATATGAAGAATCGACTTCCGACAGTCTATCTACATGGAGAAAATCCAAACCAGGCCTCTCCCAATCTTCTCCCCGTTACAAGTTGCTGAAAAAAGAGATTGCTTCTACCTCTATTTGATCTTTATCTTCGATACGGGTATCCTTCACAACAATGCTGCTGATTCTGTTATGTCTAGCACGCGCACTCGCTACACTATGGCAGAATCTAGTGTTTTTGTCGCCCTCTCTAATCCACTTAGACCGCGATCGTTGTCTCCAAGAAATTTCATCTTCTGCCACTCTACTGGAAAGATCTTGAATGAGTTGAATTCTTTTGGACAAAAGACCCGTTGTTGTTAAACCTTCTTCCACTCTCACATCAATCGACTGAAGCTCGTTTAGAATCAACTCCGTTTCCATCTCCCTTTTACGCAAGTCCTTTGCTTTCCACTGTTTGATCTTTTCCTTCAAAGATCTCAATTTGTAGCTCAATCTATATCCCACATATCCTTCCGCTTCGAATCCAGACCACCATTCCTTTATTAGTTGCGAAAAGCCTTCAATCTTCTACCAAGAGATTTTGAATCTGAATGGTTTCGGTCCCCAATTCTGATGAACTGCTTCAAGGATCAATGGCCAATGATTGGACCCCCAGTCTGTACTTATGGATTGCATCCGGTCCGTCCAGTCTTATCTCAAGAACTTGGATTTTAGAGGATCATGTAGATGACCTTTGCCATGCTAGATACCTTACTTTGGTAATACAACACTCTCTGAGATGAGTTTTGATGCGTTTCCCCCCTTTTGCTGTTAAACCCATGTGATCTAGCCAATGCAAAGTTTCACTGAGGCATTGTGGAAGCATGAAATCCATGTCATATGGAATTATAAGCCCATAGAGATGAACCTTTAGACTTTTGAACTCAGCATGGATTGACCCCAGTGAGTCACGAGCCAAATGGAGAAGTTTCACAACCTTTCTCTAAATAGGAACTAAATGTAATCTCTAAAAATGTTGTTTTGTCTTGTGGAATGTAACTTATGTGCTTTTCACTCTTAAACTTTTTTACTTGTACCCTTGGAGATGACGGAGATAGAGTTGGAGGCGCCAATGTCCAAGATATGGTTGTTTAGTGCCCCCATAAGGTGGTGGCTTGTTGTGGAAAACAAGGTGTTCCCATTGACTACATGAGAAACATGTTATGTTCATTGGGGATGGGTGTATCATGCATTGCATGGGATATTTGGAGGGGTCATTTCAACTCGTTGATTTTTATCAACCTATATAATAGACTATTAGATAGCACTTGATTGTAATCAACCTATATTACATTGCACCTATGGGAGTTTGTGCTCTCATTGCTGATCCCAGCCTAGATGGAGGGTCGCATCTTGTTGGCTGCCGACGTCAAACTTTTAACATTACTTCCAACATGAATCCAAACAATTTTCCCTTGATAGAATGGAATGGCAGAAAAAAAGGATTTATGTAGCTGACCCCAATTAGTTGGGATAAGGCTTTGATGATGATGATAATTTGGAGGGGCTATTTCGATCTGTCGGAGACTGCCCAGGTGATGTCAGGTTGGATTTTGATGATGTTTGTAGACTGGGAGGGAGTATGTGGAAGTAATCTGCAAAGCTCATTATGGTGTTTGTCTTTGGCTGGGCTGTGGTCGATTTTTAAGAACACAACAAACAAGTTTTTAACAAGAAGTCGGAGATGTGGAATGCAGTCTTTAGGAGGGCGAAAGGGTTCTGAGTGGGTTAAATGTTTGAAATGCCTCTCACGGCCAATGGTATGAGGAAGTTATTTAGCTAGGGTTTAGACTAGTGCCTTTCTCGTCAGGGTGATTTCCTATCATCCATCTTTTTGTTGTTCGTTTTGTTATTTGCATTCCTTGTTCTTTTATTATAGAAGTTACATTTTAAAAGAATGCAGCTTCACTCGATCAGTACATAGATGCATATTCACTTGATCAGTACATAGATGCATATACATCATAGTGACAAATCTTGCTATCAGCAATTTCTCGAGCAATTTTCAAAATTTGAGGTCTTTCTTGGGATATTATCGGGTAAATCTTGCCAAAAATAAAATTATTTATTGTAAATTAGTCTAAATTGGTAAATAAATTTAAATTTTAAATATATGTTTGTATACCAAATTCCTCAAGGTTTTTACTATTTTTCAAGTTAATATCACGATATTTTAAAATTTGCCGATATTTTGAAAATCTCGCGATAATATTGTTTTGTATTCCTCGCGATATTATCATGAGATTTCAAAGTGTCGGTGATATTTGTGACACTTGTATACATATACCATACTACATATTGCCACATATACCTTCTCCCACACCTTGATACAAACGCATGCACAGACATCGACATCTAGAGAAATTCTCCTAGGAACCGGTTCTCATGAGAACCCATGAAAATCCTTTGAGAACTCATCCCACGTGATGTGCACATGCAATCCGGGCCATACAGACCCTTCATCTGGCTTGGATGAAGGGTCAGGCAAAAAATCACATTGTTTTGCAATTCAGATGGGCCTTGGTGAAAATCAAGGGTGGGCATCCTTCCCACTTTCCTGTGGCCCACCTGATTTTTGGATCGGGCTGACTTCTGCACGAAGTTTCATGGGGTGACTCATCTAGTCGACAGATTTGGATTTTGTGCACACATCACATGGGATGAGTTCTCAAAGGGTTCTCATGAGAACCAGTTCCTAGGAGCAAATTTCTACTGGGAAATATTGTGTCCTTTTTCATTGCTTTTGTATGATTTTCACATTGAATTTGCATTGAATTCATTGTGTGGTGAGAATCCACTCGGAAATACCACAACCTTCTGCATTTCTTTCCTATGATTTTGACATTGTTGCAATTCTTGTCATCATCATTATTTAGGGATGTGATAGTACATGCATCACATGGCACTTAAAGGTCTACTTGGGGGTTAAAATGCACCATTTCTGCCAATTATTCCTGTTCCTTTGTTTCTCTCGCATTGAATTCATTATGTGATGAGAATCCACTGTGAAATGCCACAACCTTCTGCGTTTCTTTCCTATGAATTTGACGTTGTAGCAATTCTTGTCATCGTCATCATTTAGGGATGTGATATTAGATGCATCGCATATCACTTAAAGGTCTACTTGGCCATTAAAAATGCAACATTTCTGCTAATTATTCCTGTTCTTTTGTTTCTCAGGGTAAACCTACTAGGTTGGGGTTTTCTTTTGACGGATCGAGAAACGCCATGCAATCATCTAGCCACCTTGGAGCTTTCCGGAGGATATTTCAAAGGCTTCAATATATTGTCCGATACAGCCGAGTTCCCTTGCGGTTAGCATTGGTGATATTTGCTTCACTAATACTTTTAGGTGAGCTTCTCTTTACTTCTTCCAGTTTGGGCCTGTAATGATCTGGCACGCTTGGTTTTCTGGTTTCCGAGTTTGATGGGTGCAAGCGACATGATGGGATGCCATCAAAGTGATTTGTCCTATCACTGATGGAAATCTATGTCTAAGGGGACCTGCGTCTGCACAAAAACCACCTGTATAAATGTGGAAAGGATCCCATGCTAGACATGTATATCTAAGTTAGACGCTGAGCATTTATACCATGTATGAGATCCTGACCATTCATCTGTTGGGGCCTGCTATGGATGCGTCATGCCCCAAAAATTGTTTCAGTTGCTCCTCAGTTGTCACTCTGAGACTTCTTACATAGTTGCAGGTGTGCCACTGTAGGCCCCCAGCAGAATTACATGGATCTCTTACATGTGTGCCATTTTGAGGAGATAACAGTGCTTAAAAACATCGATACAAGTGATAGCACTGGATCTTTTGCCCCAAAAAGATAAATATATGTATGCTTGGAGGAACTTTGCTAAGAGCACGCATGTGCAATGAAGCTCTTGTACACGCCAAACTTGTGCTAGCATCACACATTGGTGCGAGACCCAATCCATCCATCAGGAGGTTGGTCTGACCTTCTACATGTTTTACCAAAAATCAATCTGGTCCACTGAGCATGTGGACCCCAATATTGGAAATAGTTGGATGGGTTAGAAAACTTCAGCCATTTTTTTTCAGGCCATACATTTGTTTTGCAAACTGTGACCCACCTGAATAATGGGTCAACCTGATTCTTTTGCTAGGACATCAATCTTGTGGTTCCTTTCTGATGGATGGATTGGATCTTAGACCTATTGTACCATGCAGGCATATGTGTAGTGTGTACATGATCTTTATTGCACTTGAGTATGCACTTCTCAAAGCTTTATTGGAGATCTGGTGCAGCTGGCACAATGATATTTTCATCATCCCAGGTCCTATACTGTACATGTGGCATATGTTCATTCATTTGGGAAAAGTATGGTTTCATGGACCAGAGATCACTGTCATTAAACAATCCTAACCATTTAAAAAATGGAGTACAAAAATCTCTAAGATCTGGTTGGTGATTTTTAATGATAACTTTTACAAGGTTAGGATTGTACAAACATTGTGAGTTTGGTCTGTGTTCCATTTTTGGAGCCTTTTGATAAATGGACGGTTCAGAGCATCGTAAGCATATGCCATGTGTATTATATAAACTTGGGAGGACATCTCCCAGGTGGACTGGATCTCCTCCTGACATGTAGAGGCATTTAAAATGCATATATAATGTATCTAAGCATACAGGGAGTTATTCAAACTATATTTAATGTAGGGCATGCTGTAGTGGTACTGGTACCACCGTAAGCTTACTGTGGTACTGGGTTGATGTTGGATCTACATGATGTATGAAGGCCATCCAACCCATCCATCAGGTGCGTCACCTCATATAATCCTCAGGGGCCAAAAATCATCCTGATCCAACACTCAAGTGGGCCACAACATGGAACAGTTTGAAGAGGGGATGCCCACCCTTCATTTCCACAAGGGCATAGCTGAATTTTCAAACAACATGATTTTTGGCCTGACCCTTCCTTCAGACAAGATGAAGGGTCTGAATTGCCTAGATTTCATATATACATCACCTTGGGCCCTCCGAGCTAATCAAGGGTGGATGTTCCCTCCCAACTTGTTCCCTGTCATGTGGCCTGCCTAATTCACAGATCCATCTGATTTTGGGGCCCTGGATGTAACATGTCAGCAATGATGAATTGGTTGAATTTTACATATGCATTATATGGGCCAGTACCACTGGAGCGTTCAAGTGCTGTGGCGATGCGAAGGAGGAGTGATTGAAGAGGCTATTCACGGCAGATATGGCTATGTAGCATGTGTGAGATACTTTGGCCCATTTGCCAGGTGAGGGCTCCCCTTGAACGTGCCCTGACCCAAAAATCGGAGAGGTCTGCTTATCAGGCAGACCATGCCTGTATGAGAAAAATGGATGGAAAGAATAACGACAACCAATGGTCTATACTCACGTATACAGCTCCCACTTGACCAGTTCACTTGTGCTGTGAATCGTCACTTCAATCTCTCCTCATGGGAATCGCTGCGGTATTCCTTTATTGCTTGTATACATCCAGGAATCAAACTTACTTCATGGCCTGCCACTGAGTCTCACAAGTCACAACGTTTGTCCTCTCTATGCAGGCCTCTTATTTTTTCGCGCCGCTTGAAAAATGATGCATTTTTTCCTGCAAATTTGTGGGTTTTGGCCAGTCGAGTTGCTGAGCTATCTAACAAATTTTGTGCGAGATGAAGCCATTGTCCCAAGCATAAGACCTCTGTCTCCAACAGTAGTCCTATCTGATAAAAAGGAAAATGGAAAAGGGGAAGGGGAAAAATAACAGAATAGATGGCAACTGAAAATGGGCTATTTGATGGTTTGTAGCTGTGTGGTGATTTGCTTCTGGGCATATGCATGTTGTTGACCTGGTGTTGGAGGTGGGTCCCGCTGTAAGTATTCTTCGACAGATT
Organism: Magnolia sinica; assembly: GCF_029962835.1. Lineage (NCBI taxonomy): Eukaryota > Viridiplantae > Streptophyta > Magnoliopsida > Magnoliales > Magnoliaceae > Magnolia > Magnolia sinica. The sequence goes on along the minus strand of NC_080591.1, from coordinate 22,893,740 downwards.
CTAAAGGTCTCTAGTGTTTATTTGTATTGGCAGTTGAGTGATTCTTGATGACCATGCCATACCCTTTGTATTTTTATTCTTCTTTGGAAATGCCTTCTGTTTTGTGATCTTTTTGGAAGCTTGAGATTCAAATCTCTCTTCCCTTTTTCCATCTCCTTTTGTTTTGTTTTGGGTTCCTCTTTGATTCCATGGATGTGTGTATGTGTGTTTTTCTCAAAGTGATATATACTTGGGTTTTCATTTTAGAGAGATGCTCCAATGCTCTCAGAGCATTATGAGTTACGGTGCTCCTAGTTGCATTGGTCTACAATCTGTACCGTCCATTTAAGTCCAGAACACATTTCATGAGCTATCATGCGAAAATTGCACTGATCAGATGATCCAATCCATCCTTGATTTGGCCTTTTTTCTATCTGGGATAGTTACTATTGCCTTACAAAAGCAATCCTCCTTAGAATCATAAGCAATCCATCATGGGTCCTAACTAGATGGATTAACCTGCTGATTGGACCCTTTTTTTGTGTAAATGGTCTTGACCGTCCATATTAAAGGCCATTGATGAAAAGGATAACGGCTCTCGGATTGTCATGATCTTTGCATGCTAGTGCATCAAATGTGCTCTGGTCCTAATGAACAATCTGGATCGATGGATCGGATTGTCTAAGTTTCCCAAAGGAACTTGTGAGCACTATAACTTGTAGTGACTTCTCTTTATTTAGTTTATACCCATTGTTCAAACTCAGAAACTTCACTTTGACTTGATGTCCGGCCAGATCGAGTCACCTCGAATGCTCTACCGCCTTCCTGAGTCTTTTTATTTATAGATTCGACTCGGTATTTTAATAATCAAATTCAAAGTGGGCAGGGGAGAAAATCTATATTGATTGAGGTTTAACTGTTTGAATCCTATTGCAAGTATATATATATATATATATATATATATATATATATATATATATATATATGGGAAAAAGTTCTATGCGCTCGACCTCACGAGACCTCCCATGAAGTCGAGCTGTGTGGGCCCCACCATGATGCGTTTCGAACATCTACCCCATCAGTCAGATGCACCATTCCACCTTTGGCCTAGGTCTCAAAAATCAAGTCAATCCGTGACTTGTGTTGGCCACACCACATACAGAAGTGGAGAGGGGCCGTGCACCATTAAAACATTCATAATCATTTTTTGGGCCCACCGAGATGTGGTTTACAAATCCAGCCCATCCATTATGTGTGTCCCACTTGGATGAGGGTTCAGACCAAGTTTCAGCAGCATTCAAAACTCAGGTGGGCCCCACCAAGTACTTTTATATGTTTTAACGGTATGGCCCACCTGAGTTCCGTATGCGGCTGATTTTTGGGATATCCCATAATTTAGAGGTGACCCATCAAATGCACAGTATTGATGGTTGACACACGTCACGGTGGGGCCCACACAGCTCGACCTCACGGGAGCTTATCGTGAGGTCGAGCGCATAGTACCTTTTCCATATATATATATATATATATATATATATATATATATTGAACTGTCAAACAGTTGACTGGGTGAGTGACTCGCCCGAGTCATGCCTAGCCCAATTAAGTCAACTGAGCTTCCAAGTCAACTCGATGAATCTTGTCAAGTCGTCATATCATTTTTTCCAACTGTCAAACAGTTGACTGGGTGAGTGACTGGGTCGAGTCATGCGTAGCCCAATTAAGTCAACTGAGCTTTCGAGTCAACTCGATGAATCTTGTCAATCATCATATCATTTTTTCTAATTGTCAAACAGTTGACTGGGTGAGTGACTCGGTCGAGTCATGCATAGCCCAATTAAGTCAACTGAGTTTTGAGTTGAGTCGAGTCGATGATTCCTGTCAAGTCGTCCTGATGGAGTCATGCTCTTTGGTGATTTTCCAAGAGAAATGGCTTGAAAAGCGGTCGGTATGGTGAGCCCACTTAGGGATCATATGACCCTAACATAGCCCCCCGGATTGGAAAAGGGTCCTAACCCACCAAGCCTGGGCCTTTAACTCAGCTTTTTATTTTTATTTTTTATTTTTCTTCAAAGCCATTTAACTGAAATGAGTGATTGGAACTCTCACCCAGTTGGGTCCAGTCGACCATCCATCTCAACGAGTCTTGGTCAGTCAGGAAAGATCGGGTCTCCACTTTCAGCAAGTTTCTCAACATCTGAGCTTAAAACCTGTTGAGTTGACTCGGTCGAGTTTTGAGTCGAGTCACTGAGTTTTAGAACTATGGTACAGAACGTTTGTTCTTTTTCTTTTTAATTTTGAACTCCATTTTCCATTATTTCAATATATCTATACTAGGGCGTGTTTGGATTACCAAATAACGTGATAATGTGCAGTAAATAGGGTCATTAATACTTTTTAACCATGCTCCTCCAAATCCAATGCCCGATGAGAGAATTGATTGTTGAATTGGTCTTTTCCTATTAAATCAGTGATGCTCACCTGCACACCTACACACCTTTGTACACATGTCATGGGCATCTAATCTAAGTTGTCTATGTGATATACGGAATCCCATGAAACCCCAAGGGACAAATTTTCACCATGATATAAAATTCTGGTATAAAATTCTGGATACACACACGGGAAAAGGTTCTATGCGGTCGAGCTGTGTGGGCCCCACCATGATGTATGTCGAACATCTACCCCATCAGTCAGATGCACCATTCCATGGTGGGCTTAGGGCTTAAAAATCAAGTCAATCCGTGACTTGTGTGGGCCACGCCACATACAATAGTTGAGAGGGGTTACCCTCCATTAAAACATTTATAATCATTTATTGGGCCCACCAAGATGTGGTTCATAAATCCAAACCATCCATTATGTGTGTCCCACTTGGATGAGTGGTCAGAACAAGTTTCAGATGCATCCAAATTTCATGTGGGCCCCACCAAGTGCTTTTATATGTTTTAGGCATGTCTTCACATGATTTTAGATGGTGGCCCACTTGAGTTACGTATACGGCTGAATTTTGGGATATCCTATAATTTAAAGGGGAACCATCAAATGCACGGTGTTGATGCTTGACATACAGCATGAGAAGTTCCCATGAGCTTGACTGCATTGTGTGTGTGTGGGAAAAAAAATTGGTCCAACTAGCTTGGTATTAAACAACAAAAAATTATTTTTCTATCCCAAGTAACATACTACATGTGAGGATATGTAATATCATGTTTTACATAAGTATGATAGAAATTATACGTCAAAGATCTGGTTTGTCCATTAAATAGAGCCTACTAATTATATTTTATGTGCTAAAATTTAATATACGATCATCATCAATGAAGCCACGCATTCAAGTTGAATTTGTACAACTAAAATGAATTTCTAATAGTTCCATTTTCTTGTAAATAAAAATCATATCATTAATCATTAAAAATAATAATTTATGTCCTTCACATATTTTAAAAAAAATCCTACCTAATTAATGGACTAGATTTCTTATACATTTACTACACCGCATAAATATGTCACATGTGTGCAGCTTCCTAATTCATCCCATTTTCTCCTGACATCCATAGCCTAATTTACATATTAACTAATGTCCATAAATGATCTCGTGCGGAAAGAAGCTTGCAAAAGGAGTACCCAGCTTGGGTGGGCCTCAATGTGGTGTTAAAGTGAAATCCACCCCAACCATCAAGTGAGTCACCCTTTGTTTGACCCAAGGTCAAAAAATCTGCCCATCTTTATTTCAGATGGGCCACACTTATTGGAAAATCTGACCCTAAATGTGACCCACTTGAATCACATGTGAGCTTCATTTTTCAACCTTTAAGCCAATCTTTTGGTTTCTCACCTAATGGGTGTAATCAATTTTACATACACATTATAGTGGGCCCTGTAAAAATTGAGGGTGGACGTCTCTCTCCAACTATTTTCCTTTGTGTGCCTCAAATTAATAACATATTATCCTGATTTTTTGGATACTATCTTACCATAGAATTACATATCTAATGGTTGGATTTGATTACACATATAATGGTCGGATTTGATCTCATGTACACATTAACGTGTGACCTAATAAAATATCACTGTTGGCGTCCCTCCCGCACCGGTTCCCAGAAAATAGACTAGTTTCCAGGAAAGACCGATACCTTCCGGAACGGACTTGATTGTGTAGCGTACCACACGGCATGCGCGTCTATAGATGGCAAAGATCTGTGTGTCACTTATAACCGATTTACTGAATTACGATTAATCAGATTTAAAGGCACGGCATGGAATTACTTGAAGCATGAGGCACATCCATAACTAGTCTACTAAACTGAAAGAGATCAATATATACAGGTCCAAAAGAATATAAACGAGTCGCATAAGGCGTTGCCCAACCAAATCACAAAAAGAATCATATGTCCAAAAGAATGGTGCGCTGAGCTCACGACTCAACAATCCAGGATCCAATCTCCTAAGCCGATGGAGAACCGCCCATCAACTGGAAGTAGGACAGCTCGCCCTCCTCATCGAGACTCACCTCGTCAGGCTCCTCATGCTTTGCATCACCCACGTCTACGAGAGAGTCTGGTTGGTGTTTTAAAATACCGTCCCAGAGTGGGAGTGAGTGATCAACTCAGTGGGTGTTATTTGTCTTAAGTTGTAACAGACATCAATTATATTATGAACTTAATGAAAGACAATCATTCATAAACACCTGACTAATCTTATTAATGCATATGCATGATAGATGATATGATGCATGCCCTCGCCACAACACTCCCTCAAGCGACTCCGTCTAACGATCGCGCATGAACAACACTCCCTCATTGCGACCTCGACTGCCGAGTCGCCAACCTAGCTAGTGCGATGCGATGATAATGTTAGCCGAGTTCTTAATTAATTCCATTCATCCAGCAGGTTGGGAAAACTGATACACCCCACGTATCAATGCCCTCAACTGGTTGTGATGCCAAGGCCTCTCAACGTGTGAGGCCAGGGCACCGCGATCCTTGATCCCGTCGGGTTCCCATCCCCGACTTCAAGCACATGGGGAGTGCTAAGAAAGGGGTCGCTCGCGGTCACTACGGGGAAGCGCGTCACCCCAGCGTAGGCCGATAGCTCGGCCACAGTGTCCCATTTTACCATATCCGGCTCACGAGTCGGTGGATCGGCTTCAATTGGTTATCAATGGGCTACCACGGTTATAGGGTGTTCCAGGTTCCATACATAGGTGAGTAAACAGGGTTAGCAAATAAGGTTGGTCAGTCAGTAGACTAGACCGCACGAGTCCAGGCAAGTACGTGACAGACGACATCGGGTACGGGCGACCCATGTAGTCTAACTACTGTCGCCTACACGCACCTGCCCAAATCCATGAGTTTAGCCTCAGAATAGTCCTACCAACGGGACCACCTTCGCTCTTCTTATGTTCCTGACCAACCCAAGGGTTTTGATGGTGATCCATAACATGCCGATTATCAATGTATCAACTGGCATAAACCATATCATGTTTTCATACTTCTCAACATATGATTCAAATCTTTTAACGAGCAAAGCTAACATTATCATGGACAAAGGTGGATGTGTGTTGTGCGGGTTAGTGAGGAAGTTAAGCATTTCCTACGTCTCGTAGATCAAATGCACAAGAGTTAACGAATCGTACATGTTACAAAGCAACACCATATGAGAAAATCAAACAAAACATGAGCATGTAATCATCCATTGTAACCTAATCATGTGAGAAGCACGAACAACATCATATGAGAACTAAACAAAACATACAATCCCCAAACAAACATCCAAATCTTAGGTTTTCTCTAGATTTTCCAAATACATCATCCAAGCAATCAAAATCATTAGACTCATAGTATAATTGGTGTTAGACCACCTAAGGATAATAGTCCGCACCTATACATCGTTGAGATCTTGGAAAACGACCTAAAAGCGCTGAAATCGATGTTGATCGGCCGGAATCCTAAGACAATGCACTTGCATGTTAGGATTCCATACAAATCCTAGCTCAACACAAAGGATTACAAAAAGAATGGGTGCTTACCTCCCCAATTGGATGGAAATCGCTGGTATTTGTGAATGTGGGGTTTCTTGAGGAAAGGGAAGAGGGCTTTCTAGATCTCACCTCCCTTGGGCCCACCTTTCTCTCCTTTCTTCCTTCTCTCCTTCTCTCTTTCTCATCTTTCTCTCTTTCTCTCTTTCTTTTCTCTAGGGCAAATTCGTATGGGGAGAAGGGGTGCCCAAATGAGGCCCTTTTATAGTGCCAGATTTGGTGTAAATTGCCCCAATGGCTAGGTTTTTACCATATTAGCCCTATGTGAGGTTCTTTCTAACCTCTAAGGCCCACTATGGGGAGTACATGTCGATATACACCATAAGATAGTTGGCCCTAATGATGATCTACGTATGGATATGATCGGCCCGCCATTTGGATGCGCCGATCGACAGATATGATTAGAAGTCTTTTCAACAGTCACCGATAGTCGATCGGGGCCGTGGCTCTACGAATATGAGCGGAAAAATATCCTTACTCCACGTGTGAAGTTTGGTCATAAACCGACGGTCTGAAATCCTCAACTTTGCATAAGAGTGGACGACCTAATTCACTTAAGTTTCAGCTTCTTTCTTTAGAGTATTTGCACTTCTCATGCACTCGTCCTTTGGCTTAAGTTGAGCAGTTCTGGATAGTAACCAAGTCCGACTCCCGTGATGGATGTCAAGCCCAGTAAGACAGACATTATTCTATAGTTTTGAAACTAGTGACCCACTAACGAGCTGTCTAGAGCTTGTTCGGAAAATCATGGCATTTTTGGAGTGAATTTGGTAGTGAGATTTCTCATGGGCAATGATTAGGTTTTGGATTAGTTATGTTTATATTGTGGACTATTTATAACTAGTGAAAGTAAAGATTTGGTCATGATTACTCTAAACCGTCGGTTTTAGGCTAAAAAAGTAACGGGGTTAATTTGGTCTATTACTCAAGATCCGGACCTTATCTGACTCGGCTTGGGTTAGATCTTTAATTTAGTTATGCTTGTCTTGATTACTTAGCGATGGGTTGATTAGATTTGGGCCTTATGTGAGTAAATCATGGGACTAAACTCGATGTTCAAGTGATCGGCGGATTCGTTGCCTACCTTCGATTGATTAATTGGAGTTGTGCGGTTCTTTACTGGTTCCACCCCCGTATAAACTAACATTGAGTGTTAATGGTCATTAAGTGATATTTTAAGTTAATTAATAAAAAAAATTCAAGGATTTTTCAAAATCCAAAACAGTGAAAATCCATGACGTTACACTGTTACCTCACCACACGAAGTTCCTGTGGTCGGCACCTCTGTGGGACCACAGAGATTCCTGTGAGAAATTCACTCTGTCCATCAATTTCTCAAGTTCACAATAAGACTGGAGTCCAAAAATCGGGCAGATCCAAAACTCCAGTGGGCCACACGACAAGAAACAATGAAAATGGAAACATCCACTGTTGAAACCTTCCTGGAACCTTATAGAGCCGACCACGATGTTTACATCCCATCCAAACCCTTTATAAGGTCATTACCACTGGGATCACCTGTAACTACAAATATCATCCTGATCCAAATCTTGTTGGCCCCCACAAAGGTTCCAATGGTGGAATTCAGTCCTGTCATTTCGTGTGGCGTGGTCCACCTGAGTAAAAGATCTGCCTAATTTTTGGACTCCTGTCCTATTATGAGCTTGAGAAACTAATGGACGTAGTTGATTTCTCACAGGAATCTCTGGGGTCCCCAGATAGCTTCTGCTTGTGGGCATTGGAAATTAGCATTCCTTACAAGGCAAAAGGCTATTTCAAACATTGAGCTAGATCATTCATCATGTGATCCCAACATTAATTGCCCATCCACCGTTGAAAATTACTTGAGGGAAATGGATGATCCATATTGGTAGGAGTGGACTGACCCGCTCGCGTGCGGTCAAAGTTCCACAGATGTGCACCCTTGATTTTTACATGGCCAATCGTGATGATTATATGAAATCCACTCCAACCATCAGATGTCACACTAAAACATAGGATCGAGGCCCAAAATTTAGGCCCTTTCGTAATTCAGGTGGGCCACACCAAGAGAAATAGTTTGGAGGGTGAACTTTACCCTATATATACTATTTCAAATTATGTGGTCCACGTGACTTTTTTTGTTCCATCCATCTACTAAGCCATAGCATGGATGACCTATATTTCAAAAACAAAACCTATTAGACAATCTTATCCGTTACTTTCAAGTTTGTGTCACACGTGTACAACATCCTGGTTGTCCAAAAGGTGGGCTCCATCACATAGCACAGAAAACAGGTTCAACCACTCATCGATGGGCCACACCATATGAAGACTAGATGGCCAATAATCTGATTTTCTTTGCCCATGGGCTGGGCTTGGGCCTCACATGCAATGTCTTATCAATTGTCTAGTTGGGCTTGGGCTAAAATCAATTTAACTTAATTTGACTCTAACCAGCCCACTCAGCTGGACCCCACTTTATATGTACAACTGTTATATCTAACAAATATCATTTTAATCCTTAATTAGTTATTTTATTTGGTGTGGCCCAATTGAACCTTCAATCTACCTCCTTTTTGGGATCATGCCCTAAAATGATATTTCAAAATGAATGAACAACGTGGATAAAACATATAAATCATAAAGAGCCCCTAACAGGACCATCCGTATCTAGTTAGGTCGTGGTGGGCGTAATACCCACTCTGCGTGCATGTTTTGGGGGGGGGTGGGTTGAGCTTTGACTTGTTGCGCCTGGTCCATGTTGGGCTTGAGCTTAGGTCTTAAGTGTCAGATGGGGCCTGGGCCTAATCCAGTTCAAATCCTACCCACTGCCATCTGTGCCTATCATTGATGGTCCATGCAGCATGGACCATCAATAGGGGTGTACACGAGTCAAGCTTGGCACGTCTCGACTCGGCTCTGCCATTAGTTGACCCTAGCTCAAACTCGGCTTGGCTCTATCTTCGAGCCTAACTGGCCAACTCAGCTAGGTTCAGTCAACAAGGTAGTTTACAAGTATTTCATCAAACACGCAGTAGACAACATAAAAAATCAAGGTACAATTCATATCTATACCTTCATCGCCACCGACCAACACTTCGTTAAGTCATTTCATCAAACACTTGTTGAGCAACATCAATATCAAAATAACCGAGTCACCGAACTGGTTTGATCCGAGTTCGAATCGAGTTGGAGTTCAATCCAAGTCGAGTCAAACTCGAGCTTCAAAAATCAGCTCGGCTCGGCTCAAACTCAGTTTCAAACTGAGTCCAATCGAGCTTTTTCAAGTTGAGTCTAGCGAGCTAACCGAGCTAACTCGGTTAGCGTACACCCCTATCCATATCTTCAAAGTTATGCATGTTCATGGGGTGCCAATTGGGTTCTGCCCCAACCTGCACGTAGCTAGAGATTGACGGTCCTACCATCAGTACTTATCATTGATGGTCCATGTCTCAAAAGTAATTCGTCTTGATGGGGTGCGCGGATTGGGTGCTACCCCCACCATCACCTAGCTAGAGATTGACAGTCTTGCCATCCGTACTTATCATTGATAGTCCATGGCTCTCAAAGTCATGCATGTTCATAGGGTGCTGATTGAGTGCTGCCCCACCAGAACCTAGCTAGAGCCAGACGGTCCTGCCATTCCTACCTATCATTAATAGTCTATGTATCTAAAGTCACGTATGTTCGTGGGTTGCGGATTGAGACAGATGGTCCTATCATCTATACCTGTCATTGATGGTCCATGTCTCAAAAGTTCTGCATGTTCATGGGGGCAGATTGGGTACTGCCCCCACCATCACATAGCTAGAGAGGTCGTCCTGTCATCCATACTTATAATTGATGGTCCATGTCTTGAAAGTCATGCATGCTTATGAGGCCTGTATTGGGTGCGGCCCCCACTAACACCTAGCTAGAGATGGACGGTCCTGTTAGGAGTAGGGGTGTACACCGAGTCGAGCTGGCCTCAGCTCGACTTGGCTTGGCCGCTAGCTAACCCTGGCTCAAACTCGGCTTGGCTCGATCCTCGAGCTTGACTGGCCAACTCGGGCCAGTTTGAACTGAGTTCGAATCAAAATTGAGCCTCTGCGGCATTTTCGCAAACACATGCTATGTGCACTTTCAATTTTTGGCTGTATGTAAATCAGCAGCAGGTGTTAACAAGTATTTCATCAAAAACTTTGTAAGCAACATCGAAATCAAGAAAAAGTGGTATTTGTTTCGTATACTTACCTTCCTTGCCATCAGCCCACACTTGGTTGAGTCATTTCATTGAACACTTGTTGAGCAACATTAATATAAAGGTAACCAAGTCTCCAAAAGTTTGATCTAAGTTGAGTCGAGCTCGGACAAGCTTGAACTCGGTTTGAAATTTTTTTGAGCTCAAAAAATCAGTCGACCCAACTCGAACTCAACTTCAAACCAAGTGGATTCGATCTTTTTTGAGTTGAGTCGCGCCGAGCGAGCTAACCAAGCTAACGCGGTTCATGTACACCCCCGGTTAGGAGCTATGTGCGCCCACCATGATATATACATTTTATCCACACTATCTGTCCATTTTAGCATATTATTTTAGTTATGAGCCTCAAAAAAAAAAAAACAAATTGGATGACAAATAAACATCACAGGGCCCCTGGGAAGTTTCAATGGTAGGAATTTAATCCCCACTATTTCCCGTGGTGTGGCCCAATTGAACCTTCAATCTACCTCCTTTTTGGGATCATGGGCTAAAATGATATTTCAAAATAAATGAACAACGTGGATAAAACATATATATCATAAAGAGCCCGTAACAAGACCGTCCGTATCTAGTTAAGCCGTGGTGGGCATAGTACCCAATCTGCGCCCATGTTCACGAGGGGAAAAGCTTTGATACTTTGTCGGACTGTGATGGTTAGAGGTGTACACGAACCGGGCTAGCTCGGTTAACTCGCTTGACTCGACCCGACCCGGAACTGAGTTCAATCCAAGACGAACCATTTTTTTCGGCTCGAAACTGAGCCTGCTTCATCTACAAAGAGATGGCGGCGTTTATATATATATATATATATATATATATATATATATATATATATATATATATATATATATATATATATATATATATATATATATATATATATAAAGAAAGTCATGCTCCCCTGCGCACCTACGCACATGCGCACCTTTGCACATGTGTCATGGGTGTCTAATCTAAATGGTCCATGTGATGCGGAATCCCATGAAACCCCATGTGATAAATTTCACCTGATCGAAAATTCTAGTGGGCCATAGTAAAGAGAAATGCAAATCAAGGGAGGAAACTATTTTCATTTTTCATGGCCCATTAAAGTTTTAGATCAAAATAAAACTTGGGCTCAGGGGGTTTCACAAGGTGCTGCTTCATATGAACGGTTCGGATTTTGGATCCACATCACATATGATGGGTTCTCAAAAAAGTTTGTACGTAGTACGTACGAACTGGTTCGCAGGTGAGCATTTCCGTGTGTGTGTGTGTGTGTGTGTGTATATTCTTAAATCCTTACCCTAACCATTTGAACTTATCAAAGCCCTTCCTACGAACTTGTTGTAAGGTTCGAACTTGACCTAAACTTGCTCGATTGCTGACCGGGCCGAGTTCGGGCTGGATATGTTGGCCCGGTGACCGGGTTGGGTCGGGTTCGGGCTAGGTTTGGCTGGTGACTAGGCCGGGCCGGGTTGAGCCCAGTTTGACTCGATTCAGCCCCATGTACACCCCTACTGATGGTTGATACACATATACTAAGATATTGTGTGTGTGATATAACTAATTCAAATTAAACTGTTCAGATTATAAGCCTCACTTTTGATACATCATAAACGAAAGTTATAATGATTTGATCACTTCAAATCAGTTGATCGATGGACATTTAATGGACGGTTTTGATGTAAAAATAGCCAATGATGTGAATTCAGAGGCAAGTGTCTACAAATCATGATTAAGATTGGTGGGCCCCACTATTTAGAAAGTTTTGCTCGAGTTATGCCACTTGTATAATTTTTAAGTGCATGCATATGAACCATCACACTCAGCTGTTGTATTAAATAACCCCCACTTTCTTATTTTCAATAAACAATAACCTCGCTTTTCTTTTTTTCCAATAAACAATTACCCAGCTTTTCTTCCCACTCTGACACTAAATGTAGGCCATTGATCATTTCTATCTATTGCCATTGCTTTGAAGGTCATTGATCAGAAGGCCCAAGTCATCTGATGGATGTGGATTTGGAATGATTTTCAATCCACGGTATGGATAACTAGATGGATGGTTCTGATTGATATATTAGCCAGCCACACGTGTGATCTAATGAGGAGAGATGGCTCTACCATGTTACCGGTTCTATGGGCCCTATCATGTCATCTGGGCCCAAAAGACGGCCTTGGCCTCTGCAAACAAGTGATACATGACCCAAACCATGGAAGCGGATTGGCTGGTGTACCACACACCACCGACCTGGCTAGTGTGGTTACGTGTCGTACGAAGACTCGAGCTCTGAGTTGTACGAACGGTTCTAAGGAGGTGAAAGTTACATGGACCTCACAATGATGTATTTATTATATCCACACTGTTCATCCATTTGACGAGATCATTTTATAGCATAAGATAAAAAATGAGTCATATCCAAAGCTCAAGTGGACCACACCATAAATTAAAATGGGACAATGATTCTCATTTGTAGGATCCACCGTAACATTATTTTCCATCCAATCTGTTCATAGGGTCACACATACGTGGATTAAGAGGAAAAGCAAATATCATAACTTCTGTGACCCCAAAAGGATTTTAATGGTAGACATTCAATCTCCCACTTCTTTTTGCAATATGGTCTAATTGATCTTTGAATATATCTTATTTTTCAGCTCAAGCCTCATGACGAGACGGACGGTTTGGATATAACACATACCTCATGATGGGACCTACCGAACTTGGTGACGTCAACACACCAGCCAGGTGGATGTGTGTGGTACACCAATCCGCTTCCCCAACCATCTTTCAACTTCTTAAAGCCGTCCCATTACCTAATCCATTAAAATAAAGAGCTTTTGTCCCATTGCATCCTCTAACTTAGTTACATATCAAATAACCCCCTCTCTTTTAGTATTGCCAAAGAATCCTTTTCTCTCCTTATGATTATTTTTAAAAAAGTATATAACTTTCATTAAAGTTGATTGTTAAAATAAAATAAACTATTAAATTTAACTATTAATCACATGAAATGATACTTTTGTCATTAATTTTATATAGATAAAAATAAAATAAAATCATTATACACCCATGTAAACATAAATTGATAGTCCACAACATTTGGAGGATTTTATTTTAATGGTTTTAATTAAATGCCATCAATGACCCACCACTTGGACGGTTTGGATCATGTCATCATGTTGGGGCCCACATAACCAAGTGATTTGGATCACACCTAAAATGAAAATCACTGATGATGGTCAAGAATGAAATATTTTATAATATGATATAAAATAGAGGCTTTATTTGACATTACAAAGAAGGAAAATGATTTTCGGTATATAGCAAAATGTGAGGGTGATATTTTTAAATCTCTAAAATAAAGCTGTTTTTAATAAGAGCGCCAGCCCTCACATCACAATCCATATCATTTGGGAAAGCTGGGATCTCACACATTTTGAAACAGGATTCTGAAAAATCGTATTTGAAATGCTTCCTAGATCCCCGCCAAGTTTAAATATTGCAAGATATGTGCGCACCAAACGCCTTTTAGCTTTTAAAAATGAAAAAATGTTGGTGCACGCCCAATTCTGATATTAAAATATTAAAGGCTGTCGTATTTGTGAATTTGGTTTTGGATGATCAAAGTATTTAATTACCAAGTATTGCAATACTCGAGTGTCATGATTTTGTAAAATAATTGTTTGATGAAATCATTTTATACCTATATTAAATTTTAATATTTTATGTTTGACAAGTTTTTTTTTTCAAATAGTACCATTAGGAGTCCATCATTTGTAAAAGTCATTATTGCAAAACTTGAGTATCATGATTTTGAGAAATAATTGTTTGATGAAATCATTTTATACCTATATTTAAAAAATAATTATTATTATTTATTAATTTATAATAAAAATATAATATTTTGTTTTTGACAAGTTTTTTTAAATTGTACCATTAATAGTCCATCATTGTAAAAGTCATTTTTAACAGGCAATTTAAATTTTCTAAACCACTTATATTGATCATTTTACAAATGTTCACATCACTTATCTCAACCATTATGACAAATTTTTTTGAAATTTTGTAAATCTCACTATATTATTTAATATCATAAAATACATATTATCACACTAATATCATGGGTTTCAGAATCTCCCAAGTTTAATTTTTTTTCATGAATTTATTGATGAATTATTGCAATTTTAATACAAAAATGATTAAAAGCTATGATAAATATATAATTTTATAGCTATATTTTCTAAATTTTAAAAACATTTATTATTTTATAATAAATATCTTTTAATAATTTATTTACTCCAAATAAATTTGTTTGTGGTTAGGGGATATGGGAATTCCATGGATTTTAAATCTCCCTTATTGTTTTTCATGGGGATTTGCCAAATCTATGAATTTCTGAAATCTACAACCTTAAAATTCTATGGATCCAAGGCAAATCCAAATTTCCACAAAAAAAAATTAAAGACTTAGGTGTATCCTCGAAACAAGAATAAAAAAGAAATAATTTCTTTGCAACAAATGCTTGCCAAATTAAAAAATTTATAGTTTGATTTTCAAACAATAGAATTTGGAATTTGCCAAATTCAATGCAATATCATGAATTTTGTAGGTTCATGGATTTTCAAATTCACAGTTTTGAAGCTTTCGTAACAACCATTGCCACTGCATCATTTAGAAAAATGACAAACGGCGAAAAATGATATAGGTAATGTTCATGTATAATTCAATAACAATTGGTTAAAATTTTAGAGATGAGAAGCTCGCCTTTAATATAGGTTGGAGTAAAAAAACTAGTGGAAAAAATTATACAGTTTCATATGCATCTATATATTACACAAAAATAAGATTAAAATAATTATAATTTCTACATGTGTGTGTGTGTGTGTGTATAGTTGAATGGTGTTATTTGCCTCTATCAAATATTTCATTTTCAAGTAAGTATATAAATTAGCATGTTTGCGTTAAAAAATCTCACATTGTACTCAATTTTATCAATGGATGAGTAGTGACAACCAATCTCTATTTCTTCAAATTTCTTTCTAGATTTGGTTTGGTTTGAAGATTAATACAATGATATGATGGAAATGTGTCATCGTTAGGATTTTACCACTGTTAAACCAAACAAAACAATCGGTGGTTAATGTGAATGCTGCCTGCAGGCTTTGGTCAGTCAAGAGGAAGGAAGAGGATGCTCCTGTGCATGTCACTTTTTGGAAGTGTGAGATATTAATGGTTTGATTTGGATGCCTTCTTGTTGTCTTTGTTGTGTAATTACTTAAAATGGGTAGGTAAGGAATACATTTTGAAAATTAAAGTTGCCACTAGCCAATCAAGCTATCAAATTCATGACTGGCTAGAAACTGTAAAATCACTTAAGAATTGGGGAATCGTAAAATTTTTTGACTTCAGTGACTCATATGGTTGGTCTACAACTGTAAGTTTTGGATAAGAGTCTCGACAACAAAAGAGAAATGAATTAGGCATCCTCTTCTACCTGCATAAAGTGCGGTCTTTATTCCACTGGCTTTACAATATTTTTTGGAAAGTTTAATTATTTTGTGGCGTTTTATGACTAGCCATGCTTTGTATAGCCCCTGAAAGGGGTTGGGTAGGCGAAACAAAAAATTAAAAAAAATAAAAAATCATGACTTTGTGAGGTCAAGTGACCCTGGGTAGGCGTGTAATAAGTGGAATAATAATAATAATAATAAAGGCTTAGCTAATCAAATGATATGTGCAACTAACCTTTCTTCGCAGGTTTAAGACTCGGACAGACACATACAATAAAGTAAGGCAGTGTAAGAATAAGAGTGCAAAACCTGAATTAATACTAGGAGCAGGTAGGGAATGTGTGGAGTTAGAACGCAATATGAGTTTGACTGAAATGTTAGGGAAAAAAAAAAAGGAAAATCGGGAACCAATTTTTTACTCAAAAGGGATGATCAAACGTCTCGATTCTAACCTTGCTCCTGATTCGACTGGCTTCTTTATAGACGATTTTTCTCGGAGTTGATCTCCTAAATTGGGTAGGGCCTCGGCACCAATCGGGAATTTCTAAAGTCTTCGGAGAAAAGAACCAGCCTAATGCATTCCTCTCACCGACCCTCTTTGACTTTCTTACTCTCTCCATGCCCTCTGTCTCTGGGTCCCCCTAAATGGTTATTATGGGGTTGAATGTATAGAAGGAATCAGTCGACTTATGGCGGGCCAATGGTGTGACATTTGTCATTTTTTCACCGATTTAACATTTATGATAAGGGAGTGAGATCTTGATTAAGTAAAAAGTATGTCAGGTGTCCATCAGTGTGCGGCGAGCCGACGACCTACTTTTATCTTTCCTTTGCTCCTGGTTGTGAATAGGGGGGTTGTTATCCTTTAGGGTTTACTTCCTAGTTGAATTCAGGTTTACAGGGTCTAGGATCGCCTGATTAAAGCTGTTATGTGTCTTCAGGGGTGTTCAGGTTCTATTCCCTCCCCTTTTTTATTGGTTTCCCATGCTTCTATTAGTGTCCATGTGTTGTTTTGTCGAGATGACATACGTGTGCAATTTTTTGGAATAAGTGAGTTTATTGGCTTCGATTATGATTTCCAAGGCTAGGGATCTCTCAATTGGGTCTGACGGTTGTTTTCCCGATTTGCCAAGGGTCCTGTCTTCGATATTTACCGATTTTTTAATGGTCGTCGAGTGGCTTAAGGACAGTTTTATCAAAACACAATCAATGATTCAAGGAATGGCTTTTCTCAACTTGGGTGGGGTGTCTAGTGTTAAATACAAATGTTTTCAGGGGAGATAAAGAAACTTATAATCAATTTACTTTTCAAGTATATTACTATAAAAATCTCTAATCCAAACTGGCACAATAATA
The DNA here is from genome assembly GCF_029962835.1 of Magnolia sinica. NCBI lineage: Eukaryota > Viridiplantae > Streptophyta > Magnoliopsida > Magnoliales > Magnoliaceae > Magnolia > Magnolia sinica. The sequence goes on along the minus strand of NC_080591.1, from coordinate 22,876,647 downwards.
CAAGAATGTGATAATTTGACATTAAAATAATAAAATATTATTATTATTATTATTTTACCATTGATAAACTAAAAATGATAATTGTCGGGGGCAAAATGGAACGACCTATAAAAAGGGTCGACACTACAACCGGCGTAGACCCAATGGGTCAAGCTGCTCACAAGGTACCTACTAGCAAAGAAAGTTCGACCACAGAATAGGCCGGTATAGTCATAGGTCCACATGACTACTGGCTGATCTATTGAGTAGGCCGTAGGGCTGAAAGTTGGGCGGGTTCAACCCGACCGACCCGACATTGGGTTGGGCTTGGGTAGGATGTATCAGGTTTGGTTTCGAGCTTGGGCCATACAAACACCAACCCAATAAAACTTGGGTTGGGCTCGAGTTGAGGTTTCGGGTTGCCCGACCCAACCCGAACCCAATCAATATATAAGTTCCTTATAAATTAATTACAATTGAGTGTGGATCGTCTGTGTTGAAGGCATAGGAAATTCCAATGCCGTCGGGTTTCATTGGTCCACGTCATTTCCAATGACCCAAGCTAACAAGATACGCTATATTTCTCTCCCAAATAGATTGCTTGATACACAATACGACTTTTAAAAGTGTAGTTGTCGTATATTTTAGCTTGTTTGTTTAGAAAAAATTAACTTTTTTTAACGATAAATAACTACACATATAATTAATAAAATTATAAGTACAAAAAATAAGATGTGTATTGAAAATATAATAGACTAATATAATAATGAAAATATTAGCATATATCTACCCGACCAATCCAGCCAACCCGACCGAGCGCGCTTGGGTTGGGCTTGGGTTAAGAATTCCCAACCCGAGGTTGGGTTAGGGTTGAGGTATAGGAACCTTGGGTTGGGCTAGGGTTGAGCACCAACCCAATCCAACCCGCCCGACTTTCAAGCCTAGTAGGCCGGTTCAATTATAGGTCGGCTATAGGTTAGCATAAGCATAGGAAAGCTACAAGTCGGCCATAGCTCGGCACATCCTCCGATAGAATCGGTAGGCGATATCGACAGCGAGTGAATGTTGATCTTTCGAGACCTCAGGTGAATGTAACAGCACGGTATTACTTACCTCTAAAGTATCACTTGCCATTACCGACCGTTACTTGAACAACTGACCCGAAGATCTCTCTACCAGCCCGAGGATCTCTCCCAAGATCTTCGGGGGATAAGAACGGATCCCGAGGATCTCAGACGTCCGTAATCTCGTAGAGATCTCCGACATAGCCATAGATCCACACGGAAAGATCTCCGACGTATCCGGTCTTCCCACTTGTATAAATAGGGAGGCCGTTAACCAGTGAAAGGTACGTATTCTCTATCTAAAACATGACTGGTGACTCTTTTCTAGAGAGATCATCTCATTCAAAGACCTAAGGTCCTGACTTAGGCATCAGAGGGTCCCCTGTACTAGTCAGGGTCTCCTTTGTCTCTTTCTTTTCTTTGTGCAAGTTCTCGAGGGTCAACTAAGGAGGGTCTACTGAAAAATTGCATTAACAGTTTGGCGCCGTCTGTGGGAAACGAGATTAGAGCCATTTCCTACTTTACCAAAGAGACTATAATGGCCAGAGGGAAGAGGAAAACCCAGATCTCCCTAGTTGCGCCTGATCTAACATCACCCCCGGAGCAGCCTGATAGTCATCGGGGTTCCTTTTCCCAACATCAGGCTGATTCTAGCCTTGGGAGGCAAGGTCAGCGGTTTTGTGTCAATGGAGGTTGATTGAACTCCCTCGAACAACAAGTTGAAATGTTGAACAATAACATGAACTCCATGAGGTAGTTGTTGAAACAACTGCAACCTCAGCACGTAAAGAAGACCAACAGGGAAGATGAACATACAGGCCACAATCCTCCTCAACCTTCGAGCACACCTGCTGCCTCTCAGAGGAGCCAAAGGCAAGGCTCAACCGAACCAGCCTCAACTCATGTTTCCAGGACAACAACTTTGCCTGCTTTCGATCTATGCCATGAGCTAGACCGAAAGAAGCGCGGCAAAGCCCCAGTCGAAGCTACTGCTGAAAGCGACGAGTCCTGGGAGGCCGAGCTCAAGGACTTGTGCAGTCAGATATGAGACATGCGAGAAGCTTGCCGCACAAATGCACCGACCCCAATGGAAGCATTAATGGAGGAAACCGAGCCTCCATTTACTGTAGACATCATGAAGGCACGATTGCCAGAAAGGTTCTGTTTACCTCAGATCACCTTAGAATCCTTTAGGGTCTATAGGGAGCTCCACAACGCGTCTTACATAGTTATGTGCCGAGCTTTCTCTTTGACCTTAACCAGAGTTGTCCGATTGTGGTTTAAGCAATTGAAGCCGAACTCCATTAGTTTGTTTTCCCAGCTCGACCAAGTCTTCGTCACAAACTTTTTCGGAAGAAAGAAAATATTCAAACCAACCTCCCACCTCCTACACGTGGTTTAGAAGGATGGTGAACTATTGAAAGATTACGTCAAACGCTTCAACCTGAAAGCGTTGCAAGTCCCAAAGCATATTGAAGAGCTCACCTTAACCGCGATCATGGGAGGATTAAGAGACAGATAGTTCCTCTTCTCATTAGACAAAAACCCTCCAACGACAATGGCTAATTTACCGAATAGGTCGCAGAAATATGCTAATGCCGAAGAAGCCCATGTCCTATGAGAGACTATCCAGAATAAAGCTCCCCCGACCAAAGAGCAGCAGACGAGGGCAGAACTAAGTTCGGCCACTACGAACAGGAAGAGGAAGGACGACCAATCACGCAACAACCATCGACCGAATAAACAACCCGACAACAGTTTCAAGATGTACACTCCTCTCAATAAAACGCCCGAACATGTCTTGTTGGAGATTTAGGACAAGCACATCCTTACTTGGCCAAGCAAATTGAAATTTGACCCTAATAAAAGGAGCAAAAGCAAATACTGCTTCTTCCATCGGGATTACGGTCATTTGACATGTGATTGCTTTGACCTTTAACAGGAAATCGAGGCACTTATTCATAGCGCTCACCTTAGAGAATGAGCCGCAACAAAAGAAGCGCCTCCTGTCAACAACGAATCAGCGAGGGAAATCCATACTATCTTCGGGGGACTTGGGGGTGGAGGAGATTCGAATTAGGCTCGGAAAGCCCACGCATAAAACATCGTTCATTCCGACTCAGAACGTGAGATCCTCACAACCAACCGACCTTCGAAAGAGCAAAAGGTGGAGACATGCAGTCTGACCTTTACCGAAGAGGACGCCCGAGGAATCCATCGTCCACACGATAACATGCTTGTGGTCACCTTGACCATAGCCAATCGTAAAGTATTCCGAATCCTTGTGGATACTGGATCGTTGGCAAACATCCTCTTCACACAGGCATTTGATAAAATGGGAGTTGGTCAGTCTAGACTTGGACCTGTCAAGACTCTACTGCTCGGTTTCTCTAGTGGCAAGGTCGTACCAGAAGGATCAATACAATTTCCATTAACAGCCGGAGATGGGCAGAACCAGGTGACTACGAAGATCAACTTCCTAGTAGTGGACTGCCCATCAGTTTACAATGCGATCATCGGCCATCCATCCCTCAACGCCCTGTGAGCCACGGTCTCGACATACTACTTAGCGATGAAATTTTCGACCGACCAAGGCATCAGATCAGTTAAGGGAGACCAACATAAAGCTTGGTAATGCTACACTATGGCGCTAAGGGCTTCACACCAACCGATGAACGTCGCCTCTCTGGACCCTCGTGAGGATTCTAAAGAAAGAGGGTCTCCCATGGAGGACCTTGTTTTCATCCCAATCGACGATTCCGTCCCATCAAGAACAGTCCAAATTGGGTCGTCCTTGACACCTCCACTGCGGGATAAAATGATAGCCCTCCTTCAATGTTATGCAGACGTCTTGGCATGGTCTCATGAAGACATGCTCGACATTGACCTAAAAGTCATCACGCATCGCCTGAATGTCGACCCCGACCACCGACCAATTCAACAAAAGCAACGCGCACTCGGTCCCGAAGGATATGTGGTGATCAGAGAAGAGGTCGACAAACTTCTTAAGGCCAGATTCATTGAGGAAGTTTACTATCCGGACTAGATAGCCAACGTAGTATTGGTCAAAAAGTCCAATGGAAAATAGTGGGTCTGTGTTGACTATACAGACCTGAACAAGGCCTGTCTCAAAGATAGTTTCCCTCTTCCTCGAATTGATCAGCTCGTCGACAGCACCGCAGGGCATGAACTACTTAGTTTTATAAATGCTTATTCAGATTATAATTAAATTGCAATGTATCTATATGATAAAGCAAAAATAATATTTGTCATTAACAAAAGTCTTATTGTTATCGGGTCATGCCATTTGGATTGAAAAACGCCGGAGCCACTTATTAGTGGCTGGTCAATAAGATGTTCGCCCATCAAATAAGGCAGACAATGGAAGTCTACGCTGATGATATGCTCGTCAAGAGCATCAAGGCCACATATCATACTTCTGATCTCGAGGAAATGTTCCTCATTCTCCGTGAATATAAGATGAAGTTGAATCAGATCAAATGTGCCTTCAGGGTTAGCTCAGAAATTTTTTTTGATTTCTTGGTCTGCCAACGAGGAATTGAAGCAAACTCTGAAAAGATCAAAGCTCTGTTTGATATGGATTCATTAAGGATGATCAAAGACATCCAATGACTTACAGGAAGAATCATTGCACTCAATTGCTTTGTGTCCCGAGCTACAGACAAATCTCTCCATTTCTTTAATAAGCTAAAGGAGGTCGTAAATTGGACAGAAGAATGTGAGACAGTGTAACGTCTCGAAAAAAATTGTATAAAGACCCGAGTATGACTGCAGGCAAAAATCACTAAGGACCGAATTCTTTAGAAATTAAGTAAAAATTAATTAAGTACTAAACTAAATAAATCAGAGAATTAGCTCCAACCACTTTTTATATGAACTACAAGACCTAAAACCATTAGAATCGCTAACCCAACATTACCTAAAAACCTAGGATCAATCTCAAAACTCAGTTGATTTTGGGAGTACATTGAAACTCGGTATCGGGCCTGGACCATGCGTTGAAAGTCCAATGACTATGAAACTATAAGGTTATGACCACCTTACTGGGCTTGACAAGCAATGCAGGAATCGAGTCCAAGTAGTATCCAGAAACGCACAACTTGAGCTTAGAGCGAAGTGTGTGAGAAACACGAATATCTTTAGAAAATGAACTCAAACTTAAGTGAATTGGGCCGTTTGCTTACAGGCTAAACTTAAGGTTTTAAACCGTCAGATTCTGACCCAACTACACCCTTGGATTAGAAAAATTTTCCTACACTAATTGGTATATTTGTGGCCTTGATCGAGAGACGATCACCGTTAAACTGAAACAGGTCCTCCACGATCGATCCACTAATCTGATCGAACCGAAACCTTAACCTAGCTTAGATCCATGGTCAGGGAACTTTCTCCAGACCGTATGCGAGCAATGGGCCTCCAGATGAACTCTGTTGGCCGGAAATAGATGCCTTTTGGCTATAACCTAAGTACACCATGGCCCTAGGGCCATTGACATCACTTCTGGGCCTATATAAGGACCTTAACCCACTGCTCTCTCATTCCATACGAATTTTTCTAACCCTATGAGAGAGAAGAGAGAAAAGAGAAGAAATGAATGAGGAGAAGAGAGAGAGTTTAGGAGATCGTTACTGGGATTCATTCTCACTGCTCCTCGATTTGAGTAAGAAATCCTAACCCTAATCTCGTTCTTATAATCCAAATAAAGGAACTAGTGAAATAGCTAACCTATTTCAATGTTTAGGTAGCCGTTGTGCCGTAGATAAAGATATGGTGTACGAACCGAGTTTGTAACGAGCATACCGACGAAAGGTGCGGACTATAAACGTTTAGGTTATGGTTTTCAAGGCTTTCAATGTTAGCAATAATTTATGTCTGACTTGATTGCTGCCATATCATCTTAGTTACGATGTTTTCGATATAACATGTATGTGTATAACTAAGTTGTATACTAAAATGCATTCTATGTGTTCGTTGAAATGTTTGAATGAATAAGAAATTATGATTTATGCTTCCCTTAATTATTAATTTATATTGCATGTTTGTTGTACGTATGACAACTCCTTTGTGAAAGGTTTGCCATAATGTGTTATAACTAATTTATTACACACATGTTGAGATGTGTAGTCTAAGTGTTTGATAAAATGTCTGAATGAGAAATTGCTTGTTGAAATGTACTTAATGAGGGTGTTGAGATAGGATTCTCAATTGCCTTATCTATAGTTACAGTTTCCTTCATGTAACCTATTTTGCTATTACGTGATTTATGGATGAAATGCCTATGTATGATAACATGTTCAATATGTTTGTTAAATGCTCAAATGAGAATCATATATGAATTGGTTGTTAGTTACTGTTATGACTATCACATGTGATTACCTATTGTATTTGAGTTTGATTCTGACTACTACGTGGTCCAGGCAATTAGTAACAGATTTCTATCAAGTGGCCGAACTAGTCTCGCTACAAGGGATATGTTCTGTGAATCTGAGCCGTACGGTGATTATCGACAGTGGTTAGGCCACGAGGAGTGCTCATGCATTCCATGTCGATTAATTCAGCATGCGCTCGTACTAATCGAACTTGTTAAGTAACCTGATTGGCTTATTGTGTGTTTACCATGTATAGACGTTACTGCTTGAATCTAAGGTACCACTTACCAATGTAAAGCCCGTTTCAACCTTGGTACCACGATCCGCTAAGACTCTTGAGCCGGGCATGGTCGTATGGGGCACTGTGGTAGAGCTGTCAGCTTACGCTGGGGTGACGAGCCTCCCTGTAGTGTCTAGTGAGCAATTCAAACTCGTGAGTCGAATACGGTGGTATGGGACACTGTATTCGAGCTGTCGGCCTATGCTAAGGTGACGAGCCTTCCCGTAGTGACTTCGAGTATAAACTAGGCCTACGCCGAGGTGACGAGCCTCCTGTAGCGACCTGAACTTGCCTATCCACTGCTTTTCAATCAGGGGTGATGTTGCCCTATAACTTGCCTATTGTATGTGATTAACTAGGATTGACGACCCTAGATGGATCATTATTTGGGTAAATGATATAAAGGGATGTACATTAGCTTTCGGAATTTGCTGTATAAATAAGCCTAATCAAGAACTCGGCTAACACGTGCATGCACTGCATTGCTTGTGCTTTGGCGATGAAGGCACAATGGGAGTAGCATGTGCGACCGTGAGATGGTGTCGCTGAGGGAGTGCAGGCGAGGGCATGCATCATTATAGCATATCATTCCTACATTAACAAGAGTATTTAGGACATGATTGTTGTACTACTTTATTATTACTGCTTGACTGAATTGATAACATGTTAACCTTTACCTTATAGTACCACTGAGTTGATTACTCACTCCCACTCTGGGACGGTGTTTTAAAACACCAACCAGACTCTGTATTAGCTGCAGATGATGGCGAGGCTTACGAAGCAGAGCCTGACTTCTGCGATGATGAGGAGGAGTTCTCCTATATGAAGTTATCAGGCGGGTCTATGTAGACCATGTGCTGATCGATGAGATTACATGGATTATATGATTTATTTGGACTTTCACATTTTGTATTTTATATATTTTGGAACAGACATGTATGTATTCAGCCTGGTGACATGATCATACTCTGGGGATTTATAACTGCTTATATGCATTATATACCTATCTCAGTCTTCCACTTGCTTAACTTAATTCTCTCTGGAGTTTGATATGTTGTTTTTAGTATAATCTCACTCATCTTTAATGCACTAATATGAACAATATTTAATCATTATTATCTATGTTGCATAAGTGATGTGTTGAAACTCGGGAGTTGAGCTTCTACTCGACCCTCGATTTTCGGGGCGTTACAGATAACCTTCCAAAAGCTCAAGCAATATCTAGGATTGCCACCACTACTCTCCAAACCTGAGCAAGGTGAATCTTGATTATTATACTTGACTATTTTCGATGCAACAGTTAGCTTGGCCTTAATTTGGGAACAAACAGGAAAATAATTTCCGGTGTACTACGTCAGCAAAGCCCTAGTTTCGGCTGAAACCAGATACCCAAGTCTAGAGAAATTAGCGTTGGCATTAGTCATATTTTCTCAAAGATTGCAGCCGTACTTCCAAGTTCACACCATCATCGTCTTGACTGATCAACCACTCCGTTAAGTACTCCAAAAGCCGGAAGCTTCGGGAAAACTGACTAAATGGGCAAATATCGACCCCGAACAACTATTAAAGGTCAGGCAGTTGCTGACTTCATTGTCAAACTAACTCCTTCATCCGGACAAGAAACTGACCCACCTAGGTTAGAACCCACTTGGGACGTTCCACCCAATCAAGCACACGACTCCCAAGTTGGTCTCGTCCTACCCAAGTGGGCTCTATACGTTGACGGCTCATCCAAATTTAAGGCAAGTGAGGCCGGGATAGTCTTGGAGACCCCATGTCATATATGCATACAATATGCCTTAAGATTCGAATTTCAAGCCTCTAATAATGCAGCAGAATACGAAGTTTTGCTCGTCAGACTAAGGTTAATAGCCAACGTGAGAGCTCAATACCTCGAAGTCTTCAGCGACTCCCAGTTAGTCCTCAATTAAATAACGGAAGCATATTGAGCTAAGAAGGAAAGCATGAAAATTTATCTATGGAAAGCAAGAGAATTGATTGGAAGATTGTATTTTCACATAGTTTTGATTCCTCGAACGAAAAATTCCAAAGCTGACATGTTAGCAAGGCAAGCCACTGCGGATGAAGACAATATTCCAAGGTTTGTTTCAATTGAATTCCTTACTAAACCGAGCATTGACGAGGCCGACCTCGCCCTAGCTCTTTCTGTAAGCATGGAACCTACTTGGATAGATCTAATCGTCAAGTACCTCTGGGAAGATAAGCTACCCAAAGACCGAATGGAAGCACGTAAACTACGGACCAAAGCAGCTCACTACATCATGGTCAACAACATCCTCTACCTCCCATATCTCAAATGTCTCCGACCAGACAAAGTAGAGTACGTCCTAAGGGAAACCCACGACGACATCTACAGAAACGACTCAGGAGAACGAGCCTTAGCCCACAAGGTCATTTGGCAAGAAAATTACTGGCCGACAATCCAGGTTGATGCTCAACAGTTCGCATGGAAATGTGACAAATGCCAACGTTTCGTGAATGTACCTCGGCAGCCTCCCGAAGAACTCACTCATATGACCGGGCCATGGCCATTTTTCTAGTGGGGAATCGACATCATCGGTCCTCTCCCAACAGGCAAAGGTCAGACCAAGTTCGTTGTGGTTGCGGTAGACTACGAAATGGGCTAAAGCTAACCTTTGACAAAGATAACTAAGCAAAAAATTATAGACTTTGTTTGGAAGAATATCATATGCGAGTTCAGGATTCCTAGCACGATCGTCTCTGATAACGGGAAACAGTTTAATAACAAGCAGTTCCAAGGAATGTGCGAAAACCTCGGAATCCACAATGTTTATTCCTCGCCGCGACACCCGCAGGCCAATGGACAAGTCGAAGCGGTCAAAAAAATCATCAAGCTTCACCTTCGAACTAAGCTCGAAAAAGCCAAATGAGCATGACCGAGGAACTTCCTAATGTCCTTTGGGCATACCGAACTACTGCTCGGACGACTACTGGGGAAACTCCTTTTTCTTTAGCTTATGGAGTAAAAGCAGTCACCGCAGTAGAACTTGGGCTACCAACAACTTGGACACAGGCATTCGATGAACAACTGAACTCCGATCTAATGGTGTTAAGTCTCGACCTTCTCGAGGAAAGGAGAGAACTAGCTTAGATCCGAACCACTGTTCGTCAACAGCAAGTGGCACGTTTCTACAATGCCAGGATGAATGTTAGGAGGTTTTAAACTGGTAACTTAGTCCTTCGAAGAACCTTCCAAAGCACTAAGGAGCTAGGGTCGAGAACCTTGGGCCCAAATTGGGAAGGGCCCTACATGGTAACAAGTACAAGCTGACCTAGATCTTACCGCCTAGAAGATTTGGACGGTCAGCTCATGCCTCATCCCTGGAACGCCTAACATTTCAAGATCTATCGTCCTTAGCAAAATAATTCGAAGTGTACTGTACACTAATCATATTCAAGATAGTGCAAATAAGAATTCGCAGTATGATTTTTTTTAAAGATCGACCCATCTACAAGACCCAACCTACGGCCGATCTATCTACCAGGCTGGACTTACTTATCGAATTCGACCTTGGCCCGATCTACCTAACTTTGAAAAAAATCTGTAAATGAACACATTGTTCCAAAAAAAGGTAAATTCTATTGAGAGGTAACAAAAAAAGGGAGATTACAAAAGGGAGTTGATCATCAGGCCTCGGGGGGGGGAGGGGGAGGAAGGTGCCTCATCGCCAGACGCATCGGAGCCCGAGCTAGCATCTTCATACCCAGAGAGATCTAGATCTGGAATGGCCTCATTGATCTCCTCGACGCACTTAGAGAAGCCCAGCTGGTACAAAGAATTTCTATCTTCCGTATACGCCTAGGAAACTTATACTCCTTGACAGCATCCCGAGCTAGGGCAATAACTGTTCAATTTTTTGTCTTAATCTTTTGGAACTTTACCTTGGTCTCCCCAAGCTTTGCCTCAGCATCCTCAAGCTTCACCTTTAGCTCAGCCTCCTGTCGAGCCAACTTGTCAGAAGCCTCCGCAAGAAGCTTCTTTGTAGCGTCCAGCTCGACCTTTAAAGAAGAAGCGCAAGCCTCCGCAGCAACAGCTGCAGCTTGGGATTGTTTGGCCTTAGATTCCTTCTGTGTGAGCTTCTAATCGGTCTCACACATTTGCCTTTATAGCTGAGTGATGTCACGATGCACCTTCAACATGCAGGGGGCAAGCTGCTAAGGAAAAGAAAGATAGAATGAGCAAAGTCGAATAAAAAAATGAACTACTTATGAAAACACACTTACCCCGAGAAGGCTCTTCGTCGCAGATGCGATGATCACACTTGTGGGAGAGTCCAACGTGTTGAGGAATTCCTTCTTGGGCACATTCCGATCAACCCAAGGAAGAAGCTCCTCTATGGCCCCGCGGACACTCGGACAATTCTCCTCCTCCTGAACCCTCGAAGGACCAGCAGAAGGTCGGCTAGTTTCTTTAGTCTCTACAGGCCGAGCCTCCACAGAAGGCTCGACAGCCCCCTATACCTCTGCAGGAGGGGCCTCCTCACGAACCATCATCTCGACCGTTGCCTCACCAACAACAGGGACAGGCTCCGATGCCGCTTCCTCGTCTCCCGCATCTACAATAATAGTAGGAGTCGAAAGGTCGACCCTCCCCTGACTCTTGGAGGTCGTCTTCTTCTTCTTCAGCACTGCAACTTCATCAAGGGGCGACACTAGACACTTGAAAATAGCCCTCAGCAGGGGGCGAGCTTCAGGCATTTATGCATCACAGTAAGAGAAAACTCAATTACGAAACTCCTTGAAATTTCACCAAGTCCTATAGATTAGCTAAAGTCCTTACTAAAGCTCTTACTGGTAAGAGCAGAATCTAAACCTGACTTAAGCAGAAGCTTGGGCTAAAGGAGCACTCTCTAAGACCTCTCCTCCTTCCCTAGTGATCTTACTGCCTTAATCCGAGCAAGAGACCCAGCGTTCAGTAAGGTCAGATACTTGGGAATAGCTACAGGAGAAGAAAAGACCCATGCAAACAAGTCAAGAACACTTAAAGTTCGACCAACTAAGAAAGAGTTAAGGAAGAGCTAAATTCGAGGAATGTCAACCTGGTTTGGTGAATGCTAAAGGGACTAAGTGATGATGAAAGGTCAGGTTAGCCACTTCCCAATAGTCGGAGGCCCAAAACCACTTGTCCCTCCAATTCTTATTAGATAATAGGGGGGTCGGTGATAAGGCTTCCTCCAGTCCCTCGCTAGGTAGATAGATAATACCAGCCTGGGTGGTACTTGTTCGACTTCAACTGGTATAAGTGGAGGAACTCTTCAACAGTGGGTACGAGTTGTTTTAGCTCGAACCATAAGACGGCACAACCAATCAATGCCCTCCATCCATTAGGGATCATCTGTCCTGGGGCGAAGTCCAGACGAGTGAGCACCCGCCAAACTATACCTTGCTGAGGGAGCCAGATGCCGCGTTGAAGGGCGACCTGGAAGATCGCGACAGCTCTCTCTGGAGGACGGTTAGGAAGTTCGTCTGGGAGAGGCACCCAGAGAATCACTGACTTAGGGATATGGTATTCTAACCTAATCTGTGCCAAGTCGGACTTAGTAAGGGTCGAGGCTACAGGACCCTTTGTCTCCTCCTCGTTATAGGACCCCTCTATATTCTCTTCATTAAAGAGGTTATGCTCCACTAGTCTCTCTGTCGGGGACCTCTCCATTGCCCGCGATGACTGCAACGCCCGAAAATTAGTGTTACCCATCATCATCAACGACGACGGTGGGTTTGACATCGTGCAAAGGCTACTCGCTCCACTGTCACCGTCGAAGACCCCCTCCCATGAATTAAAGGAGTTAGATGTGGCTGCCTTTATAGATGTTGAGAGTCACTGATAAAGGAAAAAGAAAGGGAGGGGGCGGATGAAGAAATGGAGCTCACCAGGGAGAAGATGTTGCCTGGCCGCCTGTAAGTACAGTCACTGGAAATCGCCGTTGTTACACTAAGGAAGACGAATGAAAGGGAAAAACAGAAATGGACATTTTGAAACGCATTAGGGCTTTCCTTATATAGGAAAGCCACATGGCAGCGCTTGAGTGCGCCCATCAATGTAGGTTCCATACGACGTCACCTCGACTATTCCGTCTCTACACATGGCGTGACCCAACGCGTCAGTCAGCCCCTATATTGAGAATTGGTCATGTGTCAACTCTAGCTGGTCTGACATCGAAACGGCGGCCTGACAGACCACGTGACCTCGAGCTACAGAACGCCACTTCGACTACGCCGAACATGATTATCGACACACCTCGACTTCTATGCTGGCCGCCATACCCAACATTTATAACAGTATGACCTGACCTAAGCAACATCTAATTTACTTTCCGAGCCTTTGAGATCAACTCGAAAGTAAGGGGGGCTTACTGTTGGGGGCAAAATGGAACGACCTATAAAAAGGGTCGACTCTACAACCGGCGTAGACCTAATGGGTCAAGTTGCTCGCAAGGTAATTACTAGCAAAGAAAGGCCAACCACGGGGTAGGCTGGTATAGTTATAAGTCCACATGACTACTGGCTGATCTATTGAGTAGACCAGTTTAACTATAAGTCGGCTGTAGGTTAGCACAAGCATAGGAAAGTTATAGGTCGGCCATAGCTCGGCACAGTCTTCGACATAATCAAGAGGCGATATTGACAACGAGTGAATGCTAATCTTTCGAGACCTCAGGTGAATGATGATCTGTCGAACAGCTCGGTATTACATATCTCTAAAGTATCACTTGCCCTTGCCGACCGTTACCCGAACAACTAACCTGAAGATTTCTCTACTGGTCCGAGGATCTCTCCCAAAATCTTCGGGGGATAATAACGGATCTTGAGGATCTTGGACGTCCGTAATCTCGTAGAGATCTCCAGCATAGTCGGAGATCCACACGGAAAGATTTCCGACGTATCCGGTCTCCTAAATGGACAACTCTTCCTACGATGTGATCTTCTCACTTGTATAAATAGGGAAGTGAAATGTACGCGTACTCTATCTAAAACACGACTGGTGACTTTTTTCCAGAGAGATCATCTCCTTTGAAGACCCAATGTCCTGACTTAGGCATCGGAGGGTCCCATGTACTAGCCAAGGTATCCTTTGTCTCTTTCTTTTATATGTGCAAGTTCTCAAGGGTCAACTAAAGAGGGTCGACTAGAAAACTGCATCAATAATAATCATTCATCAAATGCAAATATTTTTTTTATAGAAAATAAATAAAGAAAATTGTAATTATTATACTTTCATAACATTATTGTGCTAATTCTCAATCTAACTAATTTAACATATTGCATTTTATTAACAAATGTGTTTGATTCTTCAATTACAATTTTCAAATTTAAATATTTAATTAATTAAATGATTTTTTTCCATTATAGTTAGCATGTCATCATAACTCCATTTGTTAATTTGTAGTAGTGCATCTCTTCACTCATTCTATTGGGAGTGGAATCTTCTACCTAGAGCTGGGCATATGACCGAGTCGGATCGGATTGAGTCCAACTCGACTCGGCCCGAGTTCTGCATGGCTTGACCCGAACTTGGGCCGATTCAGGACTGAGTCCGGGTCATCTGACTCGAGCCGATCCTAACCCATGCTGGCCTGAGCCTATCCGAGTCCGACTCGGTCAGGAAAACCGAGTTGGATCGGATTGGGCCAGGTTCAGATCAATTGAAAATGCTAAGAAAATCCAAAACAAATTTTGATAGGATGTAAAGAATAAATGGTATTTGAATAACAAAGATATAAAGAAATGTATTTAAAACTTTATTCACTTGCAGTTGTAATTGAGAGGTTTTGTCAGACCCTTCCTCTCCGTTGTTCTTTGCTACCTTGACATTGCTAGCCTTGTTGTTGTTGTTGTTGTTGTTGGCTTATTGTTGTGGTCATGATTTTTTCCAGCAAGTTGTTTTGTTCTAACAACATTCTCATCAATTTCATTCATGGGGTTTCTTCTGTAAGGAGATTGCTTTGCTTTTCTTGAAGAATTCCGATTAAGGGATGGCTGAGGATTATGGCGATGGGTATTCTCATTCGAAGGTCTAGTATATGCAGGCGAACGGGCTCGAGGAGAGGCACTGCTCCTGACACTCACCTCTCCACTTCTCTTTGTGGAAGAAGGGGTCGAACCCCTTTTGTTATTCTTATGGGCAGTGGTGATTGTTGCCGGGACTGAAACCATCTTTCCCGGCCTTGTCTTTTCTGTCGGAATCCTGTCTTCTCTCAAAAGATCGACTTACCCTCCTCCCTCCGTTTCTCTTTCCATCATCTCTGCTACTAGATCGGTTCAGATCGAATTGGATCTGCTCGAATCCAATCGGATCGGATTTCGGATCGGTGCGGTCTGAATTGACCTTGACCCGAACCCGATCCGATTAACGATTGAATTTGCCTGATCTGCTCAAACCTGACCAATCCAGGCCGTCGGTTCGGTGAGAATCGGGTTAGATTTGGTCGGATCGGATTGAATCCACCCGATCGAGTCCAACATACCTGGCTTTACTTCTACCACACCTATTTTCCGCATTGTCTAAAACATCAGTACGCGGCCTACCACGTTTTGTAAGTAAAATCACTCTGTCTATTAGGTTCTATACCCGATCGTGGGAAATCGAATTGCGTACGTACTGAGTTACTCGGTTCGCAATCCGCTTCCCGATGCTGGACCCTAAGGTAAAAAATCAGCTAAATCAACAATTCTGATGGGTTATGTGGAATGATGGGGTATAATATCAACCGTATACTTGTAGGTGGGGCCGCCATGGTGTGTATCTTTCATCAAACTCGTTAATCAAGTGAAACTCACAAGGATTAGGTGAATATACAAAAATCAGCCCAATATAAAACTAAAGCTAGCCACACCTCTTGAACTTAGTAGTTTTGAGAGAAATTTTACATTTTTTCGACTGATGTGGCACATATCATTTCGAATCAGGCTTATATTATATATGTACGGTCCAAATAATGGTTCTCATCTGACAGACGGAGTGGATTTTATACAGAGCATGATGGACCCCACAGAGCTTGGTTGTCTTGCACTCTGCATGAAGCAGGTGTTGCATACGATTCTGGTCCATTTCAAACGTACAGAAAAACGTGAAACAACGGAGTCAGATCCAATCAGAGGCATTTTGATGGCACGTTTCTGTGTGAGGCCTACCAAAAAAGGAGATAACTACGTCATATTCATGGGCCCCCACTTAAAATACTAATCACAGGACCTTTGATTGGAATCAGACCGTATATATTTCTGTGTGAGGCCCACAAAAAAGGAGATAACCACGTCATATTTATAGGCCCCACTTAAAATGTCAATCACAGGACCTTTGATTGGAATCTGACCGTATATATTTCTGTATGAGGCCCACAAAAAAGGAGATAACTACATCATATTCATGGGCCCCACTTAAAATGCCAATCACAGGACCCTTGATTAGAATCTGACCGTATCTCACTCATTAAAAATATGTAACAATTTGAAATGATCCTCACAATGGATTACATGTAGTCTGCTAATTGCACACACGCGAGCTCTGTCCATCCACACAAAGGCACATGTGCCGATAAGGAACAAGTGTGTGAGATCCGAGCTTTCATCGGGTGGGCCCCATGTTGAGATATTTCTCCCTAAAATTATGCTCATTTTCCACCTCAAGATGGGCCACAGGAATTGAAACAAATGGACGGCACTCCCAAAATAATGTTTCAACCGTCAGTTTACTTTGTACATGGTGGCCCACCTGATAAGTGAAAGTGAGTGATTTCTTAGGCAGAGATCCAAGCGGGTTGTTTCTAACTAGATGGAAAGCTCAGATCTTGAACACGTGTGCCGTATTAACACAAGTGCCACCCGATAGATGAACACCCCAAAGTTTCCAATAAATGATCTAGACGGTGGGGCCCAGATGATATACGGCCTGGATGTCCTACACGCAGGCACTTGTGGCTGCACGTGGAGGTGCAAGTGGAGGGGCCGTGTGGGGCTATCTAACCTCTTGATTAGGTAATCAAATGCAGTGTTGTCAATAGGCCGGGCCGGGCCTACAAAATCAGGAATTAAAACTCTGGGCAAGACCAACCCCAGGCCCGGCCAGTTGACAGCCCCTAATCATGTGCAAGAAAGAGGTTTGCTACAATACATCTCCACGAGTTGCAAATAAGGTACGTCTGGATTTTAACCATTGGATCAGGGCCCTATAAATGATCTAAACCGTTTAAATAATGTTAATCACTGTGGATGGAGTAAGCATCAAAATGTGAAATAGAAATGTTTAATCCCTTGATTATTTCAATGTTAATTAAACCGTCTATTCTCAGTGGTAAACGTCAAATGATCAAAATTAAGAAAATTAAATTTACGAGTTGTGAATTTTAGCATATCCCCATCAAAGGTGAGGCCCATCATATAAACGGTATAGATAATTCAAAGATGAGCTTAGATTCAAAATTTAATGTTCCCACGTATTTAATATCAATACATTGGGATGTATTCTATTTCCAGAAAACCTCTAAAAAGAAATAGTAGGTATTTAAAGGACGCGCGGATTCAGTGGCTCGTTGGATCCATGACTGTGGGGCCCACCTTGATGTATATATTTTATATCCATTCTGTACATCGGCTTTGAAACATTGTTTCATGGTATGATACAAAAAATGAAACAGATCCAAATGTCAAGTGGACCACACCACAGGAAACGGTGGCGATTGAAAGCGTACTGTTAAAAACTTCCTAGGGCCCACCATAATGTTCATTTTCCATCCAACCTATTGATAACGTCCTCAGACATGTATGATGGAAAACAAAATAATAATAATAATAAAAAACAAAAAAAAAAATCAGCCTCTTCCAGAACTTGTGTGGCCCTAATAAGTTTTTAACTGTGGTCGTTCAATCACTACTGTTTCCTGTGGTGTGGTCTGCTTGAGCTTCAGATGTGCTTTATTTTTGAGTTCATGCACTGAAATAAAGAGGGCAAAACGGATGAATGGCGTGGATATAAAACACATGCATCACGTTGGGCCCACAGCGCCCAACACATCAACACACCAACACCACCTGATCCGCGTCCAGGTCTAACAAATGCATCGCGGTGGGCCCCACATAGAATGGGGCTGCTGGTAATCCGCATCCCTTCTTTTTAGATGCTTTTTGTCTTCTCTTTCATTTTGTCCAAGGATGGTTTGGGTTTTATTAGGAAGCTACTGTCCTTGTGATTTATTATTTCTTAAAGATGGAAGGTTCCAATTTCGTATATCAGGCGTATCAACTTACCCACCCAGTAAGAATAATTAAAATCTTCAAATGGAATCCGACAAAACTGGAAGGTATTATTTACAAATATAAAACGGAAATGGATGTTTTTTCTTATATGGATGAAAATGAACCAATTAAGCCATTGATAAAGTAATTGAGATCTTGTGTGTACACCCAGATCCATAGCTCAACTGGCAGTGTCTGGAGATACCTCGTTTCAACACTTGAGGTTTTGGTATCGATCCCTAGTGGGGGTGGCTAACATGGATTGTGTGTACACACATGGGTGTGTACTGACAAGCTAACCCAAATTTTTTTTTTAAAAAAGAGAGATCTTGTGAACACTGGTAGAAGGTTTACCCCTCTATTAGTTCTACATCTGACGGCTTGATAGTTGCATGAGTTGATATATATATATATATATATCTTATGAAGGCATAAATTTGAAGTCTATTTAGAGATTGGGAAAAATGGTAAAATTCCGACTCAAGTGACTCTTAGATAGATTTGCAATATTGATTTTGGGCAAGGACAGAAATCGGATAGCGTATTGTGTAACTCAGTTGGGCCCACCGTGAATGCATGTGGTTTATCCACACCGTCCATTCGTTTTTCCAGATCATTTTATGAGTTCAACCCAAAATTGATGCATATACAAAGCTCAAGTGGGCCATACCACTGGAAAAAGTGGAAGTACCGATTTCAACCGTTGAAAATTTTCTAAGGCCCCCAATAATGTTTATTTGTCATCCAACTTGTTCATAAGATCAGAAGGACATGAATAAAGGGAAAACAAAAATATTAGCTTGATCTAAAACCTCTGTTGTCCCCAAGAATTTTTCAACGGTAGATGTTCAATTCACACAGTTTCCGATGGTGTGGTCCATAGGAAAATTTGATATAATCCATTTTTGGTATAAAGCCCTTAAATTATGTGTTAAAAGAGATGGACGGAGTGGATACAATGCATGAATGACACAAGGGCCCACGGAGTTTACTCAGTATGCTTACCGTACTGAGTTACTCAGTACGCAATCCGCTTCCGTAAGAACATCAGTTACAAAATAGGAAGAGGTTAGACACCATTTTACAGCCCGTGTGAAACATAGTTTTTTACTTTGTTGGATTGTACACTTTTAAATGGGATTAAAGGAATTTACAGTAAAATACTAAGATTTAGATGTCTAAACTACATGAGATAAACTAAAAATGGAATGATGATAGTAGAAAAATGGTTTTTCAATAAAAGTATGGAATATATATATATATATATATATATATATATATATATATATAGAGAGAGAGAGAGAGAGAGAGAGAGAGAGAGAGAGAGAGAGAGAGTTTTCAATTACTCATTTAAGTCACATTTTCTGATATAGAAGATCCTCAAAAGAGACAACGGTAGAGTATATTTTACGTGATGTTAGAGTATAAATTACTATCTTAGGTGTTCAAAGTGGGGGAGTTGGAATGTACAGACTAAAAAATTGTATATTGAAAATAAGTCGTTGGCTTTGAAAGTAGAAATAATAAGATTGGGCTTTGAAAGAGTCATTCAGAGAAAAACTTGATCAGAAAATCAAAGTCATGCAGAACTTTAACTATGAACGCTAGCCATCTTGGCTCTAGCCTCTCACCCTCTCACTCTTCCTCTTTTTTTTTTCCCTCCCTGAATGCTCGTCCCTTTTAAAAAAATCTCTCTCCAGCTCTCCCTTCACTTTCTTCGGCTTTCATTATCAAATTGGTGTTTGGAGGGGCAAGTTAGGCCTTCACGAGCCTCAAGGTTGGATGCAAAGTTAGGTTTATGTGAACCATGCCATCTCATGAGTCATGGATGGGCATGGTTGATTGCAATGACCATGACATGGATGGTGATATGGACGACCGCATGGGTCATGGCATGGGTGACGCTTGTGCGAGTGTGAGCTAAGCCACATGTCAGTGAGCGGTTAAAGGGCCAGATGTAAGACCTGTATCCTAGACCGCTCCGTTCTGTAGACTTCCGCAGTCTTCCCGGTCGAATTCCGGCAACTTTCGACCCTTAACCAGTATTTGCGCGCGACCCTGAATCACATGCCGTCAACTCAAGTCGACTCAACCCAAGACTTGTACCCTAGCGACCGCGCCGTCGTCACGGTTTTGATGCCTTGACTCGCGCGCCGATCCGATACCCTGGTCAGGAGATGTGGGTCCGCGTTCGGTGTGAGAAAAACGCACGCGTGCGAATTTCAAGAGAATCTCTATGACTTGTCACATCAATCAATCAAGCCCATCATGTCAAGTACATGTCAAGTATACATCACCTCACACCCTTTCCCAAGCAACCTCCAAAGTCAAAAGTTTCTTACACCACCTATACCTTTCTTACATAATCTACCACAAAAGTCAAAAAGTCTCTTACACATTCATCACCACCACATCCATCACCCATCTCTCTCTCCCTTTATAACCCTCTCACTCATTTCTCAAACACACTTTCCAAGTAACCCAAAAATTTCATAGGTCCAAGACTCTTTAAGCTCTCCCAAGCAACAAATGTGGCCCACTTTCCCACTCTCTCATCTCCCATCTCAACCATCAAAATTTCATCTCCTTCGTTAGGATCGAAGCTAAGGAGCAAAGGAAGCCTAAAAAGCAAGAGGGAACGATGGGTGATCTTGGATCTCCACTCCTTTATTTTCTTTTTGGTGTAAGGGCCCATTTATGGTGGGACTCACCTTGATGTAGGCTTTATATCAAAGAGGGGCCCATGTATCAAAGAGGGGCCCATAGTGGCGAGGCCCCTCCATCATCGTCGATGTCTCTCTCTCTCTCTCTCTCTCTCTCTCTCTCTCTTTCTATGATTATGGCCCTAGCTCAACTGGCAGACTGAGTGAAAGATACCTCTTTTCAATGCTGAGGTCTTCCCTTGTACGGGAGACTGACAGTGAAGCGTGGACCGACGGTGGGGTCCATGGGGCTCATCCACGCCGTCCATCCATTGGGGTGGGCCACACCACCATGATGCCTGTGTTGTGTCCACCATCCGTGTATGGTGGGACACACCCCACGTGTGGGGCTTCACCCTGATGTATGTGACCGTCCAGGCCCTGGACGGCTAAGATGTTAGATATGTTATATATATATATATATATATATATATCATATTATAATATATATATATATATTATATTAAATATTATAATATATATATATTATATACATGTTGAGGTGGGCCCTACGTGGAACCCACCACTCCTTTTAATGAACATAGCTGCCCAGCAGTAGCTATACCTATATAATATATTATATATTTTATATATACATGCCTTTAAATGCATAAAGCTGCATTGGCAGCAGCCATGGATATATATTAAATATATACTATCTTATATACTTCATACGTATTTAAGGGTGGGCCCTACATGGGATCCCCTCTGCCTCTTTTAGGCGGTAGCAACTGCTCTATTGCTGCTGTGCACGGCAGCAAGTGGACCTCGCTGCCAGCCGCTGTACACAGCATCAAGTTTCGTGGGTCCCACATGTTCCATCCACGCTGATTATTTGTGGGACCCACCATGACGCATGTGTTGTATCCATACCATCCAACCATTGGAAATCTCATTTTATGGCGTGAGCAAAAGAATGGGTCAGATCTAAAGTTCAAGTGGACCCCACCATTTAACAGTGGACAGTGACATCCCCTGTTCAAAACTTCTATGGGCCACCATAGTTCCCAATATTGTTTCCACTTCATTTATCTTTATGTTAACTTGTGAATAGGTCGGATCTCAAATATACATAAGGGTGGGCCCGATTTGATATACATGAGGCCCATTGGTGCGATCTATTTGATGTACATGAAGCCCGTTGGTGTGGCCCATATAGTGTGGCCCATGTGATGTGGCCCACTTAACATAAGAGGCCCATTGAGATGTATTCGAGGTCCTGGTGCGAGGCCCAGTTGTTGTGTGTATTCGAGGCCCGATGTATTGTATGTTGGCCCGTATGATGAGACCTATGTGATGTAAATGGGGCCCATCATGATTGTACGTGAGGCCATGGGCCCACTATATGTTTAGCCGTACGTAGGCCACCCCTTGGGAGCAATGTTGGTTTGACGTCCACATTGGTGGGCAATGATGGTTAGATGTCCTCATTGTGACCTTCCCTTAGGCCTTGTTAGGCCCATTCTCTTTATAGGTTAACCCAAATAAGAGGGCCCCATTCATTGTAGACGGATGACTCCGTATTATCAAATTTGATATAACCACGGTCGGGTGTTAATCCTTGTACTATGGTTGATCGGCTGATCATCTATGGACCCCGTTTTGTTTGTCTGCCGATTGTCGAGACCGATGCTGACTATTGACCCTGATTATCGGTGCCGATTACCGATGATGATTATCGGTGCCGATTGTCGAGGCCAACGCCGATTATCGACCCTGATTATCAGTGTCGATTTTCGATGCTGATTATTGATACCGATTACGAGTATGTGATAACATAACATCATAATACATGCCCATACGCATCATCTGCATGCTTGTGATGAGATGAGTGATTGATCACAACACATGCCATTGAGCATATTGTTATGAGACTCCCTGGAAAAAGGAGATGCCTATATGAGCGCGCGGTACGCGCATGATTGCTGTATGATTGGATTGCGTGATTCATGCATCTTGTATTATGTGACATGTATACTGTACGCCCTAGTGACATCAGAGCCATAGCCGTCGCAGGCATATCGTGGTTGACAGGATTAGATACCGAAAATCTTATTCTACATGGGGTGTTATAGATATCCCTGGGTGAAAGTCCCTAAACCCTTATGGTACCAAGAGGTTGTTCCAATGTCTAGACCGAGTGGGTGCATGAGCGCCGAGTGCCGATTACCAGACGGTTGTGCTTTCCACTGTGTCGTGGTCAGTTGAAAGGGGGTGCGGCCTTACCCGCTTGAAAGAAGGGGGCAAAGCTAGGCTGAGTTTGACCAGCTTGAGGAATAGGTCCGCTATCGACAAGTCGAGCCCGATATTGACAGGCGGATAGTGAGGTCTCTTCCACTCACCTTATTGCGCGCGATGGGGCGGCAATCTGGTTTGGAGTGTACTAGACCCCAGTGATATTCCAGATTTGAGTTGTATTGATATGTGGACATAGATGAGGATTTGTATGCTTGAGTTGCATCTCGCATCGCATGGCCTTGGTACGGCCGACATCATTCATGCCTCGCATCGCATAGCCTTGGTACGGCTAATAGTATTCATAGATTCATCAGTATGTTGCGCATTACTCTGATATTGCATAACTGTATTACTACCTTGCGCACACACTTTCACCACCCTCTAAGCTTTCTATAAGCTTATGTATGACCGTTGCGTGCAGGTGACGTTGGACCGCAGCAGCGTTGAGGCAGGAGCGTATAGCAGATCATCTTAGAGCTTTTTGTTCATTATCATTGTATTTTCCTTTATACTCATTGTACTTATAAAGTTTTTAATCATAGTGGAAATGTGATGGAGTTTTTGGTTTTTGTTTGTGGGTTATGCCTTTGGTTATGCTTATTATGAATGAAACTGATGTTGAAAATCCTCATCGTAGCATCCTAGGATCGGAACCTAGCAAATGGGCGCCGAGAGCCGAGAATGGGGTACTACGGAGGCTGTTGGCGCCGGATTCGACGATCGGGAATTTTGTGAGCCCGGTCTCTGAGTTTGGGGCGTGACACCAGAACTCACGAAAAATTGCCAAAATTCGATTTTTCAGGAAAAACGGCGATGACGGCAAAAACCTGACACTCAACAAAGCAAACACTTAGCATGATGTTGGGCTAACCCTGACTCAATCCAGACTGTTGGTTGCTTTTTTTGCGACGATTTTAGCCGTTCAAATCGATGGCACACTCAAGTTACAAAGCAAAGGGGTCATGTTTTGACTATATGGTGTGTATAGATCTACCAATGTAGCTTTTTTGTGACCTCCCAAATTCATTATTCACCCACTAGGTCAATGGTCTAGATCAACAAGCCATGTGGCATGTGCACTATATGCACGGAATCATGTGTTTCAACTTTTAGACCTTATCAAATCAATCAAAATTTTCCACTAATGAAGGGTAAACATGTAATTTAATAGTTTAATGACCCTACTTAAGCATCAACATTTGCGAATGGCCTAGAAAAATAAAATGTGTTATTTATAAATATAAAAAGAAAAGAGGATTTGTTCTTGTATAGAAAAAAGGGGGTATATATATCAAAAGTTAAATGTGTTTACATGAGTATGATCAATAAATCTCCCAAATCCGATGATGGTAGCCTTTAGATCTTTGTCCTAAGTTTTGGACCACACTAGATCATTTATTAACCATTGTTTACAAGCCATTGATGAAAACGGTTGGGATCTATGGCTGTGGTAGCTTTTTGTGACAATATAAATTATGTGTTGATCGCTTAGTTTATTTTTTATTGTGCGACAGTGCAAGCGTGCCAGAATCAATATAGTGACTCGATCCAAACTGATTGACTATAACCCCAAGTGCGAAATAAGCAGATACATCCAATATGAACGTATATGGCCAGATTTTGAGAAGATCGGTCACTTAGCCACGTGTAGAATTTGATAATGATCAGTCAATAATCAGAGGGTGGGGTTCTTCCTCCTTTATGACTTCCCTAAGAACTTTCAGAATACCGATACAAATCAAACAAAAGTAAAAACTCACAATCAATCACTAGGAATAATCATAAAAATACATCTCTTGAAGAAACTTCTTGATATTGGATAAAGAATAAATCCAACATATGAGTGTAAAATTAGATTACAACTAAAGATTATGGTCAAGACTTATTGCTACTCTTAGAATAAGCTGAGATAAAGTAAATTGATGTATCTGATTGATCTGTTATATTGGATTGGTTGTGTTTTTCTCTATCACATTCATCTCCTATTTATAGAGTTATGTTTAAGCTTATTTTTCTAGATTCCTCTTCTATTACTTTAATGGTTACGGTAGTCGAAAAACTTCTATAGATTATTCTCTTTTATAGATCATTTTAGTACATTTCTCTTTGTTGATTGTTCCTCTTCTGAATATTTAGTGACCACTTATTTCATTTTGTCGGCTAAGGTTTTGTTTTGGTTGCCCTATGTAACCTTTTATATCTTAAACAACTTGACCGCGATCCATGTCTTTCTATGTCGACCACTATACTTTCTCGACTAACCAGTGATTTGTAGAACTAACTTTACGCTAATTGTAATTCATAAAAAGTGCTGTAAATCTTTGAAGTCCACTTCTGATTCCTCGTGCAATGCCAACTTTCTCAAAATAGCTATCAATAAATACGGAACTGCTCACCCACTTGCATCAACCGTCTACATTAGCAAACTGTGTGGTGTGTGCATTACATGCACTGAATCATGCGTATCAACTTTCCAACTGCCAGAGTAGTAAACATTTTCTAACTCAGGAGTAAGGAGGGGTAAAAATGTAATGTGGAGATTTGTAAACGCTGGACAAAAATGGTAAGTGTTATCTATAAATATAAAAGGCAAAGGGGTTTTTCTTGTATAGACAAAAGGGAATACATATCAAAAACTCAAAATCAGTACATATTCAGGCCTTACGTATGAATGAGGCAAACGGTTCTAATGATCTGGACCATTAATCGAATGGGCTTACCAAAGGTGGGATCTATAAATCTTCCAAGTCAGATGATGTTTTAGCCTTTAGATCTTCGCCCTAATTTTTTGGACCAAGCTGAATCATTTCTTAACCGTTAATTGTAGGCCATTGATGAAAATGTGCCAACATAGTAGGATTTTTTGTGATCTCTCCAATTCATTGTTCACCCACTTAGATCAACGATCTAGATGAGCAAACCATATGGGCTGTGCGCCACATGCACTGTATCATACACCTCCGGCACTGTACATTTGCTGGAGCCTGAGGACCCGATCATTTCTCATTTTTATAACTCAAATCTCCACCTCGTGGGGCACGTGAAAAGCCATTTTGGGTTTTCACGTGGAAGTGTGGCCCACCCTACTAGTGGAGGAGCATGATTCACGGCCACTTGTACCATACACGTGCTCCACGTCATGGAGCTTAAAACTACTGTAACACACGCAAGCTTAGCCATCTGAATAAGACAGCCCATGCACCACGTGTGTGTGAGAGATCTGGAACGTTCATGAAGTGGTCCCGCCATGCATGTGCTCTGTCGAGAAATCGGATTGCGTACTTAGTTACTCAGTACACTCTTGTCGTACTGAGTAAACTCATTTGGGCCCACCGTGAATGTATATGGTTTATCCACACCGTCCATCCACTTTTTCATCTCATTTTAGGGGTTGAATCCAAAATTTAAGCATATCCAAATCTCAAGTAGATCATACCACAGGAACACAATGAGAATAATGATTTCCACAGTTGAAACCTTGATATCCAACCGGTTTATAAGATCATATAGATATAGATGAAGGGAAAACACAAATATAAGCTTGATCCAAAACTTAGGTGGCCCCTAAGAATTTTTCAACGGTAGACGTTCAGTTAACATAATTTCCGGTGGTGTGGTTAAGATTTGGATATTCTTCATTTTTTGGCTCAAGAACTAAAATTATCTGTTAAATGGATGGACGAGATGGGATAAAATACATAAATCATGATGAACCTCACAAAAGTATGGCCGGACGACCAATGGTCAGTTTTTTCCAACCGTCCATTTATGTCACACGTGCTTGGTGAAAAATAAGGTTGACCGAGGAGCGAATAATGGTCGTTTGTTTGTGGAATTCGGGGCATGGAGTACTTCAAATTTCAACCGTCCATTAAATGTCTAGCAATCTTCCATTTGAAAATTCAAATAGCCGGTGATCTTTCACTTATGATCTTTCTAAAGAGGGATCCACTATTTTGACAGTTTGATTTTAGTTACTTAGAATAAAAGTGTATAAATCCTTTGCGTGGTTGTATGAATCATCATTCTCTACCGGAGTAGAAAGTTTTTCATATATAACTAACTAGGGTTTTCAGTCCGGATGACCCCATACTTTGACTGGATTGTTGGAGGAGATCCCATGAATCATACTTAAGAAGATTTGTAGCCTCAAAATCACTTCTTCTTCTTCTTTTTTTTTTTTGGAGGATGAGAATGCTCCTTGGCCGCAGCTGCCACTCGTGTGCGGGCTCTCGTCTTGAAAAATGAAAGGTCCCTTTGAAAATGGACATACGCTCCACCAAAAAATGAAATTCATCCCACCCCTTAGCTGATCTGATCGATTCATTTTACTTAGATACTCATGAACACATAAAAGTGATTTTTCAAATAATTTATTTGAAGATCTCTGTTAGGGGTGCACATCTAACTGGTAGAACCGTGGAACCGGACCGGAACCGTTGGATCGGTCCGGTTTGGTTCGGTTCTAGATAGTACCAGTTCTAAAATTTGGAGAACCGTTGGATACAGATTGATTCCGGTTTAAGGCCCTATAGAACTGAACCGAACCGAACCGTTGATCCAAATCGCCCGAACCGTATATTCGAATTGTTACCCGAACCGTGCCTTTACTTTATAAAAAAAAAAAACTGAAGTGGCGCCAAGTATCCTGCGTGGTTCTTATTCGAAATGGAAAAGTGATGGTGTTCGATTTGCCTCTGTCGGGACCTGAGACCCACAACACCAGTGGCCCAATGATTGAAGCCATCTATACTATGTGCTCTATAAATACTAGCATAAAAAGTGTACAATGATTACAAGATTGTGACCATCAGTATCTCTAAATGAATTTAGAGCAACGAAAAGAAAATTTTCAATGGCTCCCAATTAAAATCTAAATATCAAAGGCTGAGAACATCTCTGAAGCTTAACCGTGGAATAATAGCTTACCTATAAGAGTAAAGAGAAAGTAAATGCTTCAAATCATCATCCCATCTCAGCATGTGGGCCACAGTGGGCGTAGACAGTACTTAGATCGTAAGTCGTGATAGAGGCAAAACAAAAGACTCACTGATTAAATTCAAACTTGAGGGTATTATCCATTTGGATATTCGAGTTGGGTTTACTGAAAAAAAAAAAAAAAAACCCTAAAAGACTAAAAGTCTCTACTCTCTAGCCTACTACTGCCACCCCTGCCTGCGCTCTCTCTCGGAGTCTCTCTCGCCGACTGCGCCCCTGCCTGCCCTCTCTCAAAGAAGAGCATCTCTCGCCGAGACACCGACTGTGCCCCTCCCCTTGCCCTCTCTCTCGCCAATGTCGACTGCGCACATGCCCCTGCCCCATCACTGTGCAGCGTCCTCTCTCTCTCTCTCTCTCCATCTGTCCATCCATCCTTCCATCTGTCCCTTTTTCTGCTTGGAAATGAGAGAAATTGATTAATTTATGTTTTTTATTTTAATTTTGTTTGTTGGAAGTGTGGAATTCGATGGATTTGTCGGAGTGGAATTTGAATTTGCTATTCTAGATCTGTCGGTAGAAATTTCTATCTCGGGATTTTAATGGCTGTGATATAAAATATGGCATGAGTTGGAATGGGGAACGATCTAAACGGTTCATCCCGTGGGCTCCACTGTGAGAAATTTCTATCCCAATGGTATTTATTTATTTATTTGTGCAGTGCTGCTGATCAGATGGGTGAGATCATCTACCCATTGGGTTTTTTTCTTACTATGGCCAGGCCACGCAGACGAATGGTTCAGATCATTGTCTATTTGTATCTCTCTCTCTCTCTCTCTCCCTCCTATTCTGCTTATGTGATAATATACGGTCTGTTGTAGGCTTGCAACAAATCACCTCCTCCATACAGATGCCCAGAACCGTGGAACCGATCTGGAACCGAACCGTTTTTCACGATCCAGTTTCGATTCGGTTCTAGGGTGCCAACGGTTCGGTTCCGGTTCCAAAAATGTTAGAACCGTTAGGAATAGTTCAGTTCTGGTTTCACCCCAGAATCGGACCAAACCGACCCGTGTGCACCCCTAATCTCTGTGGCATACAACTACACTAACGTTTTGCATAAATTTTGAATTATCTTCTCCTGTGTGGTCCATCTATGATAAGGCTTGTCCTTAAACTTGGGACGAAGACATGAAATTAAAACTCTGTTGCTTGAAGGGTTAGGCTACCAAACATAGTCTGATTAGAATTTCATGATTTTTGAATTGGAAGGTGATTAAGGTGGAAAAATATAAGACTCTAACAAAAGTTTTTATAAATGTGCGAGTAAGTTGAAATATCACCTCAAACTTGGTTTGTTCATGTTGTATTTCACTGTTTTTGGCATTGCATATATATATATATATATATATATATATATATAAAATTACAAATTAATGACGAACTCATCCCTATAGTGGATGAGGAAAATAGTATCGCTCTTGTACAAAAGAAAGTGGTCGATAAGAGAAATGTGGTGAAGGAGAGGAGTGAGGAAAATGGTTAAAGAGATGAAGGCGGGTGAGAAGAAGAATAAGAATTAGGATAAAGGACCACTATCAAACTCAGATAATAGGATGAGAGAGTCAGGGGAGGAGAGTGGGGAGAAGAATAAACTCCCACTTGAAGATGTTATTGAAAATTTTGAAAGAAGTGCCTCTAAATTAGGTAGTGGAGCAATGGTGCATTTTTTCTCCATTATCCTTCATTAAAATCAAGCAGATACCTTAATTGGGTTCTTATAAATATCTCCATCCTAACAAGGAACTTGTTGAATTCATTCCTCAAAGTAGGTAGAAATCGTGCAGAGCATTTAATGGTAACCCTTATGATGAAGTATTCTACCCAAGGGCCATGTTTCCTCCCATCGTAAGAGAATTTTGTAGTATATGAAAGACAAAGTATTAGATTAAAAAATCATATTTACAAAGGACCGTGGATAGTATCAGAGGTACACTGATATTGATAGATGACCACTGATATTCATTGCGAACCATAGATATTAACAGTAGCTTGCTGATATTATCTACAGTCCGTAGTGAATATCAACGGGCCATTATTAATATTCGCGGTCCATAGTGAATTCCACTGATATGAATTCATTGTGGACCACAGATAATATCTACATGCCACTACTAATATCTGCGGTACACAAGAAATATTAATGGGCCAATGTTAATATCTACGGTCCACAGTGATCCCACTGATATTCACTATGGATTGCAGATATTAACAATGGCCCATTAATATTATCTACGCTCCACAGTGAATATTAGCAGACCACTGTTAATATCTACGGTCCAAAGTGAACATCACTGGTTTGTAGTGATATATTCACTATCCATGTGGTCCCACTATTTATACAATAAAAAGGGGACCCCACACTCTCTTACATTTCACAAATACCCATCATTCATATTATAAGAAAAATCCACAACATTTATAAAAGAATCACTATACCCTCTTGTCTTTCACAAACTCTCACCATTCATACAATAAGAAAAACCGACAACATATATAAAGAAACCACCACACACCCTCCCTTTCCCAAAATCCCACCACACACTCCTCTATTTCACAAAGTGCCACCATTCATGCCCACCAATAAAGGAAAAACAAAGAAACATAAAAAACTTACCTTTGCTCACCATAGCTTCCATTTTGGAGATTGTGGACGATAAACTTTTAAGAAAATTTTGACAGAGAGTGGCATGAATTTTGCCAAAGCTTAATCAGAATTTTTTGTCGTTGCCCGTAGAATGCAAACTTTACACGTACAACTACCAATTATCGTAGAAGCTTCGCCTTCTAGGAAGTAAAAAATAAAACATAAAAAAAAAAAAAAAAGGAAGAAGAAACGACCAAATGGCCTAGTGTGGCTTGGGCCCCACGTTTTCAACCCATCCATTTCTTACGTGAGGCCCACTAGGTTGTTGTGAAGCAAATCTATCCTATCTATTGTAAGAGATTTTAATTCTATATCATCATCCCAAGTTTGAGAGCAAAGATATTCACAAATGGACCACACAGAGAAAATAGTTAATTAGTAATGCAGAACATTAGTGTAATTGTGAGCCACAAATATCTTTTAAAAAATTGAAAATTTTCTTTTATGAGATCATGATTATCCGATTAAAATAAATGGATCATATTGACAAAAGGGTAAGCCAAATTAAAATTTTTACTGGGGCCCATATTCCTTTTTAAAGGGTCGAGTGGGGCCCGCGGCAAGTGGTCATTCTCGTCCTCAAAAAAAGAAAAAGTAATTTCAAGCCTTCAAATTCTCAAGTATGTAAGTACAGTATGTAAGTACTGGCTCTTTCAACCACCAAGTCACGGTTCAAGGCCATCTGTACCAAAAACTCTTGTTTTTTCTGGGTTGGTGAGTTCAGTTTGACGATCCGCATCTTTCAACGGTGCATAATCGTTTCCCATTTCTTACATTTTCGAACAATATTGTTCTAATCCAGACCGTTGATACTAGGTAAACCACCGTGGATGGCCCAAAACAGTATTCTAATTTTGTTTTCTCTTCATAAACATGAAGATTTAAAAAATTAAAAACCGAAATATACCAACTGTTCATATTCAACTGAATAGATCCTAATGTTTTTAGATCATAACCTTCAATTTCAAATAGTTTATTTTATTGGTATAAACAGACCAACGGTCTGGATTACATAATCAGGAGGCCCACTTATGAGAATTCAAAACCCGGGTACGCGGCCCACGTATCAGAAGTTTCCGCTGGTGGGTTTGGCGGTCAGGTATCTTTCTCCGTCTCTCTTCCAACTTTCTCTCACTATAAATAATCCCCTCAAATGAATTAGGGCAATCTCTCTCTCTGCGCGAGAAAAAGAAGGAGAGATTTTCAGATCTTTCCATCTCTGAGATCTCGTTCTTGCTCGGTAAGATTCATCTCCCTCTCTTGAATTTCTTTCTTCATCCTATTTACGTGTTTCTTGCCGATCGGTGTTTTTTGATCGTTTTCTAGCGATTTTGTGGAGTTGTGTGGAATTTCTATTATGGAAACTGTTTTTGTCCGTTGATCATCTTATTGATATTTTGATTGATCACAAGAGCTGTAGATTTGTAATTTTTAGGGATTTTTTTATTGAATCTCTCTGCTTTGTTGATGCGATTGATGTGAAAAATACTTGAAATCGTTTTATGCATGCATGCGGTTACTGCAAGAAACAAATGAAAAATTCGATTTGAGTATGTGTGCATGGATGATAGGTTTTAGAACTGTTTGATTCTTGAATCTCGAAATGAAGTCAATTTCGTGAAAAGGTTATTTGGACGATTACTGTTTTCCGAAGCTTTGTGGGCCCACAGAGATGTCTGTGACAGATCCAATCCGCCTGTCAGTTTTGCAAGACTACTAAAAGACAAAAAGAGGAAAATCAGTAAGATCGAAAACTCAGGTGAGCGACACCAAGCACAAAAGTGGGAACGAAAACATCCACCGTGTAAACCTTTCTTGGATGTGACCTTGATATTTATATGTCATCCAAACCGTTCATAGGGTTAACTGCAAATATGCGTTAGATTCATAGTTTTGAGAAATGATTGTTTGATGAAATCATTTTATACGTATATTTTAAAATTTTAAATTATTTATTAATTTATAATAAACAATTTTTGAATATTTTATTTTCGGTAGGCATCATTGTTTCAGCTGCCTTTTGTGGTGTGGTCCACTTTAGCTCTATATCTTTCTCATTTTAAGATTCGTAGCATAAAATTATATTGAAAAATGGATGGACGGTGTGGATATAGCACATACATCGTGTTGAGGTCCACAGGACTGGGTGACGTCAACACACCACTGAGCGGTTGTGTGGCACATCACGTACTCCGCCACCGCATGAAACAGGTGTCGTAGACGATTCGGGCGCGGATTGGACACTGACAAGGTCAGTAGCCAAATCGCTACTGAAGTGACGTCACCAAGCTCCGTGGACTCCGCCATGATGCATGTGTTGTATCCATGCCGTCCAAACATCTTTAGAGATCGTTTTATGGTATTACAAAGAGAATGAGATAGATCCAAATTTCAAGTGGACCCACCACAGAAAACCGTGGCAGCGGTTACACCCACCATTGAAACATTTATAGGGCCCACCGTGATGTATTTTTGAGATCCAACTTATTCATAAGTTAACATAGAAATAGATGAAGTGAAAACAAAAGTATCGGCTTGATTGGAAACTACTGTGGCCCCTAAGAAGTTTTGAACAGTGGACGTCACTGTCCCCGCTATTTTCTATGGTGGGGTTCGGTTGTAGTTTAGATCTATCTCGTTCTCTTTTTAATGCCATAAAACGATCTCTAAAAATGTTTGGACGGTATGGATACAACACATGCATCATGGTGGGGTCCATAGAGCTTGGTGACATTACTTGAGTAGCAATTTGGCTACTGACCTTCTCAGTATCCAATCCGCACCCAGGTGATTCTGACTTCCTTCCAAACATGGAAGCGGATTAGCTGGTGTACCACACACCAGCTGTATAGCTGCTGTAGGTACGTGTCGTGTGAAGACGAAGACGAGCACCGACGCTCCTCGATCTCCGGGCTGTACGAACGGTTCAAAGGAGATCAAAGTTACATGGGACCCACGGTGATGTATTTATTATATCTACACTCGTTCATCTTTTTTTAGAGACCATTTTATAGCATTATTCGAAAATTGAATCATATCTAAAGGTTGGATCACACCATAAATAGCAGTGGAGATAATGATTTTCATTGTTAAAAAATTTGTAGGACCCACTATAACGTTTATTTTCAATCCGATCTCTTCATGAGGTCACAAAGACCGCAAGGAAGAGGAAAAACAAATATCATCATATTATCTAAAACTTCCGTGACCCCAAAAAGGATTTCAATGGTAGACATTCAATCCCCCATTGCTTTTTGGGGTGTGGTCCACTTGATAGTTATATGTGTCTTATTTTTCGTCTCAAGCATGAGCTCGCCAAATGAATGGACAATTTGGATATAACACATACGTTATGATGGGACTCACAAAACTTGCTGATGTCAATACACCACTTTATATAATTGGTATGTGGTACACCAGTCAATCCGCTTCCGTGCATGAGGGATTAGCTAACCTATTGGTTAGGTATCACACGAAAGAATTAGCTTTTCTAAGGAAGAATGCGGATCCTCTGTTTAGGTCAAGCAGCAAAATTGTGGCCGTTCCAATATAATTGGATCATGTGATTGTGTAATTGCATTGGTGATTGGGATAGACCAATCACTATTCAGCAAACGAGAAAAAAAAGAGCAGGAAAGCCGTGCTTTTGGCAAGTAGAGGATCCAGACTCCCTCTTCTAGTTTCAAGCTGAGTGAACGTTTATTTTCAATGGAAGATGTTGATGTTAGATGATGAAAAAAAGTAAGAAAATTCAACTGAAGAGTTAGGGATTTTTAAATACCCCCCTCAAAGGTGAGGCCCATCATATAATCGATAGAGATAATCAGAAGACGAGACTAAAAATCTTCTAATGCTTCTTTTCAACAACTTATGAAAATTAGATAACTTTAAAAAATCAAATACTATAAGTATATAAAAAGTAATGCATTTGGTGGTATCCAAATGACCCTCAAAGGACGAATTTTGGTGGACATTTTAAGGACCCAGTCCATGGACCTAAGGTGTGGTCCTCCTGAGATTTGGACCTTTTTCATTCTTGAGATCATGCCCTAAAAAAAGCTGAAAAAATGGATGGACGGCATCAAGGCATGACTTATGGATGAGGCCCGCTGTTCGAATGATCTAGACCATCAATCGAATGGGTTTATCAACAGGTGGGGATGTATAAATCTTCCCACTCAGATGGTGTTAGCCTTCACATCTTTGTCCTAATTTGTGGACCACGCAGAATCATTTCCTAACCGTTATTTGTAGGCCATTCATGAAAATGGATGAAATCCACCAATGTAGAATTTTTTGTGGCCTCCACAATTCATTGTCCAACCACTCAGATCAACGGTCTGGATTAGCAAACTGTGCGGAGTATGCCGCCACATGCACTGTATCATACACCTCCGCATACCATACATTTGCTGGAGCAACGAGTCCGGATCCTCTGTTTGCCGCTTTTTTCCTCCTTTGTCGTACGGTGATTGATTCATCTCAGTCAGCGATGCAGTTTTTAATGCATTGCACAATCATACGGTCCAATTAAATTGCAACAATCACAATTTTGCTGCTTGAGGCAAACAGAACATCCGTATTCGCAACCGAAAAGCCAATTTAGGTTTTCACGTGCAGTGGCCCACTCAACTTGTACCGTACACGTGTTCCACGTCATGGAGCTTCTTAAACTTGAAGAGAGTTCCATTGCTACACGCAAGCGTAGCCATCCGAATCCGACAACCCATACGGCACGTGTGTGAGAGATCTGGCCCGTTCAGCAAGTGGTCCTCTATATATATATATATATATATATATATATATATATATACACACACACACACAAGGAACGAACCAGTTCGTACGTACTATATACAAACTTTTTTGAGAACCCATCCTACGTGATGTGGATCCAAAATCTGAACCGTTTGCGTGAAACCCCCCGGGCCCAAGTTTTACTTTGATCTAAAACTTTGATGGCCCATGAAAAATGAAAACATAAAAATGAAAACATTTTCCTCCCTTGATTTGCATTTTTCTTTGCTATGGCCCAACAGAATTTTAGATCAGGGTGAAAATTTGTCACATAGAGTTTCATGGAATTCCGCATCACATGGACCGTTCAGATTAGACACCTATGACACGTGTGCAAAGGTGCGCACGTGCGTAGGTGCGTAGGGGAGCATGACTATATATATATATATATATATTTACACGCACACACACCACCACACACTCACGCTGTACCGTGGGATTTCACCACGATACTCGAACCCTCCTGAGAGTCTACCACCCGAGCAAGTCCTTCTATGTCGGAAAGTCCGGCGGGATCGCTCATCCTCACATTTCAACGTTATCTGGACCACTGGGTAGTTATTTTTCCAACCGTCCATTTATATCACACGTGATTGGTAAAAAATAAGATCGACCGGTGTTTAATGGTCGTTTGTTTGTTGAATTCGGGCCACGGAGTACTTCAAATTTTAACCGTCCATTAAATATCTAGCAATCTTGCGTTTGAAAATTCAAATACGTGTAACTTTTGGATTATGGTCTTTCTAAATAGTGGCCCACTATTTGGATGGTTTGATTTTAGGTAATTACATTAAAATTATACAATTCCATAGTGCCTCCGAATGAATAATCATTCTCTGCCAGAGTACAAAGTTTTTCTCTGGAAATCATACACGTGGACTACATTTTCTCAAATCAAACCGAATGAATTATTATGGAACTGAGTGCCTTTTAAGTCACATTCCCAAAATCAGTTTCTTTGAACCATTATCACCACTGATTCTTGGGCCCTTTTTCGTTGAAGTATACCTATTCATTTTTAACCGTCCAATAAATGTCCACTGATCTGATATTCAGATAACCTGATTAGGTTCTGGGCTTTACCCTCCATGGGAGGGGCTTGGTCTGGGCTGGGCGGGCGTAAAAATCAAGCCTATTTCTCAACGGACCGGGCTCGGATTACATTTTATAGTTTGCAGAATTCGTTTTTCGATCTATCTCATTCCAATCTAGTTTAGACGTTCATGTTCGTATCATGT
Organism: Magnolia sinica; assembly: GCF_029962835.1. NCBI lineage: Eukaryota > Viridiplantae > Streptophyta > Magnoliopsida > Magnoliales > Magnoliaceae > Magnolia > Magnolia sinica. The sequence continues at coordinate 22,840,043 of NC_080591.1, read as the reverse complement.
ACAGAGGGTTATTTTTGGGCTCGGTCCAGGTCCTATATAAAAATTCCCGGTCGACTTTGGGCTCAGACTATTTTGACATGGGTCCATGTCGAGTCTGGGCTTAGGTTTAAAAATGCAGACGGAGTCGCTTTTTTTTTTTCCCCCTTTATGGTGCATGATTTGGGAATATTATTCTTGTAATCCAGACCGTTGATACATGGTGACCCACCGTGGAAGGACCAAAATGGTATTCTAATTTTGTTCTTTCTTCTTAAAAATTCACGATTAAAAGTTGAAATATACCAACCGTCCATATTCGACTGAATTATATTCTAGTATTGTTAAATCAAAACTCTTAATTTTAAATAATTGATTTTTATTGGTATAGATAGACCAACCGTCTGGATTACATAATCAGGGAGCCCACTAATGAGGAACGCGGATTAGCTACTGACGGCTTCAGTAGTAAGACTCGCTACTACTGAAGCGACGACACCAATTTATGTGGGCCCACCATGATGTGTGTTATATCCACACCGTCCATCCATTTGGAGACATCATTTTAGGGCATGAGGCCAAACATTAAGCAGACCCAAACTCAAGTGGACCTCATGACAGAACACAGTGGGACTGACAGCCCACCGTTGAAACCTTACTAGGGCTGCCATGATGTTTATTTGAGATCCAGCCTGTTTATAAGTTCAAGCAGACATGGAGGAAGGTAAAACACAGATATCAGCTAGATCGAAAACTTCTTTGGCCCCAAGGAGTTTTTAACGGTGGGCGTCACTGTCCCCACTGTTTTCTGTGGTGTGACCACTTGAGATTTCGATCTGCCTCATTCTTTGGCTCATGTCCTAAAATAATCTCACCAAATAGATGGACGGTGTGGATACAACTCACACATCATGGTGGGGCCCACAGAACTTGGTGACGTCACTTCAAACTTGCTGTTGAAGCCGTCAGTAGTTAATCCGCGTCAGTGGGTTTGGCGGTCAGGCTTCTCTCTCCGTCTCGCTTCCCCCTCTCTCTCGTTATAAATAATCCCTTCAAATGAATTAGGGCAATCTCCCTCCCTCTCCCTCGCTCTCTTTGCGAGAGAAAAAGAAGAAGAGATTTTTCGTTTTTGCTCGGTAAGATCTTGTCTCCATCTCATGAATCTCTTTCTTCATGCTATTTACGTGTTTCTGCCATCTTTCCTTCCCGATCTAGTGTTTTTTGATCCTTTTCTAGCAATCTTTGCGGAGTTCTGTGGAATTTCTAACCTGGAATCTGATTTTGTTAGCTGATCTTCTGATTAATTTCTTGATTGATCATAAGATCTGTAGGTTTGTAATTTTTAGGGGTTTCTTTTGTTGAATCTCTCTGCTTTGTTGATGTGATTAGTGTGAAAAATGCCTGAAATTGTTTAATGCATGTATTTATGTGTGCGTGCAGTTGCTGCAAGAAACAAAAGAAAAATGCGATATGAGTATGTGTGCGGCGGGGATGATAGATTTTAGAACTGTGTGACTTTTAATTCAAATTAATTTCGTGAAAAGATTATTCGTACCACCGTCAATTCGATTATATAGGGCCCTGTTTAGTTGCCACTTAGACAAAAAAAGAAAAAAAAGCGACATGGTGGTAGTGTGGAGTACCTGGCGGGAACGAAATTGGAGATGCTTCCTCAACAAACAAAGTCTGTGTGATCAAATAGTAAGTGAAACTAAGAGGGAGGTCTTAGAGTGGGTAGCTGGGAATCAAGATGTAAATATGGATTTTGTGGTCTCTATGTTTGGATTGTCAGGACCAGAATCCATAATCTTTTTGTAGTTCTGGATCCTTTAGGTCTGATTGTAGTGATGGTTGTTGGGTTGTATTCTTGCTGAAAATTTCAGCTGCTACTTAATAAAATGATATTAGTCACTCTTAAAAATAAAGTATTGGAGATTGGAAAATGCTTGCCACCGCACGTAGGTATGTACTGGGGTTACTTTCTCTAACACGGGGAAAATGACCTAACATGCAAGAAATCCAAAAATCAGGTTGATTCAGCATTCAGTTCAGCTTCCTTATAAAATTTATAACTCAAAACCTCTAAATTCACGTGGTATGGGCCACCTATGTTTTGTAATGGTTTGATTTTTGCATAATTGTTTCATGCTGATGAAGCACATCAGATGAATGGATTGGACGGTGTGTAAACACTATGGTCGCTCCTACACAAAAGCTAATTTTGGGCATCCCATCCCAACTTTTTGCTATTGCATGGACAACCAAAGTTCTGGGTGGTCATGATCTTTGGGTTCCATTTGGAGCATGTTTTATGTTTGGGTTGGATCTCATGAAGGTTTCACTCACATGGCTCTTAGCGTGTGAGGTGCCCAGCGCCGCACTTAGAGATTTTGGTAAGGATTAAAAATAATTTTGATAACCCATAATTTATATAAGGGTGTTTTTGGCTGCACTTGATGTCAATAAATTCCACAATATTTTTCACCAAATTAGATTGATTAGTCATGAAATGTCGTGAAATAAAGGTAGATGCAACTTGGTGCCTTAAGCTATGATTTCTAATACACAATTTCTTTTAACTAAAATGAGATGAAATCATTCTCAAGTGCAACCAAACAGGGCCTAAGCATTTACAGGCTGATGCAAACTTTTTCTGTGGGATTGGGCCAGTTGTGTTTATGGGGTCAAAGATATTTGAATTTGAAGGATAAGATGCCATCTTAGTATAGGGTTACAAAGCTTGACTGGAATGTTGAAAATGAGTGGTTTTGTTCCTGATTAATTTTTTGTTTATATTCTTTTTTTTTTTTTGGTTAGCTTGTTAGTACACCCCACTGTCAGTTCACACTTCACTGTTAGCCACCCCCACTAGGGAATCGATACCAAGACCTCAGTGTTGAAACGAGGAATCTTCACTCAGTCTGTTGTTTATATTCTCATTTCTACTTATCTTTGCCTTGTCAAATAACTTTTTTTTTTTTTTTTACACACACACAACCACCTACACACCACAATGGGTACTTGAACCCATGACCTCTTTGTTGAAACTCTTGCGAGTCTACCACTGAGCCTTGTCAGATTGCTTGGTTGCAAGAAATTGTTTATATCAAAGATTTGCTTTGTTATCATTTTCCGAGGTTGGACGCATTTATCTCATGCATTCAATAATGAGGAATTATGTGATTCTCGGCCCCAGGGATATGTATTGGTTTCTCTGGCCTTGAGGGTATTATACAAGTGGGGCCTGCCCGAGGTTTTGTCCCACTGATCTAATTAACCCTACAGTGGATAGACCATCCCTAAAAATCTTCTAGATGAAAGATCCTAGCCACCAACCTTTGACATTTTTTTCAATTGAAGGTAGACCACTGGTGATGCAGTTAACTTGAAAGAGGAGAGTTTGAACTAGTCAAGTACTTTTCCTTGACCATCACTCGGATGCATCAACTGTTTTATATTTTTCTTAACCATCTATTTGCAGAAGTGAGTCAACTTGGTTTTGGTGGGCAATGGTAAAAGAAAGTGTTTTAGTGGTCAAAGAAACAAGTCGCTGTGTAATTAATGTTCCAAACCAGACTGTGTTGGAAGTCTGAACAAGTATTAGTGAATTATACTGATAGGGCTGTCAACAGGCCAGGCCTAAGGTTGTCTTTGGTTTGGATTTTGAGATGGTTGGGCTGGATCTATTCAAATTTTTTACCAGGCCCCAGCTCCTGTTCAAAATTGAGAGGGCTAGCCTTGTTCAAAATTTGCTTATGCCTGGCTGGCGCCTGGTCCCTAATCAAAATTTTGATGTTGCCTGGCCTAGGCCCCTTCCCTTTTCAAAATCTTGATTTTGCTTGGCCTAGGCCCAGCCCTTATTTGAAAATTTGATTTTGTGTGGCCCTGGCCCAGCTGGCCAGCCCTTATTGTAAATTTTGATTTTATGTGGCCTAGGTCTGGCCCATTGACAAGCCTATGTACTGGTTTCAATCTCCAGGCAAGTCACCCTACAAGACTGCTATTTTATACCATGATTTGTGGGCAAATAATTGGAATAAGATTGTGTATGGGAAAATTTCTTAGGTATAGACTGAAGGTCAATGTACATATGCTTGTTAGTGGGCTTCGCTTTTGAAGAAATCAGCTTGATGGCCTCTCTTATTTCTTGTATTCTTTCCTTGCCAGTTTTTGCCAGTGGGCATTCAATAAAAATTCCATTAATCTTCAAAAAGAAAAAAAATTCATGTATTGTATGGAATGAATGCATAATATACCTAAATGTTGTGGAATTTAGGTATAATATCCCTTTTACCCAATGGTTAGTTTCGGCACCTCAATCATATTCTAGCTGCAAATTCAATTCTGCACTGTTCTGAGTGATGGCTTGAAAGGTTGAATACAACTTGATTATAGTACTCATTTCAATCTACACTGGCTATTTGCAAATATACATAGACATGTACGATCCCATATAGCTTTGACATGAACACGTGTCAGTGGCGAGACAAATTCTAGGTGTTGGACACAGTGAGCCCCAGCTATTTGGGGCCAGCTCCCAACGTCTCGGAAGATATATCATCATATGAATATTTTAGTTTGAAAAGGTAGGAAAGATTGGAAAAATCTGTCTTTGCAGATGAGACTGTATGCTAAAGTTATGTGGAATGTAAATGATGCTTAAAAGTACAAACCAAAAAAATAAACTGGCCTTTCCTACTTGTTGTTTTTTTCCCCTCGTACGCTGCATTTGGTGGCAACAAATATCATGAAATTCTATGATATTTCTTGATTAATCAGTCTAATTTGGTGCAAAATATCATGATTTGTTGCAACCAACTGCATCCTAGCAGCACTGCAGCTGTCCTTTATCCAACATTTATTTTACATGTTCCCAACATTGGTAAGTTTTTAGAATATCATGAGTTCTTTCATATAGCCAAAGCTGGATGGAATCTGCAATGTCAGGGTTTAATGTAAGAGCACCATCCAAATATGGATGTGGGCTCACACAATGCATTTTTATCCATGTTGCTTCCCTTTTAACTGTTTTTAAGCCTTTCTTCATTGTAATTATCTGATTGGTTCATTCACAAGTAGAGATTTCATATTTTCACCTCTTTTATTTTAATTTTAATTTTATTTTTTTCCAAATTCAATGAATAGGCTGAAGAATCGTTCAAAGGACTCAAAAATTCAACTCGACTCAAATATCCAGTTGGGTCATGTCAAAAAGACTCATCTGAGGCTTAACTGGAATTGATCCAGCATTTAATAAAGAATTGGAAATATCTGAAAGCACTTTTGAGTATTAAAAATTCAAAACACTTGGAATGAGCAGAGAAGTAGCCAATGGTTTCATACTGAAAGTCATACCTTCTAGTCTCATTTATCAAGAATACAATTGAAACAACCAATGGATGTGTGTTTTCATTTAAATCATTGACTCAGTTTGAGACTTCGCAAGTCAATTTAAGCAGTCAGTGAGCTCTCGATGAGTCCAACTCTGGATTGAGTCAGATGATCTTTCAAAAAAAGAAAAAAAAAAAAAGAGAAAAGAAAAAGAAAAAGAAAAGAGTAAGACTTATTATTATGAGCAAGATTCCCAGTGACTTGGGTCGTGTTATCAACAAGTTGACTTCTCTGAGTTTTGAGTCAAGTCACTGAGTTTTCGATCTATGAATTGTAGTGAACTCAATCAGCATTTCAAATTGATATCCATGGATCTAGCTTATGTTGAAAAATTCTTTGATTTGAACTTTTTCCTGATTAGAGTGTGTGTAAATTATGTGGAATTGGAATCCAAGAATGCATAGGACAGTAATCATGTCATCTGCTTGTGGACCTGACCTAGGTCATTGGATAAAATGTTCATGGAAAGGGAAAATAATGGATGCTCTTAGATGCTGTGTGTTTAAATTGTTTACCAATGAGAATTTCTGCAATGTTTGGATGCTTAATTGAACTGACTTGCAATATTTCAATTTTGTAAAGACACAAGATGACCAAAATGGAGCTAATCCCACTCCATAATCAGGAAGTAGCCCCTAAACTGGAAGTTTTTGGTCCAACTCAATCACACATGGAATTGCAATTAGATGTTTGGCTGTCATTATTATTGAGAAGATTACCACTCAAATTTTTTCATTACTCATGTGATGAATTGCAATTCAGTTTGCCGAATCAACCAAATGCATCTTTAGATACTGATGGACGAATGATGATCATCCACTACTGTTTATTTTGAAAATCCTTAGGCCTATTTATTTATTCACCCTACTGTTTAACGGGGTGTCAAGTGAAGGGCAGAGAGCCATCCGCTTACCTCTTCTCATAAACCCCCGAACATCAAGCTTTTGCCTTTTATGGGTGAGAAACGGATGCATCCGTTGCGTTTCTTTATCTAACCCGAACATGGCATATATTTTAGAGTCATTTCACACAGTTTGCATTCTATTGTGTACTTACAAAAGGGATTCCTCCCAGCAGATATCCTGTTTTGAGCGTGTGTTGGGATACTTTCTATCCATCAGTGGGCGGTGGGAAATTTCTATTATACCAATTGGTATACCCCATCTTTTCCCTATTAATTTATGGGCGCATGCACCTGTTTGCATTCCAGGCATCTCCACGATGGCGACTGTCAGCCTTCCTACAACCTGCACATTCCGGAGCAGAAGTGCTCTCCCCAGCAGAAGTGCTGCCCCGCTGATCCACATCCCTTCTTCTTTGGGCTCTGTGAAGCATGTCTCCAAGGTGTTTGGCTTGAAGACATCTTCCTGCTTCCGGGCATCTGCAATGGCAGTGTACAAGGTGAAGCTGATCGGGCCAGAAGGCGAGGAGTGTGAATTCGAGGCTCCGGACGACTGCTACATTCTGGATTCAGCCGAGCATGCAGGCATGGAGCTGCCCTACTCCTGCAGGGCCGGGGCTTGCTCCACGTGTGCGGGGAAGATCGTGCAGGGGTCCGTCGACCAGTCGGACGGGTCCTTCCTCGATGACAAGATGATGGAGGAGGGGTACATCCTGACGTGCGTGTCGTATCCCACATCGGACTGCGTTATTCACACGCACAAGGAAGGGGAACTCTACTGAAAAATCTGTGGTTTGTTTGGAGAGGGAAACTGGGTTATGGATATTTTGTTATAGAAGAGTGTGTGGAGGAGACTCCTGGACTCTTTTTGTTCTTTCGTTTCTATAGATCTTGCTCATTTTCTCACCACTGGTTGAAAGTTTAGGATTTTATTTGCTGTTTTGGTGGCCCGCTTGCTGGACGTCAGGCATGACACTGATGGACATCCTCCATGGGGATGCTGCAGCTCAACGATTGCACCAACCATGCAATCCTATAAGTTTTAATGGTGATATGGATTTCAACTGCTGCACTTTTTTTTTATCCGGGTCCGTCCAATTTCAGGTAATTTGATTGAATAGTCTGATTGGTGCTCTACTTTGGCATCTTCACGGTGGAGGCTTGATGAATAGTCCATTACATGATGACATTGCCCAGGTATGATCCAAGGGCCTAGATGTGCTGACCAATATTTGTCTTGTGGACAGCTAATTGTAGCGCTCTTGTGAATCCATTCCCGGAGAAATTCAATGTCCCGTTTACCTGACGGCTAATATCTCGTTTGTTTGGATGCCTCTCCAAATATTCATCTGAGCCCTAAATGCAGTTTTGATGTAAATGGCAGTTGATGACTTGCATTTGGATGCAGCAGAGCTGTTTCATCTTCAGCATGACAAGCTTATTGATTTTCGGAACCTCCCCTTTGCGGAAGTGCATCCAAACAGGCTCTATAAATGACTTCCATCTCATTTTAGTTGATTCCGGTTGTGTGTTAAGAGGTGATCTTTCTCTGGTAAGGATTCAAATGATCTCTCTAATGTACAAGCTTGATCAACTAAAATGAGAGAAGATGATGCCAATAGGAGGATAATAATAATAAAAAGTTCACAGTAGAACCATTTATATCAAGATCATAAACTTGATGAGAGCTTGTGTGTGTGTGTGTGTTGAGATTTAGAGAATTTATAATTTATGGATGATTATTTTTTTCTCAGTTTGATGAAGATTGTTCCAAACCAGTCTTTTTGTATATGTCATTCGACGATTGATTAGAATGAATTGCAATGTGAAAAAATCGCACTTGTAATATTGTAATGAAAGAAGGCACCTGAAAGACTGATGAATAATGTACTTGGCTGGGTGGAGTGATAATTTCTTTTGAGATAATTGGTACCCCTTTGCTATGTTGGCCAGTGGTATTTGCTAACACACAACCACTAAATTATAACTGTCTTCATGGTGTTCAAATTGCGAGCTGTCCAACACCAATTTTTTTGAGATAAAGCAAATGAATATTAAAAGAAAGAAAGAATAAATAAATAAATAAATAAAACAGGGGATTATTGCTTGCCGGATATTGTGATCTACACTCCTTGCAAACGACTATCATGTAAGATAGGTGGGCCCCACGACAAGGGCCGCACCGTCTTGGGTAAGGCTGGGGTCTCACCTAATTGGCACCCATTCAACGTCGGGTTTACAAGCCCAACCTATATGGGAAATAGGTCAATTTAAACCCTGATAAATAACAAAATGTATATGCTGCACTTGATGAGTTTATAGGGTTGATTTTTGTGCAAGTGTTCCTTATGGTGGGGCCAATCAATTGTACCATGTACCTAATAAGTTAGAAGTTATCCACTAGGTGGACCATAACCTATGGTCCAACTGGTTAGACTTGAGAGAGAGAGAGAGAGAGAGAGAGAGAGAGAGAGAGATGCACCTTACTTGAGACCAAACAATACCTGCCAAAGATTGAGCTGGACTCAGAGAGATGGAGACATAAAGGTGCAATAATATAGCCTTTGGTGGGTGTCTCTCTCAATATTGAGTAGCCTCATAACAGATCCCTACAACCGATGGACGACTGTGACAGCAGCTGAAACATTAGGCCCAGATCCCCACAATTGATTTATCTACAGCCGATATGCCCGTCCATCTTAAAGTCTGATTTTGCAATGAATTTGAACACTGTTTGATCATGTGTCTATTAAATATCCACTTCATGGTCCCAATTGGACGGTTTAGATCTTTTGATCAAGGCAATTTTCTGTTTATACTTCATATTGTAAGGGACCCACTACAACTTGGATGGTCCTGATTAACATGTGCGCATGCTGGATCAGGTCAGGCCAACTTGGTCCGACCCTGGGCCCCAGTGATTCAATTATCATGCTTTTAATTTCAGGCCCGAAATGCTGTGTGGTCGGGTCTCAATAGAGAATTTTACAAAATCTGGGCCCGGGCCAGACCTGTGTTGTTAATTGGGCTTCAGGCCCAATCTTGACCTGAAAACCCGATGGGCCATCAGTGGATGAAGCTGATTTTTACATAACTGTTTCTCATGGTGGTGCCAATCTATTGAATTGGTTAGCAAGTTCAGAGTTATCTGCTGGGTGGACCATAACGTGTGGTTCAACTAGGGGTGTACACGAACTGAGTTAGCTCGGTTAGCTCTCTCGACTCGACTCGAAAAAGCTTGATTCGACTCGGTTCAAAGCTGAGTTCGAGCCGACTCAAGCTGATTTTTTGAGCTCGAAAAAATTTTGAACCGAGTTCGAGCTTGCCAGAGCTCAACTCGATTCGGATCAAACCCCAACTCGAATCGAACTTGGATTGAACTAGATCCGTGACTCGGTTACTCTGATATTGATGTTGCTCACCAAGTGTTTGATGAAATGACTCAAGGAAGTGTCGTCTAGTGGCAAGGAAGGTATGTATATGAAACAAATACCATTTTTTTTTTATTTTGATGTTGCCTATAAGGTATTTGATGAAATACTTGTTAACAGCCACTACTGTTTGCATACAGTGAGAAATTGGAAGTGCACTACATGTGTTTGTGAAAATGTCGCGGAGGTTTGATTTTGGCTCGATCTGGCCCGTGCTGCTGACCGAACCGAGCCAAGCGTCATGCTCGAGGACCGAACCGAGCCGAGTTCGAGCTGGGGTCAGCTAATGGCCGAGCCAAGTCGAGATGAGGCCATCTCGCTCAGCTTGACTCCGTGTACACCCCTAGGTTCAACTTGTTGGAACACATACACAATGTATGGTTCACCTGGCGGATAACTTTCCAGTTATCCAGTGAACGTGAAATCCAACGCTTTCAATAGGTTGGCCCCACAACGAGGAACATTATTTGCAAAAATAATCCTGTATACACATCAGGTGGACCACATCACAGAAAACATTGTTCAACCATTGGTAAATAGCAAAATACAAGTGCAGTCCTCTGGATCAGTGGACATGGTGATTTTTTCACAAGATGATTCTCAGGATAAGGCCCACCTATTGGAGTGGATGGACATCGCACTCAAATGAAAGGTTGGAAGTTATCCACTGAGTGGACTATAGCACAGGTCGAGCTCTGTGAGCCCCACTGTGATGTGGAACAGACATCCATCCCATTAATCAGATGTATCCTTCCATGATGAGCCATGGGCCTAAAAATCAGTTCAATATATGATACAGGTAGGCCACACCAAGGACAATAGTTGAGAGTGGATGCCCGCCCATTGAAACCTTCCTAATTATATACAGGGCCAGTGAGAGGTGGTTTAGACATCCGGCCCATCCATTGTGTGTGTCCCACTTGGATGAGGGATCACCAAATTTTAAACCATTCCAAAACTCAAGTGGGCCCCACCAAGTGCTTTAAGATGTTTTAGGCATGATTTTCCATCATTTCAAATGCAACAGTGTAAATGTCCACCGCACATCATGGTGGAGCCCACTGAATTAAATGCTAATTAACGTTAATAAATGATGCATATGGAAAAGTTAACTAAAGAGGGAGAGGAATTGCTGGATTGGGAAGGCCACATTATGGTGTTTATGTAAAATCCACCTCAGCCATTAGATAAGTCACCCCATGTTACACCCAGAGCTTGAAAATCAACCCTCTTTGTGCTTCAGGTAGACCACACGATCAAAAATAGTGTGTAGCGAAAGCTAACCCTCGAAACTGTTTTCTATGGTATGGCCCACTTGAATCATGTATGGGCTGGCATTTTAGGCATCAGGCCTACCATTTGGTGTGGGTCGTGTGGTGTCTAATGGTTGGAATGGATTTCACATGCTCATCATGTTGAGCCAGTAACAATCGAGGGTAGATATCTCTCCTAATTGTTTTCATTAGGGTTGTACATGAGTCAAGCTAGCTCGAAAAGCTCGCTCGACTCGGCTCGAGTCAATCCGAAAGGCCGACTCAGGGCCAGTCAAGCTTGTTTTCTAAAGCTCGAGTTGAGTTCAAGCCGAGTTCGATCATGGTGCATTTCAACTCGACTTGACTTGAAACTTGAGCTCGACTCGGCTCGAGTAATATATTTTAATAATATATATATATATATATAAAATTAAATATATATAATATGTTTAACTTTTTTTTCTTTTTCTTTTTTTAAAGTTAAAACTTCAAAGTTTTTACTAAAAAATCCTACCCAACCACGCTGGATTGAGTCGGGTTGGGGTTTGGGTTGGGGTGGGGGCTGGGTTGGGTCAGGTTGGGCACCAGGTTGAGTTGGGTGTGGGTTTGGGTCAGGCTGGGTGCTAGGTTAGCATATGAACAAACTTGACTTGACTCAAGTTAAGCTCGACTCAACTCGAACTACTAGCTCGACTCGGGATTGACTCGAAAGCTTTGACAAACAAGCCAAGCTTCAATGTTGAGCTCGAGGGCAAGCTTGAGCTCGAGCTCAAACTCGAGTATAGCACGGACGAGCCAAGCCGAGCTTGGCTCAGCTCGACTCGACTCGGTTCGATGTACAGCCCTAGTTTTCATTGGTATGGACCACTTGAATCACATATCGGCTTGATTTTTATTTTTTTTTCTTGCTCTGAGCCCTACATGGAATTACACATCCAATGATTGGAGTGGATCTCACGGTACACATCACAGTGGGCCCCAGTACAAAATATAGGGTGGGCATTGCTCTTGACTATTAGTTCTCATAAATGTGGGACGTTACTGAGAAGGAGGGACTGGATCATGTTATCTGAATTTCAATTGTCCATATTCAACTTGCAAGTGTGGCAGAAGCGATGAGAATTATTTATTAAATTTTAATTAGTGGACTCTATTTGATGAACAAACTACATTTTTGTCGGGTAAATCCTGTCACACTTACATAAGACTTAATGTCACACATCCTCACATCTTGCATTACACTGGATTGAAAGAAGAATTTGTGCTATTTAATACATAGCTAATTGGACCAATTTGAATAGTTCAAATAGTTGTGTCTATATATCCAAGAACTTTTTGAGAATTTATCATACGTGATGTGATTTCAAAATTTGAATGGTCCACATGATGCAACGCCCTATGAAACCCATGGGCCCAATTTTTACTTTGATCCAAAACTTTGGTGGTTCATGAAAAATAAAACAATTTCCTCCTTAGATTTGCATTTCTCTTTGCTATAGCCCAGCACAATTTTAGATCAGGGTGAAAATTTGTCCTTTGGGTTTCATGGGATTCTATATCACATGGACTGCTCAGATTAGACACCGATGACATGTGTACAAAGGTGTGCACATGCATAAGTCCCCCGGTGACCATGACTATTCAGTAGAAGAGGACGGTGATGTTCTTCCTTTATCCTCACACCCTCTACTCTACTTATCAGGTTCTTGGGTCCAGATATGGGGTCATGCTCATCTTGTAATAAAGGTAGGGATGTGAATAGGGTAGTGGACCCATAGCTAACTCAGTGAATCTGACCTGATCTTGATAGGTTCACATCTAACTACCCATTTTAAACCAGGTTATGAAATGAACCTGACTGGATTTCTGAACATGTCCTAGTTAGATGCAAACCTATCAAAATCGGATCAGATTCACTAGGTTAGCTATGGGCCCACTACCCTATTCACATCCCTACCTTTATTACAAGATGAGCATGACCCCATATCCGGACCCAAGAACCTGATAAGTAGAGCAGAGGGTGTGAGGATAAAGGAAGAACATCCACGTCCTCTTCTAGAGAGTAGCCCTTGATATTTAAAAAAAAAAGATAGAATCTCTAAAATGTGAATAGAAAGTGACATTATTATTAATTGAGAATTGCTTACTCATGCCCTTATATGAGCAAAATAGGTCCTAGATCTTATTTAAATCAAATTAGGAAATTTACCTGAAATATAAAAATTTACTCAAAAATAGTAAAAGATGTCAAATTCTACTTAAACTTCTGAAAATGCCGCCTATGAACCACAATGGTACTCTTAAAACCCTAAAGGAAGCAAAATTATTATTAAAAGTAATAAATTTTCACTTAAAACTTAAAATTGACTATCAAAACAATTGAATTTTGTTAAGACATTTAGGACCTGTTTGGATGGTAAATTGCGTAAAATAAGTTACTTATGCCACTAATAACTTATTTTAGTTTCTACTAATTAAGCACATAAGTATGTTTGGTAAACAATTTACTTATCACCTTCTCCTCTCTTTCGTCTCTCTTATACTTCTATTCAACAACTTATGAAAAGTAAAAAAGATTAAAAAAATTAACTAAAATGATTAAGTACTTTTAAGTAAAAAATTTATTTATTATTAATCGTAAATCAAACTTACTTATCTTCTGCTTTAAGTAGAAAAATAACTTATTTGGCATATCCAAACAGGCCTTTAGAAGCTAATGAACCTCGTCGGATTGACCAAGACATGGAACTTAGCATAGCTTTTCAAGATCATATTATATGCACACAAAAAATATCTGGCAGTCAAGTTATGGCCGTCGAAAGTTATAATATGTGTTTACGCTATATTTAATCATAAATTGAACCTTTTAATCAATTTACGACGCGACGATTATCAGCTATCAAGAAGTAAGGCATTTAGCTATTTACGGTATTGGCGACAACTATTTACGACAGATAAGGAAGGAACTCTTTTCAAAGAGTAAGAGCCCGATCGAATCAAAGAAAAAAAGAAGATTCCCAGCAAGTCTAGTCCTAGTCTCACTATTTTCAGCCATAGGAACCATGGTTTGCTAACCTAGCGGTTCAACCTAAGGTTTGGATGAGTCAACTCGGCCGAGTTACCAACTGGGTGACTAGGAGGAGTTGCACCCTGATTCATGCAACTCGGGCCTACAAGACACGGTCACCAGCAAGTAGGGTAAGGGTGTCATGGGCTGGGCTCGGGCCTTCAAAATCAGAATTTTGAATGGAGCCGGCCTGACAATCCGGCCGAAACAGTTTAAAATCCAAGCCAAGACCAAACCCAGGCCCGGCCCGTTGACAGCCTTACCAGTAAATCATGGGCCCACCAGGTAAACAGGATTAGTGACAGCTCATGAAGAATCGTAGAATACATCCCACTGTATTGCGATGTGAGACATTGTACTCCTCACCGCTGCATCTGCAGTCATTTTTGGTGATCCAAACCGTTCATTTGACGAGATGCATAGATGATAGTGCCTACCTCAAAAATCTTAGAGATCGGAGGACTATAAACTTTAGATCAACGGCCCAAAACATTGGCTAAGGAGAGGACGATCTATGTCCAAATCCAATGGAAAAGAATTAAATGATCAAAGCATTGAAATATCTATAATACTAGATTTTCACAATTGGGTAACACTATCCCCATATCCAACGGATAAGTCCATATTTTTGAATTCATGGATAAGAATCAACGGTCATAATGCCATAATAACTGTCGGCCATCCATGACAATTTTGAATGTTTCAAGGGCATTATTGGCAATCATGAGATCCAGCTAACATTGCCGGGATTGGGTCCACCAATCCTGATAACTTGAACTTTACACAAGGGACCAACCAAACAAGGACATGGGAAGAATAAAGTGCCTTTAGATAGATGATGAAAAGAATATATATATATATATATATATATATATATAAAATAATAATAATAATAATAATAATAATAACAAGAAAACAAAGATCAAATCACAGAAAGTGGGGCCCAGAGAATTAGAATCTCTCCCTTTCCCAATTGCAAAAAAGTGGGCCACACCTAGTGATAGTTGACCACTATTTTTAAAAGAGAACCTATCAACTACAGCTCAACTGTATGTTAACTTATCATGCAATCCTATCTTTTCCACCAATATGTAAATAAGTTGTGGTCCATTTGGGACATTATTATTGGGCCCACCATGAGCATTACCTAACACAAAATCCGACCGTCGGTTTGAGTCATCAAAAGATCATCATTTCAAAACTTAAAAAGTTCGACCTAGAGTCGAAAAGTTGATACTTTTTTGTTAATATAAATATTTAAAAAGTATAAATAATGTCGAGTAGTCAACTCGGGAATTTTCGAAAATTGAGTTTTAGTCGTCTCGGTGAAATATGATTGAGTTGACTCGAGCGAGTTAATGGAAAATTTCCTTAAGTTTCTAAACTAGGCAATGAACTTGGGTGAGTCAAATTGAGTTCTCTTTGAGTTTTTAAGTTATGTAATGAAAATCTGGTAGTGTGATTCAATGTACAAGTGTGGCCTACCCATAGCAAAAATTTCATTCATCATATAAATAAATAAATAAGGAAAGAATAAAAAAGTACAAAAAAATGTAAATGAAAACGAAAGAAAGGCTATATATTCCACATATAAATTTTACATGGATAAGATTAGTGGACCCAATCAATTGAGATAAAGTTTAAATGATGATGATAATGAATATAAAAATGGATAGAGATAAGTTATCAGTAGGCTCATTGTATGGAAACCTTATGATGCACCTAGTTGTATTTGGAGTCATTGGCATCATCATCTCTCATCCAGGCCGTCCATTAGGTTAAGTTGACGCTTCCTAAGCATCCGTGATGAGATTTATCTTCCCCAAACAATCTTGTTCATCAAATTTTCTAAATTTATAGTTTTGGGTCATGCAAATCAATATGATTTTTTCAAGGAAGCTTGTAATTAGTGCATGGAAAAGTTCCAATATTCCCATCCCACTATATAAGGAAATGGCATGTGTAATGCACGCGGAGAGAGGAGGGGAGAAAAGAAAAGTACGATTCAATACATTCTGACATATTATAATAAGATAAGCTGGAAACCTAGACAATAGATTTCGGTATTTTTCAATGAGACAAACGGTTTATGTGATAGGGCTTCCCTTGGATGGGGGATGCCCATAAAAACTCTAAGATTGAATAGTTTAATACTATGATTATACAAAGGTTATGCTTAAAGCAACATCGCTCGATCAAGAGTATCAATGGGCCAAGCTCGAAACAGTTCAAAATCCGGGCTGAGACCTACCCAAGAGGTCATATTATAATTAGGGGTGTACACGAACCGAGCTAGCTCGGTTAGCTCGCTCGACTTGACTCGAAAAAGCTTGATTCGACTCGGTTCGAAGCTGAGTTCAAGCCGAGTCGAGCTGATTTTTTGAGCTCGAAAATGAGTTGAGCCAAGTTTGAGTTGACCCTAGCTCGACTTGCCTCGGATCGAACCCAACTCGAATCGAACCAGTTTGGTGACTTGGTTACTTTGATATTGATGTTGCTTATCAAGTGTTTGATGAAATGACTCAATGAAGTATGGCTGGCGGTAAGGAAGGTATGTATATGAAACACATATAATTTTTTTCTTGATTTTTATGTTGCTTAGAAGGTGTTTGATAAAATACCTGTAAAACCACTGTTGCTATTTAACATGTAGTGAGATTTTGAAGGTGCAGTCTATGTGCTTGTGAAAATGCTGCACAGGAGAACTCGGCTCGATCTTGGCTTGAACTCTGCTTGAACTGGCCTGAGTTGCTGACCGAACCGAGCCGAGCTGAGTTCGAGCTGGGGTCAGCTAGGGGCCAAGCCGAGTCGAGTTGAGGCCAGCCCGACTCAATTCGGCTTGGTGTGCACCCCTAATTATAATAAATTGAGAAACAAAGGGAAAAGAAGGCATAGAAAAAGAGAAAGAAAGAAGGGTGCCAAAATAGTTACGATGGTAAGTGATACATTTTTACTTTTTCTAGAGATATGGCCCGCTTGAGCCTTATACCTTTTTGGTTTTTAAATATGATACAGTAAATTTCGGAAAGGCATCGTAGTGGACCCCGCAAAGCTTTCATTGCATGGGCTCCCTAATAAAACGTGCAACTTGCACATGGTAGAGCAGATAGTGGGCTCCTTGTGCATAGGATTGAAAGGTTAAAAATGCCCTCAGATGAGCAAGTACAATTCTTTGTCTGTTCTTTTAAATCTTAATGTTGTGAACTCTCCGACGGAATTTTTTTAAAAAAAAGAAGCAAAAATTCACGTGCCCACTACATGGGCACTCGAACTCATGACTTCAGTATTGAAATCCAGTGTCTCTACTGCTTAGCTGTGCAATCCGAACCCTCCAACAAAATAATTACGTGGGCAGAATTGTCGAAAATTGATTATTACACTGTATATAATAGTAGAGATAATGGTAATTAAATAGTAAGATCCTTTATTTTTAAGTAATCTTTAAATGGTCGGAAGTCATTGGATGGCCTGGATTTCCTTGATTGTTTGCTACCATGGATGAGTGAATGAAGATTGTTTCCTACCTGTCTAGATGAATTTGGCCCAGGCAAGGGCTCTATGGGGCCCACCATGATGTATGTGTTTGTCCATGATGTCCATCCATTTTGCAAGATCATTTTAGATATATGCACAAAAATGTAGGAGATCCGAGGCTCAAGTGGACCACACAGTGGGGATTGAACTTCCACCGTTGAAAACTTCCTAGGACCGTAGATGTTTTGATCAAGCCTTCACTAGGGTTTATGTGACCTTATGAACAAGATAGATAAGAAATATCATGGTGGGCCCAAGGAAGGTTTCAACAGTGGCATCGTTATTGCAACTGCTTAGTATGGTGAAGTCTACTTAAGGTTTGGATCTACCTCTTTTTCTTTTTTCTTTTTTACTAAGTGGACACCCACCGGTAAGGAGAAAATCTACTCTCAAGTCTTTAACAAGACTTCAATGAATGGTCTGTGAATAACTCAGAAAATCATTAAAAATCCAAATGGGCCAAGTTAGAAGGGCCCTTGGCACTTTTCGATAAAAACCGCCAGACCCAGTTGGTTAACGGATCTGGAACTTAACAAAATCAAATTCTAGCTGATTGTCTAAATTCCTTGTGAGCTTGGATTACGCCCTGCTTCTATAAACGGTCTCCAATCTACCTTAAAAAAAATAAATCCCGAACCGGTTAGAATGGAAAGGATTCTTAGAACCTCCCCAAATTAACTAGTGAATCCAGCAACATATCCAAAATCCAACAAATCATATCTAAGCAACCCAAAATACTGAATACTCGCTTTACATGACAAGTCATATGAAAAAAAATAAAAAAAGACAAAGTAGAACCTAGGTCATAAAATGACCAACGGTCCAAAAAATAATTTCATTTTTTTAAAAAAAAAAATTTGCACCTAACATCTGCCATATCATAAAAACACAGAAGGGAGCATATCACCTAACCGTTGGTCCACATGGCACATTTTCAACTTTCCTACTCTACACTTGATAACATCCAACCGTTAGTTATAAAATGACCAATAGTGGTGTCGGCAAAGGCTAGTGCCTAGGGCATCCAAGGTACCATGGAATCCAGCGCCGACAAGCAAATCAATCTGGAGAGAAAAAAGAGAAAACAATCAGTAAATGTAGAGTAGGGTTGGAGTTGGGGATATTCAACTATTCCTTTTACAGAAAAAATATATTTAACCTCCCATTTTCCTTCTTACATATCGGTCTAAATTATATTGTACTCCATACATCTTATATGCTCCCGCAACATTTTCTTTTTCTTGTCTTTACTGTACAATCATTTCTTTTACTTTTACTTTGCAGCCTACTTCGAACCATTGATTATGTGAAACAAGGCTAAGTTACATTTATTTTTCACTTGCCATGAGCTATCAAACAAGACTAGCTTACCTTTTCTTTAAGCTTGCTCTCAGCAACCACCAAATATACAAAGTAAGGTTAGGTTACATTTCTTTTACCTATCCTAAGCCATTAGGTCTTACACAAGAATGCTACTTTATTTAATTTTCTTTAACTTTGTTCGATCGCATAGTTACCATGAAACAATGCTAAATATAATAATATCGAAATTCCACGAACTTTTAAAAAAACTTTACAATCCCCGTAAAACAAAGACAGTAACAAAAAATGATACTTAACTCTTTCATTTTTTATCACCAAGGCCTTTATTTATAATTTATAGGGGTGTACACGAACTGAGCTAGCTCGGTTTGCTCGCTCGACTCGACTCGAAAAAGCTCGATTCAACTCGGTTCGAAGTTGAGTTCGAGCCAAGTCGAGTTGATTTTTTGAGCTCGAGCAGGCCCCAGCTTGACTCGACTCTGATCGAATCCAGCTCGGATCGAACTCGGATCAAACCAGTTTGGTGACTCAATTACTTTGCCATTGATGTTGCTCACCAATTGTTTGATAAAACGACTCAACGAGATGTGGCCGGTGGCAAGCAATGTTTGTACATTAAACAAATACCTTTTTTTTTTTGTTTTTTTTTTTTGTTTTTAGGTTACTTAGAAGGTGTTTGATAAAACACCTGCAAAACCATTGTATCCTACAGAACCATTGTATCTGTTTGTAAAGCAGTGGGTTTTTGAAATTGCAGTTCAAGTGTTTGTGGAAATGCCTCAATGGCGAACTTGGCTCGATCTTGGCTCAAACTTGGCCCGAGCTACTGACCGAACTGAGCCGAGCTGGCCAGTCAGGCTCGAGGACCGAGCCAAGCCGAGTTCAAGTTGAGGTCAGCCAGTGTTCGAGCCGAGTCGAGCTAAGGCGAGCTCGACTCGGTTTGACTCGATATACACCCCTAATAATTTATGATCACTTGAGTTAGAAAGTCTTACAAATTTTCTATTTTTAAATGATTTTATAATTTTTAGCCAATTATACAAGTTAAGGTTATATAGTTAAGAATATTTAAATAATTTTATAATTTATAGCCGACTATACAAATTAAGTTTAATTTAGGTAGTGGGGACTTCAAATAGTACAATACAGGGTGTCACTTCAACTAAATAGAGAAGAAAATGAAGAAAATCAAGAAAGTAAGGGCACCACTCATGGATATGAGAAATGCTCACACACAACTAAATGGACCATTCAAATTAGTCTAATAAGCTGTGTCATTTAATAAGCAGTTAATGTTAATAAATCTTTCCACATAGTTGATGAAAAGAAGTTGCTTGTTTGAGTGGGCCCCATTGTAGCATTACTGTGAAATCCACCAAATCAAGGTGAGTCACTGCATGTTACAACCGTTGCAAAAAGACCAGCCCTATCCCTGGTTCATGTGAACCACACAATTGGAACAAGTGTAGATAAGAAAGCTTACCTTCCAAACTCTTTCTTTTGGTGTGACCCACTTGAATTATTTATGAGACTGATTTTTAGGTATGATGCCTAACATTTGGTGTGGTAGCTAATGTTAAGAAGTAGATTTTACATTCTCATTACGGTGGGCCTTGTAAAAATTAAGGTTGGATGTCTCTGTCGACTCTCCCCACATGCTGGGGTTAAGAAGGGCCATCAGATGGGTTGTATCCGCACCGTCCATAAATTTTGCCATCCCATTTTATTATGTCAGCCCAAAGATGAAGTATATCCACGGCTCAAGATGGCTACAGGAGCTTTGGATGCTTGTGTGGTCCCTTCGTCCAGGTCTTCCTCACCTTATCAACCGGTTAGATTCCACATAAACATTCCAGTGGCCTAAATAAGTTTTTAATGGTGGGTCCACTTAAGATGGACGGCGTAAATGTAAGGCACATACATCTCGATGGGCCCCACAGTCGGCGATCCACCGACCTAGGTGGATCCGGGGATGCACCGAACCACCGTCTGTTATCTTGTTCCCAAATCAAAGGAGCAATTAATAACACCGCTGACATTGTCACAAAATTAACATTAAGACATATTTTCTTAAATAATTACAACACTACCATCCTGTATCTTCAATCTTTCATAAGCCCACACGCGTGTATAAGTCCATCCATCTACACGCCATCGCACGTGAGACCTGGCATCCGGAAATTAGATCCAAGCCATCGACTCAGGTGATTCCTATCATTCCATTTTCTTAGAAAAATCAGACCAATCCACTCTCATCAGGTGGACCACATTTTACAAAAGAACTGAACGGATGAAAATAAATTTAGCCAGGTTTTTTCTAAGCCGTCCGACTGTTTCAAATATTGTGGCCCAGCTGATGAGTGGAACGTATTGAATTCAGTTCCAGAAAATCTAAATGGATGGACCCACCTAATGGACGACTTAGATGTAATTCCTGCGTGGTAGAATATAATACCAAAAATGAGAGTCGTGGACCGCACACTGAAGATTAAAATCCCACCATTAAAAACATTTTGGGAGCCGCAGAAGTTTTGGATAAATCTGATATTTGTGTTTTGCTTTCATACATGTCTATCTGATCATATTAACAAGTTGAATGGTAAAGAAACCTACGGTGGTCCTTAGAAATATTTCAACGGTGAGCATTATTATCACCTATACTTCATGTGGTGTGATTCACTTAAGACCTAGATCTGCCTCATTTTTTAATATTACTTCTAAAATGATATGAAAAAATGGATGGACGGGGCTGATAAACCGATGCATCAAAGTAGGACCCTCAGAGCCCCAGACTGTTCTGAAATTAGTACAGCTGTGTAGTACCTAATCCACGTCCTTTGCCCGCAAGGGCCACATTTGTCTTTTTGTCTATTCGTTAGTGGATTTTGGCGTGGAATGCTGAGCAATCACCGACCTTTTCATGTGGTGTCGTACACGTGCGGCCTACTCAGAAATGCGTCAGCACTGAAAGGTGTCTCGCTTCAGGAATTTCAACGGTGCGCCTCGTTATCCCCACCGTTTTATGTGGACTAGGATTCGGCCGCCCTTTCTACGGTACCAGCATATGATGATCTGTCCTAGAAAACGTCGGTGGCCCCACGGTGTTGTACGTATTTCATCCACGCCGTTCATCCATTTTTACAGCTGATTTTCAGACATGAAGCCAAAAGTGAAGTGAATTGGAATTTCAGGTGGACCACACATAGGATACATCCGATAGTGGTGATTAAACGTGCAACATTAAAGGCTTCTTTGCAGCCACAGAAGTTTTAACGCATGCTTATATTTGTGTTTTCCGTCCATCTAAGGTAAGAGTGATCCAGTGATCCTCTCGATAAGCTAGATGGCAAATAAACATTACAGTTAGCCTCACTAAGTTTTTAATGGTTGGAGTTCGATTACCAATGTTTGCTTAGGTGTGTGTGTGTATATATATATATATATATATATATATATATATATATATGGAAAATGTCCTATAAGCAGGTCGAGTGCTGATAGCACATTATTCTTCGGATGGTAAAAATTTCATCTCTTGCACATTTTCTGCAAAAGTCTTGCACCCACCGTTGAAACCTTACTAAGGCTCACTATAATGTTTATCGGAGATCCAACCTGTTCATAAGTTAAGACATACATGAAAGAAGGGAAAACACAAATTTCAACTTGATCGAAAACTTTTGTGGCCCTTAGAAATTTTTAATGGTGGGCGTCACTCTATCTATTGTTTTTATGGTGGGTACATTCCAGCTTTGAATTTAGCTCATTCTTTGTCTCATGCCTTAAATTGATATCTCCAACTGAATGGACAGTATGGATATAACACATGTATTTATGGTGGATCCCAGATAACTTGGTGACTATCCATAGAATCCGTGTCTAGACGAGTTTATTACGACTTTTAATAGTACGCGTATTGTATCCTACCCCCACACAGGCAATAATCCATCTAGGCAAGGCTTTATGAGGCCCACCGTGATGTAAGTGTTTTATCCACGCTGTTATAAGATTTTCTCATATCGTTTTAAGTTATTATCTTAAAAATGAGGTAAGTCCAAAACTCTAGTGGACCACGACAAAGGAGGTTGCACTAAAAATGACACTCAATGTTGAAACTTTTCGAAGTGCCAGCGTTATGTTTCTTTACCATCCAACATATTCATAAGGTCATATAGATGTGAATGAAGTGAAAACACAAATATCAACTTGATCCGAAACTTCTCCAGCTCGTGAGAAGTTTTTAATGGTAAACGTTCAATCCCCACCTTATGGTCCACTTGAGCCCTTGACCTGTCTCATTTTTTAGTTCATATATTAAAATGATTTGAGAAAATCGTTGAACAGCGTGGATAAAACACTTACATCACATGGCCCACAGAGCCGTTGATCCGTCCGGGCAGGGTAGGACACAATCTGCGCTCAAGTGGATGTACGCGGATTCGATACGGACTGGTTGAGTAGCGAGTCGGCTATTGAAGTTACATCACCAAGTTTCGTAGGCCCCACTATGATGTATGTGTTGTATCCACACTGGCCATTCATTTTTAGATATTATTTTAGGGCATGAGTCAAAGAATTAGGTAGATAAAAATCTGTAGTGGACCCCACTATAGAAAATAGTGGGGAGAGTGATTCCCATCGTTGAAACTATCCCAATGCCCACTATAATGTTTATTTGAAATCCAACCTATTCAAAAGTTAAAAAAGACATGAAATAAGAGAAAATACAAATATCAGCTTGATCTAGAACTTTTGTGTCACTATCCTCATTATTTTTTGTGTTGGGCCCACTGGATCTTCGGATTTAACTCATTCTTTGCATATTACCCTAAAATGATATCTCCAAATGCATCCACAGTATGCCCCACCTAAGTTACCTAAGTTTTTAACACAAGGCTTTTTGCAGAAAGTAAGCGTGAGAGAGATAGAGGTTGAGGGGTATTTTAATAACAAGTTGCTTCTTCAGTTTCCCTATACAATCTCCCATCCAGTGAATTGTATAGTACCTTTTCCCATATATGTGTGTGTGTGTGAGTAATGCTCACACACAACTAGTTGGACATTACATTTTAGTCCAACTAGCTTTGCGTTTAATGAAAATTTTCTTCATAATTAATGTAAGTAAATGCTTTCATTACAAGGCTAATTTCTTTTTAGCATGGAAAAGTGGTCATGGCTTAGGTGGGCCATCATGGTGTTAATGTAAAATCAATCTATCACAATATCTCACTCCATGTTAGATCAAGGTATCAAAATTTATCCGCATCATTAGTTCAAGAGGACTACACTATTGGAGTAACCCTCCAAATAGTTTCTTCTTCTCCTTTTTATTTTTATTTTTATTTTTTTTTAAAATTTTTTATTTTATTTACACACACGCACACACCCCCACACACTCACGCAACACTCACGCCATAGTGGGATTTCACCACTTATGGATACTCGAACCCTTGACCGGGTTTTGAAACTCCTGAGAGTCTACCATCGGAACAAGAGTAAGGATCCCTCCAAATAGTTTCGCTTAGTGTGGCTCACGTGAATCATTTATGAGCCTAATTTTCAGGACCTAAGCTTAATTTTGGTCTGACATCTAATGGTTGGAATAGATTTCACAGTTTCATCATGATGGTCCCTGTAAAAATCAAGGTTGGATGTCTCTCTTCTAGTTATTCTCATTGGTGTGGGCCATCTGAATCACGGATTAGTTTGATTTATTGGCACTAGGCCTATTACTTGATTATATATCTAATGGTAGGAGTAGATCTCGCATACATATCAGGTTAGGCTTATAAAAAAAATCAGCGGTGGGATTACATGTAGTATCTGTTTCAAACACGCTACTATTAGGCGTAATTTAAGGCGGTGGTTAATGCCCGTAATGCTGGCGGTCAAGGGTTAGATGCTAAAGTAATGGTCTGTGAGCCCCACCATGACGTATGTGTTGAATCCACACCGTTCATCCATTTGGAGAGATCATTTTAAGGCATAAATCAAAGAATGATGTAGATCCAAAGCTCAAGTGAACCCCACCACAGAAAACAGTAGGAAAAATGATGCCCACTGTTGAAACCTTTATAGGGCCCACCATGATGTCGATTTGAGATCCAACATGTTTATAAGTTAACACAGATATGGAATAAGGAAAAACACAAATATCAGCTTCATTGAAAACTTTTTTGGCCTCGGTATGTTTTCAAGGGTAGGCGTGAAATCCCTAATGTTTTCTGTGGTGGGGTACGCTTGAGCTTTGGATCTGCCTCATTCCTTGTCTCATGCCATAAAATGGAAGGATGATGTGAATACAACACATACATCATGGTGGGGCCTACAAAACATTACCATAGGGCATTATCCCATAAATGAAGCAGATCCAATTATTAGGTGCATGGACCATAACATAAGAAACAGTGGTGATTAACCGCCCCACCATTAAAAACTTCTTAGGGCTCACCTTAGTGTTTCCGTAGTGTTTATTCACCATCCAATCGGTTGATAAATTCACATAATCTTGGATAAAGGAAAAAAATTAAATATCAGGTTCTTTTTTTTAAATTTTTTTTAATTTTTATTTTTTACACACACACACACCCCCCACACACTCACGCTAGTGGAATTTCACCACCTATGGGTACTCGAACCCTTGACTTGGAGTTGAAACTCCTAGGAGTCTACCACCCGAGCAAGAGCAAGGACCCGAATTAATTATCAGCTTGATCTAAAACTTTTGTGGCCCATTAATGGTCAATCACACTGTTTCTTATGGTATGGTCCACCTGATAATTGGATCTACTTCATTTTTGGAATAATGTCTAGCTTTGGATATGATTCAATTTTGGGATCATGTCTTAAAATGATATGTAAAAATGGATGGACAGCGTGGATAATACATAATAGATATACATGAATGCACAGTGTTTCCTATGGTTTGGTCCACTTGAGCTTTGCATATGATTCAATATTTGATCATGTCCTCAAATGATATCTAAAAATGGATGGACTGCGTGGATAATACATATACATGACAGTGGGCCCACAAAGTTTACTCATTATGCTAAAGCGGGATTTGAATTGGTTGGTGACCTCAACACCCGCCACATACTTGATGTCAAAGCTCCGTGGGCCCATCATGATATATGTGTTTTATGCGGCTGTCCATCAATTTTTCCAGCTCATTTTTTGCTACGAGACCAAAAATAAGGAAGATCCAAACCTTGGATAGACCACAACACGGGATCCAAACTTGTTGGGGACAAAAGTTTTGGATCAATATTGTTTTCCTATGGTGGGGCCCACCTCAGTGATGTGATGCATATCCACATCTCCCATCCATTTTTCCATCTCATTTTGTAGCATAGGACAAAAAATGAAGTAGATCCAAATATCACGTCTAGAGCTCGGCATGGGACGACTCAACTCGGCAAACTTGACCCGTGTGACTCGTTTAGAACCTACTTGATCTGAACCAAGTGGATGAGTTAATTCGATTTGAGTTGACTTCTTCCAATCCGAACTCAAACCGAGTCGAGTTCAAGTCACCTAGTGACTCGACTCAACTCGATTCGAAATCCAACTTGGTATTGGCTTGACTCGTACATATATATATTAAAAAAAGAAAAACTAAGTTTTGAATTGACGAAGTGGTTGCACAGGAGAGGTTGCAATTTTGGCAAGTGAATCTATGTTTTGAGTTTTGATTTTATCACGTGGATACCCTCAGCATCCGACCTGACTCGGTACCGACACAACCCGTCTCTGTACTTGTGATTGGATCAGACTCGTCTAGATTAGTCCATGCTAGACCTGGGCTCCGATTCGGCCAGGCATGCTGACTTGGTACCGGGTCAGGTCGAGTTGGGGTCAGGCCTATTTCAAAACCAGATTAAGTCAGGTCACCCATAACTCAGTCTGACACAACTCGATGCCCAGCTCTAATCACGTCGGCCATACCACATGAAACATCATTGAATGATTGTCATTGTTGAAACCATCATAGTGTCAATATTAGCTTGATCCAAAACTTTTGTGTCCCAACCAAATTATTTCATGATCAATCACCTTTATCTACATCTGTGTGACATTATTAGAAGTTTGGATGGTGACTAAACATTATGGTAGACCCTAGGAAAGTTGTAATGGTGATCGTTCAATTATCACTATTTCCTATGGTATGGCCCACCTGAGATTTAGAATACCTTCGTTTTTGGGCCATGTCCTAAAATGATCTGGAAAAATGGATGGGTGGCGTGGATATACAACACATACGTTTAGGTGGGCTCCACAGAAAAATTCAAATGGAACTAGTCCTTCAAGCGGGCTTGGATTCAATTGGTCAGTGATGGAAAGTTGTGTGGGCCTCATCTTGATGTATATGTTTTATCGACTATGTCCATTCACCTTATGACATCATTTTTGGGATTGATCCCAAACTTGAGATAGATCCGAGTCTACGGTGGACCACACCAGAGGATAGTAGTGATTGAAGAACGCCCGACATTAAAAACTTTTTGGGGCCCACTTTAATTTTTTTTTTTGCCATCCAACCTATTGATTAGGACACACAGACCTAGATGAAGGGAAAACACAAATATCAATTGGATCCGGAACCTTTGTAGCCCCCAAACAATTTTTAATGGTAGGCGTTCAATTGCCATTATGTCCCTTGGTGTGGTCCACTTGAGATTTGGATTTGGTTCATGCACTGTAACTATGTTGTAAAGTGGATGGACGGAGTGGATAAGACATATACATCATAGTATTATGTGAATTTTTTTTTGTCCACATAACACTCCATTTTCAATCATGCCTGTTGTCAAAAGAATGAGCTTTGCTGTCATGTGCCAATGAAAAAGGGATTCTGTTGACTTCAATAGATCATGCATATTTCTGTGTTCTTGAGAAATTACCTTTTAAAATTACTTGCTTTAGATTAGCAGAATTTTATTATTATTATTATTATTTAAAGAATGGAGAAGAAATGTTCTTATAATGTGTAACTATTTTTAGTAGATGTGTAGCTATTTGGATTTTTGCCTTTTGTTATTTGGGTATTAATTCCATTTGAATTTTTGCCTTTTTCATTATGTTCTTCTCCATAGGCCCGCTTGGTCAGGGTATATCGTTAATGTGGTCAGATTGGCACTTGCGGAGAAGCACTAGCTGTCCATTACAACAAACTCGACAATGAAATTATCAACCACTACACATAACACTCTTCATATTATCCTTATCAATGTCGATTCCTTTCTTAGTTAGTATAACATTACGTTTGATTTATAATCAAAATGAATATCTTACGTTTGCTTTACTATTCAACATAATTTGTATTTAAATATCCTTACCTTACTTGCTTTAAATGAATAGATAGCTAGCAAGGACGTCCAAACCCTAGTCCCAGTGTATCAGATACCTCTCCTCTTGATGTAGAAGGAGAGGACACAATTACAAATAATGTGACTGAAGATTCAAAAAAACAAAAGAAAGCAAAACTGCGGAGAAAAGATCATATGCATGGTTAGATTTTGAGGAAGTCATCATTCAGGGTGTTGTGAAGATCAAATGTCTACATTGCAAAAGTTTATATGCAAAGAATTCAGATGGGACAACAAGTCATTTAATTAAACATCTTAAGATTTATAAAATAAAACCTAAGAACCTGGGAAAAAGGCTAACAAATACTTTTCCTTACTTCATCTGAAAGGGACAAGTCTCAAGCCAAATTCTCTAACTACAAATTTGACAAAGAAAAATTAAAATAGTGATCTTAAGACCTGTGATTATCAAAGAGAAAACCATTCACAATGATAGAAAACAATGTTTTCATGAGATTATGCAAAATTTTTAATTCTAAATGTGAGAAAATCTCCTGTGTAATAGTAAAGAGGAGTGCACGAAGATATTTGAGTTGGAAAAAAATAAAGTTGAAGACTCTTTTAACATCAGTTTCGTGAGTTAGTTTGACATCGTATTTTTGGATGGCTTCGAAGCAAAGAAAGAGTTATATATCGTTGGCCGCCCACTATGTTGATGCAGAGTGAAAATTATGCAAGATAATTTTAAACTTTCACCACCTTCCTCCTCCTCAAAGTGGCATGAACATCTTTAATTGTATTTATAGTTGTCTTGTTGAGTGGGGCATTGTAAATAAAACTTCTGCAATAAACTTACATAATACATCCGCAAATAAAAATGCCGTTGCAATTCTATGAAAAACATTTGAAGTTGTTGGAAATTTATATTTTGGATAAAAATATTTCAAGTGAGGTGTTGTGGTCACATATTCATCTTAATTGTAGTGGAAGGGCTTAAAACAATTGATAGGACAATAGAGAATATTCGAGAGAGTGTTAAATTCATTATGGGTTCACCTTCAAAGTTGAGCATATGTAATGAAACAATCCAATGGTTGAATTTGAAATCACAGAAGACGTTAAAGTTAGATATATGTACATGTTGGAATTTAACTTATGAAATATTGGATCGGCCTTAGAGTTGCAACAATTATTCCCTCACTTTGCAAATCGCGATAAAAGTTATGTCTGACTGCCTTCTTAAGATGATTGGAAAATGGCTAGAAAGGCATGTAAGTTTCTTAAGACCTTTTATCAATGTATCAAAAAAAAATTCAACAAAATTAGTATCCTATGACGAATATGTTCCTTCTAGAAGTTTGTAAGATTAAAGATATTTTACAGAAACGAGATAATGAAGGTCTAACTTTTTCCCAAATCATGACATGATAATTATTGGGGTGATTGCGGGTAATGACCACTGCAGTTGTTCTTAATCCTCGGTACAAGAAGGAAATAGTTAAATTATGTTTCACTAAGATTTATTTTGCAAATAATGTTCAAACAGAGGTCTCTTTGATTCATGATTCACTTAATGAGTTATTCAAAATTTATGTTGGTATTGTGGCTGAAACACAGAACAAAGAAGCTCCTCCTCAAGTTGGGCCTAGTGCATTAGTAAAAGATGATTCTGATTAAGATGTCGATGATTTCAATTTCTTTTCGTTCTTACAAAATGAAAAAGTAATGGAATAGACAACTAAATCAGAATTAGACTTGTATCTTAAGGATCCTCATGCAGTTGTCTATAGTTGGCATCATGGTCATGGTGGAAGATGAAATAAAGTGAGAAGTTATACCCAACATTAATGATGATGGCATGTGATTATTGTCAACTCCAATCTCAACTTTAACATAAGAAGCTGCTTTCAGTATGAGTAGGGTCGTAAGCAAGCATCATAGCTCACACAAAAATAATTGAGGCCCTCATATATTGCCAAGATTGGTTGCATCCGCTTTAGGCAGGTAGTAATTATGACTTTAAAGAGGAGGATAAAGACAAGCATGAGGGTCAATGCGGGATTGCGTCTGCATGAAGGTCCCCTTTTTACCTACATTGAGATATTCCTTGCATTGCATGTAATAATTACTTTACTCATAACCTTTTGTGATTAGGAACTTTGAGACTCATATATGCTTGTGTTTTAAGTCGTAACTTTTTATTCGTTGTTATTGTCTTATGAAGCATAGCTTAAGTAGACCATACCATATAAAGCAGCGGGACAATGGTTACCACCATTGAAACATTCCTAGCACCCACCATTATGTTTATTTCACATCCAACCCGATGAGTGGCACAGTTCTGGTGAGTCACACCTGATTAATGGCTTGATGAAAGATGCACATCATGGTCACCCCATACACAAATCTATAGTTGGCATTCCATTCCTTAGATATTGTTCATTATTTTGCTCTATATATTAAAGTCAGAAATGTAACCTAATAGACAAACGCGATCTCCTAAGGGCTATGGAAACACCGGCTTTGGTGAGGCCTGATCATGTGCCCCACCTTGATTTAGGTGTTGTATATCCACGCCATTCATCTATTTTTTTAAAATATCATTTAAAGATATAAGCCAAAAATGAATCAGATCCAAATCTTAGATGGACCATACCATAGGAAACAGTTGTGATTGAACACCCACCATTAGAAACTTTCTGGGACCATCATGGTATTTATTTTCCATCCAACCTGTTAATAAGGTCACATGGACATGGATTAAGGGAAAACACAAATACCAGCTCGATGGTCCACTTGATATTCGGATCTACTTCATTTTTAGTCCCATGTCTTAAAATGAGCTGGCAAAACAAATGGGTGGCCTGGATACAACACTTATATCAAGGTGGTCCCCACTGTGACGGCCACGGATGGCAGGAAAGGAGGATTTACTGCTGGATTCGGCGATCCAACATCTCGTCCTCTCTCTCTCTCTAGGCCTGTTTGTTTTTCAAAGAAATGGTAAATACCGGGTAAATGGTAATAATTATTTCCCCTCCGTAGTTGCCGCACACTTCCCCGTAATTGATTTGACGGCCTACTTTTTGGAGGTAAGAGTGGCAAATATTGTAAAACATTTGTGGGTCCCACCATGATGCATATCATATATCCACACCGTTCATCCATTGTGTCAGATAAATTTATGATATAAGCCAAAAAATGAGGCATATCCAATGCTCAAGTGGACCACGCCATAGAAAAATGTGAATTAAATACTTACAGTTAAAAACTTCTTGGGGCCATTGTTTCTTTTGGTATGAGTCAGTTGAGTGTTGGATCTAACTCATTTTTCTCCTCATATCTCAAAATGTTGTGATAAAATGGATGGACAGAACAGATATATCATATAATCGAGATGGGGTCCTAAAATGGCCACTACTACTTTTGAACCGGTTTCCAAGAAGTGAAATTCCCATGAATATTCAAACAGGCGAAACGGTAATAATCACCCATTTCCAAGGTATTTACCTTTTCTCGGTGAAACGATGAAAATCAAACTGGCCCATTGTGTCTCGAGCCCATCTCAATCCCGTCCGCAGTCCATTGTACAGACTGTGGGATGGGATCGAAGATGGGTTGAAATGGCGGGAGTGGTGGTGAGAGGTAAATGTCACGGCCCAAACCCGGGGACGGACAGCTTCCGTGATGCCCCGAATTCGACACTCGACTTCCATACACCAAGTCCCGAGTTCGGCGCACCACAAGGAAGATTTCTGACTGAATTTTTTTTATTTATATACATAGTAATACCTGAGCATGAAGATCCATAATCAAACTACCAAACAACACTCTCCATCATAAGTCCCGATGGTTATAAGTATAATGCTTTACAAAATATACGTAACGTCAACATTGCCAAATCGAAGAATAGATGCAATGCATCGAGAAAGCTAAGTCTTCCAAGCTACTCCAACCCTTGATGAATTAGATAGATGGTTGAGATGGAATTGATGGTTGAGATGGATGGAAGGGATGTGATTGATGGCCCACCAAGATCAATCCTCTCTCTTTCTCTCTAATTGTGGAAAAATGGTGAAAGGCTAAGGGGTGGAGGTGTATTTATAGAGAAATGGATAAACTTTTGGTTAAGTTAGGCTAATGTGATTAATATTAGCTTAGGCTATAATTTTGATAATTAATTCATGATTTGTAATTAATGGTGGATTAAAGAAGCATGGGATGGCATGGTTTGATGATGTCATACATGAGGTGTGGCATGGAGAGATGTTGACTTTGGGGAGCACATGAGAGATGGGAGGTATGGGTGTATGACATCACACACATGGGTAGAGATTCTCTCACCCATGTGTGGCATGTACATGTGTGCATGACATGTGTTGTGCACATGTGTGGAATGAAATACATGGTGCCATACGCACATGATACACTTATTATTCTTCACGGCGTATCTCACTAACGGAGTATCATACCGACGCACGGGTGGTACCTCCACGATCGCAGCGATGGGGCGGTCGATATGAGATAAGTTTCGAGGTCTTGGGATTCTGGTCAGTTGAGTGTATACTATGAATGATCAATCCATGTCTAGCTAAGGGCTTCAATCATCATAAGCATGGAAAATAGTACCGAATGGACCAAGTGTTACAATCTACCCCCCTAATAAAAATTTCGTCCCCGAAATTTCTAGTTCAAAGCACACTATCAAACTCATAACATGAAATCCAAACATACATATCACCATATATATCAAACAATCATCCATCAAACTCTAAAGGGTATTGCTCACAGCTATCTCCCTTATGCCAAGGTACTAAGTATATTATCTAGGTTCTCAAATAGAGGATCCTGTTTTGACTAGGTTCTCAAACCGGGAATCCTAGATTCATGTCTCTAGATTCATACAAATCAGGGGTACTAATAACATCTAGGTTCTCGATCAACGACGCTGGGAGACATAGTTTAAGTTCCTCTATGTTTTCCACTTGCGGACTTTGCTCGTAATTGATCCCAAATCTTATGCTCTGATACCATCTTCTGTCACGGCCCAAACCCGGGGACGGACAGCTTCCGTGATGCCCTGAATTCGACACTAGACTTTCATACACCAAGTTCTGAGTTCGGCGCACCACAAGGAAGATTTTTGATTGAATTTTTTTTATATATACATAGTAATACCTGAGCAGGAAGATCCATGATCAAACTACTAAGCAACACTCTCCATCATAAGTCCCGATGGTTATAAGTATAATGCTTTACAAAATATACATAACGTCAACATTGCCAAATCGAAGAATAGATGCAACGCATCGAGAAAGCTAAGTCTTCCAAGCTACTCCAACCCTTGATGAATTAGATGGATGGTTGAGATGGAATTGATGGTTGAGATAGATGGAAGGGATGTGATTGATGGCCCACCAAGATCAATCCTCTCTCTCTCTCTAATTGTAGAAAAATGGTGAAAGGCTAAGGGGTGGAGGTGTATTTATAGAGAAATGGATAAACTTTTGGTTAAGTTAGGCTAATGTGATTAATATTAGCTTAGGCTATAATTTTGATAATTAATTCATGATTTGTAATTAATGGTGGATTAAAGAAGCATGGGATGACATGATTTGATGATGTCATACATGAGATGTAGCATGGAGAGATGTTGACTTTGGGGAGCACATGAGAGATGGGAGGTATGGGTGTATGACATCACACACATGGGTAGAGATTCTCTCACCCATGTGTGGCATGTACATGTGTGCATGACATGTGTTGTGCACATGTGTGGAATGAAATACATGGTGCCATGCGCACGATACACTTATTATTCTTCACGGCGTATCTCACTAACGGAGTATCATACCGACGCACGGGTGGTACCTCCACGATCACAGCGATGGGGCGGTCAATATGAGATAAGTTTCGAGGTCTTGGAGTTTCGGTCAGTTGGGTGTGTACTATGAATGATCAATCAATGTCTAGCTAAGGGCTTCAATCATCATAAGCATGGAAAATAGTACCGAATGGACTAGGTGTTACAGTAAATCTTCGTGCAAAAAACCTATTATAAATCTCGGTTATTGTGTAACGAAGATGACCATTACAGCCATCACCGTTGCCATTGCGAGGTACGTCTTCTTCCTCCCTCCCGGCATGAAATGCTGTCATACATCTGTAAATCCTTCATGCATGTCAACCCACCTGGCTGTGACAGGGCCATGGCCTTCTAAGATGCATGTCCGGTTCTTCAGGTTTCTGCCATGGCCTCCATTACGACTGTTTGTGCATCAAAGACGTTGTATTCAATTCAATATAGCAGGATTTTAAGTAATTACTTTGCTCATGGTTTCTGGAATTTGGGGGTTTTATGATATCTGATTTCTAGTGTATTGAGGTATCCAAAAAATGGGGGTTTCTGGATTTTATGGGTTTTTGGTTAATTTGAAATCAATTTTCTCATCCACAAAGACTGTTTGTGCTTCAACGACGCTGTATTCAATCGATGGGTTTGATTTTTCGAAATTAATTTGCTCATGGTTTCTGGATTTTGGAGGTTTTGTGAAATCTGATTTTTACTGTTCATAAGATCTCCAGACAACCCCCATATTTTGGATTTTGGGCGTTTTGGCTTAATGTGAAATTGATTTTCTCATCCAGGAGGACTAATTGTGCTTCAAAGACGCTATATTCAATTGATGGCTTTGATTTTCCGAAATTAATTTGCTCATGGTTTCTGGATATTGGGGGGTTTTGTGAAATCTTAATTCTACTGTTGTTAAGATCTCCAGAAAATAGGGGTTTTTGGATTTTGGGGTTAATCTGAAATTGATTTTCCACCATGGATGATAGTCTGGGCTTCAAAGACGTTGTATTCAATTGATGTGTTGGATTTTCTGAAATTACTTTCCTCATGGTTTCTGGATTTTGGGGATTTTGTGAAATATGATTTCTACTGTTCCTGAGGTAGTAGGAAAATGGGTAAAACTGAATTTTGAGGGTTTTGAGTTAATCTGAAATCTAACAATGTTCATTTCCAACTGACCTATTGCTTCCATTTCCAACTCAGGGGTCATCTCTGACTGTTGGATTCCAATATCTATACACAGTTCATCTAACATTGTTCAATTCCAATATATATACACAGTTGGATTCCTTCAGGATATTTCAACTACAGTGATCTTGTATACCTAATGTTATAAGTAATTTTTGGAAAATCTGTTGGTTACTCGCAGCCTGGTCTTTGATATCCACCCTTGGATTAGATAAAGATCTCTGGTACAATCCATATTATCTATCTTACTTTTCTCTGTTCTCATTCATAGCATTTTCTAATTATGGCTGAAATTGATAAAAGAATATTATAGACGACTCTGTACCATGTCACAGAAAAATGGACATTGCAATGACTATCGAATGAAGTATTATGTTATGCACTCTGCTATCGAATGAAAAATAATTATTTATATTTGCTTTGTTGGAATAGATTTTTATGAAACAAGTTATTCTGTCAGTATGGTATTGGATGAGACCTGTTCAGGCAAATCCATCCAGTCATCATATGCAAATGGTCAACCATTTAAGTGGACACTTCTCGCTTCTCATGAGTTTGAACAGGAAAAATTGCCAATTCTGGTTTACCTTGGTTGCACCATTGAGTCAGATTTGACCTTCACTATTTGAATATATGTTGTGCTATTTAGCAGTGGCAGTTATTAATCAAAATTTGAGATTTCTGGGTGCTATTTGTAATCTGAGTCTGGACACATTATTTTCATATTTTCCAACAAACAACTTGACCTCCAATGTGCATGTATCATGTCATTCAAAACCTGCTATCCCTAGAAGAACAAGCTTGCTTATTTATTTTTTCCTCATATTCCAGTGTTCATTTTAATGAGTTTTAGACACTTGATTCCTTAGTTCTTCTTATTTGACCATTCCAGCGGGTTGAGTGACATTAGTTAACAGTCTAGCAATTCGTCTATATGTGGGTTTCTTTGATGACTCCAAAGGTAATCAATATCCTTCTACAGTTATGTGTTTCTGTTCTTGTTATGGATTTTGGTGGCTACTCATATTTTGTTGTCTGTGCTCAAATCATCTTCTTAGCATTGTGTTTTAATCTGCTATTGTCATTTATGCATCCTATGACTATGAGCACATTTATTGCAATTAGCTGTTGCTCATTTTTTAATGAAATTATTGCAGATCAAGTAACATCAGAGAGCAATATACCACCGTCTCCTCAATGGTTGTATGATAAGCCTAGTCATATTAAGACCAATCTTTCTGCTTCATCAGGGTTATAGTTCTGTGAACATTTCTGTTTTAAATACATTTGCCCTTTGACAATTTGTTTTTTCATATTAACTTCTGATTGATGAGAGAGGAAAATGCTCTGATATTTTCAAATCTTAATCAAGTATTATCAAAGCCATGATAGCCATTCCAACAGGAGAGATGTATTTCATATAGATGTGACTAAAGATGTGACCAGAATTTGTTGCGTTGGAGGCATTTTTAGATCCTGATATGCAATTTATGAAAAGCACAAAGCACTAGTTGTTTAATTTATTTTTCTTTTTCATTGCAAGATTGATCCTTTAGGACCCAATATTTCCTTTTATTTAATTCTGTTGATGCTTTAGATCTTTTGTCATTTTGATTCTTGTAAAATAAGGTGTTGTTATTCATGTCTTTTCTTGTCATCAACAACTTTGTTTTGGATAAATGGAAAAGTTTTGTTGAAAGAAAGAACATAAAAGATTTTTTTTTTTTTTTAATTATGATTGAAGGTTCTTGCTGATGACATCTCTCAATCAAGAAATATCTCTATAAAATTGTTATGGATTCTGTCAAATATTCTTTTTCTCTATAGTATTTTCTTGGATTCCGTTAAATCTTCTTTTTCTCCGTAGTATTTTCTTAGATTATGTTGAGATACATTTTACCTTGAATGTTGATTCTAGAGGCATATATTGTGTCTAAAATTTCAAAAATAAGGGTATGCTTCAAGCTAGCTTTAGTCTGTATTATCTAGTATTGAATTGAATTAAAAAATAACTAGTCCATGGACCGTGCTAGTCCATGGACTCTGTACCATGCCGATGGGTGGGCCATATCAAGAGGAGGCATCCAACAGTTGCTCCAACATGCCTCCATACTAGAGCCCAATTACAGGTATGAATGTGTGAATGGAGATACAAATGCAATGAACTCTTTTCTTAGGAGTACTGGTGTCTTGAGTAATTGGGTCTTTAAATTTCACCTCATGGAATAGTACATTCTGTTGTTGTGGTTGTTGTTGTTGTTGTTGTTGTTGTTATTTTTGTTATTGTTGTTGTGTGATTGAGAGAGAGAAGGGGTTTATAGCTGTTTTTTCTGGTTTTTTTTTTTCCCCTCTCAATCAACGTCTGGTGTGGACATGGATTATGAATCTAGCTATATGAAACTTGAAAACATCTCTTCGTGATGTGCTAATTTTGAATTAGGAAATGATCCAGTGTCTGGTACAGTCCTACATTGGAATGTCCTTGCCGGATCAATGGCCCACAAACAGGCGGGTTAGAGAAAACACAGAGACATTCTACATACAATCAAAGGAGAAAGAAAAATAAAAGACAAATGCTCAATGGTTTGGTTCTTTGAAACTCAAAGATTTTTTGGGCAGAACCATTCCTGTGGGGTTTATCAGATCAACGGTTTGGATCATCGAGACATGGGCCCCACATGTAGGGAATTGGGAACTTCAGCTTTCTCTTTATGTTGGTAAAGGGTTAATTTTTGATTTGATGTAAAACTAACTGATAATTTCAGTTTTTCCTTTAAGGTTCGAGACTGTTGGGGCACCATGCATCCATGATTTGGCACATCAGATCAATGGTTTAGATAACCAAATCATGATCCCCCACATCTATAGAATTCTTCACTACATAAAACTAATACTATAGCTCCATAAATTGAATTGGCTCAGTCACTAGAAAACTCAGTACTGGGCCTAAATA
The DNA here is from genome assembly GCF_029962835.1 of Magnolia sinica. Classification (NCBI taxonomy): domain Eukaryota; kingdom Viridiplantae; phylum Streptophyta; class Magnoliopsida; order Magnoliales; family Magnoliaceae; genus Magnolia; species Magnolia sinica. The sequence continues at coordinate 22,801,864 of NC_080591.1, read as the reverse complement.
TATCTAAATCAACAGGATCCATAACTTATGCAGGCCAGGCCCCATGAACTTACTAGTTTTTTGAAAAACTTTACACTGTTTGCATTTATGTAGACCATTGGAATTGTTTTCAAATCAACTCATTGATTCTATATACCATTCAAGTGATCAAGGGTTTTCAATTACTAGTTTGATTTACATATACAGATTGTGAGCCCCATATAGATTAAGTGTTTCACATACCATCTACAAGCAGGTGTTGTTGATGATTTCAGTCCTTATACTAGTTATGTTGTCACTAAGAAATCTATCAATGACTATATCTTTAGTTAAATCATAAGTAATCAAGTCTGTCTCATTACCTTCATTCATATCCTTCTTTCAATTTTAACACTCATCAAATGAGTAGTACAGCTGGAATAGAATGGATACAATGTTGTTAGCTACATTTTTTATTTCTTATACATTGAGTTTTTTTATGAATCTTAGAATATATGTTATACAATGCAAGTGTATAAGTTGATGGTTTCTGTATCAATGTTTTTTTTTTTTTTTTTACTTTGTTATGAAATGCAAAATCAGGTGGCCACTTTTTCTTATGATTCTTAATTTTAGACCAAATGATCGGTCTTTAGAGGAATTTGTGGCGAAAAAGGTTATAGTCTGTGAACATCAGGTATCACCATTTTAAGCTTGCTTTATACAGCAGTCTTTCTTTCTTTATTGCATTTTCTCACAAGGGTCTTAGACCATGAGAGCTTTTTTATGTATAAAAGATAACCCTTACCAAAAAATAGAATAAGAACAAAAAGGGAGTCAGATATCTCAGAATAGAAGTATGCAAAAGAATGACCACCAAAAGAGAAAAACAGAACATCTCTGAAGAAGAAATGAAAAAAACCTTGCTTCTCTTCGGGTTTCCATCTCTCATTGTTTCAGTATTTCATCATACAAGTCCCCCTGCTGGGAATTTCTTGCCTCCCCCCCCCCCCCACCCCCCCCCATTTTTTCCTTCTCTTGGGTATTTGGTTTATGGGTCTTTCTTGACATGGGAAAAAGAAAATGAAAGGAGAAATACAGCTCGGTATATTGTGCTTTTCCCTTGTATATGATTTTTGCCTTTTGCGTCTTGCAAGAAACCAGAGGAAGATAGAATAGAAGAAGATAACTTCCTCTTTCTTTGCTTCTTCAGTAGAAGAAAAGACGGTTTTAAAAAAAAGGTTCAGTTAGTAAGAATGAAAGAACGATCACGCCCTCTCTATTTCTGTGGTGAAGATTGAAGAAGACGAAGCTCAAAATGTTTTAAACAAATGATGGGTTTTGTCATAAAAGAAGCGAAACTTAAATCTAAAAAAGAGAGATTGTTCATTGATGGACTAAGTATTCATATACTATATATAAATCCAGCCACTCATACCCCAAAGTTTTGTGTGTATATGGATTGATTATATATATATATATATATATATATATATATATATATATATATATATGTATGTATTCAGTGTTATTTGCGATGTATATTTATGAGAAATCCGCACGTGAGAGTGTAGGTTATCAGTTGATAATGGATTCTTCAGATGAGGAAAAGATGGAGAGGGTAATTGTGTTTCAAGTGGTGGCAACTTGTGTACAGGCTGTTGGGGAATATTGTCGCTCGTACATGTTCAAACAACTGGCGCGTCATGGGGATGATGAGTGAGCGAGGTTCATCAATTCTATCATTTGGGCTAGCGACGGAGATTGTGTAGATCAACTTAGGATGAATCGAGATTCATTTTTTAAACTATATACGCTGCTACGCGAGAAGACATGGCTTCATGATACTTGTAATGTTAGTCTTGAAGAACAAGTAGTTATTTTCCTACGCACGTTGGGGCACAATGTTTGCAACATGGTCATAAGTTACAGATTTATTAGATCGGATGAGACCGTCAGTTGGCACTTTCACCGTGTGCTAAAAGCAATTGTATCATCGTACCCCGATTTAGTTAAACTAGCCGAAACAGAGATGCCATCAGAGATCCAAACAAATTTAAATTTCTAAGTCTGTAATTTTCACTTCACTCCATTATGCGGTTCTTTCACGATAATTGATTCCTCACATTTAGGATTGCGTTCGTGCAATTGACGGTACACACATTCCAGTGCATGTTCTGGCGGTTGACCAGGCGAGCTTTTGCAATCGCAAGGGGTCCTCTCCCAAAATGTACTGGTAGCGTATTCATTCGATATGAAATTTATATATGTATTGGCTGGTTGGGAGGGTTCTGCTTCGGATGCGAGGGTGCTATACAACGCGTTGACCCGAATAGATGATCCCTTGCTTGTCCCCAACGGTACTGGTTATATGTTAAAACAGTGTCAATCTAATTCATAACTATGACTGCATCCATTTTTTCACTTAATAGAACTATGATTCGAATGTATAGGAAAATATTATATTGTCCACGCTGGATACGCTCATTCACCTGGTTTTATGGCTCCATACCGGGGCGTTTGATATCACTTACAGGGGTATCGAACCGGAAGAGCGCCTGCGAACATGAAGGAGCTGTTTAATTGCCGACATGCACAATTGCGCAATTCAATCGAGCGTTATTTCAGTGTTTTGAGAGACAAATTTCCATCTTTAAGAGCGCTGTGCAGTATGAATTTCAAACACAAGTCTAGATTATGATAGCCTGTTGTGTCCTACACAATTATATATGTACCAAAAATGATTCTCCACATGACAGCGATTTCACTGGTATATCTGCTGCCAATTGGGGGAAGGTATCCCAACGCCTCACGAGGTATCAAGTAATGACGAGCGTCAATGGTTGCTTCAAGTAACTTAGCATGAAAAAGATGCTTAGAATCGAGTACGCGATGACATTGCAGCAAGAATGTGGGTAGATACTCATTAGAATAGTAGGAGTAGATAGTCAATACTTCCTATTTCATTTCCATTACATTAGTTGGTGATAGTATATTTCAGGTTTAGTTAACTTTAAAACAAAGGAATTATAATCACCCAGTTAAACATTGGGTGGTTTGTTGGTTACATATAATGACCAATAAATTTATATTGTGTTCGTCGATGTTAATATTTGTTGTTTTCACAATTATGGTTGACATTGGTAAAAAATCATACGTACTTCGTATTTAGGTGAAATGATAGACTCGTTCTTTAATGATACATCGATACTGACCCAATCACCGGTAAGAACACCACCAGTTCCCACTCGATGTTCTCCGCGTGGGAAGACAGTGAAATCTCTAGCGGAGCTTCCATCCCAAGCCGTGAAGATCAAATGGACTACTGCTATGGATCAGGTTCTATTCCACACATTTATCGAACAGGTCGCACTAGGGCGTAGAGCTGTAACGGTTTCAAGCGGGATGCGTACCAAATTGTTGCCGAAGAAGTTACGAAGCATACTGACATAGTCGTCAAGTGGCAAAACGTGTCGAATCAGTTGAGATATTACAAGAGAGAGTATAATGCAGTGAAGGACATGCTGGAGGCGAGTGAGTTTGGTTGGGACAATGAGAGGATGGTGGTCACGGTTCCTAATGAAGTCTAGGAGGAATATCTTAGAATAAGTTTTACTGATTTTGAAATTCTCATCATACATCTTTATGTAGTTTTAGCCCTTAATTACAATTGTCTTATTCCTCTAGCAATCTCACCCACGTGCTGAAAGACTACGCAGGAAACGTATCGAAAAAATGGATGACCTTGTAGTTATTTACGGATCTGACCAGGCCACGGGAGGCTATGTGCAAGGCAGTAGGAGTATGGTCGCATCAGCATCATCTTCTCGTCTTCAGTGAGATCTTAATGAAGCATGGAGAGAGGTTGATGATGATATGGATGATACGATTGACCTATCAGAGGATTATGTAACAGACTCCACAGTGACCATTCCATTACCATCGGACAGTCCTGCAATGGGACATCACAACTCCCGTAGCACTCCCACTCACACTCCTGATTTCGATAGTACCCGAGGAGGGATAGCAATAAGGAAACGGTCGCGACCTCCTCGTCCCTGTGATGTACTCGAGACTTCTCTACAGACCGTTGCCGACTCAATAATGAAATTTGGGCTCGACAAAGAGGTCAATCGCACTTATAAGGTACTTGATGTACTGGAAGACGTGAAAGGCCTAACCAACTCTGAATTTCTCGAAGTTAGTCAGATCCTGAGTAAGGACAAGTCACTAGCGTCGTTCTTTGTCAGTCTCCGACCCGAGCGCCGAGTGAAGTGGTTAAAAAAACACTCCGTGATCACTTTGATGATGTCAGTGTTGGATCTGTCTAACAGGGTGTGGTCACTGGTTTCCTTATGCTGTATTCTTATTTGGGCATGTAATAACTTATATTATTGTGATGTTTGCTTTTTGTATTTTCATATTTTTTAGATTTTGATGTGCTGGTATATATGCGTAATGTATACCATTTTGACTTATGTGGTCATGACTATATATGTTTTTTAACATCTTCGGTATATGTACTCACATGTTTGCATTACGCACTAAAAGAAGGAATGGTGTAATGACCCGAAAAATTTCGTGCCAAGACCCGAGTACTACCTCTATGTTTCCTTAGAAGTTATATGTGGGTTAATTAGCTCTAAACTCAATTGCTTGTGAAATTTGCACCAATTACTTTAAATTTGATCTGCAGGACTCAAAACCTGTGGAATCGTTAACGCTATGTTACCCTGAAATCTAGGATTCAATGCTAAATCCAGTTGCTCTCGGGAGTACTTGAAAACTTTGTATTGGACCTGGACCGCGCGTCGATAGTCCGATGGCGACGATCTTAGACAATTTTGGTAATCTTGTTGGGCTTGACCATCACCTCAAAAATCAAGTCTAGATGATGTCCTGGGTCGATTTGCTTGAGTTTGGAATAAAGAGTGTGAGAAAGCTGATAAATTAAATATAATTTTATGAAATCTGAGTCGTGTCGCTTGCGCGACGATTTTAAGCACTCTGACCGTTGGATTCTGACCCAATTTCACCCTCAGATCAGGGAAGATGGCCCTGGCATGTCCTAGTGCCGGTGGACCTGATCAAGTTTCGATGACCGTTGAATTGAGAGTGGTCCGCCACGGCTGATCTGTAAATCCGATCGGTACGAAAATTAAGCCTGACCTAGATCCATGGTCAGTGAGCTTAAGTCCGACCGCATGTGGAAAAAGAACCACCAGAAGTATTTTGTTGGATCGGAATAGGCTTGATTTGGTTACAACCTAAGTATACCTTGGCCCTGGGGCTATTTTCCTCTATTTTAGGCCTAAATAAAACCTTAAAACCCTCACTCTCTTTTCCATACGAATTTCCTAACCCTGGCTAAGAAAGAGAGAAGAAAAGAGAGAGAAAGTGAGAGAGAAGTTGGTGAATCATCTTGAGATTCTTTCTTGTTACTTAGTATCCCTAAACCATCACTTGTGAATCGTTATTCCGACGATTCTAAGTTCATTCTTGGGTAAGTTAATCAAACCCTAGTCTGTTTTAGAGCTTAAACTTGTCTAAGTGTTGATGTAGCTCATTTCTATTCTTGCCTTAGGTTTTCTAGTCGCCATTGACGAAGACTTATCGTCTGAATCAGATCTATTGTGCTTTTTCTGGTTTAAGGTGCGGACTATATTCGTATAGGTTATGGTTTTCAAGGCTTTCAATGTTGAGTAATGGTTTATTATTGTTATGGATGCAATTGCACATGCCAACTGTGATGTTTATTTTGCGTTCCTGATATATATGTTACATTGAGATTTGTGTATTCTATATATATGTAGGAAGTATTGTATACGTATAAAATATGAATATGTGTTTGTCATGATTAATTGTCGTGTACTTGTACTAGTTGTATGTGTGTCAACTCCTTGGCGAAAGGAATTGTCCAAATGTGCGTTAGCACCAACATACGTCATGTATGTGGGACTATGTAGTCTTAAGTATTTGTAGAAATGTAGGAATGGTTAAGTGTGTAATATATTAACCTATTATGGGCGTTGAGAAGAGATTCTCAACTACCCTATTGATGTGTATGATTTCCTACATGCTATTCACATTCTTTGTTGTTTAACTTCAAGTACTACTTATGTGTAAATCTATGTTAAGTTGATATTCATCACATGCTTCCATATTGTATGATTAGAATTGTTATTCCATTACTGTGATATGAATATCTGTTATCATTGAATATGTTTGGGACTATGGAATAGTCAAGGAAATCGGTAACAATCCTTGAGTTCGTGGCTGAGGTTATTTTCGCCATGTAGGACGTGTTTGACGAACCCGAGTCGTATTAGGGTTGTCAGTAGTGGGTTGGCTACATGGAGTGTTTACGCACTCTGTGTCGTTCAACTCAACGTGCGCTCGTGCTAGTCGAGTTCGTCAAGTAACCCGATTGTCCCGATGTATGTTCACCATGTATGGACGCTATTGTTTGAATCTAGGGTACCAAACTTACCGATGTAATCCCGTTAACAGTTGTACCTTGATCCGCTAAGACTCATGAGCCGGGCATGGTGGTATGGGACACCGTGGTCGAGCTGTCGGCCTACGCTGGGGTGACGAGCCTCCCCGTAGTGACCAGTGAGCACACTAGACTCGTGAGCTGATTATGGTGGTATGGGACACTATATTCGTGCTATCAGCCTACATTGATTGGTGACGAGCCATTTGTAGTGACCTCGAGCATACCTTGCTACTGCATTGAGGTGACGAGCCTTAGGGTAGTAACTAGGGTATGATAGGCATGCATTGATTGGTGACGAACCCTTTGCAGCGACCTAAAACCATATGATCGTATGAGATTGTCTAGGACTGACGACCCTAGAATGGATCACTGTTTGAGAAGTGATATGAGAAAGGTACCTTAGCTTCCCAATCCTGCTGTATGAAAAGGACTAATAACAACTTGGTAATCATGTTATGCACCGCATTGCATGTGCATAGGAGTCGTTGGTACTGCGGGAGGTTGTCATGCGTACCATAAGATGAAGACGCTGAGGGAATACAGGCGAGAGCATGCATCATTCCAACATACATCCTTGCATTAACAAGAATAGTTAGGACGTGTTTGATTGTATTGTCTTATCATTACTGCTTGATTGATTTGATAACATGTTAACTTTTACTGTATAGTTCCACTGAATTGATCACTCACTCCCACATTCTGGGACGGTGTTTCAACACCAACCAGACCCTATCTTAGATGCAGATGATGGGGCGACCCCTGAGGCAGAGCCGGAGTATGATGATGATGAGGACGCGTTTTCTTTTATGCAGTTCTCAGGCGGGTTCATGTGAGCCATGTCCTGATATGCGGGGATTCTGGATTTTCTTTGTAATTGTAATAGATGATGTCATTTAATACTTATATTTTGAAATCAACACTTGTAATTATGACCTGGCAGAGTATACGTATTTCAGGGACTTACACATGTACACATATGTTTATTTAAGTCTTCCGCTTACGTCTTTCACTTATTCCTGAATTATGTTTGCAGTTTGGCTTAATCTATTCCATGTTTTATGCACTCAGATAGACAACATACATCCATCATTCAATATGTTGCATAAGTGATGTTTTGAAACTCGGGAGTTGAGTTATGCTCGACCCTCGAATTTCAGGGTGTTACAAATGGACCGCACACTTGATGTACTGGAGGAAGGGTATGTACATACAACTTTTATATTCTTGTAAAGGATTAGTAAGGGATAGTTGGATTTCTTCTGTTCGGTATGCATCATTTCGCAATCCTAATCCATTTTTTATATATGTCGTCTCTAATCCCCGCGTGTTATTGCAGATGGGTAAAGATAAGTACTATGTTGTCCTCGTTGGACGTCATCCGGGAATATATGTCACATGGGACGCTGTTCGAGTAGAGGTGGAGGGCTTCGGTGGGGGCAGGCACCGAGCCTTTCAGAATTAGAAGGAGGCTGTGGCATACTGGGATAATTATTTCGGTAAGGCTAGTCAACCATCTAGACCTCTCACAGAGTCTCCATATCTTCAGGTTGTCGCTATGTCTGTTGAGATGGACATCCATCACGCTACGACCTCGTCTATTCGACAGGCTTCCTAGACGAGCACGGAAGTGGTGGAGAGGCCCACGTCGACTGATGATCTTGCTCCATCGGAGAGCGAAATAGTCGTGGCTATTTTAGTTGGCGTGTTAGTTTTTTTTTTTTTACCTTGCTTATAATTTTTAAATTCTAGATATTATTGGTGTTGTAACTTTGAGGATATTTCTATTGGATTTTAGGGTTTTTGTGGTCTTTGACCATGGGCTAAATTGGCCATAGTAGCTGTGTAGTAGATGGGTGGAAAGCCTCGTGCTTTTAGTTACTCTCTTCTACTCCTGTATCACACCACCATCATATGGTGTGGTCCAATAGATACGTGAACATGTCATACGGGAGATCAACCTTGATGCACATGGTACTAGATTTTAGGGTGTGACCCGGTGCATATTTAGATGGCAGGAAAGCAAATGATAGCCTCCCATGGCATGTTATCAACTGTATTTTGGATATGATCTCCTGAAATTATCAATAAAAAAAAATGAACGGATTGGATGAAACACATCCATGATTGTGCGGCCCACGAATCAAATTCAATTGTATATGCACAGATGAAATCGGATTGCATGCTGAGTTACTCAGTATGCTCTTATCGTATTGAATAAACTTTGTTGGGCCCACCGTCATTGTACCCACTAATCTATCCATTTCGTCCACCCGCTTTTCCATCTTATTTTATGTGAAAAAGATTGGCCACTCCCCTTGACACCAGCCTCGTGGCCGGTGGTCGGTGCTCTGTGGGGCCCACCATGATGTATGTGTTTCATCCATTCTGTTCATCCACTTTTACAAATTATTTTATGGCGAGATCCCAAAAATTAGAGGTCTATAAATCTCAGGTGGACCACACCACTTGAAAACAATAGTGATTGGATATCCATCGTTAAAATCCTCATAAGGCCCACTGTACTGTTTAATTGACATCCAATATATTGATTAGGTATGAAGGGAAAAAACAAAAATCAGCTTGATCCAAAACTTTCACTCCCCCAAAATGTTTTTTAATGGTCGACGCTCATCCAACGCTATTTCCTGTAATGTGGTTTGTAGAAGATTGGGATATACCTCCTTTTTGGTCTTATACAGTAAAATCATCTGTAAAAATAGATGGCGTTGATGAGACATAGATATCATGGTGGGGCCCACGGAGCATCGACCACCATCCATTGGCTAGTGTCAGGGGGAGTAGCCAATCCGTTTCCTGGCACCGCACCGAATATTGTGGGGCCACTACTTTTCTTAGCAAGTGTGAACGTGCCAAACACACCAGCCGTTGGAATGCTTGGGATTGCACGCAATTCCATTCCCGGCCAAACAGACTGTGACATTGGTATCTAAATAGGCTCCCGTCCAAACAGACCCATCCATTGGACTGGATCATTCAATACAGTGAGATTGGATACAATCCACGGACTTGCATCTAAGAGGATCGATTTCTGTGCAATCTACCCCATTAAGACCTACTCCCTTTCAATCCCCCGTCCAAACGGGCCATAAGGGTTACGTCGTCCTTTTTCAGTGACGTCATTTGCTCTCGGAGTTAAATGATACTCGGGCTACGTATACGGCTCAACACGCAGGCACACTCAGACAGTTTACACGTGATTATATCGGCTAAAAAAACGATTGTATCCCATTCATAATCTCATGATTAGATTGGTTGAACAATCCTACCCTCTGATTAATGAGAATAGGACACGTGGATGTTTTCATTTTAACTGTCCAATACATGCCCATCATCCTATAATTATATGATCAAACAATTTTAATTTTTGGTTGATAATACGTCTATACTGGTTACCATAATTTGAACGGTTTAGATTGACTACTTACGTATTAAGTATGCAACATCAGGGTCCGTATCATCCATCGCCTGCCAGAGTATCGAATCTTTTCTCTTTGCGGCAGACACATGTCTATAAACACACGCTACCCCCGCCCGTCTCTGGCCCCGAACGGGCAGTTCTGTGGGTGGGCCCGCTATGATGTATCGGTTTATCAACTCCGTCCATGCTCCTCTTGGATCATTCTAAGCTATATGCACAAAATGATAAGCTTGTAATCTCTGTTGAGCGTTAGATCTGCCTCGTTTTTTGTCTTATATTTTAAAATGATTTTAAAAGAGAGATGGACGGCGTGGATAAACCGATACGTCACGGTGGGCTAGCCCACAGAACTTCCTGTTTGGGGTTAGAGATGGGCGTGAGCAGGACGCAATCCGCGTCTGAGCGTACGTACCGGTGTGGGAGGCACGTTGCAAAGGCAGAACTGGACATTTCATGAAAGCGGATTGGCTGGTGTACCACACATCAGCTAAATAGCTGCTGTAAGTACGTGTCGTGCGACGACGAGCACTGAAGCTCCCCGATCTCCAAGTTGTAAGAACAGTTCAAAGGATATCAAAGTTACATGGCCGCACGGGGATGTATTTATTATATCTACACCGTTCATCTATGTTTAGAGATCATTTTAGAGAATTATCCGAAAAATGAATCATATTCAAAGATCGTCTGGACCACACTACAAATAGCAGTAGAGAGAATGATTTTCACCGTTAAACTATTCATAGGGCCCACCATAATGTTTACTTTCCATCCAATCTGTTCATAAGTTCACGAAAACCTGAATGAAGAGGAAAAACAAATTTCATATTGATCTAGATCTACTGTGACCCTAAAAAGAGTTTCAATGGTAGACATTCAATCCCCCACTGCTTTTGCAGTGTGGTCCACTTGATAGTTAGATCTGTCTTATTTTTTGTCTCAAACCTTGAGATGAGCTCGCCAAATGGATGGACAGTTTGGATATAACACATACCTCATGATTAGATCCACCAAACTTGCAGACATTAATACAACATCTATGGAAACGGATTGCATGCTGATTAACTCAGTACCGTAAAAGTATTTTATGGGCCCCACCTTCATTCATGAATTTTATTCAACCTGTTCATCTATTTTACTAGATGATTTTATGGCTTTAATCCAAAAATTAAGCCTATAAAAAAAATCTAGTGGACCACACTAATGTAAATAGTGTGAATTGAACTCCTACAGTTGAAAAGTTCTCAGGGGCCACGCAGGTTTTAGATCAAGTTGATGTTTATTTTTTTCCCTTCATTCATTTCTGTCTGATCTTATGATCGAGTTGGATGAAAAGTAAATATCACTGCGTGCCTTAAAAAAGTTTCAACAGTGAAAATCAATACTTCCACTCTTTCATGTGATATGGTCTCGTTGAAGTGCGGATATACTTCAATTTTGGTCTCAACACTTAAAATGAGCTTTAAATATAGATGGACAGTATGAATAAACCACATGCAATCACATTAGGCCCAACAAAGTTTACTCAGTACAATGTACTAACCCAGTACGTTAACACTTCACCGTTAGCCACCAATTTTGGTCTCAACACTTCAAGGAAAGGCAATATCATCAAACTATTTAGGTAACTAATTGAAATTCAATCCTCTGAATGACTGCTTTTGTATGGCTGAATTAAACTGAATTGTACTAACCCAATTTTATACTCTAGATAATGACCAGAGAGGAGAGTGCTCCATTTTTGTTAATGAGCATGAGCAAACATCGATTTCAATTCCTTTAGTTTCAAGCTTGACTCAAAATGATAACAACAATTTGTGGCTTAGACTCCAATAATATGTGGATTTTGTGGCTAGGCCTGCTTTACATGGAATCAAATTATTGCAATGAATCCAATTGAAGCATTCAAGTACAGCCTACATAAGAATAGTTAGTGTACCTCACACCGGTTGTATATCTACTGTATTGACGTACACAAGTTTTGGAGGTCTGATCATGAGGTATGTGTTATATTCAAACTGTTCATCCGTTTGGCGAGTTTGTCTTAAGGTTTGAGATGAAAAACAAGGCAGATCTAACTATCAAGTGGACCACACTGCAAAAAACAGTGAGGGATCGAATGTCTACCATTGAAATCCTTTTTGAGGTCACAAAAGATTTGGATCAATACAAAATTTGTTTTTCCTCTTAATTCAGGTTTTTGTGACCTTATGAACAGATTGGATGGAAAATAAACGTTATGGTAGGCCCTATGAATTGTTTAATGGTGAAAATCATTATCTCTATTGCTATTTGTGGTGTGGTCCAGATGATCTTTGGATATGATTCATTTTTTTTATTATGCTCTAAAATGATCTCTAAAAATAGATGAACAGTGTAGATATAATAAATACATCACTGTGGGGCCATGTAACTTTGATCTCCTTTGAACCGTTCGTACAACTCAGAGCTCAAGGATCGTCCGTGCTCGTCTTGGCACGACACGTACCTACAGCAGCTATATAGCTGGTGTGTGGTACACCATCCAATCCGCTTCCCCATCCATTGGGAGAGATCATTTTAGGGCATGAACCAGATAATGAGTCAGATCAAAATCTAGAGTGGACCCACCACAGAAAACACCGGAGCGAGTGACGCCCACCATTAAAAACTTATCTGGGCCACAGAAGTTTTTGAGCAAGATGGCATTTGTGTTTTCCATTCTTTAATGTCTACGTTGACGTATTTGATCTCAAATAAACATTACGGTGGACCTTAAGAAGGTTTCTACGGTGGGAGTGACTCTCCCAGCGTTTTCTTTGGTGGGGCCGCTCTAGATTTGGATGTACCTCTTTTTTTCTTTTTTATTTCTTTTTTTTTTTTAAACTCATGCCGTAAAATGATCTCTCCAGATGAATGGACGATGTCGAAACAACACATACATCATAGTGGGACCCACAGAACTAGGTGACGTCAGTTCAGTAGCGAGTTTCGCTACTCAACCTGTCAGTAGCTAATCCGCGTGCTATTTCATGATCCAGGAGTTTTGACCTTTTCTCAGTGGACCCGACGGTTGATACGCCCACGTGCTGGATCGACGGCATTAGACACAGTCGGACTCGATTTCAGTGGTGGCAGCTCCATTACCGTGGTCGGTACTGTGGGCCCAAAATGATGTAATTGTTGTATCCATGCCGTCCATCCATTTTACCAGCTAATTTTATGGAACTATTCCAAAAATGAGGTAGATCCAAATCTCAGGTGGATCACACGGAAGGAAATAATGGTTATTTCACGCCCACCATTACAAACCTCTTGGGGCCCACAAAAGTTTTGGATCAAGCTGATATTTGTGTTTTCCCTTCATTCATGCCTTTGTCACATAATCAAAAGGTTAGATGGAAGATAAACATTACGATGGGCCCTAAAAAATTTTTACCGGTGGCCATTCAATCATCACTGTTTCCTGTGGTGTGGTTTCTTTGAGATGTGGATCTGATTCATTTTGAGGTTCAAAAACTATAATGAGCTGGAAAAATGGACGGACGACATGGATAGAACATATATATTGTAGTGGGACCACAGCTACGTACGGGAGGGGTCACCACCGAATCCGATTCGGACAGAATCTGCATCCTACGTGCAGTAGATGATCCAGCAGAGGTGGAAGAGCCGGTATATGCAGGGGTGTATATCGAGTTGAACCAGTCGAGCTAGCAACTCGGCTCGGCCACTATCTGACCTCAGCTCAAACTCAGATCGACTTGGTTTTCGACCCTGATTGGCCGGCTCGGCTCGGTTCGGTTAACAGCTCGGACCAGGTCGAGCTGAGTTCGAGCCGATATCGAGTCAAGTTCGCAATTGTAGCATTTTCACAAACACCTGAACTGCACTTGCAAAATCTCGTAGTATTTGAGACAGCAGCAATGGTTTTATACGTATTTTATCAAACACTTTCTAAGAAACATAAAAATCAAGAAAAAAAGGATGTTGGTTTCATATACATAACGTCCTTGCTACTAGCCACACTTCTTTTAGTCATTTCATTAAACACTTGGTGAGCTACATCAATATCAAAGTAACCGAGTCACCGAACTGGTTCGATCCGAGTTCGATTCGAGTTGGGTTTAATCCGAGTCGAGTTGAGCTAGGGCCAACTCAAACTTGGTTCAAACTCATTTTCGAGCTCAAAAAATCAACTCAACTCGGCTCGAACTGAACTCAATTTCCAACCGAGTCGAATCAAGCTTCTTTGAGTCGAGTTGAGCGTGCTAACTGAGCTAGCTACATTCGAGTAGACCTCTATGTATATGAATTAGAAGTGGAAGGGTCGTCCGTTGATCTTCACCATCCAAATAATGGGCCACCTCATGGATTGACCATTTTTTAAAAGTCATACTTACTTACAAGACCATGGCCGTTATTTATCTTTACTTTTCAGTACTCTATGTCAACCATTAATCATTTTTATTTTCTACCGTTGATTTGAAGGCCACTGTGTAGATGGTTAGGATCATCTGATCTATCTTTATTTTGAATCAATTTCCATCCATAATGGGTACCACTAAATGGGCAATCCTGATTGAAAGAGGGCCCTACTACATATAATGTAGCAATATGGCCCACCATATTCCGGTTCTTTAGAGCACTCGGTTATCATCACCGTACGGAAGACGTTTGTGAGTGTGTTAAAAAAAATTTAAAAAAACCTAGGGTTGGGTTAACCCAAGCCCTATTCACTTTAGCTTGGTTTTGGGTGGAATTTGGGCTGAGCTAAAAATCCTTAACTCAAATGCACAATGTATATATAAAATCATAGTTTATATGGAAAATAAGATTTATGATGGGATATATTCATGGTATGTATATTTTTATATTTTAAGATAAGGTATATATAAAATCATAACTTATATGGAAAATAAGATTTATGATTGGAAATATTCATGCTCTGCATTTTTTTTAAAGATAAAGTTTGTTGTCGAAATTATTCAAGAAATTAAAGTTTATGATTGTTACAGACTAAAGGCCCCTACTCTCAATGATTTTTGAATAGTATATTTCGAACATTACCTAAGTCTTAAGAATGAGTTTATCGCTTTTTAGTTAATTATAATTATATCTTAAAGATAGTGTTTCTTTTCAGTAATGATTAATAATAATTTTAATAATCAACAATCATAATTTCTAAGTCATAATTACGATTTGCTAAAATGGTGTAAACTTTTTTTAGGCATTTATCATAAGGGTCCTCAAGGAATTCCTTTTTTAAGTACAAACTCTCAACAAGTTGGAAAAGGATTTTCTTAAAATGTGTTTTATTTTCAACAAAATTATCAATGCAACTCATTTTTGGGGCGTGGCCCACTTACATAATGGTTGCTAGTAATTCTTGAGGTATGAGTTGTTCATGTCGTACACACCATTTGTGTCACGCCCTGAACTCGGAAACCGGGCTCACAAAATTTTCGATCGCCGAATCCGGCGCCGACAGCCTCCGTAGAATCCCATTCTCGGCTCCCATCACCCATTTACCAGGTTCCGATCCTGGGATCCTACAAGGAGGATTTCTAATATCAATTTAATTCATAATGAGCATAACCAAGCATAACCCACGAACAATAACCACAAGCACACCATCGCAAAATCCACTATGATAAAAAACTTTTAAGTACAATGCATTTGAAGGGAATACAAGATAATGCAAAAGATAGAAACTCTAAAAGCTCATCTGCATGCTCCTGCTGCTACAATGCTATGGCTGCGCCCTGGCGTCACCTGCACGCATCAATCGTGCATAAGCTTATAGAAAGTTTAGAGGGTGGTGTAAGTGTGTGCGCAATATGAGCATGCTCAAAATGCAAGGACAGAGTAATGCGGAGTCATGCTGATGAGTACATGAATGCGATCAGCCGTACCAAGGCTATGCGGTGCATAATATAAATGCTATCAGCCATATCAAGGCCATGTGATGCATAATGCAAGTCAAGCATGTCAATCTACATCCACATATCAATGCAGCTCCTCTCTAGAGCATCAAATCAGTACGATTCTCAGTCTGGATAATCACCGGGGTTTAGTACACTCCAAGTGACACTGCCGCTCTCCTAGCCGCACAGTCCAAGTGAGCGTAAGAAATCTCATTATCCGCCTGGCCAATAGTCTGTCAATACCTATCCGCCATGTCGATAGCGAACCCATTCACGAGCTGGTCAAACTCAGTCTAGTATTGTCCCCTACCCTCAGGCGAGTAAGGCCACACCCATTTCCAACCGACCACGACACAGTGGGAGACGCGGCCTCCTGGTATTTGGCCCTCGTGCGCTCATATATCCACTCGGTCTCGACGTTAGAGTCATCCTCTGGTACCATCGGGTTTAGGAATTTTCACCCAGGGACATCTATGGCGCCCTGATGCTTAGTAACAATATTTTCGGTATCCAATCCAGCCACCTACGATGTGTCTGTGGAGGCTATAGCCCTGATGTCACTAGGGCATGCAGTAATCACATCACACTAATGCAAGTGCATGAATCATACTATCAGACATGCAACAATCCTACGCGTACCGAGCGCTCATGTGGGGCAACTCTGCCTGTCAGGGAGCCCATAAACTATCTGCCCGAAGGCATATGCTATGATCAGTCACTTCTTATATCAGGCATATATATGATGCGTATGATCATGAATCATGGATCTATACTATACATGTTATGTGGT
Source organism: Magnolia sinica (assembly GCF_029962835.1). Classification (NCBI taxonomy): domain Eukaryota; kingdom Viridiplantae; phylum Streptophyta; class Magnoliopsida; order Magnoliales; family Magnoliaceae; genus Magnolia; species Magnolia sinica. The sequence goes on along the minus strand of NC_080591.1, from coordinate 22,785,275 downwards.
AATGGGCTCCGATCAAAACAAAGATGGGCCTAGACGGCCTATATGCTACAGGTATGGGCCTATTAATGGGCCTTAGGGAGAGTAACAATACGGACATTTAACTGACATCATCCTTACAATGTGGGCATCTAACCATCATTGTTCCCAAGGCACTACCCATTATAAACATCATTATATACACCATGGAGGAATCACACATTGCAATGGACCTAATTGCGCATCATTAGGCCTTAAGTACATCAATTGGACCGTATCAATAGGCCGCACCAACGGGCCTTACGTACATTGCAATGGGCCATAACTCATGGGCCTTGCATACATCACAATGGCCTCACTACATGGGTCTTTTATATATATATATATATATATATATATATATATATATATATATATATATATATATATATATATATATATATATTAAGGTGGGCCTCAACAAGGGCCACCAATACATCAAGATGGGCCTCAATAATGGGCCTTAAATTATCTCCAAAATGGTTTGAACGGTTCGGATCATCATCATCATCATCATTATCATCATCATCATATATATATATATATATATATATATATATATATATATATATATATATATATATATATATATATATATATATATATATATATACACACACACACACACATGCACATACACGAGGTGCAGCCCCACATGTGGGGTGATCCCATATAGATGGACGACATGGATGAAACATATAACTCATGGTGGGGTCCCCCTGCCAGCAACCACATAAAATGGCTGGAGGGCATAGATAAAACACGTACATCTGGGTGGGCTCCATCGTCCACAGCAGTGGACGGTGAGAATAAAACACTTACTTCACTGTGGGATCCATGTGGGGCCCACCATAACATTTATAAGCCATCCAATCTGTTCATAAGGTCACGTGGACTAGGGGACCCACGGTGATGTTTATTTTCCAGCCAACTTGTTGATAGGGTCACGTGGACTTGGGGTGGGACTGGGGCCCACCATAATGTGGTTCACAAATCCAGTCCACCCATTATGTGTGTCCCACTTGACTAAGGGTTCAACCAAGTTTCAGCCGCATCCAAATTTCAGGTAGGCCCCACCGAGTGATTTTATATGTTTTAGGCATGTCCTCACATGATTTTAGATGGTATGGCCCACCTGAGTTCCGTATACGGCTGATTTTTGGCAGGGGGCCACTGCCCTAAGGGCCCACCCAATGCACGACGTTGATGTTCGAAACACATCACGATGGGGCCCACAGCTGGGGCCGTGAGGCCCAGCCCGTCCGTCAACCCGCCCACACAGCCGCAGGCAGCGCCTGTGTCTTCTGACAGCAACGTTGCTCCTGTCTTACCTCTTTTTTTAAAAAAAAATAAAAATCCGGTGGTTTTTGGTAGGTGGGGCCCACCTCGGAGGAATCCAACCCAGCCATTGGTCCCTGTGGCTTGATACAATTCCAATGAGTCCAATATTGGACAAGTTTTGGCATACCCAAACATCCAGCGGTATTTTAATGGTAGAAACACAATTTGTTATACTATGGTCCACCCGATGATCAAATTGGCCTCAAATTTTGGCTTAACGCCTAAAATGATCTGAGGAAAAGGATGGGCGGCTTGGATTAAGCACATACATCAAGGTGATGCCTGCTTGAATGGCCTACTCCCAAAAGCTCCCCTTTTCTTTTTCTTCTTTTTTTTTGGTGTGTCAGTGCACAACCATGTCAGTACACGCTCTCCATGAGAGCCACCACACTCTCATCACGTCCAGCGTCCAGAGACGCTGGACGGTCATGGACATAACACAAGCATTTTGGTGGGTCCCACATGGCCGTGGCCCACCTGTTTGATCCACCTGATGTTTATGTTTTCCTTCCATCGGGGCCGCTAATGGGCTGGATATCCAACACATTCATCCGATGGGTCCCACATGAAAAATATGATTCATGGTGGGCCACTCTCACCCCTTCTTCATCATCACCATTCAAAGAGAGAGAGAGAGAGAGAGAAAGACGGTGATAGAGAGGAGGGACCCCGCCACTATGGGCCCTCCATTGATACATCACATACATCGAAATGGGTCCCACCAACAAGTGGGCCCTCAAATCATGAAATCAACGATAGAAACTCAAGGATCACCCACCTTTAGGCCTTCTTCTTGCTTCATTGGTCTTCTATGCTCCATATCTTCACTTTTGATGGTGGTAGATGATGAATGAACGGTTGAGATGGGAGATGAGAAGGTAGGGAAAGTGGGCCACACTTGGCATTTGGGAGGGAGAAGCTTGGACGTGGGATGTTGCTTGGGAGAGTTTTTTGAGAAATGAGGGAGAGAGAGAAGTGATGGGATGATAAGGATGGGTGATGTGGTGGTTGTAAGAAAAAGGTGATGGGAGGTATGGTTTGGTTTGAAAATTGGTAAAAGAGGGATGGGTAGAGAGAGAGAGTTGACTTATGAAAAAGAGAGATGGGTTGCTTGTACTTGGGTATGGCTTGTACTTGACTTGTACTTGACATGAGTGATTGATTGATTGATGGGACGTTTTGTAGAGATTCTCTCAAAATTCGCAACTCGTGGCATTTCTTCGGAACGAACGCAAGCCCACATCTTCTAGCCTAAGCATCGATTCGATGCGCAAGTCGCGGCTTTGGAACTGCTGCGATGGCGCGGTCACTAAGATAGAAGTTTCGGTTCGAGCTGACTTCGGTAAGCGGGACTCGGCTTAGGATCGCGCGTAAACGTCGAATACGGGTCGAGGATTACCGAAATTCGACCGGAAGGACTGCGGAAGCTAACAGAACGGTACGGACTAGGACATGGGTCTTACAATTTGGATGGTGGGTTGACAGTTAAAGACGGCCTCTAAATAACTAGAAGTAGAATAAGGTTAAGTAAAATCTCATAGACAGCTAAGATAGAAAGAAATTGAGGTAGAAAGTTCAATCTAAAGGTCTAGTGAGCATCGTATACACCCCACCCAAAGCGAGAATAAACGACTCTTCTAGCTTCAACACAATTGCAATAAAACTATTTATGGGCAACTCAACAATAATTGAAAATCCAAATGAATCAAATGGTAAGCATTGTTGATGTTAAAATCTAGCTCACCCTTTACTAAGCGTTGAGCACTCAAACCGAGCCCTATAGCCTGCACAAGAGAAGGACAAAGGAGACCCTGACTAGAGCACTAGAGCAGGGGACCCTCCGATGCCAAAGTCAGGCTAGGAATGCTGGTCTAAGTTGTATAGAGTAGGCTTAGGGTATTAGATATTGTGTACTTGTTCCTATAGATATGTCTCCTATTTATACCTTTTCCTTGAGATGAACGTGCCCGTCATTCTCGGCACGATCTTTGCCGTTGAATGAGAATGGTGCATGCACTGATGTTGGCTATTACCCAAAGATCGTGCGCCGGATGTTGCTCCAGGCGTGCGTTACTGGGGTTAATTCCTTAGCGTAATCATCGGTCATGTTCTCATCCGATCTAACCTTGAAATCTTAGTCTCACTCACGACAATTCGAGCTCATGGGCGAGTTGATCCTGGTCGGAGACAACGGATGGGATGTGTAATGGCTTCTTCCAGGTTCCAGGCTGATGTACAAGCTTCGACTTTAGTTGCTAATAGACTGGGGTGGATGAGCTCTCATCGACAGGTCGAGGTCTGGCTCATCGACCTTAGTCATTCGGCCTGCGATGGGAAATCTACCCAACTGGCCGAGTCGGAGGTGTTCCTGTCTAACCATATCCACTCAATCGGTCGAGCTGAGTCCGCCTCCTCCGAGGTTGGCTCATATTTTCCCAAAACAAGCATTAACAACATTTTTCGAGAATAATTGACAAATTGGAAACCCAATAAATCAAATTCTGACCAATTATCCAAACTCCCTAAAAATCCTATTTAGATCAATTATTTCAATAAAATGTACCTAGCCAATCCAGAGAGGCATTGGAAGCTCCAATGATTGAACAAGTATGGACCTCGGCATGTCCCAGAAATATCTATCAGGTCAGATTGGCATATCCAAAGGCTGACCAATCAGAAACCGATTGAACATTCGACCATCCTAGAGCCTTAACCATGTATCATCTCAATAAAATCTCCTTTAATTGACCCAAAAAATAGTGAAAATCTAGACAAATGGGTAGAAAGGGTCCTTGATGCCTCCCAAGAGCAATCATCAGACCCAATCAACCAATGTTAAATATGGTAAAGATCAAATCTCGGTCATTCGTCCAGACTCTCTAAAACCCTAAAAATTCCCTATACATAACAACCGATACATAGAAAAGGACAAAATAGACCACCTTCCATTCATGGGCTAGTGGTTCGAAAGAACCATTTTATGGTATAGGTTGTCATCACCAAGCTGACAAGAGTTGAAAGATTAGAAAAACAGAAAAGCCTATAGCTGAACACTGGCCAACTAAGGGCCAACCCTTTTGATCTATATAAACAACTTAGTAGCAAGCTCTTGGAGGGGAAGTGGGTGGTGGTCGGAGAGGTTGTAAGAGCTGGGAGAGACAGAAAGAGTCTAGGAGGGGCGTTAAGTTTTGAAAACTGCAAGTCACACATGTAGAGTCCGTCCGAAGTTCTGAGATGTTTAAAAAATTTCAACAATTTTGACATGCTTTCCAACATAGGAAATCCAATAATCCGCCAAATAAGCCAATCGAAGCTAAGAGTAGGGTTGGAATTGAGGATATCCGATCATCTCTTTTGTGGAAAAAATGGTTTCGGGTCTCCCCTTTTCTACTCACATTTTAACTCAAATTGAGTGGGCTCCACACATCTCAAGCATACCGCAACACCCACTCACATCTTTTTATTTTTATTCCTACAATATTCTCTCCTCTCACATTTTTTTTACTTTTTTTGCCTAGCCATAATCTTAAACTTTGTGAAGCAAGACTAAGCTTTGTTTATTTTTCTTTACCCGTTCAGAGTCTTAAACTCTGTAAGCCAAGCTAGCCATTGTTTAATTTTCTTTGCCTATCCAAAGTCTTAAACTTTGCGAAGCAAAGCAACATGCTTTTATCTTATTTGCTTATCCAAAATCTTAAACTCTGCTAAGGCTAAGTATTTTTTACTTAATTTTTCTGCCCCAGCCCATATAGGTTATGCAAAGCACAATGAATGTAGTAACATTGAAATTCTGCTCGAATCTTTCAAAAAATGAAAAAATTATGTAAAGTAAAGACTACTCACTGTGCAAGCAGAAAAGGGTGTCTAACTCATTCCTTTTCTGTCACCAAGGCTCTTACCTAGAATTCACAGTTGCAGATCAACCGCAGGAGTCACTTAAATCGAGGAATCTGATGATTAGCCAACATTTAAGTGATTCTATGGTTTTTTGTTGGCTGTAGATTCTAAACTTCATTTAGCTAGTAGAAACTCCAAATTACATATTTATATCTGAGTCAATACCACACTCCAATCATTCCAACCAAATAAAAGGAAGTCGATGAACTGAGGGTGACCGAGCTTGCCCGGGGGTATTCACGGCACCATAGCTTGCGACAAACATAACTTTCATGATTGGTTATCTGTTTTGCACATATAATATGTCGTTGAAATGCTATTGACGAGCTCTACTTGTTAACCAATGACAAAGGCAATTGGCCCCTAAAAAATTTACTACCTATAGATTATTTTAAGGTATGGAGACTCTTGAATAGCTTAAAGTCCTTGTCTAAGTCATGAGAAACAGTTTTGGTCAATTTAGAAGGAATTTATTATTTTAAATAAAATTATATTTTAAGAAAATTACTACTTTAAGAAAGTTACAAATTTAAGATTTAAGACTTATATAAATCATATCAACGGGTTTTATAAACAGACTTCATTTAGGATTTTTACCAATAACATGGATCTTATCTTTTATTTTTAGAGATCCCTCTCTCTTATGGATTTAAGGGCTAATCTTGAAAAGAAGAGAATGATATCTTCTCTTTGTATACGCACCCACTATATTATTCAATATCAGAGTGAGGTATTTCTTCAGTCAATGACTTTTACAAGAAATTTGGCTAGTTACAACTCTATAAATAGTTGTTTGCGAAATACTTATGTGATTGACACAAAGTTCGATGCTTTCTATTGAGAATTTAATTGTTCAATGAAAGAGTTGAAAACAAAGATTTCTTGAGTGATTGATGTTGAGAAATTATATAGAAATAATATTTTCTATAAAATATGAAAACTGAAAACCAAAATAATCTGGAATCAGGACAGGTTAAAGCATGTATTAGAACGTTGTTCTTAAAGCGTTGTTTGCCCTTACTCAAGTAAATTAAGTATGCTAAAAGGTTACAGACAAATTGCTCCTAGGATACGACGAGCCTGGTGTGGATCCGCGTTCAGCAAACACAAAGACCCACTAATGGAACTCTATTACACAATTTCTGACAGAAAATAAAAGAAAAAATCCGAGGAAAAAGAAAAAAAAATGTGAATTAAACCACTGCACTGGTCTGTTCTTCAACTAATATTCTAGACCACACCGCTGGTTTGTTCTTCAGGCAATGGTTCAGATGAACCTTACTGTCTTGCTAGAACTTCTGGTTTATAGGAGAGGATATGGTTTGTATGAGTCTGTTGGAGTGTGTTGTGATGATTTGGAAACCGATCTAGGCCCAGTATATATAGGCTATGGTGGCTGGAGTTATGGTCCAGGGAATTTAATCTAAATGATGGTTTCTAGCTGTTGGGAGAAACTAGCCATTATTGGCAGTTTCTACCTGTTATACATGTGGTGTAATGGCTATTGCATGCATCTGTTTCTAACCATTATGAGACATTGGCTAGCCGTTTCTAGCTGTTGGGCTAGCCACATGCAAAAATTTTCTGCATGGTCAGCAATCAATTGCATGAGGAGTTACACCTCCCTGCAACAACTCTATTTCAGCCTCCATATAATACAAAGGACCTCATTCAGTCCTCTAGATTTTCAGCCAGCCTTCCGCCTTAGCTCTCTGTCACACCGCGACTCACACTCGTCTCGCGTAAGGTCGTGAAGGAGCGACCCTCTGCGGACGTGCGAAGTGCAAAGTGCGTCACTAGCACCTTTATGGCCACACTGCCTCACATGCTCATGCCCTGCACTGAGCCCGTGACCGAGATCGAGCCCGCCTGAGCGTGAGCGTGTACGGGTGCTCCAATGCTACGTACGGGAACACGCAAACCCAATTCTCCTCGGACTAGGTGGGTAAACATTACAATACTCCACCATTATCATATATACACGAAAATCTTCTTCTCATTTTCCAATGTGGGACTATTCCCAAAACACAAGAAAAGTATTTTTTCAAAACATTTTATAATATATATATATATATATATATATATATATATATATATATATATATATATATATATTTCAATAGCCCCCACTATATTTTTAAAATATATTTTTTAAAAAAATATTTCTGCCAGAATAAAAACAGTTTATATGCAGAAAGAAAGATATCTTTTGATTTAAATCTTCCCTTAGTGTAAGTATCGTAAAGCTATATCGAAATGACTGGTAGCCATAGTGTTGAACCAGTTATTCCTAGATAACAAAACCGGAGAAACTACGTACGTATTCACTATGTATTTAGAATTCCCACATCTTGCTCAGCATAATTAATGGCCACATGTTTATCCTATTTCATGAACAATCCCAAGAGAAAACTCCAACTCCTATGAGAGATGGCACCATCTCTACGTCCATATAGGCAAAATCCTTCTAATGTCTTTATTACTATAAGATACTTGTCTTTTGGACTGGATTTCATTAAGAGTTCTAAGACTCAACCCTCTGTCGTAACGCTCAGCACTTATCTATTATGGATGGGGTCGAATATAATTTTAGTGCTGAAAACTTTTCACATATCAGTAACTTATTTTTACCCATTAAACCTAAAATTAGATATTTTATGATTTTAGATTGGGTTACCATCACTGGTGAAACTTTGGTTGAAGAGTTTCAACCCCATCCCTCTAGATGTTACCTTTACTACATCTCTCGGTAGAGGTTTAGTAAAAGGGTCTGCTAGGTTATTGCTTGATTTCACCTAGAAAATAACAATAATTCCATCTTCAATCAACTGTCTGATATAATCATGTCGTAGACTTATATGTCTAAACTTACCATTATAGGTGTCGTTATATGTTCTAGCTAATGTGGCTTCACTATCACAATGTAGTGACACAGCCGATATAGGCTTTACATAAAAAGGGATCTCTAGTAAAAGATCCCTTAACCACTCAGCCTCTTTGCCTATTGTAGCAAGGGCTATAAATTCAGACTCCGTAGTCAAGTGTGTTATGCAGGTCTGTTTCTTGGATCCCTAAGATACAGCTGCACTTCTTAGAGTGAATACCCACCCTGTAGTAGACTTGTAGTCCCCTGCCCTTGAGATCCAAATTACATCGGTATATCCTTCCAACACGGTAGGAAACTCTGAATAAAATAGTCTTAAGTCTTTAGTTGCTTTTAAATAGCCCAGGACTCTACTGATTGCATTCCAGCTTTCAGTACTGGGATTATTAGTAAACCTACTAAGTTTACTCACAACATATGCAATATTAGGTCTAGTCCATTGCATAGCATACATAAGACTCCCTATAGCACTCGCATACTCCAGCTGTGCAACTGCTCTTCCATTATTCTCTTTTATCTTGATACTTTGATCAAATAGGATTTTTGCTTCTTTAATATTCAGATGATTAAACTTATTTAGTATCTTTTCAATATAATGAGATTGACACAAAGCATAACCCTCACAATATTTTTTTAACTATGATACCTAGGATGGTATCTACTTGTCCAAGATCCTTCATTTTAAATACGAATGATAAAAACTTCTTTGTTTCAGTCATACCTTCTATTTTATTACTAATTATTAATATGTCATTAACATATAGATAAATAATAATTATACACATACCATCAACTTTATAATATATGCATTTATTAGCTACATTATGCATGAAATCGTAATATAGTATTTTTGGAATCAAACTTCTCATGCCACTGTTTTGGTACTTGTTTTAATCTATATAAAGATTTAATTAATCTACACACTTTATTTTTATTTCTTGGTAAAACGAATCCTTCAGGTTGTTTCATGTATACTTCCCCATTGACGTCACCATTCAGAAATGCGATCTTTACATCCATTTGGTGGATGTGAAGATAATGTATGAAAGCTAGCACAAATAATATGCTAATGGATGTTATCCTAGCTATAGGAGAATATGTGTCAAAATAATCTATCCATTCTTTTTGTCTAAAATCCTTAGCTACTAGTCGAGCTTTAAAGGTTTGGATAGTCTCATCAGTATGATATTTCTTCCTAAATACTCATTTGCAACCTATGGGTCTAGAACCTAGAGGTAAGTTAACTAGTCCCCATGTTTGATTTGACATTATAGATTTCATTTCATCATTAACAGCCTCTTTCTAGAAAGCTGAGTCTCTAGAGGATATAGCCTCTTTATATCTTTTAGGGTCATCTTCTATAGTCATTACTATAGATATTTTTCTTATAACATTTTCTCTATCTCCTTCTATAAGATGAAAAAAGATGCGCTGAGAGTCTATATAATCATCGTCTAGACTCTTCTATATTCTTATCTTTTGACTCCTATGTGGTTCAATAGGAGCTTCCACTACTTGTGGAGCTGTACTATCTGGTTCTCTATTAGGAGTTTGGACTTCATTATCCTTTGACTCTAAGGATAGTGAGTTCTTAAATAACTTAATGTCTTTTAATTCTATTATGGTATTAGAATCTAGATCTAGGAGTTTATAAGCTTTACTATTTTGTACACACCCTACGAAGGCGCACTTAATAACTCTAGGTCCTAACTTAGTTCTTTTAGGATCAGGAGTTCTGTAATATGCAAGACACCTCCACACTTTAAGATATTCTAGGTTAGGTTTTCTATCTTTCCATATTTCATATGGATATATTTTATATTTCTTAGATAAAATTCTATTTAATATATGACACGCTGCGGGCAGTGTCTTACCCCATAGACTAAGTGGCAACTTTGCTCGTATTAACATTGAGTTGACCATCTCTACTAATGTTATATTCTTCCTTTCTACCATTTCATGTTGAAGTGTGTATAGCGCAGTACATTGATGTATTAGTCCATGTTCTTCATGGAAGTTATCGAATTCATTAGAGAAGTATTCTCCTCCTCTATCGCTACAGAGAATCTTTATCTTCTTGGTTAGTTGATTTTCTACTTCCACTTTATATACTTTAAACATGTTCAATGCTTCATCTTTGCTCTTTAACAAGTACACATATACATATTTGGAGCAATCATCAATAAAGGTTATAAAGTATATTCTACCTCCATGAGTAAGAATAATGTCTAGAAAATGTTTCTTTGTCATTTTAGATCGTACGCACACTTCACATTTATCATTTTCATTTTTTTTGTATGAGATTAAACCATTTTTAGCTATGAACTTTAAGGTAATATACCCTATATAGGCTAGTCTATCATGTCATAGTCCAATGGATTCAACCATATACGCAGAAGTGCTACTTTCATTTAAAGAAAACTTGACCATACTGTTACAAGCATATCCCTTTCCGACAAAATTTCTATTTTTTGATAGAATCAGTTTTCCTGACTCATACACCATCATTATTCCTAATTTGCCTAGAAGATCCCCAGAAACTAAGTTTCGCCTCATGTCTGGGACGTGCGGTACATTTGTCAGAATCACTTTCTTCCCAGAGGTAAACACGAGTTTAACAGTTCCTTTACCGACAACCTTCGATCAGACTTCATTATCCATTTGGACTTCTTAATCATCGGTCAATTCCTCATAGGTTTTGAAGGCTGATTTCTCGTAGCAAATGTGTACAGTAGCGATAGTATCATACCACCAACCAAGAACTTTTCCTTGGATTGTATTCACCTCAATGATCATTGCTATAATATCGCCTACTACTATACTTGGTTCCTTTTTAGATTTGCGATATTAGTAGACTTGAGCATAGTGCCCGATTTTTCCACAGACATGTCATGGGCCTTTGAACTTTTCGTTATTCTTTTGGGTGTTTTTCTTGAATTTTTCTTTATTTGATTTTAAGAAATCGTCCTTCTCGGGATTCTTATTGTTTGTATTCTCAACTGCATGCACTTTAGACGAGAAATTCCCATTGTCATTCTTTTTATCGCGGTTGCGGGATTCTTCCTCAATTCTGAGATGTTTTTAGATTTGTTCTATTATGTTGTCCTCAATTTTGTGCAGTAACTTCTTTCTATAATCTTTCCACATTGGGAGAAATTTAGCGATAATAGTCCCGACGTGGAATGATTCAGGAGGATCAATTTTAATGGCTTTGATTTTGTTTACTATTAGCTGTAATTCTTGGATTTGAGCTAACAGCGGTTTGTTATCTACCATGTTATAGTCGAAGTACCTGGCAATTAGGAACTTATTGGTACCTTCTTCTTCAGCCTTGTATTTGAACTTCAGGGCGGTTTAGATTTCTTTTGCTAATGATGCTTGTGTGTACGGATCTTACAGACGCTCGGAGAGAGCATTCATAATGTATCCACGATACAGAAGTTCGTCTTCAGCTCGTTTGGTGCGGGCAGCGATCTATTCAGGTGTGTCTTAATCGGATGCTTTAGGTAGTGGTAGCAGAGTTGAATCTAAAATGTAATAGATCTTTAGTACTGTCAAAAGAAACTTAAGTTTGTCTTGCCATCTAGTAAAATTGGTTCCTTCGAACCAGTCAAGACGAATCAAGTCCTGATTCATCAACTTGATAGATGATACACTATTGGCTTCCATTAGTAATAATGCTTTAAGATTGTTGAGAAATTATATAGAAATAATATTTTCTATAAAATATGAAAATTGAAAACCAAAAACCAAAATAATCTGGAGCAGGACAGGCTAAAGCACGTATTAGAACATTGTCCTTAAAGCGTTATTTACCCCTACTCAAGTAAATTGAGTATGCTGAAAGGTTATAGGCAAATTGATCGTAGGATACGACAAACCTGGTGTGGATCTTCGTTCAGCAAACACGAAGACCCACTAATGGAACTTTGTTACACAATTTCTGGTAGAAAATAAAAGGAAAAATCCCAGAAAAAAAAGAAGAAGAAGAAGAAATGTGAATTAGACCACTGCACTGGTTTGTTCTTCAGCTAATGTTCTAGACCACACCGCTGGTTTGTTTTTCAGGCAATGGTTCAGATGAATCTTGCTGTCTTACTGGAACTTCTGGTTTATAGGAGAGGATATGGTTTGTATGAGTCTGCTGGAGTGTGTTGTGATGGTTTGGAAACCCATCCAAGCCCAATATATATATGCTATGGTGGCTGGGAGTTATGGTCCAAGGATTTTAATCCAAATGACCGTTTCTAACTGTTGGGAAAAACTAGCTGTTATTGGTAGTTTCTATTTGTTGTGCATGTGGTGTAATGGCTATTACATGCAGTTGTTTCTGACCATTGTGAGACACTGGCTAGCCGTTTCTAGCTGTTGGGCTAGCCACATGCAGCAGTTTCTGCATGGTCAACAATCAATTTCATGAGGAGTTACACCTTCTTGCAACAGCTCTATTTCAACGTCTATATAATACGAGGGACCCCATTCAGTTCTCTAGATTGCCAGCCAGCCATCTACCTTAGCTCTCTGTCGCACCGCGTCTCGCACCAGTTCGCGAAGGAGTGACACGATGCGGACGTGCGAAGTGCAAAGTGCGCCACTACAGCCACACTGCCTCACATGCCCACGTCCTCGTACCGAGCTCATGCTCGTGCCCATGCCCGTGCCCGAGCCCGAGTGCGAGTGTTCTAGTGCTACAAACCCGATTCTCCTCGGACTAAGTGGGTAAACATTACAATACTCCACCATTATCATATATAAACAAAAAATTTCTTCTCTTTTTCCAATGTGAGACTATTCCCAAAACACAAGAAAAGTATTTTTTCAAAACATTATATATATATATATATATATATATATATATATATTATTTTAAATATATAAAAAAATCAATATATTTCAACAATTGAGGCAACCGATCTTATGTAAATTCACAACAACAAACGACTCATGACTACTAGATGGACTCGTGGTTAGTCAATCTAGATGCTTTCCAAACAATCAAATGTCAAGGAAGATGAGTTAACTTATGCATATCAATGAGTGCCTCTTGAAGAATCCACCGATGAAGAAGAAAAGTTGACCTATGCAGATGAAGAAGTGCCTCTTGAGACTCTACCATCGAATTACTTGATGAATTCACAAATAGATCAATTGGTGAATTCATAATTGAACTACAAAAGTTCTAATTAAATTAGAAGATTAATTAACAAGTGGCCAAATATAAACAATCAATGACATATATAGATAACTCGATGGCCAAGAAGATTAGTACTTTTATGATCATCTCATCAACCTCTAAGTAAATCGTCACCTTTCTACCTTCTCCAAAAAAAAATGTATAGATCGAATGTAGATAGTGACAACAACAACATGGCCAATCAATGTTAATCAAGAGTAATAGATCCATTGTTACAAAAGAAGTGGAAATCAACACCCCAAATGCTAAGATTGCAAAGAGTGTGTAAGGTTTTGTTTTTCCAAAGTTCCATTATAAGCATAAAATTTTAAACTGACATATAGGTCTTCACAATTAATTGCCGCCAAATATTTATATATCAAAAAAAAATAAAAAAATTAATTTTAAAAAAAAAGAGATACTACGGAAGCATGTCATCTTGATGTGCTTCTACTGTTCTAAACTCAAGGATGAGTTTAATTTTTCAAATGGAGGGCTCTAATATAGGAAAGTAGGACTATCAATGTGTTACTCCTAGGGTTAGCTTCAGCCTAGATTTTGAATTGTTCAGGCTAGGCCTGATGAGCCAAGCTAGTTCAAAATTTTGATTTTGCCAAGCCCAAGTCTAGCCCTTTGAGAACCCTAAGGACAAGGTTAAGGAAAGTCTTATAGATGGCCAAGATTGAAAGAAATCAGTTTTGAACGTTCAATCCAAGGGTGAAGCATGCAATATAGCTTCTGACGACTAGAATTTTATGATCAATTACTATTATTCATGGATGTAATGTGTTGTTGGAAAGTTATCGATAAGGTATACATGCTACCAAATGTCAAAGGCAATTGGCCTAGAAAGTTTTTCCAAAAATAGCTCATTTTAAGGGTTAATTTTGAGTTTCTATAAAAATTACTTTTTTTACTCTAATTTTAATTTTTCTATTTTTGAGTTTGAAAAGTCTTAGAATAACTTAAAGTCCTTATTTGAGTCATGAGAAAGAATTCCAAACAATTTAGAAGTTGTTTATTATTTTTTATAATTTTATTATTTTAGAAAATTTTACTATTTCAGTAAAGTTATGAATTCAGGGTACATGGCTTATATTTGGGACTTTGTAAAAAAAAATTTATTCACACTTTTTATTAATAAGGTCAACTTTATCCTTCATTTTTAGAGATTTATCTCTTTGTGGATTCAATTGCTATTTTAGAAAAGCAGATGATCTCTTTTTATCCACACACTTGTTACATTATGAGCTCATTTGTGTAGAAAATAACATAATACTTGTTTTCAAGACTTTCTACTAGATTAGTAGAATTGCTAGAAAAATTAGGGCTGTAAATGGTCGGGTTTAGCCAAAACCATACCCACCCATTTACTAAATAGGTTTGGGTCTAATTTGGACCCAGACCCTTTTACTAAATGGGCGGGTTTGAGTCGGGGCTAAGTCAACTCCATTAGACCCATTTATAAATGGGTTGGGTCTAACGAGTATGGAGTTCTCATGTTACTTGTCAAGGTATGTAAACATTTTTATCAAGTCTGAATGGATCCGAGTTTGGCTGAGTCCCTTGCAATATAGACCAAACTCGCCCATTTACTAAATGGATCCGAGTCATATTGAGTTAGGCTTGATATAAAGGAAACTAAATCCAAACCCGTTTAGCAACTATGCCTATTCTTGAACCCAGATCTATACCATTTAACAAATTGGTTGGGTCTGGATACCCCATCGGGTTCACTAACCCATTTAAAGCCCTACTAAAAATGATAAAGAGCTATTGTTTGGAATCAATATTTTGAAAATACCAATTAGGTGAAATCCCAATTTTACTATTAAATGCTCCTACTCCATCAGATTTAATCTATCATTTAGCTATATTTCTACATTTAGCAAAGGCCCTGTTTGGTTACCACTTTAAAATGATTTAATCTCATTTCAACTAAGAGTATGTATTAGAGATTGCAATGTATATAAATTATAACCTCTAATACTATCATCTAATGAACTCATTAAGCTTTTTGCACAAAAAACAATGTCAACAATGTGGCCATCGTTTTCTTTCTTTTTTATTTTGTCTGGCTTTTTTATGCCAAAACATCTACCAAACGACATATAGAAGATGATATGACAGAACATAGCGTTAAAGAATCATGATGCAAGGCCAATGAATCATGATCGTACATCTAGTGGCCTCTATGATGAATGCCACTTTACTGATCATGCAATCTTAACCAATAGATATCATTAAAAATAGAAAAAATATCAAAGGTCCATGCTCAAGTAACCAAAGGGCATGATCTCCCAATTAATGTAGTTTTTGAACTGTGGACCACCCTCAAGAAATCAAAATACATCAGAAATATCCACATGCTCCAAGGAAAATCATATTGAACAAAGACCATCATGGCTATACCAACTAAAAATGTCATTTTGCTCTAAAATATAAGACTAGTAATCTCAAAGAGAGGTTATGAACATCTTTAATCTAGACCGTTCGCTTTTACGTTTGTGATTGGACACAAGTTCAATCCAAGTAAAAAAGGATGCTAACTCGGATGTGTTGATCCCACTACATGTGGACCATCGGCTTCATGCGACCCACTTAGCCAAGTATCATCTTCTGTCCACCTCAGAAATTGTTTCATGGGGCTCAGATTTAGGTGTTCCAAAACATTTATCTAATAGCATCGAATGGACGTTTAAGCATATGATCCATATTCGAGGATGAACTTATAATCTATATTGGAGAATAAGCTTACATTTTTTTATGGGCAAGATTTTCAGTGAGAAAGATAAGTGGACCACGACACACACCCGTAAAAATCTTCCAATTTTAAAAATCCCCTTTTCTAATCTTGAGCTTCTTTTTCACTTCAATGTGGACCACTTTGCATTTCTCCTCTTAACCTTTTATTGGCAGGACGCAAATGGAATGGATAAGATTGTACGATTAAGAGAGTTGTGGGTCATGGTCTGTCTATATATGTTAAGGCACTAAAGGTGAAGGGTACATATTATATTGTCTATATATGTTAAGGCACTAAAGGTGAAGGGTACATATTATATGTGTATTTCAACGAATCTATGAAAGTTTGGAAAAGCTAATGTCTTGGTTTGGTTTTTGTCTTTTTGTATGTGTGTTTTTTTTTTTTTTAACTCCCATATCTTATATAATAGGAGAAGAAAATAGATTTATATATCTTTGCTTAACATAGATTTTTTTCAAGTGTGTTGAACTATGCCCGAGCCCGTATGCGTCTGCAGGGAGTGATTTGATCTCAAAGAACTATCTCAAAGATAACGGGTCTTTTTTAATAAATGGCAAAAAGAACTATCTCAAAGATAATGAAACGTAAGTGCTTCGACGCAGCATTGTGCATATTGAAAGTGATTTGATCATGCCAAGAGCAAATATCTGCTCAACAAGTGTGGGGTTCCTTTACATATATTCCTTTTTGTCGAATATTCTAGTTTATATTCCAGTAGTTTTAACATACAAGTCTACCTGTACAATTAAAAATCTAAGTATACTATGCATATCCTATAGTGAAGGATCTTATGTTTCTCGGTTCTTATTCATCTATGTTAGTTGTCCACTTTCAATATATTTTATGGTAGAGGCAGTCGTCGTCCTTGGTCTAATAATTGTTGCAATTTCATGTAATGTTTTATGTAAACCATAATTCATTTGGACATATATATATATATATACCCAATGCTCAGCTGCGTTTCACCAATTCTCATAAGAACTTTTTGAGAACTCATCACACATGATATGAGCCCAAAATCTGAACGGTCCTCATGATGTAGAACCCCATGAAACCTCCAAGGCCCAGCTTTTACCATGATCCAAAAATTTTGGTGGGCCATGAAAAAAGAAAACAGTTCCCTCCCTTGATTTGCATCACTTTTTGCTATGGCCCACCGGAATTTTAGATTAGTGTGAAAATTTATCCCCGGGGGTTTGATTGGGTGCCGCATCATGTGGACCGTTCGGATTTTGGGCCCATGACATGTGTGCAAAGGTGAGCATGCCTCTCTCTCTCTCTCTCTCTCTCTCTCTCTCTCTCTCTCTCTCTCTCTCTCTCTCTCTCTCTATATATATATATATATGGACGTTGGAATCTTGGGCATAATCGACTTAAGGGCCTCTTTGCTCCACGGGTTACCTCTTTCGAGAGCTTTTGCGCTAGTGATCAATTAATTACGTTTGACCAGAGTCACCACTAGCCAATTTCTTCATCTTTACAGTCGACTAGACCCTATAGAAATGTTAAAGTAAGGATATGAAGATTTCCTAGCCTAAGATGACTCTTTGATTTTACGATCAGAGATTCTAAGGGAGCGCGGTTATATAGAAGGAAGGTGTTAGGCACCCGCTCTGCCCGTATAGATGTACAGTATCTACTTCACAAGATCCGACTGTTCTTAAGGGTGAGGGTTCAATTCTCGTATGTGAATGTATACAATGTTGGTGACAAACTGTGAAGTAATAGGTAAATTTTTTATTGGGCAAGATCTGATTAGATCAGTAACCCTTAGAGCATACTTCCGAGCCAATTCGGTGCAAAGTGTGTTGAATGATGGTATGAATGTTATGTTACGCAAATGCTATGGGTTAGATGAAGCTTGATTGAAGACAGTTGTATGGATGGTAATGTTGTAAGGATTGTCTCGAGTGGCTAAGATTGAACTTGGGTTGGCTCACGGGGCTAGTGTCAGGGTTATTAAAATATTTTTAAAGATTTTTTTAAATTGATCCAGTCCATTGAATCACAAAATCGACAATCACGAGCGATGCTAGTTTCTATTGAAATAATTTTTGAGATTTTTGAAATGATCCAGTCCATCAGATCGTAAAATCAACGGTCACTATTGAGGCTAGTTTTTATTGAAATATTCTTTTAAGATTTTTTGAAATGATCCAATCCATCGGATCACGAAATCAATGATCGCGATCGATGCTGGTTTTTATTCAAAATATTTTTGTGATTTTTTGAAGTGATCCAGTCCATCAAATCGTGAAATTGGCGGGTCGTGATTGATGCTAGTTTTTATTGGAATATCTTTTAAGATTTTTTTAAATGATCCAGTCCATCGGCTCACAAAATTAACGGTCTCAATTAATGCTAGCTTTTATTGGAATATGTTTTGAGATTTTTTTTTTAAATGATCCAATCCATTGGATTATGAAATCGACGATCGCAATTGATGCTAGTTTTTATGTAAATTTTTTTAGATTTTTTAAAAATGATCCAGTCCATCGGATTGTAAAATCGACGGTAGCGATCGATGCTATTTTTTATTAGAATATTTTTTTAGATTTTTTAAAATGATCTAATCCATCGAATTGTGAAATCAACAGTCGTGATTGATACTAGTTTTTTTTAGAATATTTTTTGTGATTTTTAAAAATATGAAAAAGCCTTTTCTCTCCCTTAAAATTTCTCATCAATTTCTAATGAGAAATTCATATTCGAATTTGTTTTGAATTTTCCTCCATTTTTTTAAAGTATTCTCCCTTCTCGCTCCTATCATTTCACTATTCCACCTGTGCAAGATTCTCTTGCAAAACTCTTCCCAAAGCTCCTCTCTTTTCAAGGGGAGAGGGTTGCACCCAATCCCATTAGCTAGAAAGTGACGAGCGGCCCCAAGGTGCCAATCATCTTCTCTTTGTCCCCTGGTTTCTTCTAGGTGCTGGTTAATGGTTTGTGTTATCCATTTTTATATACAGTAGGCCCCACGATAAGGGCCACGCCGTTTGGGTGAGGCCGGGGTCCCATCTAATCTAGGGCTAAAAGTCGAGTGGGTTCAACCCGACCAACCCATGACCAACCCGACAATGGGTTGGGCTCGGGCAAGATGTATCGGGTTCGGTATTGGGATAGGGCTATATAAATACCAACCCAATAAAAATTTGGGTTGGCCTTGAGTTGAGGTCCCAAATTGCCCAACCCAAACCCGAACCCAAACCCGATGGATATATAAGTTACTTATAAATTATAATTGATTGCAGATCGTCTGTGTTAAGGGTATAAGAAATTCCAATGCCATCATGTCTCATTGGTCCACGTCATTTCTGATGACTCAAACTAACAAGATACGCCGGATTCCTCTCTCCCAAATAGATTGCATGCTACACAGCACAACTTTTAACGTGTGGAACTTCTATGGACCCCAAAGTGATTTTTGTTTTAGATCCACACCGTTCATCAATTTTTACAGATCATTCTAGAGCATGACCTCAAATATGAGGCTATTTCAAAGCTCAAGTGGACCACACCACAAAAGGTAGTAGGTATTGAACAAACTACCTTTGAAACTTTCATAGGGCCAACCGTGAAGCTTATTTTCCATCTGACCAATTCATAAGATCATACATACATGGAGGAAGTTAAAATACAAATATTAGCTTGATTAGAGCCTTCTGTGGCTTCAAAAAATTTTCAACGGTAGCATCAATTCCTATTGTTTTCAATGGTGTGGTCCACTTTAGCTTTGGATATGCATTTTTTTTCTCATATTCTACAATGATCTAAAAATTTCGATGGACAGTGTGGATTTAATAAATAAATTATTGCAAGGGCCACATAAATTTCACATATCGAGAAATTATATTGTTTGTTGTGTGGTGCAGGGAGCGGACTAGGTAAGACCTTGGCCTCACCCAAGACTTTTCAGACCTTACCATGAGGCCCGCCTTGATGTGCGTATTCTATATCCACTTCGTCCATTCATTTTTTTCAGATCATTTTAGAGCGTGATCCCAAAAATCCAGCAGATCCAATTATCAAGTGAACCATACTCCAAGAAACAATGGTGATTGAACACCCTACCATTAAAAACTTCTTAGGACGCAAATTAATGTTTCTATAGATTTTATTTGCCATTGAAATCTGTTGATAAGTTCACATAAGCTTGGATGAAGGGAACAAACAACTATCAGCTTGATCCAAAACTTTTGTGGCCCGTCAATTACTATTGTTTCCTGTGGTATGGTCCACTTGATAATTCGATCTGCTTCATTTTTTGCATAATACCCTAAAATGATATGGGAAAAAGGATGGGCAGGGTGGATACTGAATACACACATCAAGGTCGCCACCATGGTCAGGGCCACACCGTCTTGGGTGAAGTCCGGGTCTCACCTAATCCACTCTCTTGTGGAGACATGTAGAATTTTTGTGGCATCTATCATGATGTATGTATTAGATCCATACCGTCCATCAATTTTTCTATGGCATTTTAGGGAATGGGACAGAAAATGAGGCAGATCCAATGCTCAAGTAGGCCACACTACATAAACGGTAGGTACTGGACGCTAGCTGTTAAAAACTTCTTGAGGCCATGGAAGGCTCTATCAAGCTGATATTTGTGCTTTCCCTTCATTCAGGTTTTTGTGACCTTATGAAGAGGTTAGATGGCAAATAAACCTAACAGTGGATCTTAAAAAAGGTTTCAATGGTAGTCGTTTAATCCCTGCTGCTTTTTGTGGTGTGTTCCACTCAAGCTTTAGATGTGCCTCATTTTTGGGTTCATGATCTAGAATGATCGGTAAAAATCGATGGCCAAAGCGGATCTAAAACATAAATAATTGTGGGGCCCCAAGAAGATCCACACCCTAAAAATTGATAATACTTGGAATTTGATATACTTAACTGTTAAAGGACTAGTTGTCCTATATTTTAGTTTCCTTGTTTAGAAAAAGTGAAGTTCTTTATAATAAATCACTATATATATATATATAGAGAGAGAGAGAGATAATAAAATTATAAATACAAAAATAAGACGTATATTGAATGTAATATACTAATGTAATAACGAAACCAATACGACCTAGCTCTTTTGGGTTGAACTTGGTTGAAATTTCGAAACTAAAGTTGAGTTGACTTGGGTTAATGTTCAGGGATAGGAATCTTGAGTTAGCTAGGTTTGACCACCAACCCGACCCAACCCGACCAACTTTCAGCCCTAGGCTAATCCGCTCTCCCCATATACAGCCTAGCAAGTTTTTAATGATGAGAATTAAATCAACTTTTTTCTATAATGCGGTCACCTGATATTTTGATCTGCCGAATATTTAGTCTCATGCTTTAAAATGAGCTGTAAAAATGGATGGACGGAGAGAATAAAACACATACATCATGGTGAGGCCCACTAAGCACCAGAGAGTAGCTACGGCGGGGAAGTGGATTGGCTGGTGTACCACACACCACCAACTTAGCTGATGTGTCAACGTCACCAAGTTCTGTGGGTCCCATCATCAGCTCTGAGTTATATCCAAACCGTTTGTCAACTTGGTGAGCTAGTAGTAAGGCTTGAGCTGAAAAATAAGATAAATCCAAAAATCAAGTGGACCACACCATAAAAAGCAGTGGAGATTGAACGACCACAATTGAAATCCTTATGGGGTAGGAGAAATTTAAACTTCGGATCAAAATAATATTTGTTTTTTCTCTGACAAGTTTTTGTGACCTTATTAATAGATTGATGGAAATTAAACATTACAGTGAGCCCTACGAATGTTTTAACGGTGAGAATCATTGTCCCGCTGCTATTTTTGGTGTGGTCCACTGAACCTTGGAAATTACTCATTTTGGGGATCAAGTCCTAAAATGATCTTGCCAAATGGATGAACGGTGTAGATATGATAAATACATCATTGTGGCCCATGGAACTTTGATCTCCTTTGAACCGTTCCTACAAGTCGGAGTTCGAGCAGCGTCAGCTCTCATCTTGGCATGACACGTATCCACATCAGCTAGGTTGGTGGTGTGTGGTACACCAGCCAATCCGCTTCCCTACGGTGGTGCTGCCAGCGTCAGTGCGCAGCCCGCATCCAGTGGGATTGGGATTCCTCCTCGGAGGCGAATCGCGGGTTGCGTGTGCCCAACTTCGGTGGTGTGATGACGTGGCAAAGTTTGGCTGATGACACTATGGCAAGTGGTGGGTGCTCCGTGGGCCTATCATGATCTATGTGTTTTATCCATCCCGTTCATTCATTTTTACACATCATTTTAATACTTTATGTTACAAATGAGGCAGATCAAAGTCTCAGGTGGACCGCACCATGAGAAGACAGTATTGATTGAATGTCTACCATTAAAAACCTCCTGTTGCACACTGTTTATTTGACATCTAACCTGTAGATTAGGTCATACAGAATTAGATAAAGATTAAAAAAACAAATATAAGGTTAGATACAAATATATTGCAGCACAGGAAATTTTGAATGGTGAGAGTTCAATTAACACTGTGTGGCTCACTTGAGATTTTTACCTATCTCAGTTTTGTGTTCATATCATAAAATTATTTGAAAAGATGGATGGACGGCATGTATGAAACACACACATCATGTAGGGCCCACATATCACCAACCACTCTAGCCATTGCCTTTTAAAAATGAGAGGGATCCAAAGTTCAAGTGGACCACACCACAACTCAGTGGTGATTGAATACGTACCATTGAAAACTTCCTCTGACTTCTGAGCCACAGAAGTTTTGGATACAATGATATTTGTATTTTTCTTTCATCCAGGTCTGTTTGGATTTCAAATAAACATAATGGTGAGGCCGGGAAGGTTGGAACGGTGGGCCTCACTGTCCATGTGGTATGGTCAACTTGAGGTTTGGATCTGCCTCATTTTTTGGATGATTCCCTAAAATGAACTCGAAAAATGGATAGACGGTGGGGATATAATCCATACATCATGGTCAGGCCCACAGAAGTTTGCCACGTTAACACAGCGCCGGTTTTAGCACACCACGTAATTCGCTTCCCTTCGCGTTGCGCCAAAAAGGCATTCAGGTAAAAACCCAGGTTGATTGGTATGCTGGAGAAGTAACGGGTGAAGGATCATAACCGTATGCCGCGATGAACCAGAGATTACCGCATAAAGGCTCCCCGCTGGAGAATGCTATATAGAGAACGCAGCGGCAGCGATCCGTCATCGATATTGGGGTTGGTAGAGAGAGAGGAAGAGCGGAGGAGGAGATCAGATGAAGAGATCTGTCTTTTCTTTCTCGTTTTCGCTTCTGCTCCTCCTTTCAGGTAATTTCAGTACATCTTCATAAAGCGTTTCTCCATTGCTGGAGCTCTGTATCAATCTGCAATTGAGTTCAAGAGATTTTTGAGTTCAATGCTCCAATTTCCTTTGAATCGCTACTTCTATCGCTGAAAATGGCATAGGATTAGAGTTGGTCTTTTAAATGAGCTCTTGAACTTATTAGATCTGAAGATGGACGTTTTGCAGTGGTTTTTTTGGTGAATCTGTGAGATTTTCGTCTTTGAGTAGGTTTTTCTAGAGATGAAAACAGTGTAGGATTCGAGTTGTTCTTTTGAAAGAGCTCTTGAACTGATTGATCGGAAAATGAAGGTTTTCTTTGTTGTTTTCCAAGGCGATATTGAGAGGTTGTCACTGTTAACGCTAGAAATGTCTTTGAATTGCTTTATTTTAGAGCTGAAAAGGTGTTCGACTTTAATTCTTCTTTTGGATTGCTCTTTTACTGTTCAGATCTGAAAATGGAGGTTTTACAGAATTTATTATTACTATTATTATTTTACTGTGAAACTGTCAGATGTTTTGTCTTCAATGCTAGAAATTTCTATGCCCTGTTTCTTCTAGAGCTGAAAAAGGGTGTCGGATTCCATATCTTATCTTAATTGATCTTTTTCGAATTGGTAAGTCGACTTTTTTAATTTTTATTTATTTTTTATTTTTCGAGAGAGATTTTCATCTTTAATGTTACAATGTCCTTTGAGATGCTTCCTTCATATCTGAAAAAAGGTGGAGAATTCAAGTTATTCTTTCAAATGAGCTCTTGAAATGATTAGATCCGAAAGTGTAGTTTTTTTTCCCGCAAAGTTTGAGAGATTTTCATATGTACGTTGCAAAGTTCCTTTCAATCACGAATCACTTTCTCTCGAACTGAAAATGGCGTACAATCTCATCATGGAGGTTCTGTTTTGCGAGAATCTGAGAGAATTGCTTCTTTTATGTTGGAAATGTCTTTGAATTGATTATTCCAGAGTGGAAAATGGTGCAGAATTCAACATCTTCCATCAAGAGAGCTCCTGAATTGGTTAGCTCTAGAAAAGGGTAGATTTTACCTTTTTGTTCTTACCAGGAATCCAAGAGTTTCTCATCTCCCTGACAAATATTGCCGAGTATTTTAAAATCTTGCATTTTTTTGTGGAATATTAAATTAAAAAATGTTATCATGTCATTATCACGATATTCCAAAAAGTCGGCAGTTTTTAATTATCTGCTATTTTATAGCGAATTTATCATGATATTATATGGAATTATTTGATTTTTTTTTTTCAAATAATCATTGCATACATGCATATAAATAAAATGATATATTAATTTGTCATAAATATTTTAAAATTTTACGTTTTTAGTGAGATTTTCCCAATAAATACACTGAGAAAAACCTCAAAATCTGAAAATCTCTTGAGAAATTCCTACCCGAAAAATAGGTGAGAATGAGATTTGTCGCTGTGATTTACATATGTGATGTTAAAAATTCTTTTGAATTGTTCCTAATGATTTTAATGGTGAAGAATTTGTGTTCTTTTAAAAGAGTGCTTGAAATCCAAGAATCTGAGACATTTCTGGTAATGTTAAATTTCTTGAAATAGCTTCGTTGGAGCTGAAAATGATGTAGAGTTTGACTCCTTTTTCAAGAGCTCTAAGATTGATACATCCAAACTATGCCATCTCTGCCTCACTGAATTCGAGGAACTTTCATGGTAAAATTAGATTATTATTTTTTTAAATCGCTTCTTAGGGAAGTGAAAATGGTCTATAATTCAACATTTTCTTCCCTCTAGAGTCTCGCATATATCTGAAATTGGTTTGTTGTGGTCTCTGTAATTGCAACATTTTGGAAAGTATTCCTCTGTCTAATTCCTTGATTTCTCCCTTGTTGATGGACTTGAAATAAAGGGCTGTCATGTCCTTTTGGTGAATGGCATATATTTTATCCTGTTATCTATACAATTTCTTGAAAACTGCTTCTTTGGAGCTGAAAATGATGTAGAATTTGATATAGGAGGCCCTAGTCTTGAAATTTAGTATCTTGCATTTGAGTTCCTGTAAAACTCTTGATTTTATTTTCTTTTTTTCTTTTTTTTTTAATGCCTTCAGCTTTGAGCTGCTTGGTGTTGATTTCTGATCTCTAGAGCTTGAAGTGGAGGGTTTTCATCTAGGATGTAGGGAATTCTTTGAAACTTCTTGTTTTGGAGCTTAATAAACGACAGAGAACATAGAATTTGATACAATACTATTTTTGTATAAAATCAGTGGTTCTGTTTGAACAAGTTTGAACTTCTGGAAATTCTCTTCGTCATATGTTCACTCTTTTGTGGGAGATCTGGACTTGGTCTTGAATTTCTGCACTCCATCTAAATCAAAGCTTATGTTATGGACATGTTCTTCATCTTTTGAACTCCTTTTTCCACGCTGATTTATCTCAAATTTATTTATAGGCATCTTTTTAGTTCAGACATGGATTTTTTTTTTTCTTTTTGTTCTTTTTTTTTTCTTTTATTAGTGTGGGGAGATCTTTAGCCATTCTGATCAAATTTGCTTAAATCTCTTCTTCCAAGAGCTGAAAATGGTCGAGTATTTGGATGTCTGTTCTGATTTTGAATTGCTGCACCTTTCAAGTCATTATGGAGATCCTCTGCAGCGTTGATTTGAGATTGCTTTAGCTTGCTTCTGATGGATAATGATAACAGAGAGGTTCTTCAGAAGTTCTTTGTTTATGAGTTGAAGAGATTTTCCTCTCTACTATTTTGTAATTTGTTGAAATCAGTTCTAGTAGGACTGACAGTTCTCCATAGAATTCCTGGCTCTCAAATAAAAAACAATCACTTCTATCTTGTTTACTTTTCAAAAGCTTGTACTAGTATATTTAAATCCTAATTCACAGTCCTTTCACTTAGGAAAAAAAAAAAAAAAAGAAGAATTAAAGAAGAAATGCCTTCCGTCGAATTGCTTCTTTTAGAGCTGAAAATGCAATCACTTCTTTTTGTATTTTTACAGGTCCGGATCTGCAAACCCTCAGTGTTGGAATTGGAATCAACTACGGGCAAATAGCCAACAATCTTCCTTCTCCCTTCCAAGTTGCACACCTCGTCGAATCCCTGAGCATCAACAAGGTGAAACTCTACGATGCTGATCCAAATGTCCTGCGCGCATTCTCCAATTCCAATGTTGAATTCATTGTTGGAGTCGGCAATGAATACCTTCCAAACATGACAGATGGTAACAAAGCCCTGGCCTGGCTCAAAGAACACATCCAGCCTTACCTTCCCCAAACCAGAATCACCTGCATCACTGTCGGAAACGAGATCTTATCTGGTAATGACACCTCTCTAATGACCTATCTCCTTCCTGCAATGCAAGCCATGCATGAGGCACTCGTATCCCTTGGATTGGACGACCAAGTGAATATATCCACCGCGCATTCCCTCGCCATCTTAGCTAACTCCTACCCTCCTTCCTCTGGGTCTTTCCGTCCTAATCTTGCCCAATACATCCAACCCATGCTCAATTTCCATTCTCAGATCAAGTCCCCTTTCCTCATAAACGCATATCCTTACTTTGCCTACAAGGCCAACCCAAAAGAGGTCCCCTTGGAATATGTTCTTTTCGAGCCCAACTCAGGGATGACCGACCCAAATACAAATCTGAAATATGACAATATGTTGTATGCTCAAATCGATTCTGTTTATTATGCAATCAAAGCGATGGGGCATTCAGATATCGAAGTCCGGATTTCAGAAACGGGGTGGCCGTCCAAAGGAGATTCTGATGAGGCAGGGGCTACACCGCAGAATGCAGGTATTTATAATGGGAATTTGCTGCAGAGGATGGTGAAAAATGAAGGTACTCCAATGAAGCCTACGGTGCCCGTTGATATCTATGTTTTTGCATTGTTTAATGAGGATCTGAAGCCTGGGCCAGCTTCAGAGAGGAATTACGGGCTATTTTATCCAGATGGTACTCCAGTTTATGATATTGGTTTACGTGTATATCTTCCACTAATTTCATCCGCTTCTATGACTACAGTAAGAAACATCTTCAGAATTCTCTTTTATTTTCTTTTTGTAATCTTCCTTTTGCATCCTTCTCATGAAACTTTCAGCCACCTCTCTAGTAAGAAACGTTCTGAAATATGTGTTATGTTTTTCATGATTTAATACAATCATCAAATAATCATGGAATCAGCCTCACAAATTTTCATCTCCACTATGCATTGGTTGGTATTTGTTGAACGGAGATGCTCCTGTGGGACTAGACAGCAGTGGGTCCTGTGATGTAGTTTCTTGACATCCAACCAGTCCATCTGATGTGTGACCTCAATTACTTCTACTGCCCAAAAATCAGTCCGATCCAGTACTCAGGTGGGCCGCACCACAGGGACTAAGTTGAGAGTGGACACCCACCTTGAATTAGGGGCCCACCGACCTGGCTTGGATGAAGGGTCAGGCCAAAAATCAAACTGTTTTGCAGCTCAGGTGGGGCCTCCCTCTCATGCTGTTCCCTGCTGTGGCCTCTGCCTGAGTGTTGGATCCGGCTAATTTTTGATACCTTGATGTAATATGAGCTCACACATCTGATGGACGGATCAGATGTCCTGCATACATCATGTGGCCCCCACATTTTCCCGGTACCACCATAAGCTTATGATGGTACCAGTGCCACCAGGGAGCACCTCCTCTTCCTTGAAAGGATCGAGCTCTCCTGTCTACTGTGATTAAGCAAAGTTGGTCGCACTGAAAGAAATAGCAGATGGAAGAACTGGGACCATAAATTTCAGGATCCACTAATGCATATGATGGTTGGACTTAGATCCATTGCAGATGCTGACACTGATTCAATCAGATTTTAATGTGGAAATATTATTTTCAATTCCACATTTTTATTTTTATTTTTTTAAAAAAAAAGGACCGATCTAGTCATTTAGTTTATTTCCTGCAAATGTTTGTTATCGTGTTACCAAGATTCTTCCAAGTGATACCGCTGACTCAAGCTAATCCTTTCTCAAAATTGGATGCTCTGTTTTGCAGGCAATGTCAGTTCTGGTTTTTCTTATCCTGTTTGTGACCTTAGTGATCTGAACTTCAATGAAGGGACCTACATTCTAACCATGGAAGATTGAACAGTAGGTCATCGACAGTAAAAAAATCAATCTGCCTGGGGTCTCAGTCGGAAACACTGGATCTAGATATCTCCTCTGATTTCACTGGGAAGAGATCTTTTCCAGGGGAGAGAGATTACTTTCACATTCAAATTCACCCTCTGCTATTCGATTTTTTTATCTCGATGCAATCATGCATGCATCTTCTTCTCATGACAAGAAATAAAAGAAAAATATTCTCCCTGCCTACAATCGCGACAAAAGCGGCATTTGTCTTCTGCTCCATTCTGCTCCATCTTTCGGCTTGCCACCGCTCTCTTTTTCGTTCTTTTCTTTTCATATATCTTCAAATTGCACAAAGTTCATGTGTCCAAAAGTGTCATATTTTTTCATGAAAGCATTCGATTCCCTTGCTTTCATCATCTTACGTCACCGTGGCTTCTGTAGTTTTGCAAAAGTACCTCATCCATTGTCGAATCTGTGAAAGAGGAGTTGTTGAATATGGTGATAGAGTATGACTCATCATATTCATGCACAGCCTTCAATCCAAACCATCCAAATTGTGGCCCTAACTGTTTCTGGGCCCACTTCTTTCCTTTTCTTATTTGTTCCTCTTTGGTCCCACTTCTTTCCTTTTTCGGTTTTCAGATATTCAAGTTGCACAAACTTCACGTCTCCGAAAGAACCTTTTTTTTCTTTCTTTTATTCGAAGAAAGTCTTTGATTCCCCCTCACTTTCATTACATGATGTAATTGTCCTTAGCATTACAGCATTGTGCAGCGTTATGACCATGCATGTCTGGTGGTCAGACACTGTACAAGTATACATGTAATCCAACCAGTCCAGATCATGGACCCCACTGTAGATGTGGATGGCTTCCAAAGTCAGATTGATTCGACATTCCTATAACTGTAACAAGGCATAACAGCTGGTGGTCTGACTTTTACAATACAACCTTAACAGTCATAACAGGACTTGTAATGGTCATGAAAACCCTATCCAACTTTTTTTAAAAGGAAAAGAAAAGTATTGGCCCTGTATCTGTCCATTATGGGCATATAACAGCCCGTTACAGCCTTATATCCGGCCGTTACAGACCATTTTCATATCAGGCGTTACATCCCTGTATCACATAAAAAAACAACTCCCACTCCTACCATTACATACCGTTACATAACGGCCCATTTTTTTAATACCTTGGTTTCGATCCTTCAATAATTATTAGACATTCATCCGTTGAATTTGGACTGTTGACTATTCCTAATCAACTGTCCAGCTGACGGTAGCATTGTGTTTTACCCAGACATCACATCCTCTCTCCTTTTTTTTGTTCTGTAGCTCATGTAAAGTTGCTCTCTACACCAGACTAACGTGTTGTTGTTGTCTATTGTAATGCAGGCCATCATCAAGGGAAAAACTGGCATTGCAGCATTTATCCGAATAGTACTACATCTACTAGGCTAGATACTAACTCCACTCTCTCATTCAGAATCCACAATTCATTTAATGGACCTAGAAGCCCCTCGTTAGAAAGGATTATTACAAATAAACCCTACTCCAAGCAAATTCCAAAATTTCATTCAGAGCATGGTTAATAAAAGGCCCCCTGCTGGAAGGGCTTTTCTTTCAGTGCTAGCGAAGGGTACTGACATTTTCGGTACTCCCACCATTTTAGAGAAGTTTGTATTTTTAGTGCTCCTTTTTAAATAGCAAACAATTATTCATTCGGTTTTATTTCATTTTTATTATTTTATATTAGTTTTTATAAACTGCCTGCTTTCTTTTCGGTCTAATTAGATAGAACCAACAAAAAGTATTTTCTTTAGAACTGTTTTACCACCCTCAGTCAAATCCAAGTAATGGTTGTTAGGCTCATTCTAAAATGACAAAATTACCCCTAAGACGCGGTATCTACTCGAAAGTATGACCGTAGGTGGACAGCTATCTATACCGTTCAAAACTACATGGACAATAATCTGGACCATTCCAAAAGATGGTGGATAATGATCTATGTCCGGAGACTAGGTAGACCATTCCGAGATGGCGGGCAGCAATGGACTGATCCTCCCATCAATATATAGAAAGATATGATAATTTCTTAAGGGTATTTCTGTCATTTTTTAGATTAGGCTGGCAGCCATTAGTTCTAATGAAAAAGTTAAAATAAAGTATGACACCTCAGCATGTGGGCATTGACATATAAAGAAAAATTTTGTGGGTGGTTCTACCTAATTAGGCGGAAAAAAGTTGGTCGCATTTTATAAAAGTCTTTTGTACCTATTTGTGTTAGGTTTTTTTTTTCCAAATTTTATGATAAAATAATGCTAGTGGGCCATCATTATTATTTATTTAATGTTTGTCTAAGTATTAGGGCACATAAATCAAGCATGGAGATGGAAATGTGTTTACAATTATTACAATTTTACATTATAATATTTCATGGTGAAGACAAACAATAAAAGGATCTCATTATTGTGGTTAAATGTAGCTCATATTACCATACAAGAAAATGACGAAAGGGAGGACGTGAGGTCGAGCACCATCTTCCTCAAGCGGATAACTATTTCAAATCCACGGAATTTCTCTGGACTCCTCACAGAGACTTCTCAAATCCACGAGGAAAGAAAGCAAGAAAATTCTAATAAATTCGAAATTGATTGATCGATGGGAAAAAAAAAAAAACGAGTTCGCAACCCTTTAAATATGAATACCAAGCAATGGGAAAGAAATCAAAATCAAACTATGACTAAAACTCCTAGAATTCCTGACTTATTATAAATAGTAAACTTATTATTTATAGACGGTCGTGATGTCTACTAGTGCGTAAGGTTTTCAACCAAAAATAGTATCCTATTCGGCTTCGCCAAGCTGTTCTTGTAATTTTTTTTAGTTCTTTTCATGTTGGGCACAAGTCCTAAAGCCCAACAGATGAAGAGTTATAATCAAACTAAAACTTACTATTTATAGTAAAAACGGAATTGAAATAGGGAAACAACCGTCAATCTGGCGGTATTTCGCAAATCCGACTTGGGCAACTGGGCATAGCGGGGTTGGGTGGCTAAAGTAGCTCGTTCTACCCCAAAATCATATATTTTACGTTCAATAACTCATTCCGGATTGCGAGATACGTTTCATTTAAGGTCCGGCGGTCCAGATCACTTCTGTCGTCGACCGGGCCTTTTTTGATCCATCTTGGCCATGTAACTGTCCGCAACCCTCTCTACATTAGAAAATTGTTATTATTACCTTACTTGTACGGCATTTGTTTTGAGTAGTTTTTGGATATTCTACGAGTAAATTGAATTATGATATTTTCAATATGGGAGTTGTTTAGCAACTTGGATTTGGATTGTTACCTAGCAGCATGTTTGGATTAGGAGTAAACCACAGGAATGCAAGGGAAAGTAAAAATGTGCCATAAAAAGATGATAACATAAATAAGGGAAGGAAACTTAGTTGTATTCCGTTGCATTTTCTAGTGTTTGGATTAATTCTCACGGAGATAAATCTCTTTTTCCTCTATTTTTACCATTTAAAATGTCACATGGAGGGAAAATTCTTTAGGGGCACTAGGACGAGAGAAAATGGGAGGGATTGTGAGTAAATGAATGTAAATGGAAGTAAATGACTTTTTTAATGCGTTGGGTGGAAGTAAATGGAGGTAAATGGAATGAAATGGGAATAAATGCGGCTGCAAATGAAATTCTCCCTAATCGGGAGATTTAAGAGTAAATGGAGGTAAATGCCTTTTTAAGCTCCTTGGAGAGTTGCAAAGTAAAAAAGGTGTCGCTATGCATGCATTCACCCTCCATGTGCATGCTAATGATACTTTGAAACAAGCCAATTATTAACTACATCACTCAAATCATACTAATAGAATGATCCAAACTGTCAAAACATTGGCCATCTAAATGGACGGTTAAAAAGCATTGACAAGCTACTTGTTTGTGATCCTTACATTTGTGGCCCACCTAAGGCTTGAATTTTTTGCTAAAGTATATATTTCAAAAGGCTTACTACAATTATTCTATCAAATATCATATTTATACGCTAATTCTGGATATTAAAGCTTATTTAAAATATCACATATGTTCCTGTGAATATGTAGAAAATTTTTAATGTATTTCAATTCCTCTCATTTACTCCCATCCAAACATAATATATTAGTTTTCGATACATTTCATTTACTCTCATCCAAACAAACTTTGAAAGTTATTTATTCTCAATTCATTTACCTCCAATTCCACTTCCCATTTACCTCCATTTTTGAGTTCCCAAACAGGCCGTTTTACTTCTTGACTCCTTTTCTTAATGTAAGAAAAGAAAAGGCAAACAATTTGTTGTGGGTTCCGCTTTCCAAGCATGTGAAAACTATCTTGTTGTATTTGCCCGATTCAACTTCGATCCTAACATGCCCTAAGAATCAAAATTCAGGATTCGAAATCCTTGAGATTTGCATTGCATTTTGTTGATTGTGTTTGGCAGCTTAGATTTCAAATTGTGGAATCCAAAAACTGTGTTTGGTTACCTGGATTTGGTGAGGAGAAACCAATTTGAAAAACATGACATTTATAGATGATTTCTGTCAAACAAGATATTTTTTTAGCCTGGATACGGCAATTCCAAATACCCAGAATCCAAGCTGCCAAACAAAGCAAATAATATTTATAAACGGAGAAATGGAAATGAAATTCAAGAAGCATAAACGAGTGATTCTAACTATGACTGGCCATACATAATAAAAATTCAAAAGGCATAAAAAATAAAAATAAAAAGTGATCCTAGTGTACAACCAGATGTAGGTAATTAGTTCTCTCCGAAAGTATTTCAAAGTAAAAGATAGTTTAGGCATCTAACAAAAGGCACTTCTCTTTAAATACCTTGAAATTCCAAACTCACTTGATTTTCACATTTTGCAACTATGATATAAAAATAAAAACGGGAATCATACTTTCTCCTTTTGAAAATCGTGAGGTCTCAAGTCCAACCGGTTGGACCATAAGTTACCTTCCACATGGCGAATAACTTCCAACCTTTATGTGTGCATGACATCCAACCGTACGTAGCGCTTTCAGTGCCAATGAAAAAAGCATTGTGTGGGTGTGTTCAGGCGTGGGACAGGGATGTGATCGGCATCTTGCTGGACAAGCAATCTATATTCCATCCAACTTGTACAATTGGTTGGCCCCACCATAAGGATTACCATGTGAAAAAGAAAAAAAAAAAAATTCATGCAAGGATGAAATCATTTTTAGGGCCCTACCAAATAGGCCGTATATTAATTTGTTGAACTTCCGAAAGGATGAATTACAAAACTTTGATGGTCGAGATCAAGGGTCCTATATACCCCACTGTCTCATTTGCAAAAACAAGAAATATTATCTTCTTTCTTGCTTACCTTCATCCAAAATCCGAGAAATTTCTTACTGCTCTTGTCTAAGCAAGCATCAGCCACAACACTCTATTCTCTGGTTCATATTTGCCTCAATCTTGTAGTGCAACCAATGGTTGGGATACACGTAAAGGTGAGCCATTTAAATTTTTAGGGCACCTTACATCGAGAACCAGTGTACTTGAGTAGAGTAGAACTTGTCCTGAGGACAGCCATCGGATCTCATTCATCCTTGTTCGTTGTTACTTCCGACCCTTAGAGATAGAACTACACAAAGGAAAAAAATGAGAAGCAAACAACACTGGGCTACTCATCTTCACTTCTTTTTAGTTCTATGTAAGCCAAGTTTTTTATTTGCCTCATGTTAAGCCAATGAGCAAACGTGAGCTGCCATAATAGTATAGAGTAAATTTCACACCGTCACTACAATAAGTTTCACTCATCTCTTTCCAATTTTATATCAAGCTCGAGTTTTTTATTTACCTTATTTTGAGCCAACGGCTTGACATAAACTAACACAATAGTTGTACAGAGTGGATTTCACGCCA
The DNA here is from genome assembly GCF_029962835.1 of Magnolia sinica. Classification (NCBI taxonomy): domain Eukaryota; kingdom Viridiplantae; phylum Streptophyta; class Magnoliopsida; order Magnoliales; family Magnoliaceae; genus Magnolia; species Magnolia sinica. The sequence continues at coordinate 22,750,873 of NC_080591.1, read as the reverse complement.
TTATTACAGTTAGTCCCTTAAAACCTTTTTCATACAGGCTTCTAAGAATAAATACGCATTGCCTGGATTGCTTGCAAAGAGAAGGAGAAGTAGATTAGGGTTACTTGTAAGAAAGAATTGAAAGGATAAGAATGTTAAAAAAATGAAAATTTATGTTTCTTTGTCTTATTAATTGCAAGGGTAAAATTAGCCAAACATTTTTTCACTAGTAAAATTTAAATCATTGATGTCATTTGTGTTGTAAAACAGATGTCTTAAATCTGGTTTCACCGTACTGCTCGACTAGTCGAGGGGGTGGAGGGGCTAACTCGACTAATCGAGGATCCCTTTAGCTAGTCAGAGCCCGCTCGACTCGAAGTCCAGCGACAAAGTTTCTGAAAATCCCGAGGTCTTCGACCAGTCGAGGGACAAGCTCGACCAGTCGAACGTTATGGAGATTCTACGCGGATTCTGCGCGAACTGTGTAAATTTGGGGCACTTTCAGAGGGTGCGTAAGTAGAGTTCCCGAAACTATAAATAGGGGTCCCGAGGATCTTTCTAGGTAATGTTAAGGCTTCCTAAAAGTATTTCAAGGGTTCCTAAAAGGGTTTTAGGGTTTCTAAAGGGTGTAGCAAGGGTGAGATTCGAGGTTGTTCGAATCGAGTAAGTCCTCTCTCTTTGTAATTTTTATTTTCATAGTGGAGATCTGTCGCTTTGTGCCGTGGTTTTTTCCTGAAAGGATTTTTCACATAAAATCGTTGTGTTCTCTTGTGTTTGCTTGGTGTCATTGGATTGCTATCCTAAATCCATATCTATGTGATTCCTCAGCCCAAATCCCAATAAGTGGTATTAGAGCAATCGTTAGGGCACAAATCTGAATCTGAGGGATTAACATCAATGGGAAACACTGTTTATGAGACCTGTATCCTAGCCCATACAATTTTGTAGACTCCTACGGTCCTCTCGGTCAAATTCTGGTAACCCGCGACGGGTAGATAGGATTTGCGCGTAACCCTGAGTCGTATCTCGTATTCCGTAGTCGGCTCGACCCGAGACTTGTATCCTTGTGACCGCACTGTCGCCACGGTTCTGATGCCCATCTTGCGCACCGATGCGATACCCGGGGTAGGAGATGTGGGCCCGCGTTCAGTTAGAGGAAAACGTCACGCATTTGCAAACCCAAGAGTGCATGTCCTATTAATCAATTACACCACATCTTATCATGTCAAGTACAAAAGCAACTCCAAAGTCAACTCTTTCTCTTACAACCCATACTTAGTCAAGTACACCCATCACTCCATCCATCACTCACCATCCCTCTCTCTCCTTGCATCACCTCTCTCTCTCTCATTTTCCTCCCAAGCAACCGTCCAAGCTCCATGAGAGAGCTTTGTGTGGCCCACTTCCTATCTCCCATCTCCACCATCCAAGCTTCATCTCAACCTTTAAACCTTGTTCCTTTAGAGCTAAAGAAGAGAAGTCCGAGAAGATCTATCGGTGGGTGATTTTTTTTGCTTGGATTTGATGATTAGAGGGCCCACATATGTTGGGACCCATCTTAATATATGTGATTGTAAGCTTGAGGGGCCCATAATGGCGGGGTCCCTCCCATTTCCACCGATCTCTCTCTTTTTCTCTATTTCTCTCTCTCTCCCTCCTTCTCTCTCTTTTTTTTCCTTGTGCAATGGTCCACCTTGATGGACGGTGCTGATTGAGGGACCCACCAGACGTGTGTGTTAGATCTACACCGTCCAGCACCCTGGGACGGTGCTGGACCCACTGTGATGCATGTAGATCCACACCATCCAGCAGCCTGTGGACGGTGCTGGACCCACAATGATGTATATCCATGTCGTCCATTGCATGGACGTGGAGCCCATGTATGTGTTGTATCCAGGCAGTCCAACTGTCTGGATGTTGCTCCACCTGACGCATGTATTTGTACAGCCGTCCATCTGTGGCCCCAGCAGCAGATCAGTTGCTGTGTTGACGTCAGCAGGTCCTGTGGGTCCCACCTTGATTGTATGTTCTTTTTATCCTACCGTCCATCCATTTTGACGGTGGAGATCCACCCCCATGATGTATGTTTTGCTCCGCACCGTCCAGCAGGCCTGGACAATGGGCCACCATGAAGCATGTATTATATCTAACACCATCCATCCATAGCTGCAGCTGCTGTGCAGCATCAGCAATTTCTGTGGGGCCCACGTAGCTCTCAGCTGCATCATCGTCAGCAGGTTCTGTGAGTCACTTGGATCCACGTCATCTGTCCATCTGGATGGAGCCCACTATGATGTTTAGGGTCTCATCCACACCATCCAGCACTCTGGATGGGGGGACCCACCTCCCTTGATGGATGTATTCCATCCAACCATCCATCCATTTGGCAACTCGTTTTAAGGCTTGAGACTAAAACTGAGGCAGATTCAAATCTCTGGTGGGTCACCATGTGGACACCACCATGATGTATTTATTCTATCCACACCGTCCAGATTGTGTTGGACGGTGCTGTCCAATGTTTGGACGGTGTTGATTTACATGGACGGTGTTTGGACGGTGTTGTCCAATGTTTGGACGGTGCTGATTTACATGGACAATGTTTGGACGGTGTTGTCCAATGTTTGGACAATGCTGATTTACATAGACAATGTTTGGCAGTGCTGATCATCATTAGTGAGCCATGTGCCCCATAGAATGATAGTGTACAGTGATACACATGTTACAGCTGCAACTATTGAAATGATTTTTAGTGTAATCCAAGCTCTCACTTGAGGCCCATTGGTACGGCCCATGTGATGCAGCCCACTTGATGTATATGAGGCCCATTGGTGCGACCCGTTGATGCGGCCCACTTGATGTATATGAGGCCATTGGTGCAGCCCATGTGATGCAGCCCACTTGATGTATATGAGGCCCATTAGTGCGACCCGTTGATGCGGCCCACTTGATGTATATAAGGCCATTCGTGCGGCCCATGTGATGCAGCCCACTTGATGTATATGAGGCCCATTGGTGCTGCCCATTGATGCGGCCCACTTAATGTATATGAGGCCCATTGGTGTGGCCCGTTAATGCAGCCCACTTGATGTATATGAGGCCCATTGGTGCGGCCCATGTGATGCAGCCCACTTGATGTATATGAGGCCCATTGGTGCGGCCCGTTGATGCGGCCCACTTAATGTTTATGAGGCCCATGGTGCGGCCCATTGATGCGGCCCATTTGATGTATATGAAGCCCAATATGATGTATTTATGGCCCATGTGCCAAGGCCCATTGTAGTATTTGTGTGGCCCATGTCATGCGGCCCATTATGATGTGTATTAAGTCCATGTCATGCGGTCCATTGTAATGTGTATCAGGCCCAGGAATATGGCCTGTTGTGATGTATTTAAGGCCCAGGTATGTGGCTCATTGTAATGTATTTGTGACCCATTTGATAAGGCCTATTGTGATGTATTTGTAGCCTGTATGGCAAGGCCTGATGTGATGTATGTGTGGCCCTCGAGTGAGGCCCAATGCGATGAATGTGCAGACCAATGTAATGTGTGATTTCACTATAATGTATGTAATGATGTTTATGTGGGTCACTCCTTGGGAGCAATGTTGCTTGAATTTCTACATTGATGGGCGATGATAGTTAAATGTCAACATTGTGACCTTCCCTTAGGCCATTTGTTAAGCCGATTACCGATTCCGATTATTGAGGTTAATTATCGAGGCCGATCCCGATTGTCGAGAGCGATTTCGGTTATTAAGGCCGATCCCGATTATCAAGGCCGATTATCGAGGCTGATCTCGATTATCGAGGTCAATTCTAACTGTCGAGGCTGATTTCCATTATCGAGGCCGATTCCAATTGTCGAGGCCGATTATCGGTACCAGTTGTAGATACCGATTATGAGTTTGTGACAGCATAGCATCATGATACATGCCCATACGCATCATCTACATGTTTGTTATGAAATGTGGTTGACCATTGCATATATCATTGGGCAGGTTGTTATGACACTCCCTAATAGGTGGAGATTGTCTCACATGAGTGCACGGTATGCGGAGGATTGATGCATGACTGGATTGTATGACTCATGCATCTTGCATTGTGTGATGTGATTACTGTACGTCCTAGCGACATCAGGGTCGTAGCCTCCACAGGCATGTCGTGAATGGACAGATGGGACACTGAAAATCTGTTACTAGCATCGGGGCACCATAGATGTCCCTGGGTGAAAATTCATAAACCTCTGAGGCCAAGAGACGCCCCAACATCGAGATCGAGTGGATACATGAGCGCCCGAGTGCCGAATACTAGTATGTCGCGTCTCCCACTGTATCGTGGTCAGTTAGGAGGGGGTATGGCCTTACCCGCCTGAGGGTAGGAAGCATAACTAGGCTGAGTTTGACTAGCTCGTAAATGGGTCCACTATCGACGTGCCCGGTAGATATTGGTTGATTACTAGTCAGGTAGATAGTGAGGTTTCTTCCAATTACATGGTTGCGCGTCCAATAGGCGGCGATTACATGTAGAGTGTACTAGACCCCGGTGATGATCCTAAAGATGTACAATACTGATATGTGGACTTGTTGAGGAAGAGTTGCATACTCATTCATTCATTCATTCACTATCCACTCGGGCTAGTGGTGCGCAACTATTTGTTACGTGTACCTTCGTAATGGCCAGGATTTCGTTTGGGGCGCGCGACCAACCTGAGATCAAGAGTTTACCACATTGAGTCTAACTATCTAAATTAGGTATGGGACCAGTTTTGATAGAAGTCCCTTGTAATGGACCCCATAACCTGTGATACTATATACTATCATCCCGACTTCATACTCCTACATAGTCATTCGCACCGCATATTGCATTACATCCTCGGCATCTAATACTTGGCTCCCTATGTCTCCACATTGCATAATCGATTTACATTGCTTCCTTAGTATATGATATTGGCTTATTATGTTTTTGCATCGCATGGCCTGGATAAGCCTGATGGTATTTATGAACTTGCCAGTATGTTTCTGCATTACCCTGATATTTATATGCTTGGCACGTGCATCGCACACACTTACACTACCCTCTAAGCTTTTTATAAGCTTATGCACGATTGATGCGTGCAAGTGACATTAGGTTGCAGCAGCGTTGAGCTAGGAGCGTGCAGCAGTCTTCTAGAGTTGTGATTTTCAATATATGTATTTCCCTTTCAGCACTGTATTCAAATGTTTATATTAGTGCATATATGATGATGATGTTGCCTTTGTGATTGGGGTAAACTTGTGGTTATACTTATTACGAGTTAAATGTACATTGAAAAATCTTCCTTGTAGGATCCTAGGATCGAAATCTAGAGTATGGACGCTGGGAGCTGAGAATGGGGTACTATGGAGGCTATCGGCACCGGATCCGATGATTGTAAATTTTGTGGGCTCAATTTTTGAGTTTGGGGCGTGACACTAGGTATGAGATCAAGAAGTACTCAGGAAAAAATAATTTTGAGTTATGGAAGATCAAGATGATCAATTCCTTAATCAAGTAAGGTGAAGATGGTGCTCTTGAGGAGCGAAAGTCTACTATAACTGATGATGATTAGAATACTATTGATAAAAAGGTCTTATCATCAATCCGTTTATGTCTCACGGATGAGGTTTTCTACAATGTCATAAGGGAGAAAACTGCGACTAAGTTATGGGCGAAGTTAGGGGATATCTATGCGAAAAAATCCTCTGAAAATCGCCTACACTTGAAGTGGCAGTGGTATAACTTCAAGATGGCAGAGGGTGGAGATATGGAGGCTCACATCAGCAACTTTAATAAATTGGTTTGTAAATTATTGGATATGAAGAAAGGGATGAAAGATTAAAAATAAGCATGTATGTTGCTGAATTCTCTTCCGGCATCGTATGAGTCATTCAAGGACACAATGTGTACCACGAATAAATTAAACCCTGAGTGTCGACATCGTTATCTCAGCCCTTCAAGGGAAGGCTATGAGAAAGCTTAACGTCAGCATGGGGATATCTTCTAATACACTGTTTACAAGGGATAAGAATTTTGAACAAGGTACAAGTTCTTCAGGTTCTAGATCCAAATCCAAGGGTAAGGGCAAAGGAAAGGTAAAGTGCTAAAACTGTGGGATGGAAGGACATGTGAAGAAGGATTGTACAAATCCTAAATCTAAGCGAAGAATCTGACGCTTCGTAAAGGGAGGTCAGTGTTGTCACGTCAGATAGATCGAGTGAATGTGATGGTGATGTTTTGCCTGTGTCTATGATCAGACGCCTATACGATGAGCGTAAGGGTGAGTGGATTCTAGACACAGGGGCATCCTTCACATGACTCCTCATTGGAGTTGGTTCACCAGCTACAAGGAGTGCGATGGTGGACAAGTATTTATGGGTGATATTGTGGCTGTTGGTACGGTGCGTGTTAAGATGTTTGATGGGACAGAGCGTACCCTGACTGGGGTGAGGCACGTTCCTGACATGAAGAAGAGCTTGATTTCTCTCGGTGCAATCGAGGATATAGTGAGCAGGTTTAAAAGTATTGATGGTATCCTTAAAGTATCTAAGGAGGCACGGATAATTATGAAAGCACAACGACTCAATAATGTTTACAGGTTAATAAGGATCACTTCAAAAGGTGTAGCTGTAGTGGCTGTAATGGATTCCACCTCTGCACGTGTGTGGCATGCTGGGCATGGCCACATGAGCGAGCAGGACAGGAAGGCTGAGACGCGTGGACAAACATACAAAGTAGGTGGATCAACCACCTGTGAGAAGAATCTCACGACATAATTCTAAGATATCGGCGAGGTACATGGACGACTCCAATATCGCAGAGGATCCGTCCTCTATTCAGATGGCTCTAGGTGAGCCTGGTGCTGAGAAATGGAAGGTGACTATGGGCGATGTGATGGACTTATTGTATCAGATCGACACATAGGAGCTGGTGGAGCTTCTAGTGGGCCAGAAAGTGATTGGATGCAAGTGAATCTTCAGAAGGATACAGTATAGATACAGAGCGAGGTTGGTAGCGAATGGTTATGCTCAGAGAAAAGGGATCAGCTTTTCAAAGATATTTGCACCGACGGTATAACAGGTGTCTATTAGATTCGTGATTGGCGTTGGTTGGTCAATGCGATATTGAACTAAAAGGATGGATGTGGAGTCTGTACTTCTATAAGGAAAATTGGAAGAGCAGATTTACATGAAGCAATCAGAGCAGTTTGAAGTTAAAGGGGTTGAGAAAAATAGTTTGCAAGAGGTCATGGTATGACCTGTTACCTAGGCAGTAGTTTGATTCTTTCATGGTGAGTCAGGTATTGTATGTTGATGACATGTAAATCGCTAAATTATAACATGTCTGAAATCAATGTACTGAAGACATGGTTAAGTAGGACATTCAGGATGAAGGATCGGGGGGCTGCAAAAATGGTTCTCGGCATTGAGACTGAAAGAGGAGTAGGCTTTGGTTATCTCATACAGAATACCTTGGGTAGGTATTGATTAAAGATATGATGGACCAGTCAAAGCCGAAGAGCGTTTCCTACGTGTCTCTCCTCAAGTTTTCCTCAGGACATGTCCCAAAACAGATGAGAAAAAATAGGATATATCTCATAAGCCTTATTTGAATACGGTTGGTAGTGCATGCCATGGTCTGTATTAGACCGGTTATTTCACAAGCTATCGATGTTATGAGCAAATACCCCGCAAGCAATATTGGGTAGCGATGAGATGTTAAGAAGCCTACGTCTTTCCTTTTGAGAAGACAGGAGCAAAGGTGATTGGGCATGTGGATTTAGATCCGACAGACATGCTCACCTAGATCGTTCCTGCAGAGAAGTTCAAGTTCTGTGCAACTTCTCTAGGCTTAGTGATGGCATAAAAGGAGGACAAAGTGTGCACAAGAAGCTATGATGTGATGCAGAGATAAGAAAAGATGTAAAAAAGCTACATGGTTAAAGATTGAAGACATGGTAGAGATTGTTGTAAAATAGATGTCTTAAATCTGATTTTACCGCGCTGTTCGACCAGTCGAAGTCCGCTCGACTCGAAGTCCAATGACAAGGTTTCTGAAAATCCTGAGGTCTTTGACCAGTCGAATGTGCCCTTCGACCAATCGAGGGACAAGCTCGACCAGTCGAAGGTTACACAGATTCTGCGCGGACTATATAAATTTAGGATGGTTCCAAAGAGGTGTGTAAGTGGAGTTTCGTAAACTATAAATAGGGGTCCCTAAGGTCTTTCTAGGTAATGATAAGGCTTCCTAAAGGTATTTCAAGGGTACCTAAAAGGGTTTTAGGGTTTCTAAAGGGTGTAGCAAGGGTGAGATTCGAGGTTGTTCGAATCGGGTAAGTCTTTTCTCTTTGTAATTTCTATTTTCATAGTGGAGATTTGTCGCTTTATGCCATGGTTTTTTTTCGAAAAGGTTTTCCACATAAAATCGTTGTGTTCTCTTTTGTTTAATTTGTGTCATTGGATTGCTATCCTAGATCCATATATGTGTGATTCTGCAACCCAAATCCCAATAGTTTGGTGGGTACATCCCAACCATATGTTGGACAACAACATTTTTTAGTTTCTTAAAATACCCGGCGTTGTTTAAGTATTTTGCCCATGTCCTTTAATATTAGATGTTCGGTTCCTTAAGAAACTAATTGTTGGGTAAAATTATCTACTGTAACTTGTATTATTCATAGTATACATGTAGATACAGATGTTGGTAGGCTGCAGCATAACAAGCCAAATCCAATACGAAGTTTCTAAGATAAGTCCTACATATAAAATCAACATGTGGTGGCCCACTGTGATGTTTTAATGACTTCCACTCCGTTCATTATGTCTGCCCCTCCTATTTCCCTTGGGCTCAAAATTCAAGTTGATTCAAAGCTTAGGTCAGACATACCATTCAAAATCATACATTTACCTTAAAATCACGTATTGTGGCCCATTAGAGTTTTGAAATGGGAAGCTCTTTTGGGTGTCCATTCATCCTGGTGCAATGCATGGTGGGATGCATTTTTTTGGATGGACTAGTAATCATGTACAAAATATAATATATTTTAAGATGAGATTAATGTACAAATGGACATGTGGTGGCCCACTGTAATGTTTTGAGGACATGTACTCTGTTCATCATGTTTGTCCTTCGTATTTGTTATGGAATAACACCTGTAGACTATCTGCATATTTAAGTGGCACGGAACTCTTTCGGCAAAACTCCTTTGAGTTAGCCAAACTTTTATAATTTTACGATCTCTAAATGCGGACATCTCAAGAATTTGATTGACAACAATCAAATTCTTCGTGTTGAAATCCTTAACTAGATGAGCTTTTGATATTGTAATAACATATCTACCAGTACCTGCAACTAGCATGACATTTACATACAATAACAAGATAATAAAGCTACCATTACCATAAAGCTACCTTACTTGTTCTTACACATTGACGCCTACTTTAAACTATAAAGTAATTTGTTCATCCAATAAACGATATTTTTCTCACTTTTTTCAGTAAAGCGTTCGGGATAAATCACGTAAATTTCTTTTATCAAGAATCTCATATAGAAAAGTAATTTTTAAATCCAACTGTTCAAACTCCAAATTAAATACAACTATCATACTTAAGAAAGTATGAATAGTATTCAATTATACTCAACAAAGTATGAATAATCTTCAATTGGATAACTAAAGAGAATTTCATTAAAGTCAATATCTAATTTTTTTAGCATACCCTTTTACCACTAATTGGGCTTTGTATCTTTCAACGTTCCCATTGGTATCTTTTTTCAGCCTATAAAGTCATCTACAACTAGTAATCTTTTACCATTTGGGTAATTCGACTAATTCTCTATTCTTATTTTTATATAGAGCTTTTATATCTTCTTTTGTTGATAGTTTTCATAGGCTAGAATTTATAGATTCATATATCTCTCGGTATGAACAAGGCTCATGCTTTTCTATCATACAAGCATAAGTCTGTAATATAATCCTTAAGCCAAACAGAAGGTTTTGTAACTCTCTTCAGTCGACCTTGATCACTTTAACTTTAATTACCCAATATCTCATATATATGCATGTTTTTCATTAGCTTTATCCTCAATAATATCATCAACTTGTTGATATTCTGAAACAGTAAATTATTTTTTAACATCTTTTTAAAATTTTAGTTTAATTACCTCTCACAACTCTAAGCTTGTTTATATATCTTTATACAATGAATCTTCATTAAAAACTCTATTTCGAGTGATAACTAACTTGTCGACGGTATGTTCTCACAATCTATACTTTTTTTATTCCATCTGCATAACCAAAAAAGATACACTTTCTGAATCTCATATCCAGCTTAGTCATTTGCTATTTGAGAATCCACACATAGGTGTCACAACTAATGTACCAAGAAAAATGAATAATTAACAGGTTTTTCAAATTATACATCTTTAGAGATCTTGCAATCTAAAACATTCATAAGATAACGATTTACCAAATAACAAATCATGGTAACAGTTTCCATCCAAAAGTATAGCTCGAGCCTAACCAAACTCAGCATGCTCTTAGCATGATCCATAAGCGTAAGTTTATACATTCAATGACTCCTGCTCTTGAGTATTAAGTGTTAGCATGCTTATTTGTGCACCTATTTATCAATTACATGGGTCTGTGTGTCAGTGAGTCGGTTGAACTCTTGGAAGCTAGAGACCGAAGGCACGAGAGGATTTGAAGCATCAATGAGTGAAAAACAGTTAAATCATAAGGTGCCTTATGACCATAACCTTAGACCTAAAATAACCTAATATCTAAATGATCATAATATTAATAGGTAAACATTCATTGGATCAACCTTTAGCCTTAGGAGCCCCATATGAACATGCTTAGATAGGCTATGGAAGTACCAGCTGTTGTAAACCAAACTGTCCAAAACAGCAGACTATTTAAAGAGCTTGATCGAAGGTCGATCTTGATTGATCGAACATTGCCAAAAATATCCAGCGAGTTCACTAGCCTAAATCGATAAAGTTCAATCGATTGAGGATGTCGTTTTTCTACCCGTTTTATAGTCGTTGCAAATTATTTTCTATATAAAGGGCATTCGGGCATTGAGCATTTTGATGGGGTTTTGGTGTAAGTAGAGCGTAGGTGATTCCCCACTTATATCCATCATCATAGACTCTATACCAAAGAGTTTCATGTCAATCTTCTTGTGATTATTCACTCTAATGAGCATTGCATTCTCCATCACGAGGATATGAATGAACTCTTCCCTTTCTAGAGATTAGACACTAAGCCTACAGGTATATCATTCTCTAAATACTCTAGAATACCCATGTAGGTGAATCCCTACTAGGAATCAACTAAAACCTTTAGTTGTAAGAGATTCAACCCAACTCCCACAACCTTAGTCATCTTATAAGAGTATCATTTACAAGGCGGTTGATCGTATGAGATGATGCATTCGTGTCAACAATTGCGGGAGCAATTGAGAAGCTGATTGAAGTATGGGAAAGCATCGATCAAGCATATTAAGCAAGGCACCACAACGGGGCTCAATCCGACAAGTAAGTTGTCAATTGTAGAGTCAACACACTCTTTCCTTATATAGGATTAAGTGTAAGGTTTGTGACCCAAACTCAAATAGGTTCTTGTGTAGGACCTTACTTGTGTAGGACCGAATTTAGTGGACAAAGGTGCGTACGTGTTAATCTTCATAGGGAGCCTTCAGCGGGAGTGTACTTAGGGCCTTGGATTAGGACCACATTCACCGGACACTAGTGCATATGTGTTAATCTCCATAGGGAGCCTCCAGCGGGAGTGCTAGTGGTTGTTGGTTAGCCGATAGAAAACCAACTAAGTCTTTGCGAGAGCCACCAACATGAGTGGAAATGTATTTCTCTAGCACGTGAGTATATGTGTAGGTTAGTGGTAAGCTTAGGAGAAATCATTATAAAGGTTAGAGGTGAACCTGATTTAAAATTTTTGATAGTGAAATACCGATACACTCGAAGAGAGTGCGTTCATCGAAAGTTGAGTAGGCAAGTAGTCAAACCATTATACATTCTTATGTTTGTGATTGTTATTTGTGCACATTTTTATTTATGCTTGTAAGTTTAATTTGTTGAATCATATGAATGCATAATTAGATGTATGTTGGGTGTTAAATAGTTAACACATCTCACACACGAGATCATTATCTTACCTTATAAAGTATTTACTTATAGTGTTACATCTTTTATAGTTTATGTGATTGGATCCACTTTGGCTTGAAAGCCTAAGCATTAATTGTCTTATTAATTTAAATTGTTAAATTAATTTAATTAGGTAATTAGTTTTAAATTAATAAAATTTTAAGTGGTCTTATTCACCCCCCCAAATCCTCTAAGTCTTAGTTGTAATTTTAAGCTTCGCTAAGCTTTCGCATGCCCTGGTAGACAAGCCACACAATTTCATTAGGTACCATGTAGTGCTTCTCAATGCATGCTCATTGCAAAAATTCTTTAATTCTTTAAAGGTGCACCCTCCTCCATTGTCAGTTCTCAAACACTTAATCTTTGTTTCCTTATGTTTTTCAACAAATGCTTAAAGCTTGATAAAACAAGCAAAATTTCACTCTTCCTTCTCAACATATAAAATCATACATTCCTAAAGAAATTGTAAAGAAAACAAACAAAATACTTCAAACCTATCAAGAATTCAACGGGAGCATCCCAAGTCTTAAAATAAGTTAAATTTAAAACATCCAAACTTTTAATAATAAATAAGAAGGTATATTATGAATCATCTCATAAAAAGCAATGTGATAAAGCATCAATATTGATTCATCCATAATTAGATGAATATGTAGGGAAAATACCAATAATAAAGAGCCTCGGGTCAATAAAGACTGAAGAGATTAACTTGGGAACAAATTTGAATTGAGGAGCTCCATTGCAAAGTTTAAGACTATCCATTAATAGAAAAGCTATAGGAACGATGAAACCTTTGACGATAGAAGATTTAATTGAAAACAAATCCTAATTATTCATTGGGTGGGAGGGTCGATTACATATTGAAATCTGGATCGTTGCTGAGATTCATGATCAAATTCTCCCAGGAATCTGGCATTAAATAAAGCAGAATGCGACATTTTCTTCCTCATCAATCTTCACATCAACCAATATGTTAATCGATATGTTAAATTCATTCAAGTGATCTTACAAAGAAGATACAATATCCATTCATCTTCAAATTGTAAAACTGTTGTTGAGAGAAAGATCTTATTTGACATCGATTTTCCTTCATATAAATTTCATAATTTGTCGTACAAATCTTTTGTAGTTGTTTAATCAAACACGTTGAATAAAATCGAAACAACTAGTATAAGAAGAAAAAATCTCATGGCTAATTGATTTTTCTCCTCAAATACCTCATATTTCATCTCTACAGACTTTTTTTTCTTTTCCTTCAATCACAACTGCATAACCTTCCTTCATGAATACTATGTTCATTTTCAGTTTCTACAATACGTAATTGGATCCGTCGAACTTCGATACCTTGAATCTAATTCATCCATCTAAAACACAATTGCAACACAAACACTGACGTTAATCTTGTTCTAAAAGGCTTCTCAACCTAAGGTTCTGATACCAATTATTATGGGGAAAAAACACATGTACAAGATATATGTGGGAAAAACAAAACCACAAAAGAAAATAAGGCACAAAGATTTGTGTGATTCAGCAAGATGCTTATGTACAAGGGGCAGTAATACAAAGCTTTCTTTTTCACTAAAACAAGAAAAATCAGAATTACAAGACTAACCTTTCTCCCTACTCTTACTCTACACAAGGACTTTCTAATAAGGAATACCCAGAAAAAGTATAAAATACATCTCTCTTCCTGAGGTCCCATTTATACATATTACACACCTCAAAGAGAGCAACCTTCCAAGCCCTAAAGAAACTAGGTAAGCAACGAGAGAGAGAGAGAGAGAGAGAGAGAGAGAGAGAGAGAGAGAGAGATTAGTATCCTAATAAAAGATGTGTCGGGAGGGTGTAGAGGCATGCCTCAACACGCTACCCCAACACTATTTTCCTAGGATCCTAAAACTCATGTTAATCCAAAACTCCAGTGAGTCATACCATGCAAAATCATGCCTAAGCCCCTAAAATCAAATATTGTGGCCCACTTGAGTTTCAAAATAGGAAGATCTTTTGGGTGTCCATCCATCTCAGTGTGAAGTATCTTTTAAATGAACTAGTCTGCATGTAGAAAGTACAGTGTGCCCCATATACACTCGTTTTCAATGGTGGACATCCCATCCCAATTGTTCCCCATGGCATAGATCATCTAAGTTTTGGATTGGCTAGATTTTTGGACGCCAAGGAGAATATTATTAGACATACACGATGGAATGATTCGATGAATAAAATGTAACAGTGAGCCCCACATGACAATTTATATGCATGTATTAGATCCGGCCTCTCTTTGAGAAATTTTCCTAATATGGGCCATGGAGAGATCTTGGGTCGTGCTACAACCACTATGTGAACCAACAGAACAATAGCCAGGATTTACGGAACATGTCTTCACATGTAGAGTTTAGAATAGGAATTTTCAAATAAATAAAAATAAAAAAAAAATAAAAAAACAAAACTACCTAATTAATATAGATTTTATATTTCAGAACCTTTTTAGTTTTTTCAAGAAAGTTTTCAACAAGCTACCTCACAAACAATGTTCTTAACGCTTACTAACAATATTCTTAACGCTTGCGTGCAACCAAATCTGTTGGCCGCTCGAGTAAGCCCCACCATAATGTTTATGTGAAATCCACCCTGACCACTAGGTTCTTCACCAACGTTGACCCTAAGGCCCAACAATCATCCTCATCCATGATTCAGATCGACCAAACAATTAGAAATAGTACCAACAACACTCACACTTCAAACTGTTTCCCTTGGTCCATCCACTTGAATCATGGATGGCTGATTTTTGCACCCCCGGGGCAAATGAGGGATTTCATAAAATCGTCATGATAGGACCTGTAAAAATCGAGGGTGGACAATATCTCTCCCAATTGTTTCCTTTGGTGTGGCCCATCGGAATCACAAGTCAACCTGAACTTTTAGCCCTGGGCCTAACTTGGAATTACATGGATAATGGTTGGAGTGGATTTTACATACACATGATAGTGGGCCACACCAAAAATTGGTGTAGTCCCTCTCCCAGCTATTAAATTTTTAAAAATTAAAAATTTTAAAAATTAAAAATTAAAATTAAAAATTAAAAATTAAAAACTGAAATTTAATGGGACACTCACCTTTGATTTTTTACGGGCCCACCAAATGAGTATATGAGATTCACTCTAACCTTTGGATATATAATCAAACCTTAGGCCCATAACCAACAAAAGCAAAATCAGGCTGACCTGTGGTTCAAATGGGCCACGGTAAAGGAAACAATTGGGAAAGAGATGTCCACCCTTGATTTTTACACTGTCCACTTTGATGATTATTTGAGATTCATTACAACCATTAGATGTCACGCTAAAATTTAAGCTTAGAGTCTTTTAAGTGGGCCACACCAAGGGAAATAGATTGGAGGATGAACATTACCTTCTATATGTTTTTCAATCGTGTGGTCCACCTAAATCATAGATGGAGTTAGAGTTTGGGTGGTGAACAAGATGGTGATGCCTAACCAAGTCGGCAACCCATTTGTTGCCGTGAAGTAATCTAATGCCGAGATATATCCACAGGCATGGGGATGACAATTATTTAGAAGAATGAGGTAGCTTTTGAAAACCTTTTCGAAGAAGACATTAGAATATAAATTTTATATTAATAGGAAGATTTGTTTTATAAAATTCTTTTTTTTAAAAAAAAAAGTCGGCATGTACTAATAGCTACAGGCCACCAATCATATAGTTGTCCTGACTTAATTAGTCTATTGGGCAGTGGGACCCACATCCAATTATGAATCCATTTTCTTATCATTTGACCGTCCATATATAATTATCGAATGGCTCGTGGGGCCTACTCCCACCCACTAGATGCTTAACCTATATTGGCCATAGACAAAAAATCAGCCTCATCCGTGATTTAGATGGAACAAATAATAAAAAATAGTACATAAGCAACACTCACACTCCAACCTATTTTCCTTGATGCATCCACTTGAATTGTGAATGGCTGATTTTCACCCCAGGCCAAATTAGTGATTTCATAAGATCATCATGATGGGACCTATAAAAATCACGGGTGGGCATTCTCTCTTCCAACTATTTCCTTTAGTGTGGCCCATCGGAATCACAAACCAACCTATTTTTTTAGCCCTAGGCTTAGCATGGGATCACATACCTATCATAGTGGGCGCCATCAAGAATCCGTTTTGTCCCTCCCCCAAATGTTAAAATTACAAAAATAATAATAATAATAATAATAATAATAATGAACTTTTATGTTAACCCCTACCTTCGATTATCCACAGGGCCACTGAATGAGTATATGAGATTCACTCTGACTATTGGATATGTAATCCCACGTTAGGCTCAGAACCAACAAAATCAAGTTGACTTGTGATTTGGGTGGGCCACTATAAAAGCAACAGTTGAGAATGAGACGTCCACCCTTGATTTTTACATAGCCCATCGTGATAATTATTTGAAATTCATTTTAACTATTAATTGTCACACTAAGATTTAAGGTTAGAGCTAAAAATCTGGCCCGTCTATGATTTAAGTGGGCCATACCAAAGGAAGTAGCTTAGAGGATAGACATTGTCTTGTATACTTTTTTCAATCGCGTGGTCCACTCTAACCACTGATGGTGTCCAGTTTTAGGTCCTGAATATTTTATAGATGATTGAGGTAGCTTGTTAAAAACCTTTTGAAAAAGACAATGGCTTGTAAATTTTATATTAATTAGGTATTTTTTTATGTAAAATTATAAAATAATTAAAAAAATCCTTGCATGCTCAAACTGCATGCCACCAATCATCTAACATTAAGGGGCGTTTGGCGCATGGTATTAGGTGAGATTAGGTGAGATGGAATTGCATTTGGTCCCGTGCCAGTTCCACTGAATGCCCAGGGAGAATGGAAAAGCTTGGAACTAGATTAGATGGAATTGCATTGGGTCCCTTGCCAGTTCCACTCAATGTTAGCAAGTTGTGTAGGTCCCACCATGATGTGTGGGCTATATCCACACCGTCCACCCATTTTTTGATATCATTTTAGAGCATGGACAAAAAAATAAGGTAGATCTAAAACTCAAAAGGACCCCACCATAGAAAGCAACAGGGATTGAATACCTACCGTTGAAAACTTCTTTGAGGCCACATAAGTATTAGATCTGCCTCATTTTTAGGCCCATGCCGTAAAATGAGGTTACAAAATAGATGAACAGTTTGGATATAACACATCTGTGTTATTCTTAATAGTTTCAAATGGTAATGAGTATATCCATTCAATATACCATCGTATTACAATGGAATTAAGCTTATCCCATAGTTACAGGGGACGGTCCCTGCCGTGTATAATAATTACGTTTTTTTAATCTCATCCCACCTGATCCTTCCTAATACCATGCGCCAAACACCCTATTTGATTGGTCTATCAGGCAGTGGGACCCACGTTCAATTATAAATCCGTTTTATTATCTTTTGACCGCCCATTTGAAATTACTAAATGGCATCTGGGGCCCACACCCACCCACTCGTGTTGGTATTACACGCGTGCAGCGCCAAAGAACATGAAATGGCATGGTCAGCCTCTGCCTCACATTGGTGTCATGAATGCTTTACCTTCAGAGAAAAAAGTCTGGTGCTATGACAGTGTATGATGATCCATGTTCATGCACATAGGAACGGTACACGTTTCACACACGTGCTTAAAAATTAAACCGTCCATACAGTGGGACCCGCTTTAGATGGGACATACACTGAAATCAGATTATTAGATTGATCTAATCTCTAATCAATGGACATTTGTATTTAATTTGGAGTGGACTTTTTTCATTTTGATCGTCTGTTGGTGGACACCAATTGGACGGTTAGGATCATCAGATCGGTGTAATATCTGATTTATGTTCCTTCTACTATTGAATCCGCTATTTGAACGGTTTGGATTGCGGTACATGCACTTCACGTTTCCGGTGGCTGTGCACGCATGTGAATGGAGCAAAAGAGAGATGATTTCCTACGTAACGGCCACACCGAACTAAGATGCGACACATCAACCGCCCATCGTCGGACACGAATTGCGTCCTACCTATCCGTCCGGGCAGGTGTCTGTGGGGCCCACCGTGATGTAAGTGTTTTATCCACGCCGTTCATCGTTTTTATCAGATCATTTTAAGATATAAGCCAAAAATTAAGTAGGTTCACAGCTCCAGTGGACCACACCAAAGGAAGCTCCAGTGATAATGACACTCACCGTTGAAACCTTTCTAAGGGCCACCGTGATGTTTTTCTACCATCCAACCTATTCATAAGGTCATGTAGACGTGGATGAAGCAAAAAAGCAAATATCAGCTTGATCCGAAACTTCTCCAGCTCCCAAGAAGTTTTTAATGGTGGACGTTCAATCCCCAATTTGTGGTCCACTTAAGCCTGTTTCCTGCCTCGTTTTTTGACTCAAACTTAAAATGATATGAGAAAAACGATGAACGGCGTGGATAAAACACTTACATCACGATGGGCCCCACAGAGCCCTGCCGCGACGGATTACATCCCCATCTTTATCATCGGACGGCTCCAAGGGATGGGGCCCACCACCTGACATTAGGTTGAACTGTATACTTATCGTCTGCTTCTTCAAATGGTCCTGGTGTGGGGACCACCACCTGTATGAGTCCGGGTCTCCTGGGAGCGAATTCGGTCAGGTCGGGGTAACACCCAGTTCGGTCAGACCGTGACCGTGGGGCGTTCCTGGATGTATTTTTTGTATATCCACACCGTCCATCCGTTTTTTAAGATCATTTTAGGGAATAGACCTAAAAATTAATCAGACACAATTCTCAAGTGGACCACACTACAGGAAATAGTGATGATTGAACGCTTACCATTAAAAATTTCCTAGGGCCAACCTTAATTTTTATTTTCAATCCAACCTTTTAATAAGGTCAGACATACCTAGATCAAGGGAACATACAAATATCAGCTTGATATAAAACTTTTGTGGCCCACAAGAAGTTTTAATTGGTCAATCACCACTATTTCCTGTGGTGTGATCCACTAGATTTTGATCTTCCTTCATTTTTTATATAATACCCTAAAATGATCTGAAAAAACGAATGGACGGTGTGGATATACAGCACATACATCAAGGTGGGCCTCACGGTCATGGCCTGACCAAACTCGTTGTTACCCCGTCCTAACTGAATCTGCTACCGTGTCTCCATCTCCACCAAACCATCATATCCAGATTGGACGGCTGCAAAATGATTCTATAGCCGAAAACATTGCGGGTGCTTTCACACGAGGAAGTATATCACGTACGTGGTCCGCATCTTTGCACAAGATACACGAGTTTTTTTATTATTATTATTCCTGCAAGTGGGGCCCACAGTCCTATAATCCACACCATTGATGGAGTCTACACAGAAAATCTCCAACCAAAATTACCATCTTTTTCAATTGAATGTGGACCATTGCTATGTTTCTCTTCACAACCGTCCATCTTAGACCACAAATCAAACCCGTACGATTGTCTTGTTTGAGAAGATTTTTGATGAATGGTCCATCGATGGTGGAATGCAACAAACCAATGGTTTGGATTACCAAACAATGGGCACCAACTGTCAATATCAACGCCAATGTTTACGGTCCATAGAATCCGCCCTTAATCACGAAATTCCTCATTCCTGGCCCACCAAACTGTCGTATGGTCAAACAAGTAACTGAAAATCACGGCTGAAAGTAGAGAGTGGTGGGACCCACCACTTGCTTGTGTTGTAAGGCTATCTGGACCTAACGGCTTTCTATCAATAGACGAGACAGCGTTGAAAATCTCGACACGTAATCATGTGTGGACGTTTAAAACGCGGACGGCTGAGAAAGGATCCTGCAATAAAATCAAACGGTGGGGACAGATGATGACGTGATTGACAATTTTACCCTTGCAATTAGTCTTAAAATAGCAGTGATCTTTCTTCTAACATTGTGCAATCATCTTTTTCCGGTCATGTTTGTTCTCATAGTGCCGGCAGCATAAGTCTCTGTGGGCCCACCGTTAGGTGCGTCTGACATCCAATCCATTCATCGTTTGGACGGTCTTATTTTAAGAAGTAAGACCAAAAATCATGCTCATCCAAAATTCAAGTAAGCCACACCATAGGCAAAAGTGGGATTGAAGGCGACTACCGTTGAAATTTTCATGGGTACTAATGATATTTATTTGACATGATTACATCAAATAAATATTTATTTGATCTTCCTTAAGGCTCTAGAAATTTTTCAATGGTGATTCTCTTGATTCTTTGGTGTGGCCTACTTGAGTTTTGGATGTGATTGATCTTGGTATCAAGTCCTAACATGATCTGGTGCAGACGAGGGAAGAAGTGGATTTCTAACACGGATCATGTTAGGCTGTATTAAGATCCGCGGGTTTTATTCTCTCTCCACCAATGTATTTTATAGACATTCACATGGATTCCAATTAATTAAAATAATTAAAATTAGAGGCTGAGCAGCACATCGGGTGATTTCAATTCACATAGATTTTATGGTAAACTACTAATGCATGCTGTTGAGGAACATTTATGCTTTTGAATCCTTTCCTCTCTTTGCATGACCAACTGTCACACACTCTCTTTCGGCTTTCTGTTCTGCACCCCTCTCTTTATAACAACTTCCTTGCCTCACATTTTGATCTTTCTCTCTTTTCTCCATTGTCATCTAAGATTTATTTAAATTAATTAAGGTTGGCTACATGAGTCTTTTTTTATTGTTCCACTCTATCAAGAGTTATACTTTCGATTATACCATAGGTTATAAAGACTTTTCTTATTACCTTCATCTAATTCCTTTTATGCCTTTCCCTTATCTTTTAAAGATTTGAACTTGTTCTGACTCATTCATAATCAGTGCATTTCTTGACTTCACCACACTTGATTAAACCATTCTAAACAGAAACAGTAAAAAATATGCTAATATAAAATTTTCTAAACACAAAATTATCACGAATGTGGAACTATGATCGTCTTCTTCACTAGATAAAAACATGCAAGGAGACAGAGAAAACCTACAAGAGATGTTGACTTTCCATTGCAAAAGAAAATAATACTATATATACCAAAAGATTTCTAATTTGGTTGATTGAGGTTTTTAGGAGGGAAGAGATTTCTCAAGGGCTAAAGCTAAAGGAGAGAAAGAAAGAGGGGAGAAGTATCTCAAATTAAAGACCTGTAAATATATTATAAACCTCCAATGCAAAGAAATTCCAATTAGAGACTAACTCTGACATCTCTTTGTTGGGGGACTGCAGAAGCACACAGAGATGAATCAAGTGGAGTAATCCAATCACACCAAGCAAACACAATGCAAACAAAGCAGATTTAACGTGGAGAAACTCTTGCAGGAAAGAAAAAAAAAAAAAAAACAATAGTACAAAGTGACAGAAAGCATTATGAAAGCAGAAAATTATAAGAGAAAAGAGATTACCCAATCCGAACAACCTCGAATCAATCCCCAAGCCACACCCTTGAAACCCTTGGAACGAATTTAAAAGTCATAGATACTTTCCAATCTCGATTACACCAAAATATATAGCCTTTGGAAGAATCACAATTGAAATATGAAACAAATCCCGCAAATTCACAAATATTAGCATACATTCGATGACACATTTGATGGGACTTCGATGTCATCGAAATAACATCAAAATTATCCAGAGTCAAAGCATGGTATCTTCAATGACATTAAACTTAGATTTCGATGTCATCAAATACTCTTCTATGACATCGAAATGACACCCAATATGTCCAGCATCCTACCGGAGAAAATCCGTAAAAACTCGATGACATCGAACCTGTCATTGACAGACTGATGAATTTACAGATTTAAGACATCCATTCAACACTCTTAACTTATAATAATAAAGGTGTACCAAATTATCATGCTCCCTCCAAGTGTACTTCTAATCAAATAGATTTAATGTCAAACTTTGGAGATTATATTCCTCTCTAGAGGATGACTCATTCATAATTCATAAGTAGACTTGAAACAATTTGTCACCATCTCCAACTGTTTATCGTAAATTGTTAATTTGATTGCACTCAATCAAATAAAATTGATCATGAAGAGAGATCTAAATTGTTCTTATTTTGATCTTTAAAAAATTAAACATTATTAGATTGGGGATCAAAATGAAAATTGATTATATTAAATGTAATTCTAAATAACCCTCCAATCTACAGCGTTAAATGGGTTGAACTCCAACACACTGAACATCTACTCAATAATTAGATGCACCCTTTAATGATGGGCAATATGCCTAAAAATCAGGCTAATAAATGACTTAGGTGGGCCACACCACAACAACAGTTGAGAGTAGATGCCTAGTAATTAAATTAAAACCTTATTGTTTATAAAGCCTACTATGATGTGGTTCCCCATCCACATTGCATCTCACTTGGACAAGGGGTCATACCTGATTTTAGGCCACTCCAAAACTCAGGCAGACACCACCAAATACTTTTAGATGTTTTAGCCATGATTTCAAATGGTGTACCCACTTGAGTTTCAAATATGGCTGATTTTTGGAACATTCCATTACATAGAGGGGACCCACCAAATCACGGTACAAGAAAAGTTACATAACAAAAAAAAAATTTAAGAGAATGGATTAACAAACTAAATTCGATCATCTTTTTCAATCTATGAAATGTTATTTTTAGGACTTACAGTTTAAAAACCACGAAACTAAAGTTAATGCATTTTAAGGTTCAGTTGTATCTTGATGGGGATCACTATCATCCAATGATGTATTCTTACCATATGGCATATGCACATGGCGCTCTCATTACTAAATATACTTGCCTCGTATATGAAAATGAAGTACATGTTTATCCCATCTAAACCCAAGCTAGTCAACAAGTATTAGATCCCAGTCTACCCAAGGTACCTAACCTGATTTAAGAGGTCTGGGTGTAATAATTGGACTAAACCTGTTAAATAAAGTAGGGCAGGTCCTTGGTCTACCATATTGGATGCTGTTAGAATCAGGTCTAACTGGTAATTCCATGGTAACATTGTATACAATGGTTTTTATAAACACCTCCATTAATAATTGGGTATTTGAAAAAATCTGCATCAAAAAGTTAAATTTTCAAATAACCACACCATTAATATGTTATTATTTTAAATATTTGTATTTTTCATTAGTTTTTTATGACAAATATTAACTTTCGGGGCTTTTTTTTATGATGAGATTACCCTATTCTAAGTTGCACCACTCTATCACCCTTTGAGAAAAAAAAAGCAAAAAATCTAGCTCTTTACATTAAAAATAAAGAATCCAAAAAACTATTGCTCATCCTCTTCTCTTCATCTCCTCTCCCTCAAGATTTGGATAATGGGGGGAATTATTTGTGGGGCCCATCCACGCAATCCACACCATCCATCTATAAGGCCCCACAATTAATGGTAGATGTCAAAAAAAAATTATTTACTAGTGAGGTTTGTTATTGTTTATAATTGTTCATACTAACTAGGCTGTGGCCATTTTCATCGTTATTTAAATATTGTTAATATAAAGTCTTTTTTTTTGTGGGAATATGCTAAAAATCCTTGTATATATTAATTAGGTTTTTCTAACATCCTCCATCTTTACAAACAATGCTAACAAAGTCCCAAAACCTTTTGAATGACACATTAAATGCGCAATCATTGATTCAAATCAATTCATTCAATAATACCAATGGATCCAACTATGGTGCCAAAATCATGCTGATTGGATGATCTTAACCCTTTGAATGGGACCAATCAATTACAACCATCCATTGTTACGAGCCATAAATCACGTGGTTAGAATCATCAAACCAAAGTGCTAAGTTGGAATCATAATAAATACACCAGAAGGAAATGACCAGTGCATTCATTCA
Source organism: Magnolia sinica (assembly GCF_029962835.1). Classification (NCBI taxonomy): domain Eukaryota; kingdom Viridiplantae; phylum Streptophyta; class Magnoliopsida; order Magnoliales; family Magnoliaceae; genus Magnolia; species Magnolia sinica. The sequence goes on along the minus strand of NC_080591.1, from coordinate 22,726,820 downwards.
ACACGAATCTTTCTGTCCGGAGTATTTATTATAAAGTGTCTTGGTTGCTCAATTAAGTGGGGAATGGAAGTTCAAGTGCCCAAGTTAGTCACAGCCCCCATGTGATCAGATTCCAAACATCTTTCTTGATTCTTCAAATCTTCACAAGAATGTCAAATCTCAACTACTATACCACTGCCATTTCACGAGTGAGATATAGGCTCTCTTTATTTGATATCAATCACTTTCTTAATTTCCTTACATTGACCAATCTATCATAAAAGGTAAAATGGGTACAATAAAGTCTGTTTATTCTTAGTCCTCTAAATTCATGACCCACCCTCCACACGTACACCAGATATTTGACCGAAGGCATGAAACGGAAGACCTTTAAAAAAAATTAAAAATTAAAAATTAAAAAATTAAAAAAATCCTCTTTTGTCAGAATTGATAGATTGCCCTAAGGTTGTCTAATTACAAAGAATAATCCATAGCCTACGTAAGAACTACATATCAAGTCGAAGATCTAGTCCATGTTTAGATGATGATTGGAGCCATTTTTTTTCTCCACTCTTGGTTGTCCGTTCATTTTCCATGCGATATGGCACACTTGGATCATCTAGATTGATGTGATTTTTATACCATGGCTTGCTCCTGGTTGTAAGAATGAATGAAGGTTAAGACTGATGATGGGTCAACCCATGTGCCATTTAAAAGCTTCAGAGAACTAACCTCCCCACGAGGATGGGTGTTAAAATAGTGATATCAAAATCACTATGGTTTTAACTACACATTTTAAGCCGTATAACTTTTGTTACATATGAACAAACAAGGCCCAAGTATTTGTGGACCCTTAGAGGGATGGTTTTGGTATTTCACTCTTAAAAAGTAAGTTTTTAGGATAAGTTTTATGGGGAAAAATGTTAAGTTACAAATTACATGTGGTTTCTCTTACCTACATTAAGAGAGGATTCAATATTGGGTTGCTCTTTTTTAAAGCAAGGTGTTTCAAGGCTTTTTCAAATGGTACTTAAGAATGCTCATACGCAATAATGAGAAGAATTCTTTCTTTTTTTAAGCTTGGATTCAAATGAATTTTGTTATATTATTGAGAAAATATATTATATACCTTGTTCTTTGTAATTTCTACTTATCATTGTGGTTTGTGGTTGGCTTTTTCTCTATTATCTTTTTTGCTATTTCAGAGTGTCATTGGAATCAAATAGTGTTTGATTAGTGGCAAATTATTTGGTGGTGATTCTAGTCACATTGGTGAAGAGGTTTAGCAAAACCCATTCATTATTTAGTAATTGACTTAGATTTAGTAAAAGCCCACCTGTGCAAGATCCAATATGTTCATCCGGTGAGTCAAGAAATGCAAATAACCCTGTATGAGTGGCCTCGACTAGACCCAATGCCAACATTGAAGACCTGATCAGCCCAGATCCTCAGGCATGGTATGATCCCAAACCCAATGTGGTCTGAACCCGAATACACTTGGCGGGTCCGCTACACATAAGGACCCGACTAGTTGACAGCCCTATCTGCATCTCCGCTCAACTGGCGATCTCCACTGGGTATATGCCAATCTGAACCACTCGCCTGGTGATCCCCACCACTTGGCATATGCCAATTCTAAAAAATCAGGCCAACATTATCATCAGGTGGGCCACATCCATGGCCAAATGAGCAGTTAGAACTCAATACACTTCATTTCTATGCACCCATGACACTGGGTGATCAGATCAGCCTGATTTTCTAGACAGACAAACCATCTATAAAATGCGAACCACCTGATGAGCAGTTCCGATTCTGCGCATCTGCTCCTCGTTTCCACGCAATGTGAGTGAGATGTGCATTCCTCTTTATCCACAATCAAATAGAATCAGATGCAAATCACAAGCCATACATCCATAGTGTGACAATTGAAATGAATTACTTGGGCGACTAAAATGCCCTCAACTGTATAAACATAACAAATGCATAAAACCCACAATGCAGCATCTCTGCGACTGTCCTGCTTCACTTTTTTCCAGTGCAGTATATGCAAGTGCATGTACCACATATATGCTATTGGGTATTGATATGGTACAGACCCTTTTCAATAAAAAGCTATTTTCATTTACCTACACTAGTGTTTTTCTTCTTCTTTTTTTCCTTTTACTTTTCTCTCTATCATGTCTCAAATGGGATGAGTATTTTCTGAATGCGCATTTTCTGGCACTTTCAATCTGATCTCTATAGTTCGCGAAATCGACGGTCCCAATCTCCCGCCTCGTAGTCTTGCTCAGAGAAGTCCTTTTCGGTGCTGTACACGATCCGATCAGGCGAAATGACTGTTTGGCGTGCCATGTCTCGAGCACTCAGCAGCTAAACAAATTGTGCAGGCGGAAGATCATAAAAGTCAGACGAAATGTGCATGCAGTTTTTCCAGGAGAATAAGGGACACAATTTAGAGGAAATGACACTATCGCATGCATGCATCATAGTTTCATAAGGAGAACAATGGCTCACAATTTAGATGAATGAGACTAATATGCACGCATCATCGATTCCTATGATGTGCTCACCAAAGCACCTCTACTGTACATGCACACTTGCGTACGGTGGTGGGCCTCCATGTAATGGACGATATCCTTAAACTAAGGTGATTGGACTGTTGTAGCCATCCTATCAGTGGATGGTTAACTCAAAACAGACCAATGATCTGCAGACACAAGAAACTAACACCAACTGGATTGTCAAAATTGTGTAAGATTTTTGGCCTATTGCCTATCCACATTGGTCCACAAGAATAACAGTCTGGTTCACCATATACACATTTGCCACGGGCACAATGAAGACAGAACTGCATAGCAACTTCTATGACACAACCGGCGTAATAGCATTTATCTAATATTTAGAAGCGGCAGAAACATCCATTCCACCATTTAAAGGGCTATTGTTTAAAGGTTGTAGATATTTGGAGTGGTTCACACGTGGTGCATGGTATCCTTGCGGCTTACGCCCTCAGTTTTTTAGGGTGGCACTTAGGTTTGAAGAGTCAAGAGTGCTTATCTGATGAGCTCCACTGGATAGGGACTAGGCCTGCAATTTGGGTCCAGGTAAACCCAAACAAGATTCACCCAACCCAAGTTCGGGTCAGGTTGTCAAGGTGCTCAGGTTGAGTATGGGTTGGAAAACGCATACCCAATTTGAAATCATGTTGGGTTCGGGCTGAGCAAATTTGGGTTGGGTTAGGGAATAATCATATGTATTTGGATCGGGTTGGATCAGGTCGGATCAGGTCGGGTCAGGTTGAGTTTGGTCCAGTTAAGTATAGAGGAATTCAGGTTGGGTCAGTTTGTGAAGTTGGGTGCTCCTGATATCGGATCGGGCTCGGGTTGACCCTCAACCCATCCCAACCCGCCCAAGCTGCACCCCTAATGGGGCCACCCCAGATATCTCCCAGGTTGGACAGTAATAGCCCTTTGATAGGCAGCCTGGAAATAGATAGTAACAAAAGAAATAGAGCAATGATCCACACTCAGGAAGAAAAGGCCAACATGTCTCAGAGATTTCCAGGAATCCAGTCCTATCCACATTGGGACCCATCAGATCAACAATCTAGACCACTGAAACACAAGCCCCAACAAGACATCCTCAGGCTGAGGCTCATACAAGAAAAATGCTGGTGATAAAACAAGGTGTTGGCAAGATATAGAAGAGAAGGTGCAAAATGTTATACCTGATATCTTAGTCATCAAGCAGACAGGCACTCAAATCTCTGTGCACATCACACATGTATGAGATCCAGACTGTTCATCTGTTGTACCCACCATGGATAGGCCATACATCAAGAGTCACATCATTCAATTGATCCTAGCCATCAATTAGAAACATTTGTCCATCTTTGGTTGGATTTTTTTCTGAAATAGCAAATTTGCAAATCCTCTAGCTTCTTCCAACCAGTCGCCAGGATCTACGGGTCAGTGTGATTTTTGGATACACACCATCCACATCAGGGCCCAATAGATGAAAAAGTCTGGATACTGCATGTACTCATATTGAATGCTTGATAACTAATTGATAAGCACTGTATGCTCTCTCAATATACAAAGAAAACCAATCAAGAAATGGATAAAGAGATCAGATGCGTTCTGGATATTTACCTTTCTTCTGAGGGCTGAATCAGGCATCTCAAGTGCTTGAGCTCGCTGTTCTCTTGCACGGTTCCTCTTCTCAATTTGTGCATTTGTCTGACGCACTAGGAACCACCGAAATAGTGGAATTGCAAAAAAAGAGGCAGCATAGATCTGCAATCATTTTTAGTCATGAACTAAATTAAAACAAGAAAAAATAGCCACCAACTGAATACACTGACAATAGAGAACGGGATGAAGATTTTTTATATTTATTTTTATTTTATTTTTTGGAAAAAAGATGGAACAGAACACTGAGGGCTAAGATCAAAATGAGAAATGTAGCATTATTGTTCCGTAAACAGAAGTGCAGTAGGCAATGGATTGTGTTAGAACAGAATTCTAACTGCTGAACAGAGCCTCATCATAATTAAGGATTAAGTACATATGGGGGCCATATTTTGTGATCAAAACCATCGATCTGATGGGTGGGCCCAAACCATGATTGGGAAATGGCCCAAAAATCACCTAGATTGGAAGATTGTAATTCCTCGATCTTTGGGCTACAAATAGACAGTTATGAATAAGAAAAGAGCAATGGACCACATTCGACTGCAACTAGGTCAAAGAAGGATTAGGATCTCAACCTGGGAGATACTTGGGACATCCCCCATCCATGGTGGGAGCCATCAGAAAGCAGCCTGCATCACCAAACAATGGACCCACATGTACAAAACCTGTACCTCACCAAACTATATGTTTCATGAAACCATGTGTTTGCTGAAGATCAATATTCAGTACCCTATATCCATATGTGCAAACAACCCCAGTATGGAGGGGAACTTTGAGTAGGGTTGAAGAGCTTGAAAGGAAAGTGACAGGAAAACCTGAGAGGACCTGGACAAAAGTGGAGAGAAGGGTTATGAAGGCTTGTTCACTTACAGAGAGTGGGGCCTTAGGATTCATTAGCGAAACAGGATTTGTAAATCCGGCCCCAAATATCGAGGACAAGGTTATGATCGTGATCATCATCATCATTCCTTTTAAGGCCCCATCCTTGGTAAGTGAACAAGCCTCCATATCCCTTCTCACTACCTCCATCCAAGCCCTTTCGATTCTTTATCAAGGTTCTTTCCTTCCCAGATCTGTCTCAGTTTTCACTGTAGATGACTGAACTACTGATGAAAACCCACTGCTGGGATCCGTAAACCTGACCCCAAATAGATATATACATAGAAGAGCTTCGCTAAGTGCGCAAGTGTCCAACAAATCTCATGTACATGCCGCACATGCCAGTATGGCACGATAGGTTCAAGATTAAATCCATCCATCAGAACAACACCACTGTACTGATGCCCTAACCCAGGATTCAGGTTGAACCACTCGTGAGGTTGGCCATGGTTAGCAAAACAAATGTACAGCTCTGAAAATTTTAGCTGAAAGTATTCTAGTACATCCACCTGTTTCCAATATTGGGGCCCACATGCCGAGTGGAGTATTTTTATTTTTGGGAAAAGATGTACAAGTTCAGATTAACCTGATGGACAGACTGGATCTTACACCTATTTGCCATGTTGGCACATGTGGTGTGTGCATGAGCTTTATTGCATGGGCAATGCAATTGCACCTAGCAAAGCTCTACATATAAATATAAAAATTAAAAATTTGTGTGTATGTATGAATGGGATCCATAACTATATATAGTTTATGCACGCGAAACTAGGATCCAAAACCCGTCCCCAAATAGCTAGGACCGTATAATGTAAAACCAATTAAGCACTTCAAATATATAACCAATTAAGAACAAAACATCGGACCACACCTGAAGTAGAGGAAATATGTCAGAAACAAACGAAATAAATCCCCCTGGCATAACTGCAACATTCCTTCAAATAGAGATGAGAAGTGTGAATAGAAGATCAACCAACAGAGAAAGTGGAAAGTAACATTTAGGGTGAATAGGAAAACATACCTCAACATGCTGCTGAGAACAATAACGCCAAAAAGATTGAGCCCGCCCAATCCTATAACCAGCGCCTTCTCCGATGTTCCTGCTTTGCTGAAACATCACAAACTTCACATCAGAAACCATAATAATGAATCAACATCCTACAATTATTGTTATCAAAGCTTGGCATTACAATTGCATCATGTTAGCTCAAAACTCCAATAACATGATGACAGAAAATGGGCAAAGAGACCGCATCAAATGTCCATGTATGACTAGAAAGCTTGAATGCTCAAAATTGTCCACTTAACAAGTTCTGCTAAGCTCATGTGCAGCTATACACATGATTGCATGTGCCAACCTAGCACTTGTGTTGGACATCCAAGCCAGGCATCATGCAGTTAGGTGATCTGTCCCAAAGAAGACGACAGTCAGCTCATCAGGTAGGCTGTCAGAAAGCTGTTGATGGTTTTAGAAGAATGACAACAGCCCATACTCATTGCAACTCATACAACATGTGGCCTGCTGCCTGCCTGATAAGAGGAGCTGCCTAATTTTAAGCCAGGTCATATACACGATGGGGCACACCTGATGCACAGGTCAGATGTCATGCACATACACACTGACCACAGATAGAGGTGAACATAAAGAGGTGTATGTGGACTTTGCCAAGCTACATGCTAACATCCCAGAGAAAAAAAATCAAACAATGTATAAACTGAATGCAGATATGTATGGTTTCAGAAATGTCCGCAATAACATTGTTGATTGGAACAGCAAGAAAATCTACGCCGGGAACCCCAGTGTTGAATACAACTTGTTACGTGAAAACGTAGTAAAACTGTAAAACTCACTCCAACCAATTACAGACCAAGTTTTATGCTAATAGCAGAAAACTGTAACATTTAGAAAGTATCTGGTCATGCTAACATAAGTCGCTCAAGGACATACAATTTTAATCATTTGAGAGTTTTCCTACAAGTTAAAGAAAAAATAATAGCATGCCAACCATTGAAAATAAAAAAGTAATCACAGGCTAAGATGAGTTTGGTTGATAGCCTCAAACTAAGATGACTGTATTTGCAAATGTAACTGAAGAAGTGAATATGAAGCAACATCATCATCATCATCTAGGCCTTATCCCAACCAATAATCTGAAGCAACATAACGAAGTAGAAATCAATAAGTTTGATTGCTGATCAATAAAGAAAAATAAATTATGAAAATTATGTACACCTATGCTGTCAACTCAATTCATCTTGGCAAGAAATGAAAGCTATTTAGCAAAGAGGAAAGCTTGTATGCAGTGCTCCTTTTATAAAGATTCTATGCAGCTCCCTCCTCAAGGTACCCACAGCAAAGGTGGCGATCAGGACCATTGATCTTGTGACTACCTGTGGATGTGGCAATGTGCCGAAATCTGAAGCGATTCAACAACTTTGACCATCCAGTGGTGTGAGTCTTAGTGGTTCAATGCTGGTTGCTGCTCTAACTGTTCCTTTGCGGATTGCTCATCGAATGAATTTGACAGACCATCCCCCTTGACTTTTCGGATATGACCTATCCACAGTGACGGCCCGCCAGTATAAGAGGTCCAGCTAGCATATGTTAGCCACATCCACCATGAACAGAGAGTACTGCTTAGAAGTTTTACACAGTATGCTGCATAAGAGCAATCCTCTTTGCACAGATTTTGAGACATCTAACAAGAACCAGCATCAGCATTAATAATTGAAGAAGATAAAAACTCTCATTTCAGAAAGAGCTGAAAGATGAAGCACACCCTTCAACAGGTACCCTTTCCCAGTAACTTCATTGACAATATTTCCAATGTCTTCAGAACTTCTAAAAACAAAACAGATATGCAATTAAGGACAGGCATGACTAATGACAAGAATTACTACAAACAGCACTCATGAAGCGTTTGGAGCAAACAAATCATTTAATTGGCAGTTTGGTACTCGTATACTTATTTTGTTTTCCCATTTTCTCAATCCGTGTTATCTTGTTGAGATTCACTTTATTCTTCGTCAGTACTTGAAATGCACGTAACTTGGTTGGAAAACCAACCTGAATGGCCATTTCTTTTCCTCGAAAAATTTCTCAACCCCTCCAACCCACTCAGCCCACTTTTTCCCAACATATTCTTTTCTTCCGCTCCGCTGAGACGAAGCTGTTCGTTGTAGTGATGGAAACCGATAGACAATGTTCCCCTGCATGACATGTAGCTTATGTAATTTGAATGAATGGTTCTTTAACTGCAGAGTGCAAAGTAGTGAAACCAATTCACTTTTTCAACTAAATTAGAATATGTTCACTGGTTGATTGCCCAAACAATGAAGCTTGCATGGAAGATGTTTGAAAATAATCATTAGATGCTATGTTATGCATAGGCAAACATTGAATGAACCGATCCTAGTAAGGTACTTGCATTGCAAGGAAAGAAATCTTAATGCAGGGGCATTTTCACACCAAGCTTGAGTGGGGTGGCCTATAGGATGTAGGGGCACAGGTGGGCAGCCCGTGTGAGCCCGTGTAAAGCGGGCCCCACCCATGTGAAGTGGGTGGCTCGTGTGAAGTGGAACCCATGTGAAGTGGGGCCTACGATGGGGGTTCGGCCGAGGACCTAACCCATGGGATGTGGGGCCTGGGCTATGAGATAAAGGGATTGATTCATCATGCTTTATCAGTTCGAGCTTTTAGAGCAAGTAGTTAATTATCCTGCATCAAAGTGGTATCGCTCGTGTGAAGCGGAACCCATGTAAAGTGGGGCCTGCGAGGGAGGTTCGGCCGAGGTCCTAACCCATGGGATGTGGGGCCTGGGCTATGAGATAAAGGGATTGATTCGCCATGCTCAATCTATTCGAGCTTTTATAGCAAATGGTTAATTGTCCTGCATCAAAGTGGTATCAGAGTGGGAGGTCTCGTGTTTGAGATTCCTCGCCACGGGTGATTAATGCAGGCGCATTTTCACACCGGGCTCAAGTGGGGTAGCCTGTGGGATGCAGGGGCATACTCGGGGTGGGCGGCCCATGTGAGGCAAGTAGAACCCATTTGAAGTGGGGCCCACGAGGAAGGTTCGGCCAAGGTCCTAACCCATGGGATGTGGGGCCTAGGCTATGAGATAAAGGATTCACCATGCTCTATCAATTCGAGCTTTTAGAGGAAGTGGTTCGTTATCCTACATCAAATCTCTTAGGGTGTTTTGTACCTGTCCATATAAATGCAACCAATCCTAGTAGGCCAACAAATGGGTCATCTGTGTTTGAAAATTGATGTTACTTATAGGTTATTGTTTCTCATAATTTTTCTACATAGATGGGTTTGTAAAGTGTGTTTGGTCATTAGTATTTCATGTTGGAGGCACTCGTGAAAACAAAATAATATTTATTGTATATAATATATACAATTATGTGTGTGTGTGTGTGTGTGGACAATATTCCAATAGGGTCAACTATATGGAAAGCTCCCACATATTCAAGCTGACTGTGGCCTACCATGATGCTTGTGTACCATCCAGCCAATCTATCAGTTGTGCCCCCCAGCAATGGACCAAGAGCCCAAATATCATCCTAATCCGAACTCAGGCAGGCCACACAACAGGAAATAGGTTAAGGATGTCTATGAGTTGGAAAAGGGGTTATGAACTACTGAAGTTCTATTTTTAGGTGTGGTTTGTGGAAACGGAAACTGATGGGCTGCTAAGTGTTAGAAATTGCTACTATTTAAGTAATTGAAGGTATATCTGGCTGTGGTTGGGATTTCACGGTTGTTGGGGAGTTAGGTTTTGCATTGTGGGGTAAGTTCATGGCCTGCAGCTAGATGTTTGGATGTTGTTTGGACTCAGATGGTTGGCGTTAAGGTTTAACTTCAAGAAAGGTTACCTTCAAAATAAATAAATAAATACTGCAAGAAGGGTTACAGTTAGGAGGAAGATAAAAAAAAATTTGAGAATGAACATGGCAAATAGGATTTGGGTTATGGAAAAGCATGTGTGGCTGGGGCTAGGCATAGATCTAGGGATTTGGATGGAGGGGAATGCTGAACAGGGATAGAATAGGTCCTGGAAGCAGGGAACAAGAACCAAAAAATAAAAAGTCCAGAAAGCCTAGAATAAGAACTCCCTCTCATACCAATCTAATGCAGCAGGATCTGCAAACAGCAGATTGAGATCTATGAATTTCAGATTTAGATCTACTCTCCATGAAAAATCAGCGCAGGGTGCAGCAGAAAATTGCAAATGTGAATTCTGATCTTATTTGCAGCAGAAACTGGAATCAGATCTGGCTGTTTTGCAGTGGATTGGATCTATATCTTCAAAAACTTCCCCAAGCAGCACACACAGCAGAGAGCAAAAATAAAGGACTGCAGATTAATATTCAACAGTCCACTAGCCTTGTTAATATTTACAGAAACTAGTTTCTACGTGCCTTTTTTAGTATAGTGGCATTTTGTTGCTTTTCAAAATTTTGGCCTATTACATTCTAGATTGGCAATGGGCAATAGATTCCAATTGGCTGAACAAAATGCCAAAAATGGAAAGCATTTCATCCAAATTACTAAAAAATACTAAGGTATCAAGAAAGCACCTCTTCATCTACTTCTGGATGCCCGTCAAACTGAAGTAGCACAGGTAAAATGTATGATTCATCATCCTGTAACCAACAAGAAACGGAAGCATGGTAAGATTTCTCCTTTTTTTAATATTGCATTCAAGAAATGGGAGGAAAGTAAAACATCGAAAACAAGAACCCAAATAAGTGAACACAAACTTTACAAAGAGAAGTAATCCAATACTCTCAGAGCACTATGAGTTATAGTGCTCCTAGTTGCATTGGGACACTTGGACGGTGCAATTGATAGATCTGTGCTGCTTGCATTAGCTCTAGCACAAATTCCATGGGTTAACATACAAAAGTTACTTTGATCAAACATATCTAGCCACATGAGCACCATAAAATGGACAGTCAAGATTGGTTACACCAAAATAGGTTCCAAACAACAATTTGAGCCAACTCATGGATTGCTTGTGTAACCAAAGAATCGCTTCTATCAGACAATATACCATCCCATCCATGGCCTGGAAAACAGATGACTATAAAAGAGGCCAACTCAGGGATGGCATAGATCATCTGATTAGTGCAATTGTCCATGGTAACCCATGAAATGTGGGCTGGACCCAATGGACAGTCTGATTGTTGATTGGACTGTCGAAGTGTCCTGATGCAACTAAGAGTACTATAACTTAACAAATGTTAAACAACAAGCACCAACAATCGCTTTTACAGTTTTTTTCTTTTTAAGGATCAACAGTCTCAAAGAACGGCTTCAAATGTAACTTGAATTTAAGATCTCAAAAGTTCATAAATGAATGATAGTGTTATCGGATATGGGCTGTTCCGTGGCTAGTCTAAAAACCCATCTATGTTTAGGACATAATGGCTATCAGTGCTTGTGTTACTAATAGCATTATTGTAATTATTGAAAGCCACATTAATAAATCATTGAGGGGGTGTGTGAACCCTATTCTCTCCTTTTCACTTCCTCCATTCTTTCTCCTCTTTTCTTCTTCCCTGCGTCTTTTATCAATCACACTACATGATATCAAAGTGAAATCGATTTGGGCATTGATCTCTTCCATCAACTTCCCAAGTTGTTGAGGGCTGATCTACATGAATTCTCTTCCAACCACCATATGGTGGATCATGTAATCATGTATGATGAATGTGTATGAGGCCCACTTTCTTATAACACCATTGTGATGGACAAAAGTGGATCATCATGCATGTGGTCAGATTTGCGCACGTGGTTTGATCTAAGATCCAAAGTGTGTGTGTGTGTGTGAAAGTTGCATATGGCAATGATTATAGAACAAGTGTACGCGTTACGTTTTTGGATCAAGTAGTGCTATCAAGTGATCGTGTTCATTGATACATGTGGTTTTCTAGAATGCTCATTGGGTAAGTTAAACGTTCTTCCCTTGTGTATTTGATTTCGCCTACATCAATGTATATCAAGAAAGAAACCAAGATTGGTCTTGTGTCTCCATATCAGTCGATGAACTTCCAAATTATATTGACTAAACTCAATGGAGCAAATTATTTGCAATGGACTACATCAGTAGAGGCTTTCCTTATGGGAAAAAGGAAATTAAAATATTTGAATTCTCTCGAGCCTAAAGAAAGTTCAATAGAACACGAAGATTGGGTGGCAAAGGATGCTCAAATTAGAGTGTTATTATGGAACAGTATAGAGCCTCATATTAGTGTGAATGTTATCTTTCTCAAGACGGCAAAGAAAGTCTAGGACAATATGAGAGAGATGTATTCAAGCAAAAAGAATTTAACTTAGATCTACGAGTTGTTGCAGAATATCTCCACTCTTCAACAGGGAGAAAGAGCGTCGAAGAGTGTTATTCAGCCTTGCGAAGCATGTGGGAAGAATTAAACGTATACCAACCTCTGTCTACCAATTATGAGAGATGGTGAAAGAAGGAATTACTCGCTACTAAATTCCTCCCCGATCTTTGTCCTGAGTTCGAGCCTTTCTGAGCTCAGATCCTTGGAGGCAGTGAGACGTATGAGTCGAGTACACACCACAGAGTATTGTTACTTCCGAGAAATGATAAACATTTTTATTTAATATATTCAGATATTTGGATCCAGTTCATCTTATTAGTTTATTTACTTTCAAGTCTTTGTTATTTTTGTGGATGATTATTCTTAAATCCAGTTTATCTTATTAGTTAATTTACTTTCAAGTACTTTGTTGTTTTTGTGAATGATTATTTTTATATGACGTGGCTATATTTGATGAAAAATTAGCTAGAAGTGCTTTCTTGCTAAAGAATTCCATATGAGAGCACAAAATTAATTCATTTATAAGGTTTGTGTTCTACATTAAATAATGCTAAGGAATATTTATCGCATGACTTTAACTCATATATTTCGCCTCATGGCATTATTCACCAAACTTCATATGCACACACAACAACATAATGGGTTAATTGAACATGAGAATAGTCATTTACTTGAGGTTGCTAGAGCATTATTGTTGAATATGAAGCTTCCAAAAATATTTTGGAGTGATACAATTTTAACTACATGATACCTAACAAACCGAACACCTCTATAGGCCCTAGATGGAAAGTCACCTCTATCCATCTTGTGTCCTCAAATTCCTTCCTACTCTATTCCTCCAAAGGTGTTCGGTTGTGCATTTTATGCATCAACATGAACATATTCATGACAAATTTGAACCAAGAGCTATCTAGTATATTTTTCTTGGGTACTCCCGTACCCAATAGGGATACAAATGTTATAATTCCGTCTCCCGAAGGCATCATTTGTCTGTTGATGTCACATTTTTTTAATGAACTCCATATTTCTCTAAAGAAGAAAAGTCCTTGCAGTTAAAGAGAGTTGCATAACTACTCTTCCCATTGTACCTAGTATTACTAATGGAGTTGGGGAGGTGTCTGTGCAAAATGCAGATCGGCTTTTGCAAATTAATTCTAGACATTCCAAAAGTGGAAATGGAGCACATATGAGCACGACTTATACCAATCTTCCTAATCCATCAGGAGATCATCATTCTTTTGAGTCCTTGCTATACCATTAGATGAAGGTAATTAACCTATTGCTCTTCATAAGGGTATCCGTTCATGTACTTAGCATCATATTTCCAACTTTATTTCATTGAGTGGCTTATCTCCTTCATTTCGACAATTTGCTTTGTCTCTGTCATTTGTGTTTATTCCTCATTCTTTCTAAGAGACAGTTATGATTGGTGGAAACGAGTTATGGAAGTAGGAATAGTTGTGCTTTATCAAAACCAAACTTTGGCATTAGCTAAATTATTTGCTGGAAAGCGTGCAGTTGGGTGTATACAATAAAATACAACCATGATTTTTATTTTATTTTTTTTAAGGGTAATGTATAAACTTTATTCAAAGGGTAATGTAAAATACAACTATGATGGCTTAATAGATCATTTAAAAGCCCGGTTAGTTGCCAAAGGATACTCTCGGACCCACTATTTGGAGAAATTCTCACACCTGTGTCAAAGCTTCACTCGGTATGTGTGGTTGTTTCCATTGATGCAGGTTTGGATTGGCCACTGTATCAGCTTGATGTGAAGAATGTTTTTTTTCATGGAGATCTAGTTCAAGAAGTTTACATGGAGCAATTACTTGGGTTTATTGCTCAAGGAGAGTTAGATAAGGCATGTTGTCTGAAGAAATCAATTTTTGGGTTGAAACAATCTCTAAGAGCTTGTTTCAACAAGTTCAATAAGGTTGTATTCGAATTTGGAATGAAACATAACCAAGTCAACCACTTGGTTTCTGTAAGACGAAGTGAGACGAGCACTATTGTGTTGGTTGTATATGCAGACGACATCATCGTGACAGGCAATGACAATACAAGTATTGACGAGTTGAAGAAATTCTTACAATAGCATTTCTATATGAAGGGCTTAGGCCGTCTTCGGTATTTCTTGGGCATTGAGGTAGCCAAGTCCAAGTGGAGCATCAACTTGTCACAACGAAAATATGCGATGGATTTATTGGATGAGACAAGTCTTATAAGAGCGAACCATTGAAACTCCCATGAATACAAATCAAAAACTTAGTGCAGATCAGGGTTGGTTAATTGATGGTTCAGAGAGATGTCTTTGTTGAAAATTTGATTTATCTAACAATTACCCAACCTGCTGTTACATATCCTGTCAGCGTTGCTAGTCAATTTATGCGGGAGCCTGCTGTTGCATATCCTATCAACGTTGTTAATCAATTATGCAAGCTCCCCGAGTCCCTCATATGGACGTTGTGCTTCGTAGCCTCAAGTATTTATAGGGAGCTAGGGAACTCCTGGTTGTGGTATCCTCCACAAGCAAAATGGTCATCTTCAAGAAAAAGGATATTCTGATGCAGATTCCGATACAATCCATATATGGTTGTTTTACTTTTGTAGGCGGCAATCTTGTTATTTGGAAGAGTAAGAAGCAAAGTGTTATGGCATGTTCAACTGCTGAGGCAAAATACAGGGCAATGGCCCATGCGACATGTAAACTCATTTAGCTAAAGACATTAATGTGCGAACTTGGGTTTATAGTTGAGGTTACCATGAGATTGTATTATGATAATCAAGCAACCTCTCATTTTGCCAAACTCCCTATCTATCATGAGAGGACAAAGCACATCAAGGTCAACTACCACTTCATCTAGGAAAAAGTTGCTAGCAAGGAAATTTGCATGTCATTTATCAAGTCCCAAGATCAACTGGTAGATATGTTCACGAAAGCTCTAGGTCGTACCCAACTAGATCATCTCTTTATCAAGCTAGGCATTCGTGATATACATGCTCCAGCTTGAGGGGGAGTATTATCGGATATGAGGTTATTCTATGGCCCATCTATGTTTAGGACATAATGAGCATTCCTGCTTTTCTTACTGATGGCATTATTTAATTATTGAAAACCATGTTAATAAACAAGAGGAGGGGAGCGTTTGAGCCCTAATCTCTCCTTTTCTCTTCCATCTTTCATTCTTTCTCTTTTCTTTTTCTCTTTTATCAATCACGCCACATACAGAATTCCAACTTGAGTACCAACAGATAATAAAGTGAGTTAAAGAGCAATGAAACATATCTGAGCAATATAATAGAATATTGGCCTTTCTATAATAATCATTGGACAAGATTGATTAACTTGTAGAATTAATCAATCCATAAGTTCTTGGAAGAACTTACAAAGTCAATTCAATGGAACAAAATTTATCCACTTTGCCCATGGCAAAATAATATAGAAAGAAATGGGCAAGGCACTTTGAAGCTTGGTTGCTTGCAGGCAGTGTTCGTAGTATCAGCATCGTTACATGAATCGCCGGTTTGGGGATATGGAAACATGTATCGAAATCACCAATACTATCGCTAATACCCAGAAATGTATCACTGATTGAGGGAAACATTGGGGAAACACAAGGAAATGATGGAAATTCTTAACGAAACTTCAAAAGATGCTAAAATACACATATTTGCATATTTAGCAAAAAGACGTTATGCATGATAAGTTTCTCTTTAATAGGGGTCTAAAAGCACATATCACTTACTCAGGGAAACATTAGGGAAACATGGTGAAAATAGTGGAATTTTTCAATAATACTTGTGGAGATGCTAAAATACAAATATTTGCATATTTAAGAATCAAATAATAGTGAAAAAGACGCCGCGTGCACACACACGCACAAACATATAGTGAAATGCTCACCTGGGAACCAATTCTCACGAGAACTTGTAAGCACTTTCTGATACGTGATGTAAGCCCAAAATCTGAACAGTCCACGTGATGCGACACCCTATGAAACCCCCGGAGCCCAACTTTCAGCATGATCCAAAACTCTAGTGGGCCATGGCAAAAGGAAACAGTTACCTCCCTTGATTTGCCTCTCTTTGCTATGGCCCACCAGAGTTTTGGATCAAGCTGAAAGTTCGGCCCCGGGGGTTTCATGGGGTGTCACATCATGTGGACCATTCAGATTTTGGGCCCACGATCCATCCATGCATCCATACATAAATCCATCCATCCATCCGTCCATGCATGCAAACATATACACACGTACAAACATGCATTTCATCATACAACCATGCACCAATAAAAAATTTTGAAACGGAATTTTTTTTAATAGACATATTTTTGACGATATCAATACATTGGCAATATTATCAAAATATTGCCGATACATTAGCGATACACGTGACATCTGGAATTTACACAATTGAAAATATTGGTGATACACTAGCAATATCGATATATTGGCAATACAAACAACATCTGAAATTTACACAGTCAAAAATATTGGCAATACATTGGCGACACTTATGATATATCGCAAATACCTGAAATTTCTGCTACTACCAGTGTTATCGGTATCGCCAAGCTGGAGCTACGGATAATATCGGGGATATTATAAATAATATCAGGGAGTAGAAATATGTTTTTTAAAACCCACACACACCACAATGGGTACTCAAACCCATGACCTCTGTGTTGAAACTCCTGCGAGTCTACCACGGAGCCCTGAGTAAGGACTCTGCATCAATCATGCTTTGAAGTTACTTATAAAGAAAAAACAGTGCTTTGAAGTTGAGAAAGAAGAAGAAGAAGAAAGCAATGGTGAATGTCAATGCATAAACCATGACTCAGGGATTAAATTTTGCTCCTATCTCTGTTGGCAGCATACCACACATTTATTGTTCAAAACTCAGTCCAACTGGAAGATGAGGGAACGTGATCAGCGTACCATAGATTCCTTAATCGGCAATACATCAAGATACGGAGCTAGCTCTTCTGCTGTGACAACACCTCCATTCGAAGCTATGTACTGTCCTATCTGTCAAAACAATTTCAAGGCCAATAATCCACTGTCAACGGAGGGAAAAAGATTTTTTTTTTTTTTTAATTTTAAATTTACACATGCACACACACCCCAAACACGCACGCCGTAGTGAAATTTCACCACCTATGGGTACTCGAACCCTTGACCCGGTGTTGAAACTCCTGAGAGTCTACCACCCAAGTAAGAGTAAGGACCCAGGAGGGAAAAAGAAATGACACGGCAAAATCATCACCATCATCTAAACCTTATCCCAACTAATTGGTTTCAGCTACATGAATCCTTTTCCGCCATTCCACTCTATCAAGGGGTTTGGAATGTCATATTCTTCGAATTCATGTTGGAAGCTGTGGCATAAGTTTGATGCCAGCTGCCATCCTGACACAACCCTCCTAATTTATCCAGGCTGGGGTCTGGCAAAGAGAGCATAAAACTCCCACAGGCACAATATAATAGATTATTTCAGAAGTTGATTACAACCAAATGCTATCTAACAGTCTATTACACACATTTATTACAATTAATGAGTTACACAGATAACAGAACAATAATGGATTAAGATGACAAACACTTAATCAAATGTATATGAGAATAATCCGTGGGTATTTTTGCAATATCAAAAAGGCCATGCATAAACATTTGTCAAGAGCATAAATATAAATTCAAAAAATGCATTTGAGAATTCTAGCTTGTGACAATAGTATATGGAAATATAATCAACCTACAAATATTTATGAAAAAAGAGATTGAATCTGAGAACATAGAAATTAACGGATCACTGTACTTAAACCCCTTATGTTCTCAAGATGTATGTAGAAATGACTAACAGAAAAGTAGAATCGAGTGTCATGGGGAATAACTCAGTGTAGGCATGCCATACTTCCTAGGACTTCTGCACAGGAAGGTCCACACCAGACTAGAAACATGCTCTTTCATCCAAGCTTAAACAATGGCATGCCTTGCATAATAATAGAGTAGATTCTGGATGCATCCAATTTCAATCTTGGGATAAGGCAGATGCCAATTTTGTTTGCAACTAATAATAACATAAATACTGTGCTGAGAAGCTACTGCGCTACGGAAAAAAAAAAAAAGGCATGAAAAGAGCAACCATGAGACCCTGGGAAGAAAATTTGGTAAGATTACGGTAAAAAAAAAAAATCTTACATCTGATATACTTCTTCCGAAACCAAAAGCTCCCTAGAAGCACAAACTTGACAATGAACTCACTCAAATATGAAACTCCATTCTAGACTAGACAACAGACAGCTTAAAACAATTATAGAACAGCCAATTTGCCTCTATACCAGAATGCAACCAACCAATATTTGGGAGCAGATATTAGTGATTGGAATGCACTTAATATGCATACAGGCATTGCAGTTTGGCATTGCAATTTATAAACAAGTGAATTTGCATAGAATTTGAAATGCATAATGATTGCAGATAGCTGAAAACAAAAGGGAGTATTTTGGATTTGCAGTGTTGTTCGCTGGTTTCTTTAGATAATCTAGTATGTTAATGGCAGCTTTTAACTCTTTGGATATCTCTACTAGATATAAAATACAGACTAACCCCGAGTCACCAACTTTTTTGAGCTTTATGTACTGACCAGATAAAGAAAACACTTTAAAAAAACAAAAAAATAATGAAAATAATAATAATATCAAATGCGAGAATAACTTTATTTTATTTTTATTTTTGAAAGATGAATCAAATTTTATTAAGACCAGCAGCTGAAGAAAGAAAAACAGAAAAACAAAAAAGAACAACAAGCAAACCGAAAAGAAAGAACTATACAAACCATACACCCGCCCAAAACACCTAAACAAAAGAAGGGAACAAACAAAAAAAAAAAAAACACCCACAAATACCTCTCCAAGAGGCAAAAACCCAGCCCTAAACTATCCTAGATAGAAGGGATCGAAGACCATTCGTTAAAGTTCCATAAGACTCCTCTAAGAACCCCAGAGGCTTCTCAAATGCGAGAATAACTTTACCACCTAGCGGCTACAGAAATCAAAACATTAAAACTGGACAAACGCTATTCAAAAGAAAAGGACTACTGAACTCAGGGCTCAAATATTACCAACTTCCATCGTTCTTCTTCAATTCCTTGATTTGGATCCCCATCGCCAAATACAAATGAGAAAACCTACACATACAATTCATTGCACTTCAGAATTAGAAAAGGAGAAGGAACAAACCAATTGAATCAAGACTTACAGATTCAATAAAGTTCATCCTATCATCTGTTCTTATCCTTTGCCTTCTGTAGTAGTATGGATCCCAGTACCTGCCATAGCAATTCTATTATATATAGAACATTAAGAAAGTTATAATTCCTTACATTTTCAAGTTATTAGTGCACAATTGCAAGAGAATTAATCAATAGATTCAGACCAAATCACAATACTGGTTTTACCATAACATAGAAAGAAATCTAGCATAAAAAACTCACGCATTTGATGTCAAGGGATTGATGACCTATACTAACCTGATGCGAGCTCTAACAATTAAATTATTCAGTTCTAAAACTTGTTGTTCTATAAGAATCTTAACTCGTGCATTTACTTCAACCCGATGGCATGCATTTACTTCAACCCAACAATATGGCAAAGAGTCCTGCTCGGGTGGACAGAGCAACCGATGACAATTCTGTGCCCTCTCTCCACCGAATTTCAAGGATCAACTCCATGCTGATAGTTAGTATATGAGGCTTCTTGGACCATTTTTTAATCAATGCTTCTTGGTGCAAATTTTGGGCTAATTTCGCAAACCTGAACTCTAATTCACCAATAAACACAAGAAAAGTGGACTTTCATCAGCTAAAATATAGGGAAAAAAAAAAGTTAACTAAAGAGATGGTAATGGCCTTATTCACTTCAATCCCACTCCCCCCTGGCACTCTCTTTAAGAAAAGCCTTCACATCTCTGAACAAAGTTTTCCAGAAAGTCGTGACTGAAAGTGAATCAAGCAATGTAGTTGACAGGAGCAAAAATGTGGTGGCAAACTGTGGGAATTGGCTTTTGTTTTTTACTTTCTTTCACTTGGAAAGAAGTAGAGAAAACAAAGCCTACAATGGCCAACACAGAAAAGGACCCTCTCGTCATTCTGCCAACTAGCCATCACATTACCCAAAAAAATTGAAAAAAAAATTTGAAAAATGAAAAACACAGACAAAGGGGAAACCCAAAGATCCCGAATAGCCCAAGCTGGTTTCAATCTTCCAAATCCCCAACCCAATCCGCCGAAAGTTCCACCATTGAACACCCTTGTAAGTCCTATCTTGCCAATGCGCAATTGATGATTGTGTAGAGAATCCCTTCTTTTTAAGATTTCTTCCGAAGCAACTTTATCTTAAAAATCTTCTATTTATTCCCCTTCCCCAATACCCATGAGCCCCAAAAATGCCATCCTCCAAAGAACCTATCTCACCTTTGAATGGCCCAGAACACCATTCCATTAGCCATTCCCTGATGGAAGTTCCAAGAGATCCCAACTTTAGGCAATGGAAAAGTTCAAAATCTCTTTGCCACTGTGCAATGGATAAACAGGCAGTCCACAGAATCCTCTTTTATGTACATAAAAGCACATTGGGGAAGACATATTGTACTTATATGGATTATCCAACGTTAAATTTTGTTTGACATAGCAACCCAAGCAAATATTTTGACTCTTACCAAACTTCAGCACAAGAGGGGGAGACACGTCAAGTCCTGACATAAGCACCAAGAATAAGGATATTGCTGACAAATCGCCAGTTTTGGCAACCATTTCCACTCTCCTATCTTCAATCAACCTACCAAAATGCCTTTCATGAAGCCTGTTAAGAAAATTTGCCAAATTGTCTAGCTGGTGTGTTGGCTAAGATGGTGTTAGCTGTCACGCAGTGTTGGGGGTTCATTTCACTCACACTAAATAATTTGGCTGAAACAAATTCCGTTATCTTCTCAAAGAAAAAAAATATATAAACTAAACAAGATATTTGTACCACCAGAACTTAAAGACATCTTCAAATTCTAACAGAAAACTCTAACAAACCGGGGTTGATTATGCAATCAGACCTCTAATTCACAAAACGAATAAATAAATAAAGCAAAAGTGCATATCTGCCAACTGGAATAGAATCGAGAAAGAAATTCAACCAAACAAGAGGTTGCCCTATAGAATTGAAGAAATTTTCCAAGCATAAAAGCAGCGCACTTGGAGAAATTCCAACAAAAGAAAGATAATGCCATGAAAAAACATGTCACGCATCTTTTTTATCCTTAAGTGTAATTTTATTAGCAAAGAAGCAAGAAATATTACATTATACAAGGAAGAGCATAACACATACCTACCATTCAAAGATAATCTAAGGAGCCCCTCGCTCCAAGGCATCCTTTTCTTCTTCTTTTTTGAAATGATGATAATATATTTCACAAAAGCTGAAGCTCAGAATTTACAAATATACAGGCCCAATCAGGCTACAAATCCCCCCAAGAGAGCAGAAAAGAAACTAAAAACTTTGCAGACAAAGCCCATTCTATTACAAGAGATTTAGCTTTTACCAAACACCTGAAAAACCTTACTTTTACAATTCCTGAAACAGCGATCATTTTTTTCCAGCCATAAGACCCATATGCCCGCTAACAAGCACAAATGCCAAACTTTTTCTCCCCATTTTCGATAAACCCCCACCAAGCCACATGAGAAAGAAACTCTCAACCAATTCCAGTAACACCCATAGCGCTCCGAATAGAATAAAGAAATTGTCCCATAACCTCTTTGTGAAAGAACAGTGAAGGAAAAGGTGATCCACCAATTCCTCGGCCTGCATACACATTAGACAGACATTCGGGAGAATAAGGCTTCATTTTCGTAGATTGTCTAGTGTAGAACCTTTTTCCTCCGCAGGCCACGCAAAAGCTGCCACCTTTGGAGGAGCACCATACCACTAAATAAACCGAGTCAAACAAACCCCATACCTAGAGATGGCCCCACTAAGAAACATATAGAATGATTTTACTGAGAATACACCATTCTTATCCTGAAGCCATTTCGTAGAATCCAGGTCAGAGAACCGGAATTATCTTTGATAACAGCTCCAACAATTGAATGAGCTCTTTGACCTCTTCGTCCCCCAGATTTCGCCTACACGGCAGGGCCCATACTACCTCCTCTCCCACTAATGAAAAGAAACTAGCTACCCTCAACCCCTCAGCCGAGATCCCCGCCAATTGTGAAAAAACCTCACTCAGTTTAAAATCTCTCACCCATCTATCCTCCCAAAATCTGATATTCTTCCCATTCCCCAATAAAAAAACCCACCCCTTCCCATACTTAATGATTTAGTGAGGCCACCAATTTCTATACGTGCAATGCCCTGTATAACGATGACGACCTAATCCACCACCTCCTTTCTTCCAGCCCATATTTTCTAATTAATAGCTCTCGCCATTGAGACCCCACCTCTACCCCAAATCTCCAAAACCTAGTTTCCTAATAATGCTATATTCATCTCCACCAGTTTCTTGAAACCCACTCCCTTATCCCATGGCTTACACACTTCTTCCCATTTCAAAAGACGAAACTTATGACTGTCTCCCCCTCCACTCCACAAAAAGTTCCTCCTGAGCTTATCCCATCTTTCCAGAACCAACTTCAAGCACTTAAACAAAGACAAATAATAGACTGGTAGATTGGACATGACCAACTTAATCAAATTAATTTTACCTCCCAACAATAGTTGACGGGTCTTCCACTGAGATAACTTCAACTTGAATCTTTCAATCACTCTATCCCAAAGATGCTTCGATGGTCTGCCAATATATAACGGGAAACCAAGACAATCGTAGGAAAAGAGCCCACCCTACAACCAAGCATTTGAGCAAAAATCTTCAGCTACTCCTTCGAGACCCCCACCCACAGTATCTCGCTTTTGCTCTTGTTGATTTTTGAACCTGAAACGGCCTAAAAATAAATAATGATCGATCGGAGATTTTCAATGTAAGACGCATCTACTTCACTAAATAACAAGGTGTCATCCGCATAATGCAAGTGGGAAATATGATATTCTGATTTATCAACCTAGAAACCTTTTACTACCCCCAACTCTACCCCTTTATCTAACATTCTTCCCAATGCCTCCATAACCACCTCAAAAAAATGTGGAGAGAGAGGATACCCTTGCCACAGCCCTTTAGAAGCTTGAAAAAATTCATTCAGAGATCCATTGACCAAAATAGAGAACTTTGCTAACCTCACACATTTCCGGATCCACTTTCGCCATTTAATTCCACATCCCAACATTTTGAGCATATAATCCAAAAAGTCACAATCCACACGATCATATGCCTTTTCAATATCAAGCTTACAAACTATACGTTTTGACCCTTCTCTAATACAAGAGTGGATTCAATCATTTGCCACCAAGAAGCTATCTACTATTTGTCTGTCTTATACAAAAGCCCCTTGTGATTCAAAGATAACTTCACCCAACACAACCCGGAATCTTGAAGCTAACACCTTGGCCAGAATCTTGTACCTACTTCCCAATAAGCTAATGGGCCTAAAATTCCATAAGCTTTCAGGCCAGCTCCATCCTTCTTCTGGAATAAAACGCTATTAATGTCACCCCCAATTCCAAGGCGATGCAATCTTTCCCATGAAATTCGTTCATAAAGGCACATACATCCTTCTTTACGACCTCCCAAAATCTTTGATAAAACGCTGTTGGAAAACCATCCAGCCCATGGGCCTTATCACAACTCCGCCACTGCCCATTTAATTTCTTCTTCTGAGAAGGCCTTTTCCAAAGAATCCGCCGATTCCAAAGAAAGCGAGGGAAATTTCAGATTGTCAGGAGCCAGCCTCTTCCATCCTTCCCTCGAGAGGAGTCGCCGATAGAAACGAACTATCGCATCACAAACCTTTGCCCTACCCACCACCCTTTACCCCTCCACAATTAACAACTTGATCTTATTTGATCTTGCTCTAGCACTAGTCATTGAAATTATCCCCCTCTTTCAACCACAGAGCCTGAGAATGTTGGCTCCATTTGATTTCATCCTCACAAAGTCTAGCATTGCATTTTGCACAAAAGATTTCTCGCCATGATCTTTCCTCCTCCGACAATACCTCAGTTTCCTCCTTAGCATTAGCATCGAAGATCACCATTCAACCACCTTTTC
The DNA here is from genome assembly GCF_029962835.1 of Magnolia sinica. Lineage (NCBI taxonomy): Eukaryota > Viridiplantae > Streptophyta > Magnoliopsida > Magnoliales > Magnoliaceae > Magnolia > Magnolia sinica. The sequence goes on along the minus strand of NC_080591.1, from coordinate 22,702,204 downwards.
TACAAAACCTTCGACTTCTAGCCAAGCAAGCCTTTTTAAATACCAAAACAATAAAAACATTAAACCGAAAACCTAATGCTAGATTTTTTTACTACTTAATCCTGGTTCTAAAACACTGCTACAAAATGTGATATACATCTTTTTTTCTTTTTAATCCAAAACAATAGAAACCATAAACCAAAAGCTAGCCCTTGGTCACTAAATCCCTACCCTTAAACAGTCATATAAACAGTCCTAAAACCTTTCTGCTTCTGATCTGATCAAATAAGAACTCAAAAAACTTGAGTTGCGTCCCAAAATTGGGATTCTACATGAAACCCACAAAAAATATTCTAGAAATGCGAAGAAAATTCACGAAATATCCTAAATAAAAAAACAGCAACTCCAACCCGTCCTTTTGGTAAATACCAAGACCTATAGTCCCATTGCGATTGTCATCAAGAAATGATGTCAATGATGACATCATCTACCTTACTAAAAACCCTTTGTTTCTATCATAACCGTATACCCTATTAGTAAGTCGGTCATAACTTTGATGACAGTGTGTATGTGTGTATGAGAGACAGAGAGAGAATATTTTACTAAAAAGAAAAAGAAGCATCAGAGAGGAAATAATTCCCAATGTGAAGATTCATGCTTCCAATGCACCTTTCAGGAAAAAATGTATCAGCCCACTATGGGCCTTTTATTTCAAATCGGGCATTACAACCCTAATGCGGGGGCATTTTTACACCGGGCTCGAGTGGAGTGGCCTGCGGAATGTGGGGGGACACTCGGAGTGGGTGGCCCGTGTGAGGTGGGTGGCTCGTGTGAGGCGGAACCCATGTGATTTGGGGCCCACGATGAGGTTTCGATCGAGGACCTAACCCATGGATGTGGGGCCTGGGCTATCAGATAAAAGGATTAATTTACAATGCTCTATCAATTCGAGTTTTTAGAGCAAGTGGTTAATTGTCTGTATCAAATTGGTATCAGAGCAGGAGATCTCGCATTCAAGACTCCTCACCGGAGGTAATTAATGAAGGGGCATTTTCGCACCGGGCTCAAGTGAGGTGGTCTGTGAGATTTAGGGGAACACTCGGGGTGGGCGGCCCGTGTGAGGCAGAACCCATGTGATTTGGGGCCCACAGGAGGGTTCGGCTGAGGACCTAACCCATAGATGTGGGGCCCGGGCTATGAGATAAAGGGATTAATTCATCATTCTCTATCAGTTCAAGCTTTTAGAGCAAGTGGTTAATTGTCCTGAATCAAGCCCCGTATCATATAAAGGTTGTTACGGTTGTTACATAACCATTTTTTAACACCATCAATATAGTTGCATCATTTATGGCCAACAGTGCATAGCTGTCCTCTAGGCAATGCAAACATTCTGCATAGTTTTTCTAATGTGTAATCATGTCTTTTAACATCCCTTGAAGTTTCATCGAAAATTCCACCATTTTCCTAAAGTTTCCACATTGTTCCCTCAGACTTCAATACTTCACGTGATACATGTGATATCCCTTGAAATATCTCACGACATTTCTTATTCTCGAAGGCATGATGATACCATGCACAAATCGATACTAAAAACATTGTATCCAGCTGCAACATGATTTTATTCATGTGGGCTCAAGGTCTTTTAGACTCTTATCTTTTACTTCCACATATTAGATCACTCTACCAAACAAAAATGGGCCCACCAAGGATACCACGGACTTCTAGGGCACAGCATCAGCCATTCGATCAACAAGTTTACATGCGGCAATGAACTGCTTCAAATGTCATGTAGAAAACACCATCATGCTACGACCAGCAGAATCTCACATGAACGTAACCCTGAGAACTTTATAATAAATCAGATGAAAGAGTCAATGAACTATGAGAAGGGGGGAAAAAAGCACTGGTTCAAAGGAACAAATCAGTTTCCCATGCTACTTAAAATATGTGAAGCAATTGTTATATTCTCTTAAAAGAACACATCCTACCATGATATTTGAACTCAGAATTACTTGGATATTTCAGATCCCGATTTTGGAGAACATTTTCTTCCACTATCCAGCATCCAAATGCATAAGCCAGGGGAATTCCTTCATTTCTTTTTTCTCCTTTTTTTTCTTTTTTCCTCCACATGACGAAACATGGTTTCATGTATGACAAAAAGATAGATGAAGAACAAATTCTTCTTCTTTTTTCTTTTTCTTTTTTGAAAAGAAATAACCATCCTTTGAAAAACCAAAAGGAGAAATCCATGTGAGAGGGAACATTCTATGACTGAGACCTGCAAGATCCTTCTAACAAGGTGCCGCTCCCACCACTTCCAATCCCAGCTTCAGAATCTCGCTCATGTTTCCTATCTATGTATACTTATTTACATTTTGAAAGAGACGCTTCCCCGCTCCCGAACCTGAATTTGTTGCCGCTTCGCTTCACGCTTCGTGCGACTATATGACCGACTCATTTCATTTTAGACATCTACTTATCTAATCAGGTTTATGAATGATTATAGGCTTAACTAATTCCTCCTGGAGATGTGCTAGCACCTCACACAGCAGACCTGCCAGCCGTGGTATTAAAAATGGTTACATAACGGCCGTTATGTAACAGTAACTGTGGCAAGTGGGAACCGTTACAAGTTATGGGGCTGTAATGGCTGTTAGGGAAAACATGTCTGTTACGGGGTTGATACAGGTTTTTTTTAAGGCCATAACAGCTGTTATGGCCCGTATCGCAACAGTAACAGCGGTGGCTGTTACGGCCACCATTGTGGTTATTAAATACCTTGCTGCCAACCTGTAAGATTGTGGGACATCCAAGGTGCATAAGGTGGCCCTCGCTGCAAGGATAAACATACTCAAAACCAGGATGCTTCACTCATAAGACAGGCCACAATTGTATGTTTGAACGGGAACTTGGAATTTTTTTAAGCCATCCACTCGTTTTGTATAGGGGCATCCAATTGATGAGGGGACCATCCTGGTTTTTGCATATATTCATCTTCACAGTGGGGGCTTCCTTTTGCTCTGTCACATATTTCCCGGGTTGGCATGACCGGTGCCGGTAAGGTGTGCATGCGACTAGTAAATCTCTTCTTCCTATTAATGTAGAATGGACATCAGCATTTTATTTTGTGTAATGTGCATGATCACTATGCACGGATAGGTAACTTAATCAAAGTTTCCAATTGAGAAAGAGAAAGGGAAAATGTAGCAAGAAATAAAAAATTGAAACCAAAATAGCAAATAGAAACTAATTCATTAATATAAGATAAGATCATTGGAAGTGGTTTGCTGTTGCTTCTTGACCCATGAAAAACATGAACCACTAGCACAACTCAGTCAATCAATTATAGAAAGTCGACCAGCAGTCTAGAAATCAGCCACAGAAGATAATGAGATCAAAATGCTCAGCATCAATTGATAGATGCTATTATGTTTCAAACAACAGCATTCAAGCTGAGGAGATCTTAACTTATTTAAAAAATTAAAATTAAAATAAATAAATAAATAAACTAAAAGGCTCAGGAACCATGATTCTGTTGGATCTTACCAAAATAAATCAGATGGGCGGAAGAAAACAGCGAAACTCGAGTCATATGATCTTCCTCCACGTCTTCCACGATTATCTTCATCACTGTTACCATGAACAAAAAGAAGCACTGTCACAATGATAGGTCAATATTTTACCGTGCAAAAGTATCAACTAAGAACAGTGGAATGATTCTAAGAAAGGAGAAAACTGGCAATATTAAAACCAGATTAGATGAGTACATAAAATATACACATCGTAGGCGGCTTATAAAGAAAAGATTATGGAAGTACATGGAATTAAAGTATCAAGGTCAACATAGAATACCTTCTACTTGAAAGAAGAGAAATAATTGTTGTATAAACAAGTACAATTGAAACAATTAGTGCGGTCCCAAATGAAACCCTGATTAAGTACTCAGCTGCAGCCTGCAAATGAGATTTTAGCTACAATATGCACTTCTGTACAGAGTTTAACTCTTACAACAATTAATGTGATAAATGCAAAACAAATTCAAAAGTACAAGCATGGACTACTAGTACCTTTGATTTTTCAAACAAAGGCTCAACTTTCAACCTAAAAGATTTGGCTGCAAGCTTTGACCTATAATCCCTTGGAAAAACATAAAGCACATCGCCTTCATCTGAAACCTGTTAATACCATCTTGAAGAAGATTGCATTCATGAAATCAAAAACTTCAAAGAGCCCACAAATATTAGAAAACAAAAATGTGCATTTTTAAGTTGTACATGACAAAGATGTTGATAAATAAACAATCTATACTTTCAGAAGCCATAATATAATTGTCGACTATGATACCGTGATAGTGCAGAGTTTACGATAGTATTAAATAGGGCATCAATGCAATATGGATACAATGCTTCTTCTCCGTTTATGTATTGAGCAATCCCTACTAATGCAAGGGCATTTTTACACCGGGCTCGAGTGGGGTGGCCTGTGGGATGCAAGGGCACACTAGGGGTAGGCGGCCCGTGTGAGGTGGGTGGCTTGTGTGAGGCAGGCCTCACCTGTGTGAGGCGGGTGGCTCATGTGAAGCAGTACCCATGTGAAGTGGAGCCCACAATGGGGGTTCAGCCAAGGTCCTAAACCCATGGGATGTGGGGCCTAGGCTATGAGATAAAGGGATTGATTCGCCATACTCTATTAGTTCGAGCTTTTAGAGCGAGTGGTTAGTTTGTCATGCATCAGCTACCCTCAATTTGGTTTTACTTTTATTTTTTCAACCTGATGGTAGTTGGAGGTGCCCAAATAGGTTAGGGAGGCTCTTGAACACCAGCTCAAACTTCTATTTAGCGGTATCAGTAATCCAAGTTAGGGTCAGGCCAAGCTCTGCCCAAGCCCGGCCCGCATTGTTTAACATAGTCCCAAGCCTAACCCGAGCCGGGGCCGAGCCAAGATAGTCCAGCCCAAGCCTATGCTAGGCCTGGGCCAAGCCAAGATAGTCTAACCTGAGCCCGACTAGAAATGTTTATGTTGGGCCCGAGCCAGAGGGTTGGTCCAGTTGGTGTGGAGAGAGAGGGGGAGAGGGAGATGGGGGGCGTAGGCGTGGGTTGGAGCAATAACATGAGTAAATGAGGATTTTACATATGGTGTATATTACAAAATTGCCCTTGCAAACCCTAATAGGCCAGGTGGGCCAAACTCTGGCCAGGCTAATGGGCCGTTGTACACAATCCGAACCTGTCCTAGTTGAGAAATGGGCCTGAATTTTAAGCCTGAGCCTGTCCCTCGGGCCAAATACTCTAGTCCAAGCCCAGCCCAAGGCAACGCAAGCCCGAAAGCCAACAGCCCAGCCTGGCCCATTGATAGCCCTACTTCTATTACTTTCTACATTCCCTTTCAATTTAAAAGTTAGGTAATTCTTTAGAATTCTCTGTTGCCATTAAGCCAGTTAAATGCATTGTCAACTTTTTCGTCCGTATAGTTTATTGCTTTGAAAAGAAAGCTAGAGCTAACCTAGGGGCAAAGCCTGCACAAATGCATGAAGAGGACATGTTTCCTTTCGATGTGTTCAAATGCCAATAGCATGGCAAAGCTTTTTTTTTCTAGCATAATTTTATGCTAAGGGAAGAAGGATGAAGCTCAATTAGTGGCAGCGTGTGCACAAATACATGAAGATCCCTCACCATTGTACCCCTTCAAACACCCAATAGCATGAATACCTTCCAACGAACCAGAAACTATGCAGATTTCAATACACAATCAATAGAGTACAAATTGATTTTTTTTTTTTTTTTTTTTTTTTGGGGGGGGGGGGGGGCGGGATAATAAGTCTAATTTATGCTTCACATCCACCCTAAATATTAATGAATCAGCACTCCAAGCTTGGTTTTCCACACCAAACAACAAAAAGATACGATATTCTGGAATTTAATGTGGATGATACATGGATACCCACTATATACTGCTACAAAAGGCATATATGAACTTCAATCTGAAACTTAAAACCATCCTAGTTGTGGACCCTGACGTTAACGGGCAACCAAAAATCTCAAAAATAGCATGATTCTAATCATTTTATTGGATGGTTGAAAAGAAAGTCTGATTTCAACCAAAACTATCCATTGATCCAGCAGTTAGTGCAGTCAATGCATTTTTAGGACTATGCCCGATTGCCTATCCACTGTCGGCTCTTGCATTTGGATCATCTGAATCAGCTGGATGTATGCCACATCCACAGTGTGCATGTTATGATTTGCCAAAGTAACATTGAGGTTCACCAGTTTAGCCACTGCACTATTAGTTACAGTGCAGTCACTTCTACAAATGGGCAATCCAATCAACAAATCTGAACCGTCTATCTGGTCCAGTGCAGTCTTGGTAGGGCCACCATGCTAAAATCACAGCAATCAGCTCATTGCACCTTCTGAATTTTGGCCTTCTTTGTGTTAGGATCATCTGACTAAAGTGATTCTTGGGAACCATATGTATGGACTGAGTAGATGGTTCCAACTGACAATTCAACTAATTTGCATAAACAATCTTAACTGTCCAATTTAAGAGAATGATCGGATGGATTGGATTATCCAATCAGTGCGATCTTTGTATTGCAACAGCCCATAGCGAGTGGGCTGGACCGAATTGACAGTCCGCATGTCCAAATGCAGGTCAGTGTACTGTAACTTACGTTGCAGAAATTGCACTGAAACATTCCTCTCATACAGTTTCCCTAGCAACAACACATAAACCTAACCAAAGCAGGCGCGCGCAAATTCCACCGAATCAAACACGAAAGGAAATCGAATTCTGCATGTTCAGTTCTGATTTTTAAACTTCTGTAAACTCTCCGAAAACCCTAAGCAAGGCATCCAATGCATACCTCCAAGAACCCGCCGGTATCAGTTGCAAGCGCCTGCAGAGCCTTCTCGGCCTCGTCCAACTTCAATCCCGCCCGGCTCGCGACATCTCCGATCGTGACCCTCCCTCCGGACGAATCGACAGCATCCATCGCTCGCTTGCGGACATCCGACGGCAGCTTATCCGTCTCGACACCATTTCGAGGCCGGATTATATCCGGAATCTGAATGCCTGCTCTGATAGCAGGGAAGAGAATTCTAGGGCTTGAGGATCTGGAAGGACCTCGGAAGTGAGTGGATAGATGGAGATGAGGAGCTTTGAAAAGGGTCGGAGATTTTATGGAGAAGGAAGAGGGAATGCGGGGTTTGGATGAAATTCCAAAAGAAGTGGCAATTGAGGCCATGGGGAGGGGTTTTTTTGCAAGGTTTAAGCCATGGGAGGGGGTTTTCAATAATTTTCTTTTTCTTTTATCGGGAGTTCTCTTGACTGGCTGAGAGGATGAGATTGTTTGATCTTAATATCTTCTCCTTTCTCTATTCGAAAGAGATGAGACCGGTGATGATAAAGCGATTCGCGCGAGGATGAGACGAGAGATGTTAAAGATGTGATTCGCAATCCAGGCCGTTCATCGGGTGAGCCAGTACGTGCAACAGGGCAAGTATCGGTGGCTTTCTCTCGTCGGCTGTGCCCGACGTGTGTGAAAAGTGAACAGCTTGGTAAAACGGTGTAAAATGATGCGACTAAGCCCGAAGGCTTAACGAACACATGAAAAGAAGATCATACCTCAGAGGGTATGACTAAGATTAGATATTTTTTTACCAATTAAATACATAATTATTTACTTAAACTGATATATGTATTGAAGTTAATTATATCAATTTAATATTAAGACTTCAAAGTTAATAATGAATACAATGGCATACACTATAAATCATATTTTAATTAATCAATTAGTATATAAATATTAATCTACATGTATGTATGAAATGTATTAACTATTAATTCTTAACATTCATCTAATCATATATACATATAATTCACTAATTAATTACTTGAACATAATTAAATAAATACTAAAATGAAAATCTAAAACATAAATATATATAGTGGTTCAGTTTCTCTACTTCGCTCCTGACAGATTCAGTCAATTCATGAATGTAATGGATTTCACTATCAGATATTTTAAATTAAGTTCACTTCTAACATTTATAGGCGTACACTCCTGCTGGAGGCCTACACAAATACTTATCCATGTATCTACCCACGTTGGTGGCGTACGCAATGACCCACCATATACACATCCGTGTCGGTGGCCCACTCAAGGACTTGCTCATGTATAGACCTATGTTAATGGCCCATGCAAGGACTTACCCGTGTATTCAACTGTTTCGATGATGATACAGATCTACACAAAGAACCTGTGTGAGTTTGGCTTTCAAACTCTAAACTCGATTATACACAAAAAATTAGTGTGCAGACGATTTACTTGTTAGATTGAATCCATTTTGTAATGTCTTTTCGAGTTGCTTGATTATTGGTCTCTTATACTTCAATCGACTCTCCTTGTGCTCCTCGGATCGTTAATGTTAATGTTTTGTTAATGCTCTACGTCCAATATTAAACACCGTACATGCGATACTCTTTTAAGGTAACTGAGTTGATGGGATGTTAGGTGAATCTCTTATAACTAATGAAAAGCTGAAGTTCTAAAGTTTTTTATTAATGGACACTCTAAAAGACTTGAGATCATAACTCCGCAAGGTCCACTACAATGTATGTGCGTTGTCTATCAATTTTCTCCGCTCATTTTAAGGCATGAGCTTATAAACGAGGCAAATCCAAAGCTCAAGTAGACCAAACCATAGGAAAATAGGGATGACAATTCCCACCATCAAAGATGAGCAATGGTTCACACTCAACGTAAGTAAATGGGCAACTTTGGCCATGTCACATGCTGTTAGAACCTTTGTGAAGAACAACCTTATCTCGCACGTCCCGTGTGCGCATGACCTTTAGAGGGATTACGGTGCCAACGCTGTTAAGGCCACAATAACAAACTAAGAGCCATGTGTGGACCGTTAATGGGGATCTAACACCATCCATTAGATACGCTGTCTCTTTTAACCATAACTTAAATATCATTATTATTTAAAACTCAGGCAAGCCACAACATGGGAAAGATTTGGCATAGAATGCCTCCACTAGTTCTTTATAGGCCCACCGTGGTGTTTTTTTGCACCATCAAATCCATTTACGTGATGTAAATGGTCAAGATGAAAGAATTGTATAATAAAAAATTACTAATCCATTCATATGATGTAAATGGTCAAGATGAAAGAATTATATAAAATAATAATAATAACAGTATTCCAACACTCAACTGGGCTATACCATATTATTTTAAAAGTGCTAGGTATATTTTATGGTGCAACCCACCTAAGTGTTGAATCAGCCTAATTTTTTGGATTAAACTAAACAATAGATGTTGTAAATGATTGGACGGCGTGGATTTCACAAACGTTAGTTTGTTTTCCCAGCATTAGAGATAGTAATTAGGGTGGATACCTAGGTGAGGTGCGCAAGAAAAGCCATGGACACTTAATCAATCAATCAAATCACCACCACATGGCCCCCTCGGACAAAACCAGTGAAAAAACAGAGGGCACGGTGTCGGCATGAATCACGGATGCGGATTTGCTTTGAGTAGGGTGACTCGCTACTGAAGTGACGTCACCAAGTTCCATGGCCCTGCATTGATGTGTGTTTTGTATTGGAGCCGTCCATCCATTTGGAGATATTATTTTAAAGCAAGATCCAAAGAATGAACTAAATTCAAAACTCCAATGAACCGTGGCACAGAAAACAGTAAGGACAAAGTGACGCTCAGGGTTAAAAACTTCTAAAGGGCTACAAAAGTTTCCAATCAAGCTAATATTTGTGTTTAGACTTCTTTCACGTCTTTTTTAACTTTTGAACAAGTTGGATTTCAAATAAATGTCTTGGAATGGTTTCAATGCTGAGAATCACTCTCCCCATTTTATGGGGTTGATCCACTACAACTTTTTATCTACCTTAGTTTTTAGTTCACACCCTAAAATTATATCTCAAAATGGATAGACAGTGTTGATACAACACATACATTATATTGAGGCCCAGGTGACATTATTTCAGTAGTGAGTCTTTCCCTGTTCAACGTGTAAGTAACTAATCTGCGTCCATGAATTTCGGAGTTCGCCGATTAACTACCGAAAGGATGAGTAATGTCACTGAGTCCTATGGGCCCCACTGTGATGCATGTGTTGTACCCACTTCATTCATCCATTAGGAGAGAGCATATTAGGATATGATCTAAAGAATGAGTTATATCCGAGGCTGGGGGACCCACCATAAAAATTAGTGGGGAGAGTGAAGCCCACCGTTAAAAAGTTCCTTAGGCTACAAAGTTTTTGATCAAGCTAATATATGTGTTTTGTCTTCTTTTATATCTGCGTTAACACATCAATAGGTTTTATTTTAAATAAACACTATGGTGAATCTTCATCAGGTTTCAATGGTAGGCATTACTCTCCCCACTGTTTTTTGTGGTGGGTCCACCTCAGCCTTAGATCTGCCTAATTATTTGTTACATACCTTAAAATTATCTCCCCAAACGTATTGACGGTGTGGATACAATACATGGCGGGGCCACAGAACTAGGCGACATCAGTTAAGTAGCCCGTCCCGCCACTCAACCTATCAGTGTCCAATCCGCGTCCATGAATCACATTCTTGCCGCCTCCCTCCCATAGCCAACCAGGGACTCACATGTGGCGCCCTGATCTTCTGTGAAAGAAAAAAAAAAAAACATTGGAAGCGGATTGACTAGCGCACCACACACCAGCAATATGGCTGGGGAAGCGGATTGCGTACTGAGTAACTCAGAGTAAACTCTGTGGGGTCCACTTTGATTTATGTATTTTATCTACTCTGTCCCTCCATTTTACCTGATAATGTTAGGGCTTGAACCAAAAAATTAAGTATATCCAAATCTCAATTGAATCACACCACCGGAAACAATGTGAATTGAACGTCTACCATTGAAAATTTCTTGGGGGCCACATAAGTTTTGGATCAAGCTTATATTTGTGACTTTCCTTCATCCATGTTTTTGTGATCTTATGAATAGGTTGGATGAGAAATAAGCATTACCGTGGGCCCTATAAAGGTTTCAACGGTGGAAATCATTATTCCAACTGTTTCCTGTGGTATGGTCCACTTGATCTTTGGGTATCCTGCAATTTTTGTCTCCACGCCTAAAATAAGATGGAAAAATGTATGGACGGTATGGATAGACCAGATACATTCACAGTGGGCCCAACAGAGTTTACTCAGTATGATAAGATCACACTGAGTTACTCAGTACGCAATCCGATTTCCATAACTAGTGTATATACGTATCGTGCGCCGCGCCCCGAGGCTCTTCAATCTCCGAAGGAGATTAAAGTTATATGAGCCCACAGTGATGTATTTATTATATCCACACCATTTATCAAATTTTCAAGATCATTTTAAAGCATTGGCCAAAAAATAAATCATATCTAAAAATCAAATGGACCACACCAAAAATAGCAATAATGATGATGATTTTCACCGTTAAAATATTTATAGGGCTCACCATTACGTTTATTTTCCATCCAATTTGTTCACAATGTCACAAATACCTGTATGAAGAGGAAAGACGAATTTCGTGTTGATCCAAAACTTCTGTGACCCCCAAAAGGGTTTCAATAGTAGACATTCAATCCTCCACTGCTTTTTGCAGTGTTGTTCACTTTAGATTTGTTTTTTTTTTTGGTCTCAATCCTTGCTAATGAGCTCACCAAATGGATGGACAGTTTGGATATAACAAATACCTCATGATGAAACCCATAAGACTTGCTGACGTCAATATGCCAGCTAATCCACTTCCGAAACATTGATGTGCGCTGTACATGCCAACCACTTTCAATACAATAACTCTCGTCAAATGAAGTTACCTCAGGAGTCGCATTTGCTCACATAGCCAACCCATGGGAATTCAATTTGCATCCACATTGCCTACAAAAGCAGCTCACCCCTCAATTTCCCTCTCACATCTCATCAGATTGTGCATTTAGTTTCCGCACAATTCTTTTACTTGATATTTTCAAACAGTATCTAAGATCGACGTTAAGCCTCAGGTCTTTACAGTCTTAATTACAATCTTTTCTTTATTGATCTTTTCTTTTCTATTTGGGTGGGTCAGGGGTATGTTGAATGCATTATTTCTATAGTCCCAACCCTACACGTAATAATACTCTACAGCCTTGTGAATCCCAATAAATAATAATAATAATAATAATAATAATTCAAAACCTTAAATTTTTATAAAGTATGGGCTGCACAATCATACTAATAGAAAAGGGTGTTAACCCCTTCCTCTTTCTATCATTGTTGCCCTGTAACGCTCTCAAATTTTGAGACCCAATTATAAGGATTCATGTCTCGAAATCGAGAATGTTAGATAAATAATGAATGAATGCTTCATAATTTTTTATGTTTTTTCCCATTCAATTCACATTTACATTCGCATAGTATCCATAACATAAAAGTAAAATAAAGCAAACCTGTAAATAAAATTATAATCATAAAATCAGCTAATTAACTTGTCAAATGTTTAATATAATGTTCATCTAATGGACCTTATTACATCAATGCCTTTAAGAAATCTGTGATGTTTATCTTCTAAAATTCTTCCTCTGAAATCGCCTTTTCTAAATCTTTACTTGCAATGGTTTATTCCCTATAACACAGGATTTATTATAAAAGCTAGTGAAATGGCCTGTAAAGTTTAACACATGTAATCAGATATATAAATTGCAAGTGTTACATGTCTAGTTTGTTTGGAGTTGTAAATCTTTTTATAATATGACATTCAATAATTACAATTGTTTGGATATGTCATTGGTATGGAATGTGACATTATATGGGTTAGATTTTTGTCATATAATTGAAAGAAGTGGAGATTGTTAATGCACATATTTGTGCACCTTGTTTGTCAATCATGTGCCTCAGCATGTCGAAGAGTCGGTTGACCATTTTATTGAAGATTTTGAAAAGCTACACAATGGCCTATTTATGATTATCCATGCAATCTCTTCATTATGGAAATATTTAATATATACAATGTGCATAACATGATGCAAGTTTATCTACACAATTAGTTTTCATAAACTGCTAAAACTCAAACATCAAAGTAAGACATGAATACATTATAATTAAATATAAGGGTATTTCGATAGTTTGACTGCTCAACAACCTATAAATGCGATTTCAGCAATAAAAAAGCTCATATAAACGGCTTAGATTTTATCCACCCAAACTCTTTTACTATTCACAAGCATGTATCCTGTAACTAACCCGGTGGAGTCTCTCTCACACATACAAACCCTCTCCTCATGAGTAGGCTATAACCTTAATCCGCTCATGTGATGGACATTCTACTTGTTGTCTTGCCTTCACTCTTTTCCTCCATATCTCTCTCCTCTTTTGCCTCTAAATGTGTTGAACATGCTAAACCCTCAAGTTTATTAAAACATGCTTGGGTGGAATGAACGCATTGAATGGTTCTAATTTTCTCTTGCACCGGTGGCCCATGTTTCAACGATCCAAATCCATTGCACGGGGGGCTCACCATAGATGGTTCATGCACTGCAATCAACGATGTCAAGTGCCCCTAGCCATCCCCAAATGTCACTTTAGGATACAAGGGTGCATTGTTGCAAAATATTGATTTTAATATATATTTTAATAATAATAAATATAATATATATATATATATATATATATTAAAAAGTGTTTGAAAAACACCTTTTCGTGGGTTTTTGGCAATAGTCCCACATTGGAAAAAGAGGATAAGTTTTTTGGGTTTAAATGAAAGTGTTTGAGTACTATAATATTTGCTTTCCTAGTTTGAGGATCATGGGACTTGCGTATTCCAGTGCGCACTGGAACACCTGCGCGCGCTCGCGCTCGGGCACAGTCACGGTCATAGTCACGGTGCAAGGGCATGGGCATGTGAGGCAATGTGGATGTATAGGCGCCAGTGGCGCACTTTGCAAAGTCCCTCTGATTATATAGAGGCTGGAAATATAGTTGTTATACAAATGTATAATAACTATAGACTTGATTGAATAAGTCATGCAGAAACTATTGCATGGCTAGCCAACACAACTAGAAAATGGCTAGCCAGCTCTCACAACAGTCAGCATACAGTTGCTGTAATGGGTCATGCACAACAGTCAGAAACAACCATAAAAGGGCTAGTTTCTCAACAGCTAGAAATTGCATTAATGGGATTTATGTCTGTAACGCCCTGAAATTCGGGGGTCGAGCATAACTCAGCTCCCGAGTTCCAAAACATCACTTATGCAACATATTTAATGAAGGATGTATGTTGATTGTATTAGTGCATAAAACATGGAATAGATTAAGCCAAAACACAGATATGATTCGGGGATAAGTGAATAAAACAAGCGAAAGACTTATAGTAAAATGTGTACAAGTGTAAATCCCTGAAGTACATATACAAGCCAGATCATATGAAAGTGTTATTTAACAAAATTATAAGTATCAAATTACATCATTTCAGTTCCCTAAAAAAATATAATCCCAGAGATCCCGCGCATCAGACCGAGGCTCGCTAGAACCCGTCTGAAAACTGCATATAGGAGAAGGCAGCCTCGTCGTCATCCAGCTCCCGCTCTACCTCAGACGTCGCATCCACATCTGCAACATCAGGGCCTAAGACAGAGTCTAGTGGGTGTTTAACACCGTCCCAGAAACGTGGGAGTGAGTGATCAACTCAGTGGAACAATAAGGCACTGGTTAACATGTTATCAGTTCAATCAAACAATAATGATAAAGCAGAACAATTAAATAAATCATAAGTACTCTTGTTAATGCAAGGATGTATGCAATATGATGCGTGCCCTCACGCGTACACCCTCAGCGTCTTCATCTTACGTTACGCATGACATCGCCTCAAAGTGCGCCACATCTACAAAGCACATGCAAATGCGGTGCATGGATATGATTACCAAGTTGTTATTAGTCCATTTCACACAGCCGGATTGGGAAGCTAAGATACCTTCCTCATGTCACCATCCAAACAGTGATCCATTCTAGGGTCGTCAATCCTAGTCATCCCATACGATCATATATTTGAGGTCGTAGCAAAGGGCTCGTCACCAATCAATGCACGCCTTTCATGCCCTTACTACCACAGATCGGCTCGTCACCTCCTTGCGGTATCCAGGTATGCTCGAGGTCACTACAAAGGGCTCGTCACCAATCAATGTAGGCCGACAGCACGAATATAGTGTCCCATACCACCATAATCGGCTCACGAGTTTAGTTGCTCACTGGTCACTACGGGGAGGCTCGTCACCCCAGCGTAGGCCGACAGCTCGACCACGGTGTCCCGTACCACCATGTTTGGCTCATGAGTTTTAGCGGATCAAGTACCATAGTTAATAGGATTTCACTGGTGATTTCGGTACCCTAGATTCAAACAATAGCGTCCAATACAAGGTGAACATACATCGGACAATCGGGTTACTTGACGAACTCGACTTGCACGAGCGCACGTTGAATTGAACGACATAGAGTGCGCAAACACTCCGCGTGACCAAACCACTGCCGCCAACTCTAATACGACTCGGGTTCGTCTAATACGTCCTACGTGGCGAAAGCGATCTCAACCACGAACATAGGGTCAATTACCGATTTCCTGGACTAAGGCATAGTCCCAAACACATTACACTACTACAGATACTCATGTGGATTGTAAAACAGTAAAGGAACAATAACTTAAATCATGGTACATACTCATCTGAAGAATATCAACTTAACATCAATGTAAGCATAGGAGATCCTTGAATTTGAATAACTTGGAATGTAACTGCATAAAGGAAATCATGCGCATCAATAGGAGTATTGAGAATCACTTCTCAACGCCCACAATTAGTGTAATAAGTTACACTTAGATCATTCATGCATTTCTACAAACACTTAGCATACATTGAACAACATACATGGCGTATGTTAGAATACATGCACTTAGACAAGTCCTTTTACCAAGGAGTCGTCATACATGCATCTAGCATACATACATAACAAATAATCATGGCAAACACAAGTGCGTATTTTATACGTATACGGTACTTTATAAATACACATAGCAAACACAAATCTTAATATAGCACATGCATATCAGGAAAGCAACGTAAACACAACATTTAGCATGTGAAATCTCATCCATAACAAGAATAAATCACTAACTGGGATTGAAAGCCTTGAAAACCATAACCTATACACTTAAAGTCCGCACCTTAAGCAAAGAAAGAACCACCGAACTGATTTAGACGAGTTGTCTTTGTCAACGGCGATAGGATACCCTAAAACAAGGATAGAAATGAGATACAACAACTCCAAAACTAATCTAAGCTCTAACACAGGTTAGGGTTAGGTTAACTTACCCCAAAAAGAACTCAGAACCGTCAGAAGAACGATTCAAAGTGAAGGTTCAAAGATGAAGAAGAATAAAGAAGAATCCAAAATGATTCACCAACTTATCTCTCTCACTTTCTCTCTCTTTTCCACTCTCTTTCCAAGCTAGGGTTAGAGAAAATTCGTATGGAAAAGAGAGCTAGGGTTTAAGGACTATAAATAGGCCTATTCTTGATGAAAATAATTCCAGGGTCAAGGTATACTTAGGTTATAACCAAAGCATGCCTTTCTCGATCCAACGAAGCACTTCTGGTGGGCCTATAACCACGAAAGGTTGGACTTAAGCTCATTGACCATGGATCTAGGTCAAGCTAAGTTTTCATACCGACCAGCTCTTCAGATTAGCCATGGCGGACCACACTCAATTCAACGGTCACGGAATCTCGATCAGGTCCACAAGCACTAGGATATGCCTGGGCCAACTATCCTGATCAGAGGGTGAAATTGGGTCAGAATCCAACAGTCAGATAGCTTAAAATCGTCGCGCAAGCGACACGACTCAGATTTCATAAAAAGCTTAATAAATTCCAACCGTTCTCACACTCTTCACTCCGAGCTCAAGCAAATCGACCCAGAACATCACATGGACTTGATTTTCGAGGAGATGGTCAAGCCCAACTCAGTGACCGCTAGGGGTGCACATTTAACCGGTAGAACCGTAGAACCGGACCGGAACCGACCAAACGGTCCGGTTTGGTCTGGTTCTAGAGTGCACCGGTTCCGGTTCCGGTTCCAAAAATCAAAGAACCGGTGACATCGGTTCGGTTCTCGGTTTTGGGGTATGTAGAACCGAACCGAACCGTGAACCGATCCGTAGAACCAAACCATGGATCCGATCCGTAGAACCGAACCATGGAACCGAACCTTGAACCGAATTGATGTATTTTTACATACCTTATAATTATTTTCTCTAGAATAATTATTTTCGTAAATGTATTTTTGAACACCTTATACAACATCTAAACCATTCATCAAACGGACCACAACATGGATGGACATGGACTTGCAATTGAGTTGGATTATAAAAAGCCAAGAACCGTGGAACCGATCCGGAACCGAACCGGTTTTAACGGTTCGGTTCCGGTTCGGTTCTAGGGTGCCAACGGTTCGGTTCCGGTTCCAAATTTCCTAGAACTGTTAGGAACGGTTCGGTTCCGGTTTCACCCCAAAACCGGACCAAACCGAACCGTGTGCACCCCTAGTGACCGCAACAGCCTAAGATCATCGCCATCGGACTTTCGACGTGCGGTCCAGGTCTGATCCAGATCTTCCAAAAATTCCCCGGAACAACTGGATTTAGCGATGGATCCCAGATTTCAGAGTAACATAGCGCTCACTAATCTACACGTTTAGAGCCATGCATATACAACTTAAAGTGATTGATGCGGATTTCACAAGCAATCGAGCAAAGCGCTAATTACCCCAAAACAACTACTTAAGGAAAGATTAGCACAGAAAATTCCAAGGTCGTTACAATGTCCCTAGACCATAACCCCCAGCCACCATAGCCTATAAAATGAGGGCCTGGATGGGTTTCCAATCCATCTCAAAACCCACTCCAGTAGACTCATATGAACCAAGACAGCCAACCGCTCATCTCCTATACTCCAGTGATTCCAACAAGATAGCAAGGGTTGAACGTTTGCTTGAAGAACAAACCAGCGGTGTGGTCTAAAACGGTTCAATTGAACCAATAGCCGAAGAACAAGAAGAATAGACCAGTACAGTGGTCTCATTTACATACATCTTCTTCTCTCTTTTTCTTTTTGAGATTTTTTCTCTTTTATTGTATTTCTGTCAGACTGAGTGTAACAGAGTTCCGTTTGGTGGGCATTCGTGTTTGTTGAACGCAGACCCACACTAGGCTCATCGTATCCTAGAAGTGGTTTGCCTGTAACCTATCAGCATACTCAATTCACTTGAGTAGAGACAAATAACGCTTTAAGGACAACGTCCCAGACGTGCTTCAGCCTGTCCTTAATTCAGATAATTTTTATTTTCGGTTTCCACATTATACAGAAATAATATTAATCTGTATAATTTCCAACACGCATGACATGTGCAACGAACATATGGAGACAAAGGGAGAGAAAAAATGATGGATACATGGTGAGAAGTTACCCAGAGGTGCTACAGGTAAATAGCAAGAAGGATACCAAAATAGTTTTTAAGATAATCCATCCTTGCTTCCAAAGTGAACTACTCAACATATGAAATAAAATGACAAAAATGCCTTCAATTAAAGAGCCAACTACACCCATTTCCTTTTTAAATACACCCCCTCTCTCTCTCTATAATATGAGGGGTAAAATTGGCCAAATACTCCTTATATTACATTCCATGTAGCAGTGGTGTAGGAATTGAATCATAACTATTGGATGTGGGGTCATGTTCAAGCAATAAAAAACTTTGATACGGCGAGTTGCCTTGAAAATCTTGAAGACCGTAAACCTTTGAGCAATGGCCTACAAGACATCAATAAAAGACCAAAGGAAACCAATTAAATGATTATAGCATTATAACTATTACTGCACGAGTTATATTATTGGATACAACTATTCATGTTGAGCCCCATCGGGGGTAAATAATTTACATTATTGGACTCAATACAGATCCAACAGCTATACTTGCAACGTATTAGGGGTCATTTGGCAGCATGAAACTGTGGTAATTGATGGTAAAAGCATGAAGTGGGTGTGTTTGGGAGGGATACTGTCATAGTAAATGGACTCAATTTACCACCTCTTTAGCCATTTTAACTTTCTTAGCTAAATGTGTGTTTTCAAACTGCATTATCACTATTTACCATGGATAACATCAACACCAGAATGAACTATGGTCTTACTTCAAGAATCAGTAGGCCTTGCTATAATGTTTATGCGAAATCCACCTTGATCACTAAAGGCCTATTTGGTTTTCCAATTATCATGGTAGTTGGATGTAAAGACATCATAATTACTTTTTTACCTGTATTATCAATGATTGGTGTAATACTGATTTCCGCTTTATCATGCTTGTTTTTTGAAACTTTGTGGGTGTATGTACGGGCAATACAGTAGTCGCATGTTTGGGTTGACACTGTAGCAGTCACATCAAGGCATTTTCTCTCTTATGGTGTCCACCATATTAACTATAGTACTGCAATTAGCTGTTTTATTTTTTTCAGCTGCGTTGATTTTTGTCAGCTGCGTTGAATATATACCATACGGCAACGATCGCCCACCAGTGGCCACAATCGCCTACCAGTGGGAATTCTTTCAGGCATATTATGCTGTCCACATGCCTTTCCACCAGGTCTCAATTTGGGATATAGCAAATGATAATCTTTCTTTACTAACTTTAATGGTCCACAACATAAACCGATTTGCACCAATATGTATTCCAACTCTCTGTGGTGAACCTGTTGTAAACCGACGTTTGGATTAGTGTTGACATACCAAGCGATGGAAACTAACTGGCCGGTAGTAGTCTAAGATAAACACCAACATAGGAGCTTACCTGTTCTCCCAAATATAGCAATTGACTATGCAAATGACAAGTCCAACATTTAATCACAAACCATTCGTTTAAACATAGTCCCTTTACTACAAGGAAGTAAATCATTGTCCAAAAACATATCCCAAAACGTTCATAAAAATGAAGCAAGCATAACTTAAGGCTGATAGTCATATGATACGACACGGGAAGAGATGAATGGCGATGATAATAATCAAGCTACCAATTATCATCCTCATTTAGATCAATCGACGGTGTCGGTGAAGTATCAAGATCCCTGGGCCTTCTCCAAGGCGGAGTGTTACGCATGTTTCCTGTGAAAGCACGCAATCCAGTCGCTCGGTCATCACCAAATATGTATGTTAGGTCATCGTACCTTCACATTGTTTTTCCGCATACATGTTGTGCGTACGGATGTGACTATTGATAACAACACAGATAAATCAATATAAGTAAACAAACATGAGATGATACGTATAACTTAGGAATAAAAATAATTACTAGAGTTATACAAATTTTAATTTCGAAGATTCTCTCACCCGTATTAATCCTCCCAAACATCGTCCGAAGTGGTTACTACCTTCAAGTCATCGTCCCAACCAAATCCACTAGCGTTTAGGATATCCTGAACCTCGAAATACAACATTTTCATAGTGCGGAGGCGATTCCCAACATGTTTCTCTCGCACTGATATTCTTATTGCACTCCTAACGCTCTCCATGACTGTTTTATACGTCTCCTTCTTAAAATCATTCGCACTCTTGCGGCCATTTACAACCACATCCATCAACGTATCAATCAAACGGTCATCCATTTCATCTGTCCATCGCATTGGGCCACTCAAGGATCCACTTGCATCAAGTGATTTTAGTTTTATATTTTCTCGGTGTCCTACGGAGTGTAACACACGGTTCTTGGCCAGGTTCTTTTGTAGGAGTTGATTGGTTGTTTCGGTTGGTAAGTGACATTTCACCTTCACTAACTTCAATTATCTATAAATAGAAAATGAAAAAAATGTAATTAACAAATCATGGTTGATATAATTCATAGCATTATTCAAAAAATTTTCATTAAGTTGAAGGAAGATGCACATAATTAAAACACGATACAAAACTTGGAATACTGAATAGACACATTTGAAAATCTCCTTTATTGTTACTAAAATCTAGACACATGCTTGTAGGTAACTGAGATTATCATGACATATTTCTATTACCTAATGCAAAACAACAATTTCATGCGGTAATCATACTATACGACTCACAGGAAGAGATTCATTCCACGTCCTCTCTGCGATATTGTCTCGATATGTCACCCATTCATCCTTTTCACGTTGTGTGACATTACCCTCACATGGTGATAGATCCACACTCTGTTACTTTCGTTAAGGTATCCTCCTCTTCCATTAAACCATCTCCCTCACATATAAGGATAAAGTTGCATAACACACAACATGCGATCACTATCTTTACTTGCGTGTTAAGGTTGTATGGTGGAGCTGATTTGAGGATTGAAAATCACGCTTTTTGTACTCCAAATATCCACTCAATAACATTTTGTAATTGAGCATGTCGATAGTTAAAAAGTTCTTTCTTATTCGTAAGACTGCGGCCCGTGCAGTATTCACTGAGGTGGTACCGTACACCACAATATGGAGCCATAAATCCAGGGCGTAACCAGCATCAACTACGTAGTATTTATCTACAATTAATTATGAGTATGTGTCATGATAAATAAAAGAAAAAATCATCTTATGAAGATGTTCCATCATCCATCGATATTCAAAGTACCATGGGGGATAGTAAAATGATCAGTGGTATGTGTCAATGCAATCTGTAAGACGCGTGCGTCAGAGGCAAATCCTTCCCATCCGACGAGCACATATACGAAGTTCATATCTAACCCACATGCGGCCATTACATTTTGAGAGAGGATCCCTTTCCTGTTACGGTAGGTTGCACTTTCCAATGCTGGCACATGGGCGGGTACATGGGTGCCATCAATTGCACTAATACAATCCTAAATTCAACATATATTATCAGCAAAGAAATAGTAAAAAAAAGTTTAGAATATGAAGGGTTGTTACAATTGAGCTTACATGAAAATATATGCTCCATTTTGGATTGGATCGAATCTCGGGAGGTGTTTCTGCACTTGGCAGTTTAATAAAATCGGGACATAGTCCGACAACAACATTCAAAGCTTTCGTAAAGTAACGGCTAACCGTTTCTCCCGACCTTAAAAACCTATTTCCAATTACACTGTTTCTCACATTATCACTTACTGTATGAAGGAAAATGACCAGTTGTTCCTCCATAGAAACATGTTTCTCATCGGGAAGCATATTTTTATCATTGAGAAGGGAGCAGAAGTTGAAGAATGTAGCCTTGTTCATTCTGAGTTGAGCAACACACACTTGCTCTCCCTCTCTAATTATCCCATTTATTATCCTGCTTCTTTCATAGTCTCGAAATCTTGAGGGTGTCATAAATAAATAATTGATGCAATATTCTCTCACTGTAATAGTTGTTGTTGCTGCAGCAAGTGTAGTTCCAAAAGCAGCCGCTTCCTCTTTTATCCAGCCATGTCCCCCCATGTTACGAATATTTCTTGTGCAACACACCGAGTGACAGTTAGACAACAACTATGACACAATATCAAATTTCAGTATCATATTGGTCCGTGATTTTGGTGAGCAAAAGAAGACATATAAACAGTTACTTACTGCCAACAGTCATCTCCTAATTGACCATAATCAACAACAGTACAAGACTCAGTAGGTCTCAGCCTGACCCACTGAGATAGTGTCACAGTTGAATACTATAATGTTTCATCAATCTTCTGATTATATGTTGATATACACACGCAAACACTTTTTGATTTACATTATTCCAACATATGTAATATACATGAGGCTGAGAGAAATGGAAATCTGTATATGCAATCTGTAAATCAGTTTGACCTAACTGACAAACCACGTTTTGAATTACTACAGATATGAGAATGAAGGTTATCTATATGGAACCCTGAATATTTAATATATACTTCAATTTCTAGATGATGACAAACCAGTTATTGCAAAGCTATAGATATCAAAATCGAAGTTTTTTATAGGGAACTTTGAAATTGTAATATCTAAATCAGATTCAGTTACATGTCAACCCAGTTTTTGCAATAATAGACATATTACATTCGAAATGATCTATATCGAAATCTGCATATGTAATATACAAGATTCTTCCAGATAATGTAGGTTCTGCAATACTAGAGATAGAAACATCTAAACAAAAAAATTGAAATGGCCTACAACACGATATCCCCCCCACTGTCATATAGATGGTGTTGTCATTGCTATCAATTCAGGGTGTATGAATTGAAATGTTCATAGTCATTAGTCAACCCGTAAAACATCTCAATATTGGAATGAAATGCCATACGCTGGCTCTCATGTGGGGACTGTAAGCGAGCAGAAACAATTTTCTCATTGGGATCATATGTAATAATTTTTTTCCCAATGCATTTGAAATTCAAGATTATCAAAACATTATCATTTAACATCCCACAGCAGCAAAGTTTACAAGACATTGTTTCAACATTTAATTTTACACCTGTTGTGATTAGGATCATATGTAAAGTAGGTCCGTTTATGCCAGCAATTGTAAATTGAAATTTATCGAAACATATGACCTTCCAACGGTCAGAGTAGCCGCTACTATCAGCAATTGTAAAAGAACCCAAAGCGTAACATTTTTACCTATTATATAAAGAATTTAAAGATAAAAAACAGATCTGTATATGGCGACAAAATCAATTGTTAGAGAAAATGGTATAACAAAAAACCCAAGAAAAACAGTGGAAAACAAATATCAAAGCTTTTCAAACTTTGAGATATATGGAAAAACAGAGACCCATCCAACGAATAGGATTTCTGTTACGCCAAGGCTATCTCAGGGATTGAGATATGAATAAGAATGAGTAGGGCCACATGCTTGTCACTGAAGACGAGCGATATGAATGCCTACCTCTCGAGGAATATGCACAGGAGATGGAGAAGAAGTTCGGATCTGTTGGCTGAGCAGTCCGCTGCAAGAAGATGAAGTGGATATCAAAATCAGAGATGGAGAAGAAATCCAGTGCATGCAAGACAGGACTTCCCAACAACATGCACTCCTTGAATAATACAACAACATGCAAGGAGGTAAACATGCATAAACATGCAAGGCCCCTGTAGAGATCAAACTTTCCTTCGTACATACCTCTCGGCATTTGGATGTGCTGCGGTAGCGTTCGACAATCTTCGGCAAGATCTGTTCCGAGGCCAATACCTGTGAACCATGGAAAAACAGACGAACATGGCGTCAATGAAGGGAAGAGCTCAAAAACCATCTGCGTTGAGAAGGGGGAACATCAATGGGTGCTGTCTTTTCACCGTGTAGGTCCGCAAAATCGCAGCAGTCCGGATCGGTTCCTCCCTGCGAAGAATGACTGAGACGCCATGAGAAGGTTTTAAATTATACAACTGCGCGAACGGAAACCAACGATGCACTTGTGGACCACTGTATGTACGAATGACCGGTCTGCTGTGAGACAGTAATCCTCTTGATTACCTGCAGCGGATTTGAAAGTCAGGCGGCTACTTTACATCCGTCTACCACCAACTCATTTAGTAGGTATTTATGTCTGAAACCAAACAGGAGGCGAAAGTCATCATGACTTCTTTATGCTCTAATGCTAGTATCTCCAAAAACCAAACAGGCCCTAAGTGCATCCCCTTAATCTAATTGTAGAGCCTAAAAACAACTCGGTATATGATTTCGGTGGGCCATACCAAGAAAAAAGCTGGGAGAAGGACACATGCCCTTGACTTTTTAAGGGCCTAACGTGATGAATGTATGAAATCCACTCCAACCATTAGATACAAAGCTAAATTGTAGATCAGGGACAAAAAACTATCCTATTCTCAATTCATACGTGTCATACGGAAGGAAATAGTTTGGCGCGTGAGGGTTACTATTTCCCTCCTTATAGCCCACTTAAATTACGAAACATATGATATTTGGACCCAATGGCTAAAATTAAGCGACACACATGATGATCAGGGTGGATTTTATAGAAACATTATGGTGGCCATTTCCTACAACATTTTTAACCCTTTATGGGTTCATGATCGGGATGTCCGTGCATAAAAATGACTATAGTTGACTTTAATAACTAGTGTACCTCACCGCAATGTTTAGGTGAAATCCACCTCAATCACCAGGTGTGCTACACCATCTTAGTCGTAGGGTGCAAAACGTGACGCAATGCCTGATTCAGGTGAGCCATAGGAAGGGAAAACAGTTGGGACCTTGCATACTGTTTTCAATTGCATGGTCCACCTAAATTACACACTAAGCTAACTTTTGAGCCTTGCAGCTCAAATAGAGTGATGCACCCAGCGATTGGGGTGGATTTCACATAATACCATTGAGAATTAGTAAGATACATATCATGTATAAAGAAATGTGCCAAACACAAAAAATGAATTAACGTGAGATTCATGCATACATGCAAATATAATCAAGAACTTCAATTCACCTGAATTATATGGTATCTGTGATTTGAATTTCAATTCACATGATTCGTATGAAATCTATACTACCAAACTACCCATTTACAACAAGTATAATTATTTTCAGTTGAATATAACGATTGCCACATTTTCCCTCTTCCCTGTCCGCCAATAAACGGTCTCGGCCATGGATACAGGTTGGAGCATGATCCACCGATTAGGGATTCGGCACTATCATCCTGTGTACCTAGCTAGGAATAGATAGGTCTTCTGAGGGGCGACCATGATATATATCGATTTCATCCACACCGTTCATCCATCTTGCCATGTGATTTTAGGGAACAATCTACAAAAATTAGACAAATCCAAGACTCAAGTGGACCACATCATAGGAATCAGCTGTGATAATGACACCCACCTTAAAAACCTTTCTAGGGTCCACCGTGGTGGTTAATTTCCATCCAAACTGTTCATAAGGTCAAATGGACCTAGACGAAGGAAAAACACAGATATAAGCTCCATCCAAAGCCTCTGTGGCTCTAAATTGATTTTTTGACAATAAGTGTTTAATATCCACCGTGTGGTCCACTTGAGCCTTGTAACTATCTCATTTTTGGGCTTCCACCCCAAATTGATATAAAAAAAATGAATGGACGGTGTGGATATAACCCATACATCACCTGGCCCCTCAGAACCCCTGTCCCAGCTGGGGGGAGTACCCAATCCGTGTCCACGATCCACACCATGGCGGCCCATAACACTGGGCCCCACCACCCCAATCCAAAACAGATTTGGACCGTACAAACACTCACCCCTAAAATCAGCCCGTCTTACTCATCAGGAGGGCCACACGTGCAAGCTGAATGTGGACCGTTTGGGAAAAAAATTACAAACCATACATTCTCTTCGTGGTGGGGTGGCCCACCTGATACTGTATACCATCCTTACTTCATCACACAGTCATCTCTCATGTGGGCCACATCATGAGCTGCTCAGATGTCCCACACACCCTCCAGGATGACACGTGCGAAGGTCCAACGCACCACGTGGGGCTAGCATACCTACTCCATAAACCCTAACTGCTTTCCGTCTCATTCTCCCGCAATTTTCCGAACAAGGAAGCTCTGCTGCTCGTGCGGACATTTCTCTCTGAAATACCAAGCATCCATCGCAACATGAGAATCGGTACACGTCGGGTGTTTGGAGACATCTCTAGTCCCAACCTCAGCTCTCTCAACGACTATTCTCTTCTTCCAATCCACCATCCAAAGAATCAGAGCTTCATTTCAGTTTTACCAACACAAGGCTCCAGTACATTCTCATTTCCATTCCCTTTTTTTTTTTTTTGAAATTTTTTTATACCGTGTGATATCTCAATTTCTGGTGCATCGCAGGATCTCGACCGTCCATTCGATGTGCCGTCCGTTTTCGACCGTGCATTGACATACACAAGGTGAGATCCAATCGTCTAGTACTGTTTGGTTAGTTCATGCCTGTGAAATGGATGATAACAAGGGAATTCCAGCTATGCTTTATTCTGCTAGTGTATGGCATATCATACACATGCACTTAGGGGCTTACCTCAACCTGCGCTGTCCCAATTGTGGGCCCACCATGGATGGGGCTTAAACCGATGATCTCGCTGAATTGGCAATTCCAACCATCTGTCAATGATCATTAAGCAGAAGGTTAAAAGGAACGGCAGTGAATGGTTGATTTAGCGAGAGAATTCCCTTAATTGGATGGTTAGGATCGCCCAATCGTCATGGTTTCTGGGTTTACGAGCCATCCCAGTGTTGCCCATGATTTTTATTGTTTGGTTTGAGGAATGTGCATGGCGTGCGTGCATATGGTATTCGATACCCTGGCAGAGTATGGAATGATTTATTGATAGTTGTGTTTCAATAATGGCCTGAAAATACACTGGTCATATGATTCTAACCGTTAAAATTACCTTGTTGAACTTTGACCATTATCCAATTCTCTCTACCACTGTTCATCTAATGGCCACTGATCGGATGGCTATGATTTCCTTATTGTTATATTTGTGGGTTATGCCCCATTTGTAGTGGGGCTCACTATTGGGTGGTCTGGATCGATGTACATTCCATTACATGCATTATATAATGCTCTGGTATAGTTCTGTGGATAATACTCATGCATGCATCTAACGTGCAAATGGCAGACTTGTATTCAGATAGTTGGCCCCACCGTGGACGAGGCATGATCAAAAGGTTACGCTGATGGGCCAATCAGAACTATTTGATCAATGATCGGTCAACATTTTCCCATCAAATTTGGATTGTTAATGTTCAATTTTTAACTGTCCATTTTGTGGCAAGCGATCAAATGTTTAGGCTGTCCAATTAGTGCAATTTTCTGGTTATGTCTTATCCCTAATGGGGCCCACCTATATGCAATTGCCCTCAAAGATCGGGTTATCCTCCTTTTCATTGCACAGCTGATCGTTATGACAATGAGATAAGTATGTGGGGATGGAGATTTCTTTTAATTTTAATAGAAAGAGAAAGTATACAAATATGTTTTTAAAATGTTCTAGTGTTCGATATAGGAAGGATGCATTCATGTAGTTGGGCACAAGGCTATGATTATGATTTTTGTAATTGGAGTTTTTTACGTAAAGCACATGCATCTTTCGGAATGTGGTTGTGTAACACACGGAAAGGAAGCTTGCTAAGTGGATGGGAGGAACTTGTCCTTTAGGATGGATCGCTCTTATTACGGTGTTAGTCTTCAACCTTTCGGTTTAGTTTGTGCCCTTATATTAATCACGGACATGGTGCCCAAGAAGTTTGAAAAAAAAAAAAACTAAATGTGACTTCTTAAGGGAGGGAGGAGGTATAGAGAAGAAATATCTTTAGCCAATTTGAAGGTTGCCTAAAAGGCTAAGAGGGGTGGCAGTGTTGGCACTGGGAATATTAAATTGAGAAATTGATCTCTTTAGTAAATGGTGGGGGAGGCTTAGCGAAGAACCAAATGCTTCATAGAGGAAGATCTGAAATTGTAACCTGGTAATGGCAGTAGGGGAAAGGGGTCCGGTGTGTCTGGAAGTCCAAATCTTGTGTAGGAGATGAATCTAGGTGTGTGGGTAAATGCTTCAAAAAGGGGTATAACTTGGGGTCGTGTGACTATTGTTTGCAATATTATTAACATCGAGTGATATTATCGATATTGCGTGGATCCGATATGAAACACTGGGGGATTCCAAAATCCCCCCCACATCCCACCACATATTGACGATATCACATATATTACGATATCGTCGATATATCACAAAATATTGTTAAAGCCCCTTTATAAGGTTCCCTTGTATTGTCAATGCATGCGATATGTATTGAAGATACAAGGGCAGCCCCTCTCCCCTTTGAAATAACAAAAAGGGAAGAGGAAAATAACTTACTATGAAAGCCTCTTATGTTACATGCACAACCTGTATGGGGCTGCCGTTTGAATAAGTCAAGCCTTGAATAAGTCAAGTGAAGTTGGGTTGGTTGCTATGAAATATGGATATTAGTCTCTGTTAGTTCTCCGTAGTTCTCCTTTTAGGGAGAATAGTCCACTTGTCAGTAGGAATTTGTTAGGTTTTTATGTATTTAAATTATCCTATTGGATGAGAAAAGAGCATGGAAATTATTATTTTCTCTTTATGAGAAGTTTGGAGGTTTTGGTTCCCCTAGAAGAGAACCTATTTTTGTTCTTGATTCAACTCATCCGTAACCATACATTGACGAAAGAAGTTTGATCGTATCATTTTAGGTTCTGGTTCCCCTTCAAGAGAACCTATTTTTATTCTCGATTTGGCTTGTCCGTAACCATAGGCTGACGAAAGAAGTCTGACCATATCATTTTACGTTCCGGTTCCCCTCGAAGAGAACTTATTTTTGTTCTCATCCAATAGGATAATTTAAATACATAAGAGCTCAACAAACTTCTACTGACAAGTGTACAATTCTCTCCAAAACGAGAACTAGCAGAGACATGTGGACTGAAGAGAAAATAATATCCCTATTTCATAGCAAACCAACCCAATGTCAGTTGACATGGCCTATTCAAGGCATGACTTATTCAAACGGTAGCCCCATATAGGTTGTGCACGACATGTTTTAAATATTGATGATATCGGCCGATATATCCCATGATATATCTTATATCCCACCTGTGCGATATGAAACACATAGCAATATATCCCACATGTTCGATCCAGTGAGCATTTTCAATTTCTGATCTTTTTTTGTTGTTGAAATTATATTAAATCAGTGTCAGATGGTTAAAAATCCATTGTTTCTTCATGTTTTGCATGAAAAAAATCTTATATTGTTGGATTAAACATTGAATGGTGGTTTCTAATCCACCATATCCAAATTGTGGGCCCTATTTCTTGATAAACACACTTGTTAGGACGTGAATTGCCTGCAACCTGGGGTTAAGGGGCTATAGAAATCTGAGTGGGAGGTGTTGGACGATCGAGATTATAGGTATCGGGACTATGACAAAGGTAAACGCCCTGAGATGAGAAGCAAGGTATCCCTTCGTCCGACGCACCCTTCAACTAGAGGTACCACCGGAAGATCGTATAAGGGTAGATATTTCGACGCCTCAGAAGCCTGGTCGGGGTTAGACAATGTCGAAAAGTCAGATCCGTATGACCAAGGGGATAACGGGTGGAAACAGGTCTCCTATGCGAGACGAAATATATTGACCGCAAAATCTATAGGTAGGAAAAGATATTTTTATCACACTTTGTTCGTCAGGGGTTATCTGGAGGGTTGGCTCCCCATAAACATTTTTAGAGTGTTCAGTAGGGTAGGAGCTGTTATGGATGTGGTTATGGCTAGAGATCAGAATAGTGGGCATTATAGGGGTTTTGCTCTGGTTAGGATGAGCTTCGAATTAGAACTTGAAGAGCAGTTGAAATGCTTCATGGTGAAAAGTTCGGAGGCATCCCAATGTTAGTTCAGAGGGCTAGGTTCGGGCTGAACTACAGAGATCAACACGGGAAGATAGGTAATGCCGACATTCACACCGACCCTACCAAACCTCCTCCAGCTTCTTAGGTGAAGAGTACGAATGGTAACTCATTCAGAGATGTTGTACTCCGTCATGTTCAGACTCTCACCGACAACCCCAGCAATATCAATCTCCCCGACAAGGAAGACAATGTCTCAACCAGACTGGCCTTTGCAGAACGGATGGTAGAGTGGAAGGATTTCACTTTGACCATCAGCCAAGAGTGTTTCAACAGGGCTAGAGCTGACCTGCGGGAGTTCGTGGTCATCATCACAAAGGATGGGGTGTCGATACCTCAGGTCAAGGAATGGATCAAAGAATGCACTGGCTTCCATCCTGGTAACTGCAACATAAAACCCATAGGTTACAACGAGTTGTGGGTAAAGGTTTGCCCTGGGATAAACTCGGATATGCTTTCAATGGTGGGCCATTTGCATGCGGATGGCCTGGTTACTAAAGTTCTGTCGTGGGAAGATTACTCAGCGGTGGGTATGGACAACGTCTGGGTTCTCTTATGGGGCATTCCCTTGAAATGTTGGTTCGAGGAATTTTTTATCTCTTCAGCGGCCTGTCTTGGTTCCTTCGTGGAATTTGACTTCAAGACGAAGCTAGGTGATCAGCTGGGTGTTATCAGGGTTTGTGTGAGAAGGAAGAAGGGCATCCCTTTCCCTCCTCATTTGATTGTTCACCTCGACGACCGTTAGATCCTCCTTCCGGTTCAAAGAGAGCTGCCCGACGCAGCTTATCTTAAATGGGGAGACCTATGGAGATCGAGAGAAGGCCCTCCACCATCCCAGGCATAGCGGACAGAGCAGCGCTTCAATGAAGGTGCACGGACGACGCCATACTCCGGCGGAACTCCGATCGACGTAGTTGACAGAGCCTTTGGCCCCATCGACGATCGAGCCCTCATCCGAGCCGCAGAGGAGCCAAGTGGCTCGATCGCAGGAAGCTCGTCGTCGTTCCCTGACCTCACTGTCTCCCGAGGCGAAAAGCATCACGTCCCCTGTTCAGAGAAGGCTACATGTGGCATAGAAGACGTCCTGGTGCCGTGCGATTCACGTTCCCGCTCTGAGCGGGCGACGGAGAAGGCCATGTGGCCACCTATCAGCTCGACATCCCCAATTTATTACTCACTGAGGCGCCCGAGGCCCGAAGGCCCACTCTCGTCAGGGAGTCGACACGTGGGTTCTCTTTCAGATATAGCTTCAGTGACCTGACACGTGGACTCCTTTGTTCCTAGCCCGAGGAAGGATACCTGTTTATGTATTTTGGGTCCAGCCCCGCCTCAAGCTCCTTAATGCTGCTGTTTGCCCTCTTCCTGGATCATAACCTCTCCTTACCTCGAAAACCCTCCCCAACAACCTAAACACACTACACAGCCAGTTCCAACACCTTCACATCCAGACCCACCCCTCCTTTGCGATGGGGGATGACTTATCCAGAGCTGATGACTCTCTCAGCAGATTCTCTGAATCCCAATCTCCATCATCCCTCCCTACATCCCCTCCCTACTCCCAACAATCCCGGGACTGGGCAGATCTGGGCCCCATAACTTTATTTCAGGAAGATATATCCCCCCATGTGATAGACGCTGAACCTCTGTAAATGTGTGCTGACTACCTGCCTCAGCTTCAGGACGCTGTTCACACCACTCCAAGAGCAGGCAAGAGCAGAGAAGAAATCTTTGATGATCTCCAAAACAAGAAGTGGATAAGGGATGCGGTGGGCCACGTAGGGAGATCCCCGGGGTTGTCATTTGGAGATAGAACTGAAGATTACGTCGCGTTGTTTCAATGTATCGAAAACAGAGGAAGACCCATCCCCATTTCGGGAACCTCAACTAATCACGCCATTAGATCTTCTAGTAACCGGGAACTTCAAAGACTTCAACTGAGCCCAGGAGTTATTTCCGCGGTCAAAGCGCGTCACCAGCGTATGGGATCTCAGGGAAGATCGGTGACCCGATGAGAATCCTCTCTTGGAATGTTAGGGGGATAGGCTCCAAACAGAAGAGGGGCCTTATAAAGGAATCAATCAGTAGGAGAGATCCGGATGTTCTGTGTTTATAGGAAACCAAAGTCCCGCTTTTCAAAGACGCTCTTCTGGCCTCCATCTGGATCGCCAAGGATGCTAAATGGGTTTCACTCAATGCCTCGGGCAGCTCCGGTGGGATTTTGATCGCCTGGAAATCGTCCAAATGGGAGATGCTGTCTTCCTTCGCTGGATCTTTCTCGGTCTCAGTCATTCTTCAAGATAAGTCCTCTCCTTTTTGTTGTTTAATTTCGATGGTTTACGGTCCTAATGCGGACCCTATTAGAGCAGATTTTTGGGACGAGCTCACAAATATCAGGCAGTTGTTTTCAGGTGCTTGTTGTTTTGTTGGGGACTTCAACGTTGTCAGGTTTATGGAGGAACACTCTTGCAACAAAAGAATGTCACAAGCCATGCTCGATTTCTCTGATTAGATCCAGACGCATGAACTGGTCGACCTTCCCCTTTCGGGGGCTAGGTTCACCTGGTCCAATGGTCGCCGTTGCCCTATCCAATCTAGGCTCGACAAATTCTTATTATCTACTGACTGGATGGACGTGTTTCCCTTGGCATCCCAAATTGCGCTCCCTAGAACTACTTCGGATCATTGCCCAATCCTTCTGTCTATGGATGACCAGAGTTGGGGCCCCAAGCCGTTCAAATTCAACTCGTCTTTGTTGAATATTCCTGGTTTTCGCCAATTGATCGAGGTATGGTGGCCCACCCTTCAGGCTGATGGTTTCTTTGGGCACAAGTTTCTTTGCAAGCTTAGAATTCTGAAGATGAAGCTAAAGGAATGGAAAACAGATGTTCTGCACAAGAAGGAATCGAAGATGAATGACCTTTTCTCTGAGCTCCAGCGTATTGATCAGGAAGCTGAAGTCTCACCCATGACATCAGAATCTTTGGGGAGGCGCATCCAGATAATTCAAAACATCGCTGCCAGGGCTTTGGAAGAAGAGATTTCGTGGAAGCTGAAATCTAGAACCAAGTGGATTGCTGAAGGCGATAAGAACACTAAATACTTTCACAGCATTGCCAACATGAGGGCTCGGGCCATTCATTCTATTACCATGGATGGCATCTAGATAGAAGACAGGACGGAGATTGTCCACACAGCTATCAATCATTTCAGTTCTCTGCTTACCTCAGAAGGCTGGCCCAGGCCGGGTCTTGATCACATCCAATTCAAGATGCTAGAAGCTGTCGAAGTTGAGTTGCTAGAAGCCCCTTTCAGTGAGGAGGTGAAGTTTGCTGTGGACTCCCTAGGTAGGGATAAATCCCCTGGGCCAGATGGCTTCCCTATGGCATTTTTCCAATCCTTTTGGGCAATCATTAGATCTGATGTTATGGAATTCTTGTCTGAATTTCACGAGAGAGGGAGGTTATCGAAAGGGTTAGGGGCTTCCTTCATTGCTTTAATTCCTAAGTCGTCACGCGCTTGCTCCTTCTCAGACTTCAGACCCATCAGCCTTATAGGAGGCCCATACAAAATTCTCACTAAGGTTCTCTCTTCCCGGCTAGCGAAAGTGATGGGGAAACTCATCTCTATTATCCAAAGCGCATTTATCAGAGGTAGGAAGATCGTCGATTGTGCTCTAATTGCGAATGAAGTGCTCCATTCTTGTCATGTCTCTGGGGAGAAAGCTGTCTTTTGCAAGTTGGACGTTGAAAAGGCATATGACCATGTGGAATGGGGATTTCTTCAATACCTCATGAGTTGTATGGGTTTTGGTGCCAAATGGAGGAAATGGATTGAAGCTTGCGTTGGATCAGCCCACTTCTCCATCCTTCTCAATGGCACTCCTTTTGGCTTTGTCAAGAGTTCTAGGGGGCTTCAACAAGGTTATCCCCTATCCCCTCTTCTCTTCCTTCTGATTGGGGAGGCCTTATCTCAGATGTTGACCAAGGGCTAGGAGGAAGGCGTCATCAGAGGTATCTTGATGCCTGAGGTCCAAGCGCCAATAACCCACATCCAGTTTGCGGATGACACCCTCATCATTTCTGAGGCCAACTAGGCTTACGTCGACAACCTCAATACAACCTTCCGCTGTTTCGAAGCTGTGTCGGGGTTGAGAATTAACATGTCCAAATCCAAGCTGTACGGGGTCAACCTATCTGATGCGGAGTCGGCTACTTTTGCCAAATCGCTTGGTTGCTCTACTGCTTCATTCCTTCCTCTTTTGTGGGTCTTCCTCTCGTCATTGGTCCCCCTCCCAAATCGATATGGGACAAGGTTGTGGACAAGATTCAGAAAGCCATTGCTAGGTGGAAATGTAGGTATTTATCGATTGGAGGGTGCATCACTCTGATCAAGTCTGCACTTTCCAACTTCCCTATATCTTATGTCCATGTTCAGATGCCCCCCAATGGTGCTTGCGGCCATTGATAAGTTAAGGCGTGATTTCCTCTAGAGCGGTAAAGACAATCAGAAGAAGTTTCACCTTATGTATTGGAAGGAGGTCTGCAACCATTATCAAGAGGGCGGGGCTAGTATTAGAAACTTGAAGACTATGAACCAGGTCCTTCTCGGTAAGTGGATCTGGTGTTTGGGGTCTGAGAGGGGTTCTCTTTGGAACTCCATTATCAAAGGTAAATATGGGTCATTGCCAGGTGGTTGGTGGACAAGCGACAAGACCGTGCATAGAGCTTCCTATCTTTGGAAGGGGATCATCCGCATGAAGAAGGAAATGCTCAAAAACATCATGTTCGAACTCAGTAATGGCAATTCAATTCGCTTCTGGGAAGACCGATGGCTTGGAGAAACCCCTCTAAAACTCCGTTTTCCAAACATATACCGTCTGGCTCCTCTCAGGAACGTGACGGTGGCTGGTTGCTGCTCTGCTTCGTCTACAAATGTGGTTTGGGACGTTAAATGTCTTAGAAATCTCAATGACTGGGAAATCCCCGAATACGCTGATCTCCTTGATGCTATCTCAAAAGCCATGCCAGATCCAGAAGCTCAGGATAATCTCTCTTGGACCTGTGACAAATCCAGCGCCTTCTCGGTCCGCTCATTCTACTCGTTCCTCACCCCTTCAGCTCTCTCTACGGCCACTCACGCCATTTTATGTTTTGGCTGGCTCGTAGGCAAGAACAGAATTCTAACGGTCGATGACCTTAAGAAAAGGGGAATGAACATTGTTAGCATTTGCCTCTGCTGTATGAAAGTCGAGGAATCTGTGAATCATCTCCCGCTTCATTGCCCGTTCATCCATCAGATCTGGGCTGATTTTCTGATGCGGTTCAACATATGCTGGTGCAGCCTGCTATCGGCAGACAATTGCTTTCGTGGCACGGGGTTAGGATGAGCAAAGACAGAAAAAGCATTTGGAGGATGGCGATCATCGCAATTTGGTGGTCTGTTTGGGAGGAGAGAAACAATAGATGTTTCAATGACAAGTTGTCTTCGGTTAAAGACGTTTGGTTCAGGGCAAAAAAATTAATTTTTGAATGGGTGGGTAATGTAATCGGGCTGAATCAGGACAGCTTGCTGTTCCTAGGAGTTTAGGCTCTCTGCTACCTCAGCAGAGTCCTCCCTTCCTTTGTATCTTTCCCCCTTTTTTCAATATATTTCTCTGTTATCCTTAAAAAAAATAATAAAATCATAGAGTTGGAGCTTTGATTTTGATATCCATTGGTTCTTCATGTTCCCCAAATTTTATTTTCGAAAATTTCCTTCAACTAGCTGCCAATTGAGACTAATTTCGAAGTATTTAGGAGTAGTTGATGAAATGATCATCACATACACTCTAGTTTCGAAATTTGAGTTTAGGTGGTCTGAATTGGGAAAAATTGGGGCAATTTCAAAATTTATCCAATTTCTCCGAAATTGCTTACAATGTTGCACTCCAAACATGAAATCAAGTATGTATGAGGGCTGTTCTACTGATTTGTTAAGTCCTTGTCAATTTTCAGAAAATAAATATCAAATTTAATTAAAAATATTAAAATATTATTATTATTTTTTTCAAAAATTCCCTTCAACCAGCTGTCAATTGAGACTAATTTCGAAATATTTGAGAGTGTTTGATGAAATCATCATCGCATATACTCAAAATGTTATGCATTCAATTTGAATATAGTTGCATTAGTTCGATTAGATGACACATAGCTTTGGATCCTATGCAAAGGAAACCTATTATGTGCATTTCTTTTTTGAGATGTTATGCTTTGAAAGTGTGTATTAAGGTCTTTTTTAGCAATCTCTGAAGTTTCATTGAAAAATTCAGCCGTTTTTCCAATGTTTCCCCATGTTTCCCAAAAGGTGTGATAAATTACCCGATACAAATGATATATCCCGTGCGATAACCGATACATATATGTATCCCAAGGGTGTGATACGTAACACGATACTGACATTTCAAACATTGATGTGCGTAACAAATGTTAC
This sequence comes from Magnolia sinica, assembly GCF_029962835.1. NCBI lineage: Eukaryota > Viridiplantae > Streptophyta > Magnoliopsida > Magnoliales > Magnoliaceae > Magnolia > Magnolia sinica. Next base: position 22,665,311 of record NC_080591.1, on the reverse strand, counting down.
GATCCCTACGATTTAAAGAGCCTAATTTGACATGTTCCATCAATCCTGGGGCTTTTGGCATATCGGTCAGGTAACAATTGGTATTAGAGCCAACGCCACATCCTTTGTTCGAGTCATGGAAGGGACAACCTATGGAAAGGGCAACCTAGACTGGAGTGAAAGCCTCCATGACATGGCAAGGGCTACCTGAAGAACTAGAGTGCAACAAATTACTTTTGTTGAATTATCTTACTCGTCCATCTAATGGTTAGGGATATGGATGGTCCATGTTGATCGCATTGTAACTGGTCCAATCATTGATCAAGACCATTCCCTTTTAAAAAATCACTTTGGTTGGATGATCCTAACCGTACAGTCAATGCCTAGTAAATTGAAGGTCCATATTGATCATACTACAAACACTCCGATCCTTAATCTAGACCATCCATCACATGAATTCTGCCATTGATCTCGTGTTTCTCTCAAAAACACTTTTTTCCAAGTGATCCCTAAATGTCCAATCCATGGGTAGGTAAATGGACATTCCATATTGACCACTATACATGGTGCGATTGCTGATTCAGACCCACCATCACATGGGTCCCACCGTTGATTGCTCATCCTCTCAAAAAATTGCCATGTTTGGATGATCTTAACCATCACGTGTTTCGCACCTTTTGACTGCCCATCCCTCTCAAAAAGGAGTAATCACTAGCAGATATCAGGAATAAGAATCCTAGTTTTTTTTTTTTTTCCTTTCATTTTTGCCATTCTGATTCCCTAATTTTTGGGCACTGAGATGCTGCTGATTGGGGTGTCGGGCATTTCAATATCCAGGTATTCCAATGTCCAACAGCGCCAACGTAAAATCGGACCCCAAGTGGAGATTGTGACTCCTTGGAATCTGAAGACCCCCAATGCAAGCGGCCCTGCTCACCAGAAAATGTACAGTTTCCTGTGCACATGATTCTGTGCATATTTGGCCCATGGTTTGACGAGCTAAAACATTAATCTGATTGCCCCCCAGTGGATGAGGATGGCCAAGAAATCTCTCAGATTGAGAGATCGTAACCCTTCAATAGCTGGCCTTTTTTTTTTTCTGTTGAGTGGAGTGCTGCTGTACCTGTTCCTGTAACCTTATGTTTTTCTTCACTACAAGAAGGGTTGGGGTAATCCAGTCTGGGAGAGTGCAGCGCATCCTTCATTCATGGTGGGGCCATCACTTCAATAGTTCAATTTCTGAACCATGGGCCCCACATTTATGAAGGCCTGCAAATTGCATGCTTGCTGGTCAGCGAGAACCCTATAATTCGAGTATTCTATAGTCCATACCAAAAATGCCTGTGGAAATGGATATGAACTTGCACTTGGTTGAATTGGAAATATTTCAGGGGAAAGTGAAGCAAATTGTGGGATCCACCCTCCGGGATTCAACTGAGGGCACATCGACTCTCATAACCAATTTTGAATCAGACAAGTCACCAGCAGAGTTTGCAAATTTGTACAGACAGGATGGACTTACAGGTGGTCATGTTATAATGCTTGGTGCAGATGCCTCAAGCAAATCTGCGGCTGTTGAAGCCTTACATGCATATCCTGGTAAGTTGATGATTGCAACCCTACTTCGCACTGCATCTTTTGTCCCACTATATAAATAGGTCCTCACCATTGTATTGATTTCCTTAGCTGTGTAATTTCTCTTTCATCTTACATTATGGTCGAATCATGGAGCTTGACAAGTTCTGGTATAGTACATCATGCAAGATTTTAAGACAGTATTCAGTGTTTGAGTTGTGGTTTTTGAAGTCTGTTTTCATCTCAGTGGTTTGGACAAGAAAAGCTGGATAACTAGGGCTGTCAATAGGCTGGGCCCGGGCTGGGCTGAGGTCCGTCCAAGCCTGGCTTGCAAGTAAAACTTAAGCCTGAGCCCAGCACAGGCCTGTCGTAGGCCAAAAGAAACAGGCCTGAGCTTATACGGCCACTTTTGTGCAAGATCAAGGCTTTTCAATAGGCATGCCCCGCCATGCGTGATATATTTGGAGAAAAATGCCCTCAAAACCTTAAATGGACCAGGCCAGGCCAGCCTGAGCCTGGCCTGATTAATGAATGGGCTTTAATTGTAGGCTCGGCACTGGTCCTCGGGCCTAATACTCCAGCCCAAGCCTAGCCCGATGCGGGCCAAGCCTGAGGAGTTACCTATCACCATTTACAGAACTAGGTGTTGCTACACAGTATATAATTGCAAATCCAAAACCAATAACTTATGAGAGGAATTATATGATCTCCAATTTGGTATGGAAATCCTACCAATGGGCCCATGCTTCGACAATTTTGATGTTTGTTGGTGCATGACAGCTATATCGAAGCAATACGTCTAAGACCTAAGTGAAAGTTTTGACTTTTGAGTTTGAATTCACTTCAAACCCAAAACTTGTGGTTAAATCAAACCACCAGTTGGAGCATCACACCCCCAAAAATCAGTCCAACGAAAGAATTAATAAAACAAAATTTATTCATTTTTTCCTTTTAATTCATTATTCACCATTTTTTATTTATAAAATAGTCTTTGCACGTGTATTTACTTTAACTCAAAGAAAAAAACCCTAATCTAATCCTAACCAACTGTTATTTTAATCCCAACCATCTAGTTTAGTAAAATATTAAGGGTCTGTTTGACATGCATAATTGAATTGTATGGATAGAGTCATCATGATATGGTTATTTTATGATGATTACTCTTATAAATTATGATGATAATGAATATTTGACGTTTGTCAGCAACATTGACTGCCAATATAAACTTATGTGGATAGCATTATTTGGTATTTGGATTGCACAATTGGCATGCCATATGTTAATGATAAAATATATAAAATTTTAATTTATTTTAAAAAATAAGTAAATACTTCATATTAAGTTCCTATGTGGGCTTGGTTCATAGAACCATGGACCCCACTTATCCAATGGTCAGATATGACCAGTGGTGAGCCATTTGGGCAAGGTGTAACACTAGACCATGACTGTCATGTTATAGATCAATAGTCATCATCTAGCCAAAAGTGGCAACAAATGCAGAACTTTTGTCACTAGGTCAGTTCCTCTACCAGTCTTTTTTCGGTTCCTCTACAAGTCCTTTTTCGAACACCCAAGCTTTGTGGAGTCCACCATGTTGTAATGTAAATCCACTCTGTCCATCAAGTGGAAATGCTTAACTGTACATACAAAAGATCATCTTAATAAAAAAAAAAGAAAAGAAGAAAAAGCTCTTTTGGACGTTACCAGTGGGAACAATGTAAAATTTCTCTAAACCTCCAAGTTTACCTGTGCTTGAGTTTTCCATCCGGATGATTTTTGTATCTTCACTTCATTCTAATGAGTTAGACCTGAATAACGGGTTACATAAAAGATGCACACCATGGTGACCCCATATAAAACCTACGGCCGGCATCCTATCCCCATCTTGGTGTGGCTCACCTGAGTTTCGATCTGGCTGATTTTTATTCCCTAGGGCCTAGAGCGGAAGATAGAACCTGATATGTGTAGGATTCTGGTCCTTTTCATCTGAGACCATTTTCTCTAGGACCGGAATAGTCTGTAATACTTGTTTTACATTGCATAAAACACCCAAGGTCCGTGGGGTCCACCTTGTTGTATATGGAAGGTTCACTTCGTACATCAAGTGAGTACCATTATTTGGACCATACACATAGAAGATCAATGCCTTTTTAAAAACTCATATGGGCCTCATCAATGGGAACAATGTGAAATTACTCCCAAAACAAGTAAATTCACAGTGTGGCACCGCCTGAATTTTGTATCAGGCCCATTTTTTGTATCTTTTCTTTGTCTTTGTGACTTACACGGTGTTCAAAGTATTGGTATTGTCACATGTAGTGATGACGGGGGAAGCAGAAACATGTATTGGTATCACTGATACTCAGAAAAATATTGTCGACTGAGGGAACCATTGGGAAAAAAGTGGAAATTTTCAGCGAAACTCTAGGAGAGGTTAAATGACACATGTTTACACATGTAGGAATCAAAATATTGTAAAAAACAACTATACATAATAGCTTTTCATTTTATTAGGGCTTAACCATGTGTTGTTGAAAAAATCAGTATAAAATAAATATACAGAATTGTAGCAATCAATAGATTGGCCACCACTCATTAATATATCAAAATAAAGATACAAAATTGTAGCAATCAATAGATTGGTCACCACTCATTAATATATCAAAATTTGACATTAATTAACAGTGAAGAACACATTTTCCAGTATATAAATGAAAAAAAAAAGGATTTTCTCAAAATTCCCCATTTTTCAGCTAAAAGTTAATTTTTTAGTCACAAATCAATGTCAATACATAAGAATCATGCATAGACAATTAGACATGGATTTCCATTGCAATCCATGGTAACATTTGAAACAAAATGAAGTTTTTATGGATTTTTCGTCACCTTAAAAAATCCTAAAAAAAGGAGATTATCCTTTTTTTTTTTTTTTTGGAAAATTGAAAATTTCCCAAATTTTCTATCAATTTTCGCCTATATATGGATGTTGCCTTGGTATCAATAGGAATATCGCTGGTATCGGGGATATTATCAATGGCCAATACCAGGGAACCTTTTTAAGGGATTCTTTTCAAACTGTTGCTGATATCTATGATATCACCATGTAGAACCTGGAATTTTTTATACTTTCAGTAGTTTCGATATCGCTGGTCTGGGGATGATATTATTGATAATTTCGCCAATATTTGGAACACTTTACACCTGATTAATGGGTTTGATGAAAGTGCACACCATGATGGCCCCACACTCAAACTTATGGTTGGCATACCATCCCCATTTTTTCATGTGGTGTGGCCACCTGAATTGTGGATCCGGGTGATTTTTTATTTTTTATTTTCTTTTTCCTTAGGGCCTTACATTGAGGATAGAACTTGATAGATGAAGTGGATTTTACATGTACAACATGGTGGGGCCCCAGTGCCCACATACTTGGATGTTTTATGCGATAGGTAAAATAGGTATTGTAGAGGATTCCAGTCTGTTCCACTACTATGTTTCTACATTATTTCCCCTTTTTTCTCTGATTACCACTTCTATAGAAAAGCTTATTCTACAACCTGGGGTGTGGGGCCCACTGTGATGTGTGCTTGACATCCAATCTATCCATCATGTGCACCAGCACATTTTCTCCTCAGATCCCAAAACTCGGGCCCATCCAAAACTCAGGTGGGCCACATAATGTAATATCATGCCTAAAACTCAAAAAACACATCGCGTGGCCCACTGAGTTTTGTAATGACCTAATTTTTAGGGTGTTCGCCCATCCTGGCATTGTCTTTCTTCTGAGTGAAGGAGATGGGATACATGGAACATGGTGGATCCCACAAAATCTAAAAGGTTTTAATGGTGGACGACGCCATCTCAAATGTCCTTGTGGTGTGACCAAATAACATTTTTGATTGGGTTGATTTTTGGCATATGAGGTGGAGTTAAAAGGCTGCACCTTTTGGATGGATTAGATGGGGTCCCTATATCAAGGTCTGCCTTACACACCGTGTTGTATAAGAAGCTTATTTTACAAACATTATGGAAGAACATGCATCTTTTTTCTCTTATCAAAAGAGTTGTATTCTGATTTTTTCGAGGAACCTAGCTATGCTGATAATGCAACAATTAACAAGAGGAAAAAGGCGCAAAATAGAGTTGCTTTGCTAATCGATACTATGCGCATAGTTTTTTAACACACCCAACACAATGTTAACTATCCTGATTGCACTATTTTTATGATGATAGCACTATAATGAGCACCAAACGAGGCCTAATAATGATAGAAATATCCCTGAATCTTACTGCTACCATAAAAACTTCTACAGATCTTCCATAACTAACTAAATTATTCTCAGAATTGTGTGGTTGTGAGCTTGTTTGAAAGCTAACTTTGCAGGCTTTGTTTTATGTGCTAGTGGGTAAAGTGTTGTTCCACGTGTCTTTACACAAACAAACATTGAAAGAACTAGGAGGATCTTCATTCCATAATAAGGGAGGAGGGGGTCACTCTCTCCCAATCGTGTCTGTTGTTGCATTTCCTCCTTGACTGAAAAGAGATAAAGGCACAATGGGCCAGGCTGGGTTGACTGTATACAGAAAATAGTGAAATGATCAACTTTTTAAAACAGTCCAATCTAAGATTTTTTTCGCTGACCCAAACGGAAATGAGTGAAAGGATCAAAGGTTTGAAACAGTAAAATATAAGAATTTTTTGTTGGTATCCCCTCCATCCAAGTGAGTCCCACCAGAAATTGGTTTTGAATTTTGATCATTGAAACATGACCCAAATACAACAGTGCCTTCATGTACATATGGGAGTTGGTGACAAGTATCTTTAAAATTTAAACCATACATACTTTTGTTGAATTATGGCTCCTTGATGATAGGACCGGGCCCAGACACGGCCTAGATTTCAAGCCCAGACGCAACCCTCAGGCCAAGTTTATGGGCCCAAGCCACCAGCCCACTACTAGCCCTAACGCATGGTACATGTGGTACTGTGCACCACAGGAGCATCGTATGTAGGTAGACTTTCTAACATTTCCAAGAGATGTTTGGGAAGCATAAGACGAGGATTTGGCGTATGGCAATCATTGCCATCTGGTGGTCGGTTTGGGAAGAAAGAAACAATAGATGTTTCAGGGACGTCTCAAACTCAGAAACAGTTATCGCCAGCAAGGCTAAGTGTCTTTTGATCGAATGGGCTGTTTATGCAGTAGGTCTTAAGGATGTAGATTTTCTTTTTCTTGGAGTCTAGCTGCTGATTGCCTCCTCGGCGATCACCCTTTTCTCCCCTGCTTTGTTTCCCTTTCCCCTTTTTCTCTCTCTTATTTTAATATATATACAGTGAATTTTCAAAAAAAAAAAGAAAAAACATTTCCAAGAGGCCCTTGTTCCCTAAATACGTATGGGAGACATCTCAACAGTCTACACTATAATATCTGGTCCTTTGAGAAAATAATCCACGAAAACTTAGCTATAAAGGTCATATTCATGTGATGGAGGTTTCTTATTCCCAAACCCCATGAACTCTTGAACCACAGGCTTTGCTCAAGGATATCAGGTACTTACTGTAGTTTGATTTCTACTCCAGTTCCCTGTTTGATCTTTCAGGCTGATTAATAATTGTCTTTGTGATCCTCTACAAGATATGAGGTAGTCTGCGATTCTTGCCATCATCAATTGATGAGGGTCTCCCAACTGGCTTGTGAATGAAGCTTGATCTGCTATCTTGTATCATCCTCTTCGTCCTCCTTAAATGGAGGTTAAATTCCTCGTGGTTTGGAGTTATGGGTTCCACAGATTACTCAATTGGCTTTCAAAGCGAACCAATTTTGTGTCATTTGGATGTCATTTAGTAGCCAAAAAGTTGCCTGGCAAATAAAGTGATGAAAATAAGGGTACACAGACTGTTGCTAAAGAATCTATTTCTTCTACAGAAGAACTACTAAATATATGAACTATCCAACTGCATGGCCTTATGGCCCCACTGATTGATTAGTTAATTTATGCTTGTCACCTCACTGACCAGGTAGATTGTGAGGCCCACTCCTAGACCGCAGACTGCATCATTTGATTTGGTCGGCCTTGCTTTGGATGCATGATTCTGTGAAAAATCTCCCCGTTGGGACAATACTAACCCTTCAATTGTCAGCCTCCAAATAGGCAGTTTAGAAAATAATACAGCAAATGGTCCACCTTCAATGGACAAATGTCTGAAAGTTGGATAGTTGGGAGCTTACCAGTCTTGAGGAATTTTGTTGTAAGGTCCATCTATATTCTACCAAGGCCCATCATATGAGCTGTGTAGATCACTGAACTATGCTTCCTAGTTGCATGAATTCAAGATACTGGGTACTATAATATTCTTGGTCAAAGATCATATAATCCCTCAATTTATGCAGCTCAATGCCTTTTTTTTTTTGGAGAGATGACTGAAAATTTATTACGAGACCTGCCGAAAGATGGGGAAAGAATACAACATGAGACTAGGACAAAAACCAAGAAGAAAGGTTAGCAGACTTCACTGCTTTTACATAAGAAGCCTATTCCAAAGCAACAATTTTCACTAAACAAACATCCTCTTCACCAAAAGATCCCTTGTTTTGAAAATGTTGACTGTTCCGATCTTTCCAGATAAACCAAAAGATTCGCACTGCGACAAGCCTCCAAAAAGCTTTCCGAGATTTACCCTATGTGCTTCTGTGGCATGCCCACAAATGATGATCAATTGACTTCGGCATCACCCGTGAGATATGACTGAGAAGAATGATCCTTAGTATTCACCATAAGTGATTCCATTTAGCTATATGGTAATATTTAGTAAGAATCAGGAATTGAAGATATTTGGTCTGCATATTAAACTCAACCATCCAACTTGACAGTCACGAATCTCTGGAGAGGCTGGTTGGAAGTTGTGGATGAGCTTTGTGGATGGGAGAATAGTCCTTCATGCTCCTCTGTCGAAGGGATTTTTGAAGCTTAACTTCCAAGGTAGCTCCTGAAAATTTGGCTTCTCAGGTGTTGGTGGTTTAAATAGTGACAGTAGAGGGATGTTAAAGGCTTTCTCAGGCCCTATTGGTCTTTTCAATCGGAATGAGATGGAGATCCATGCACTATGGACTGGGCTGAAGGAGCTGTGCTGCATGTGATCAGGGCCGGTGATAGAAGGCTAGCTCAGGGAGACTTTCCTTGGAGGCTGGCTCATATTCATATGATACAGGGGTGGGCATATCAGCCAGGGAGGGGGTTCTTAGAGTCAGCATTGTCATTGTGAATTGCTTCCCGTTATTGTAGTTCTCTCTCTCTCTCTCTCTCTCTCTCTCTCTATAAATATCCTTTACCAATTTTTTTTAAAAAAGAGAAACTTGGATGATCATTACTGTTTCTGTTATTTGAACAAATCAAGGGAGTCTTCTTAGATAAGATTTCATTGTACTGTATTCGATTTTTGTGGTTAATACTATGTTTAAACCTACAGATTTTTCCTCTTCTGAATTCATATACTGAGAGGAATGGTAACTTCTAGGCGGTTTGCAAGTCGGGGGCGGAATTAATTCAAACAATTCTTCAAGTTATCTAGAGGAGGGGGCTAGCCATGTGATCGTAACATCGGTATGAAATTTACATATGTTCTGAAATCACCATATTCAATAGATATTTTTGAATGGAATCAATTCAGTTGTTGTTCATTATGTTGATAATGCTCCCTTTTAACCACCTTCCATTTTGATCATGATCTATTCCGAATTTCATGTCCTAAGGATCAAGTGGAATGGGAAGTAGGACTTTTTTTGGTAGTCAGACTGCTAGTGGAGCCTTTTACTCTTGTTGTTGTTGTTGTTTTGGACAAATAAAATGTGTCCCATGGACAGCAACAAGTGGTGCAACATGTTGGCTTTCTAGGAGATCACCCATCCTAATACTACTATGGTGGCTTTCTAGGAGATCACCCATCCTAATACTACTATGGTGGCTTTCTAGGAGATCACCCATCCTAGTACTGCTATTGCCCAAGTAGTGCTTGTGTGCTGCACCTTGGAGCATTTTATGTATTTTGTATGATACATCCTTTTTAATGGCGGCATTGGAAGGGAAAAAATGACAACAAGGCCCACCCTTTGCTAAAGAATCTGGTTCAACAAGGCACATTTTTTTAAGGGCATGTTTGGATTGCATTGGACATGGAAAAGAAAGGAAAACATTAATCATTGTTTCCAATATATTTCATGTTCGATTCCAACAGTAGAGTTGTTGTTTGGATGGCAAGTGAAAATCACATATTTTTGAGACAACCTTCTTATAGTTTCTTGTGCTGCTATTGAAAGGTATAATGATTTCTATGTGGAATCCTCTCTTTTCTTTAGTTATCCAAACATCCTAAAATGTAGCATCAATGGAAAACCTTCTCCACTTCCCTTCTTTTCCTTGGACTCCACGTATCCAAACATGGCCTGAATCAACAACTCACTATTAATGAAATTTAGAGTGCACATGGAACACATCTGGAACGGGGTTCCAATTGGGATTCTAATTCAAGTTCTCATTTTATTTCCAGATCTGGTTCTTTTACTGGGAATTGGGACTTTCGAGTCCTCTCATAGTGTTTTGAAGTTTAAAAGTTTCAGGTGCTTCTATTTTATTGGATTAGATACCTATTGGTTTTCTTATATCTGGGAAATCATGAATCCTTTGAGCTCTATCTTATTGATATGATGAAGATAGGTGGGATTGATGCTTCTTAGTCTAGGGCCAGTTGAGATTGTCCTTAAGGGCATATTTAGATAGTGGGAAAAGAAAAGAAATCAAAACAGTAATGATAACCCAAATGATGATTTCCCCAGATTTCCAATAGACATGGATTCCCCCAGATTCCATTTTGGGGCCTTGTTTGGATAAGAAGTGGAAATCTGATAAAGCTCTCACATTGGTTACCGCATATCTTGTGCATGATAATTTGACTATGGTGTTTGGGCAATGATTGCTTTTGAAAAATGTTGAGAAATGTCTCATCATGGGAAAGGTCATCCATTTTCTTTTCTTTTCTTTATTTTCCTACTATCCAGATGGGTCCCAAATGCTGACAGGAGCACGTCCACTACCCAAAATGGAGATGAACCACAGCGATTTTTGCAGACAGGAGAATTTAGTACCTTACATCTACATCTTTATGGATGGAGCAAAGCTGCATTTCCCCAAAATGAAGATGCAGGGATGCATAAACTGTGCCATCCACATTTTGAGTTGCATGGAAACAGCCACGTAGGCTGTGGGGCAGAAACCAGTTCACTCATCAATAGAACCTTCTATTCTTGTAATTTTGTATTGGTATACAGTAATGAAAGCAATGGGATACTCAAATCTATCCTTGTTTTCCTTCCTTTTTATTTAATCAGTTTGCACTTTCTCAATTTTATTTTGTGCGAACAAAGTAGAATTTGAAACCATTATTGTTTTTAGTAGCCAAGAGATGTGGTTTTGACAGTCAATTTATAGGATTGAAATCTCTAGAGCAAATTTGGCATGATTGTCTCATACATGAGTCAATTTGAACAAGATGGTGAAAATTCAGGTGGAAGAGTTTTGTCGAGCACACACGCCTGTGCAATAAAGCTCATGTACATGCCACACGTGCTAGTATGGCAGGAGAGGTCTGAGATTCAGTCCATCCATTGGAACGGCACCACTGTATTGATGCCCAGCCCAAGAATCAGGTTGATCCACTCCTTAGGTGGCTACAATTAGCAAAACAAATGTACGGCTCCGAAAAACTGGGCTGGAGTTTTCTAACCCGTCCACCTGTTTCCAATATTGGAGCCTATATGCTTGTGGACCAGATTTATTTATGAGAAATCATATACAAGGTTGGACCAACCTGATGGATGGATTGTATCTCATACTTATGTGCCATGCTAGCACGTGTGTTGTGTACATGAGCTTCATTGCGCACGTGTGTGTGCGTAGCAAAGCTCCAATTGGCAACTTGGCTTTACGGAAGGAACTACTGAATTGCAAGAAATCTAACCTAACCTGTCTTTGAACTGCTGACATTTGCTATGAGGATCCATATGGCGACCCTTCACTACTTAGCACTCGAACAAAAATGAGAGGATGATTCCCATCTCGTGGCAGTCATCAGAGGATTCTTCTCTAGGGAAATGGAAACTCATAGGAAGCAATTTGAGGCTAATTTATGTCTGAATGTAAGATTGTTGGGATACCGATACAACCTCATGGAAATAGGAGACCTTTGACCAGTCTCTGTGGCCCTAATTGGAAGGGGCACTCTCCAGCAATACCAGTACCACCATAAGCTTACGATGGTACTGGATGGATATGGGGCCTAGTGATGTGTTCACAGAATCCAACAGATCCGTCACCTCAGAAGACATCAAGGGACCAAAAATCATCCTCAACCTAAGTTCGGATGGGCCACGTACAGGGAACATATTGAGAAGGAACATGCACCGTTGATTACCATGGGGTTTCACCGTGTTGTGTATATATAATCAAGGCTGTCCAGACCCTTCGTCCAGTCACGATGAAGGGTCAGACCATTCAGGCTGTTTTACGACTCAGGTGGGCCCCTATGGAATTTAAGGTTGGGTGTTCCCTCCCAGCTCGTTCCCTTTGTTGTGGCCCACCTTAGTTTCGATCGGGCTAATTTTTGAATTCTAGGGGTTTTCAGAGATGACACATCTGATAAATGGATTGGATTGTGTGAATACACCACATGGGTCTTACATCTGCCCGGCACTGGAGCACACCCCTAAGTGGAATGCATCAAACCTTTTACAGGGAGTATGTTATAATTCAATTTCTAATGGCCCTTGTATTGAAAGACCTTACTAAATTTCTGTTTATGTTTTCTCTCAAATGCCTGTTCTTGACATACCTGTTCTTGCCCATGCTGCAGTATGTATTCAGAGATGGACAAATGGATCTTGAAAGGCTCAAACATCTCGTCCATATGATTGGGAAACATAGGCTTGTATTGGATCTCAGTTGTAGAAAGAAGGTAAGCAAGACCTGATATTTGATAAATAAACATTGGCTTGTATTGGATCTCAGTTGTAGAAAGAAGGTAAGGAAGACCTGATATTTGATAAATAAACATAAGGCACTTCTTAGCAAGAGCAGCTCATGTATGTGCTCTTCTAATCTTCTTTAGTTATCAAATAAGCATAGTTTCCCTGTGTGAGCTTGGAAAAATGTGTTTTGTATGGTACTTACCTTTTGTCATTACTCTCCCTATTGGCTACAAACTTTCAGTATTTTCAAAATTCGAGTAGAATAAAAAACTTACGTATGCATCTGTTGTTATTAGTTTGAAGCAATGTTAAAAAACACTCCGATCGACTTAGAACTGGGTTGAATGACTTGTATTCCTGGCTACAATACTGAGTCCAGACTTCATTTTTTTCATAAAACAACAGCCATGTTTTTGTCGACAGAGCCTAGTCGAAGTTTAGATGTCTGGTTTTTGAGTTGAGTCCAAGTAATTTAATGTGAGCTTTGTGAAGTGCACATAAGTGCACAATAAAGCTCGTGTACATGTCACACATGCGCCAGCATTTCATGATAGGATCGAGATGGATTATTAGAAAGGAACCACTATATTGATGCCCCAACCCAAGAATCAGGCTGGTCCACTGGTCAGGTGGGCCACAGTTTGCAAAAGAAATTTACGGCTCTGAAAAGCTTGGCTGAAGTTTTCTAACTCATCCACTTATTTCCAATATTGGGGCCCACATGTCAAGTGCACCAGATTTACTTTTGGAAAAACATGCAGGTCAGACCAGTGTTCGAAGTATTGGTATTGCCATAGGTTTCGCTTGTCGGGGATATACAAAAACAATATTGATATCGCCAATAACCAGAAATGTGAGGTAACATGAGAAAAATGGTGGAATTTTCAGTGAAACTTCAGGAGATGCTAAAATACATATATTTGCATATTTAGGAATAAAAAAGTTGCAAAAGGAATGCATACATATTAAGTTTCCATTTAATGGGGGCCTTAAAGCATGTGCGGTTGTAAGAAATCAGTCCAACCATCAATCCATCCCATCTATCCACCCAACCTTCCATCCAAACATCTATCGATATTTCAGAATATCGACAACACACGATATTTCGCCAAGAAATCATCAACAACTGGAAAGGATGTGAAAGATTTGTGGTTTCAATGTCGTGCATGTTGCGATAACAATAATATCAAGATATTATCAACAACAAATTGAACACTGCATACAACCATGTGCCCATAAAAAAATGAAATGATTTTTTTTTAATAAACAGATTTTTGGTGATATGGGTACATTAGCGATATTATAGAAATATCGCCAATACACTTGTGATACAAGCAACACCTAGAATTTACACAGTTGCTTGTATGAAAATTCTTCCAAGAAGAAGATGCATATTGAGAGAAGAATATCTGCAGAAGTGGGACTGTACCATAGAACATCCTATGAATTCTGCAAAGAGTAGGCTGAATTGTAACTTAGAAGCTCCACGGTATACTGAGTCATTCATGAGGTTTGAAAATACTGCCTATTACATTGCAAAAAGAGATCTGCAAGGTACTACCAGTGTCCCAATTCTCTTCTACTGGATTCACAAGTTTTTAAGGAAGCATCTCCCTTGGCCATCTACAATCTTCAACTTGTGTGTCTTCCATTTTGACCTTTAGAAAGCTATCAGAAATATAGGCATTTGTGGTCCACAAAGGTTTGAACCTTTTAACTTTTTATATCTCCTTGACTTTCTTGAGCTGCAAAGAACATCATTTAAATGATAAGTTAAAATGGTGGCAGTCCAAATCTGCTTATAATCTCCTCTTTTAAACCTCTCCCTCAATCATGCTTTCCTATGCCCATGCGCACTTGTACACACTGCAATTTAGCACAAGTCTGAATGAGGTAGGCAAGGGGCTGTAGTGTGATGAGAGAGTGATACAGGGTACTATCCAGTTCAGAGGGATTAGCACGGGGCTGTGTTCCTGTTGACAGCTCAGGGCTGTGTTGGGAGTGACAGTGCAAGGCTGCATGGAGTTGAAAACGATTAAGGGTAGGTGCTGGGCACCACCTAAGTTAGGAATCCAGCGAATGCCGGACCCTGTACTCGCCAAACTACAATGAGCACTGGTGAGTGTGGGGCTCGGCATCACCATAATTGTGTGAATCTGGGTGAGCGCAGGCTCAATGTAATCAAGTTTGCATGTTAAGCAAACATGAGCCATACATCAGGTGATATCCACTATTAATAACTGGCCCAAGAAGCAGGCTGGTCGATTCATGAGGTGGATCAAACACGTATGAACACAATGGATGGGTTTAAAAAAGATTTTGATTTGCATTCAACATACACATGGGCTATGTAACGAGTTGCCAACCTGATTTCTGGGCTAGTTATCTACACATGGAGGCCACCTGATGCATGTCGAGGATATGCACCGTAGGTTCTAGGTCAAACACGTGTGGCTGCATATAGAGGTTGTGTCGGCTTTCAAGACTCTTCAATAAAAATTAAAGGTGTTTAAGTTGCTAATTTGCCTATTTTTCTCCATGCAAGTCTTTCTTTCTTTTCGAGTTAACTTCGATTGGCACCATAATATACCTGATGGTTTTGAGAGGAGGCATTTGTGTTGTAGCGTGTTTAGTTTGAACTGCCATTGTTGGAAATTCCTTCCATGTGCAGGATGGGAAGTATGTGATTGTCACGGATAGATGGCAGAAGTTCAGCGATGTATTTCTTGATGAGGGAACATTGGATTTTCTTGCCTCCTATGCTGACGAATTTTTGGTTCATGGAGTTGATGTTGAGGGGAAAAGGTAAGCTTTCTAGCATATGCTATTTTGTTTTTCTTGCTGCAGTCATTTCTTGATTATCGTCTTTCTTTGACGATAAAAGAGGCCTTTGGTTGTTGTCATTTTGAACTATATTAACAGTTGTGCTAGTTGGTAAAAGGTTAACATCTCCATGGGCATAAACACTTCATTTAGAGGAATTGTCAGTCCCCATTCTTTACAAATGGGTTCATGGTTTAGTGATATGAACTGTTGATCTGAGGGACCCCACAGTGGAAATGAGATCCCACCCTCAAAAAAATTCCAGACCAGAAGATCCTAGTCTTTTGATTAGTGGCCTACAAGTAGACTGTTAATAAAAATTGCAGCAATAGTCCTGGAAAAGGGCCAAATGTTGGATGGTAGCCTCTCTTAATCCAGAACACTTTCCATAGTGCTTCCTATCAGATCAATGGTTTGAATCTTCAGCGGTCCCACTCTTATGGAGGGGGCATCAGGACTTTACACTTGCATTGATGTATTGGTACTGTATAATTACTTTTTCATGAAATACCAAAATGTCGCAATTGCCAAAGTAATCTTATCAAGCCGATGCTGTCTGCTAACAAGTGCCAATTTTAGTGTATTGCACCAGAACATGTGTGTGAATATTGTATTAAAACATTAACTGATATTAACCTCCTGAGATTATTCCTGGATCATGGCCACAACTAACAAAAAGCTTGATAGCTAATTCAAGGAGAAGCATCTGAAAAATTGTCTTGCAATTATGTGCTTTTTCTTATTTTCTTTTCATTTTTTGGTTGGATTACATGATTGGTTCAGGCAGACATCAGTTGTACTCGAGCCTGGATCTCCCTCTTTTAGGGGGTATGTCCTAACCAATTCTACTAATGATTTGCAGGGCTGGTCACATGTTTCTATTATCTTTGAACATCATACTATCATTATTCTCCTCCACTCTTGCTTGGTTCAGTTTACTTACTGGCCATTACCTATATCATGATGTATTTTCACCGTGCTTTGAAACCAGACACCCAGTGAGGAGAGGAATTTTGATTAAGGTTGAACGTCCTGAAAGGGGTTGAGGGGAAGGCCTAAAAGGACTCTGATAGAGGTGGTAAGAAGGAACATGAAGGCTTGTTAACGCACCAAGGACATGGCCTAATATGGGGATTATTGGTGGAGCAAGATTTACAAAGCAGACCCCAAATAGCTGTGGCAAGGCTATGATGATGCCGGTGGTGACGTAGATGATGATGTTTCACTGCTATCATTTAACTTTACAGACGTTTTCTGATACCATGTCTGTCTTTGACCCCACACGTGCCTGCATCTAACTTCACATATTGGGGGCTATGGATTGCCATATCATCCATGAAGTCCTATGTTACCCAAGTATGGGTGTGGGTATCGTAAGCTATAGTCCTTGCTTTACCATTGAAAAGGGATAGGACCATACAATTTTTTTGTAGGCCTCCTATTTCAGCAGCCAATAAGAGTACATAATGTGATGACTACAGTTCTTGCACACTATTGGCCCAGTCCAAATAGTATATGAATAAATAATAATAGTAGCAGCAGGAGTAGCAGCTGTACCGGTAAGGAGATGATATCCAGCGGTAGCGGCAGAGGAGGAGCAAAACAACCAGCTAACTCTTGAGTCTTAGGGCCTGTTTGGACACACTTAAAAGGTGGTTTCAGAAAAAAAGGGGATTTCAAGCCTGCTTTTTCAGTCGACTCAGATTGGTTTTTGCCAAGTCAGTGTTTTAACACTTATTTGGTTGAGTGAGATATGAGATGGGGGTTCGCAAAGTGCATCCAAACATGCAACAACAACTGCTGTTTGGATCCAACTGCCATTCCGGCCTCAAAAGCCCCTTCGGAGGGTGTGTCCAAATGGGCCCTTATACTATGATATAACCGTCAAGATGTGCTTATAACTTCGTATATTGTATCCTTTGATAGTATCATATACTTGTCACCAACATGTTTTCCTGTCTAAGATAGATGGATTGGTGGACATTCACTTCTATCTTTATAAGAGAGATGCTGATGCTTTCTCCACCTCGTTACGATCGAGACGGAGCATCTAGAAGTTCCTGACTTAGGTGGCCACATGGAAAGAAATTCTCACTTGGTAGATATCTCATGTCTATACAAAGGCAAATTAACTATGGTTTGTGAAACTGTGAAAGTAGTTTCTGATGCACTTTTGTTTCGACTCTGATCAGTGGGATTCTTTTCAACTATTCTATAAACAGTGAGACCTGTCATGTGTCTTGAATTCTGTGTTACATTCCTATTTTCTCCTATGATAATGAGGTGGGCTTGGTGGCCTATGAAGCTAATGCAGGGACACGTGATGACCTAATCCTAGATGCATATATAATCAAGTGAAAGAATGTTCAAGTAAATACATGAACCAACTAATCCTTTCCAATCAAAGGGATTAGGTAAATTTTAACACAAAGATGAGGTCATTCCGTTAGGATCATTCCCCTTAGCATAAAATTGCATAAACAGTAAAAAGAGAGGACATAGGGATATGAGGATATCCCAGATCTAGCATAAGTCGGTCCGCGATCAAGTTTGGATCTGATTCTACTGACTAACCATCCCTCTTTTCCGTTCAAACTAGAAAGGGTGTATCCAGAGAGGAACAAAAGGGGTCAAGAATGAAAGGTTCGAGATGAAGAAAGTTCAGGTCCTTTTGTTGTCAAAAGAAAAGAGGGAGGATGGTTTTCACCTTTTCCTGCACCTCGAAAATCTAGAAAGAAGGAAACTTGAAATCGGGGTGGAATCCTCAACACCCAAGGGCGAATCCTGAAATCCTAATCTCTTGAATAAAGATAAAGAAAAATACGAATTTCTATTTATTCACTAATAATGAAAATAAGGTTCTCATAACGTATATATAAGCTATGGAAAAAGTAAAAGTGCACTAAAGCCCCTGAAAACAAGAAAAATACCAAAAAAAGACAAAATTAAAGAAAGTGCAATAAAGCCCCTGAAACAAGAAAAAAGAACAAAAACGCTTAAAACTAAAACACTTGTGTGGTAGGGTGTGAAATCTGACCCATGGATCTATGGTCAGGGTGCGGCCATGCCGCTCCTGCACTCGTAGCGCGTCAGAAGATGGGTCCGATGGACCCGGCGTCCATCTACATCAACTCTTCCGCTTCGGTATTTTGTCGGCGACGCCTCCTCCTACACTCTAAAGGGTGTACTACTGATGTCCGCATGAGAAGCACCGCTTAGCTATTTCCCATGAAGCATAAGATAGGAGTATTTATGTCTTGTAAAATCACATAGTTTCTTTTTTTAGGAGAAACTATCGTCTTGAGGTTTTTCTGCTTTGACTGGGAGTCTTTCTATCTATTCCTAGTTCATAGGCTTTGGGAACACATATAAGGTTTGATCCAAGGTTTTGTTTTTTAGAGAGAAAATCTTGTACTCGTAATCTTCATCATGGTGAAAATCTCCTTGATTGTCTTCCCCACTGATTTATCATTCTCGTTAAACACACAAGTTCTTGCATTCTTGCATATGTCCTCTTTTTTTTTTTTTTTCAATTTTTAAATTTTTTTCTTTTTCGTATGACACCTTCTAAATGAATGGTTTGGATCATTACAGTGGCTCAGAAGGGGAGAGCCTCTTTAGCAATACTCTCTTGATAAATTGTCTGAAAAGCCACTGATCCCCACCCCCCATAGAAAAAAAAGACAAAAAGAAAAAAAAGAGAAGTCTGAGTAAGGAAAGCATCTGGTGAACATGTATATCTGAGTACAATTAGTATACAACATTCGTAGTACACTTAGTCGACATCTCAAATTCTAACACTGTACTGAAACACCTTCTACAGTGCATCTATGTTCTTCGTTTATTGATTTTGTTCCCTACTTCTTGCAGGTTAGGAATTGACGAAGACCTCGTTGCATTGCTCGGCCGGTGCTCACCTGTGCGTAATACTCTGTATTTGTTCCTGTGATTTATTACTTCCTCCGTCATTTCCTAAGTCACCCTCACCTTTACTACAAAGGGTTTTCCAAATGTCCTATTGGCCCTTTTTCTTCTCTAATGACCATGGCATCTCTCATTGGCCATTGCTAATATATCAAATGCCTACAATGCTTTTTCTCTTAATGGTGAGTGATCCCTAAATATCTTCATTGAAGAGGTCCATGGGCCCTGTTGCAAATCAAGGGTGGGCGTTCCCTCTCATCTCGTTCCCTCTGCTGTGGCCCAAGTGTTGGATCGGGCCTATTTTTCAGACCCGGGGCTTGGGGGCTACATGAGGTGACACATTTGATGGATGGGTTATATGTACAGAATACGTACCACCCCAAAGCTTAAGGCTGTAATGGTACCACTGGGGTGCAGTTATATATATAATACACACACGCACACAGAGTTCACTAAGCCTCATCTTATTAGCTAGCATCTAATTGGGGGTGTCAATGGTCAGGTTCGGGTCGGTTCTTAGTGTTCCTGGACCCAATTTAATCGGAACAGTGTCTTGCCGGGCTGGGTCTTGTTTTTTAGGACCTGGACTCGTATTGAATTGGGTTTCGGGTGCCTATTGGGTACCCATTGGGTCTTTGGATCTTGGTTACGAGTCAAGTTTGGGTTGTGCCATTATCAAATATCAACATTCACATGGTCAGCCCATTTGAATAGATGGATTAGATGACACACTCATGTGATAGTTTGACACATGCACGGTGATATGGAATGGAAAACCTCATTCCGTTGCTAGAATAATTAATATGTTTGAAATATAATAATATTAACCAGACGCTGTCCGACCTGATTTTAATTGCGTCCTAGATGGTAGACTTGGACCCAACCTAATTTTTAATTGGGTCCCAGATGGTAGACCCTGATCTGATTAGACCTAGTTTTTCTACTGGATGCAAACCTGATCAGATTACTATGGGACAAAAATTGGACCCAGACCCGTCGGGTTGTGTCCATTGACTACCTGCAGGTGCGGATACCAGTTGACGGCCCTACTGCCAATGGAGTTTCATCATAGTCTGCAATTCCTTTGTTGCTCTTGCTTCCATACAATTACGTGGACATGTATTACAACATGAGGAATCAAATGGCACTCATGTGCATGAGATGGAGGGGATTACTTGTGGAACGCATGCGAACACTAGATTTAAAGCATCGTCCAGAACCAATATGTTTTGGCATTGGTGCCCAATAATATGGGCAGGTCTCACCAATAACCTCCCGAGTCACCTGTTAAAATCACATGTGACAGAGGGGTTTTTAAAGAAATGTTTATTCACTTGTTTTGCATGGGACCGTTCTGTGCAAAAATAGGTGTATGTGCGATATGTATCAGGTATCATTCATGGAAATACAATGCGCAATACACCATTTTTAACCCTTGTGTCAATGCGACGTGTGTAAGATCCACATCTTCTATCAGGTGGAGGCCCACTGTGAATGTGCCCAAGCCAATAAAGCAGGCTGGTCCACTCATCAGGTGATCCACACATGTTAAATACACTCAGTTCATCATTATTGTTTCTTGCTATCCATTTCTCACGTGCATGTGGCCTGCTTGATTAGTCGAATGGCCTCTTGGACCAGGGTATGTTCATGTGGGGTCCATATGGTGAATGGCCCACCCAGACCTCACCTTAATGCTGTGTTTGCATGGGTGCCACACCCTCTTCCATCTCACATGCGCATGCCATTCGCAAGGCGGTTGCATTACTTATTGCACTTGAAAGACATTTGCCTTTGTTTTGATGATTTAGTTTGGTCCCAGATCCCGGTGACTTATGCTGGTGGGGTGACTACAATGATGGACTTAGAGAGGATAAAGGTGGCAGGCATGGGTCGCGTAGATGTCACGGTCGGGAGTGCACTAGACATTTTTGGAGGGGATATAGCATACAAAGACGTTGTAACTTGGCACGAAGAGCAGCAGGCCTTGGCAGTTTAGTAGGTTTGTGTCTATGCTTACTGTAGAAGTTTCTATCTATTTGCCCTTCCATGTGGGGGCTGTAATCCATGTGTTTGCACTGGTACACAAATTTTCAGTTCTGACAAGTGGAGCCCATGGTTCTCTGATCCAGACATTGTTCTGTTGGGTCTGACTGTGGATGGACTATGACCCAAAAAATCTTGTTGTCAAGACAATCTTAACCTTTCAATTTAGGAGATTTTTGAAGCGTGCTCCATTCATGGTGATGCATCACTTGTCAGAGTTGAAAACCTGTATATACTTCGCAAAGACATGGTCCGCATACCATACAATTCCTCTATTGACCATTTTTGGTAGCAT
Source organism: Magnolia sinica (assembly GCF_029962835.1). NCBI lineage: Eukaryota > Viridiplantae > Streptophyta > Magnoliopsida > Magnoliales > Magnoliaceae > Magnolia > Magnolia sinica. The sequence continues at coordinate 22,643,651 of NC_080591.1, read as the reverse complement.
TTCCCTTTTTTGAATGCATTTTGACTGCATAGTATACATAGGTTTTCTTTTCTGACAAGTGGAGCCCATGGTTGTCCAATCCAAACATTGTTCAGTGGGTCCCGGGTGCACTATGACCTGAAAAATCTGCTTGAGAGGACAGTCTTAACCTTTCAATTTGTTTGATGAGAGTTATCCAACTCCCAGTGTAGCTAGATGCATTAGAACTACACACTCAAGGCCGTGGAAGAACAATGAAAATCCACACCAAATTGCAAGGAGAACACACTTGAGAGAAATCAAGAAGGATTTTATTCACTCAGAACAACAAGCTCTACAACTGAAGCTTATGAGCACAATTTCTCTCTCACACACAGACAACCCTTTACCTATATAGAGATCTAGGGGACTTTCTAGGAACATTTTAGAGCATTTGCTAATTACAGTCTGGGCTTGACTTTAAAATATCCTTCACTTTCCACGGGATATATCGAGTTGTCGGTGGTCATGATTGCATCATTTCTCTTGTACTCGCGAAACTCTAAAAACAACAAGCCATCTCTGATTAGATGATGAGAACAACTGGAGTTGATTATCCAACCTCATTTGTAGTCGATGGTTGCAAAAGTAACCTCAGTATGCCTTTCTTCAATTGAATTGAGAACCGGAGCTTCAGGAGTGTGATCCTTCACATGGACCACTGTGGTGACAAGACAGGTTTCCCAATCCTCGAGGCCACCATCTTTTTCTTCACTTTCATACTTTGATGCCCTGATGTTGCCATTCAGTATCTTGGATCTACAATCCTTCTTCATATACCCATATTTATTTCACATTTGAAGCACCGGAAATTCTTGGGCCATTAAGCTTTTTTTTTTTTTCCTCCATTTTTGAGTTCCTCCTCAAACATGTCCATGAAGATTTTTCCTTTTTCCAATCGGAATTATGACTTTTCTCTTGCTTTCCGGAAAATAGAGCAGTCTTTTCTAGAAAGTGAAACATGGGCCATTTGTACTGTCAAAGTTTCTTGGTTTGATAGAAGATTTTTCAAACTCAATAATTGATGGTTGTGTTGCCCACCTTTGAAGAAATGTGACAAAAGGAATGCATTCCTTTTTGTAGTCCTCAGGTTAGCACTAGAGGTGTACACGAGTCGAACTAAGTCGAGCTTGGCACAGCTCAACTCGGCTCGGCCATTAGCTGACCCCAGCTCGAACTCGGCTTGGCTCAGTTCGCTCAGCAGCTTGGGCCAGTTCGAGCCAAGTTCGAGCCAAGATCGAGCTGAGTTCACCTGTGCAGCATTTTCACAAACACATGGACTGCACCTTCAAATTCTCAATGTATGTAAAACAATAGCAGCGGTTTTACTGGTATTTCATCAAACACCTTGTAGGCAACATCAAAATCAAGAAAAAAGGATATTTGTTTCATATACATACCTTCCTTGCCACCAGCCGACACTTGAGTCATTTCATCAAACACTTGGTGAGCGACATCAATATCAAAGCAACCGAGTCACCGAACTGGTTCAATCTGAGTTTGATTCGAGTTGGGGTTCGATCCGAGTTGAGTCGAGCTCGGGCAAGCTCGAACTCGGTTCAAAATTTTTTCGAGCTCAAAAAATCAGCTCGAACTCAGTTTTGAACTAAGTCGAATCGAGCTTTTTCGAGCCAAGTCAAGCGAGCTAACTGAGCTAACTCAGTTCGTGTACAGCCTTAGCACCACTTTAGTCTTCCTTAACTCACGGGTTCATCCGGATCCAATTCTGAAATTTTGGCACACATACTTTTAACATTAAAAAGTATTGAGCAATTATAATGTTTCCTTAGGAGATGAAGGCTAGCTCATTCTCTAGCATTTGAAGCCTTACTGTATTTTTCCGGGTGAAGAGCTTTTCAAGCATCTCCCGTACTCCCTTCGGCGACTCAAATGTCCCGAATACGATTGATCAAGTCTCTTTGGATTGATCCCCTGATAGCAAAGAGAGCTTTCCCACATCATATTTTCCACCCACATCATATTTTCGATTTTCTCTTGGCCTCCGTATTTTTCTGTGTTCTCTGGTTCTGTTTCCATTGCTGGAACAATCTCCCATAGATATCGCCTTTGAAGTAAGCCTTTATACACAATCTCCGATATTGATAGTTGTAGTTGTTGAGCTTCTCCATGCCGAATTGATTCAATCCAGTATTAGTGTTGATCGTTGTTGACCCAAGTCAAATATCATTAGTTGCGTTCTCCTACACAAAGCAAGAAACTCCAGTGAGCTAGCAAGATAGCTCTGTTATCATGATGAGAGTTGTCCTGCTACCAGTGTAGCTAGATGAACTAGAACTATGCACGAAGACTCTAGAAGAACAACGGAAACCCACACCTAATTGCGAGAAGAACATGCTTGAGAGAAATCGAGTATATTCACTCACAACAACAAGCTCTACAACTCACGCTTATGAGTACAATTTCTCACACACACAATGCAAACAACACCCTTTACCTGTGTATATAGATCCTAGGGAACTTTCTAGGCACATGTTAGGGCATTTACTAATTACAATGGATTTTTATAGAGGTCTCTATGGTCATACGAATTTCTATACATATTTTCTCTAGACAATTTCAAATAATAGAGTGACAATTTTACCCACACATAGAGATTTCTTCCAAATTACAAAAATGCCCTTGTAATAAAAGACTAAAATACCCATGCATAGAACGAAAAAAAATACAAAAATACCACTCAATGTTAGCAGAAAACACTAAAATTGCTGTCTACATATGGTTGAGAAGAAAAATTCAATAATGGTCCACATTCAACTGAAGAAAGGCTGAGGATTGGTTACTTTGATCTTCCAATCCAGGAGATTTTGGGACATGCTCGGTCCCAGTGTGGGTGTAGCTGATCAATGGTATGGATTGCCCCACTGATCAGAATTGAAAACCAGTGTGTATCGTGCAAAGACACATGTCGCGTACTTTTTTACTGGTTTTGGCAGCATTCACATTTTTATGTTAATTTCGGGCAACTTGTTTCGGCAATTCTGTTGATGATGAGCGATGATGTGTAGAACATGGGCTGTCAATGGGCCTGGCTTGGGCCAAGCAAACTCAAAATTTTGAATAGGCTGGCCCTGATCAGTTCAAAATTGGGCCGAAGACAACCCTAGGCACACCCCCATTCACAGCCCTCATGGAACCGGCACATTTTGTTAAGCAGATACTTTGTTTCTTAACGATAGTTATGAATCAATCATCCATGCTGACAGTGCACTGATACAATGCAGGTATTGGAGCTGGTAATGCACTGGGCTGGACCCTTGGTTTTTCGGGCGCTGGCTATGGGCCATTGATTTCTTGGGCATGAATTACCACTGGCCAGGTGGGTCTGGGGCTATGTTTGTCTTCCTTTTATATTAAGTTCTGGCCTAAACTTTTATAGATGTAATGGCAGGCCTGAGCATGAAATTCAGGCCTGAGCAATTAATTGGCTGGGCTCCTGAAATCCATGACATATATATTGAGTTTGGGTTGACTTTCACCTGGCCCATCACTACCCATATCAAGCGCTACATGAGTACGGCTTTGATGGTGTGGATATATTACCCATTTTGAAATTGAAATACCATAGTGATCATTGGGATGATTTCCTGCCCTTGACAACCAAATAAATTTTCATTGGGATGATTGCTATTCTCATAAGCTAATGAATCTTGTTAGTCTTTCACATTTGATCATTACTACCATTCTGCACTTAAAAAAAATTATTTTGAGAAATGCTCTGGTGCTCCCAGAGCGCTATAAATTATAATGTTGGTAGTTGCGTTGGGATACTTGGACAGTCCAATCCATTTATCTAGAGTGCTTTTTAGGTCCAACCCATATTTCATCACACTGGCTAACTTATATTAACCATTTGATCGATGCACTTAGACATTGAAGGTTATGATCATTTACACAAAAATAGGTCCATTTCAACAGTTTGATCCATCTCTTCTTTGGGATCGTCATAGATTACTTATGATTCTAAAGAATTACTTTTGCTAGGCGATCATAACCATCCTATACATTGATAGCTATGAAAAATAAGGCCAAATTAAGGGCCTGTTTGGATGCATCCTCAAAAGGGGTCTTTTGATAGCTAACCAAATGCCGTTTTGAGCCGAACTCTATTGTCCCTCATGTGTTTAGATGCACTTTTGAGAACCCAACTCCTCCGTCTGATTCCCAGTCATTGAAATGGGTGCTAAAAAGCCCATGCTCCATAACCCAATTGGATTGGTTTTCAGCGAGTTGATGAAAATGTCAACCGGCAAAAAAGGGATTTGTGGACGTCCAAACAAGCCCTCACGATGGATGATCATTTCGACAGGTGTTATTTTGCATGGTAGCCTATGAAATGTGTTCTGAACTTGAAACAGGTCAGTTTTTGATCAATTGATTGGACTGTCCAAGTGAACCAATGCAACTAGGAACGCTGATTTTGTGCTCTGAGTGCACTGGAGCATCTCTTTTATTTTCACTGACATGCCCAACCTCACATTTTTCTCAGCAAGTACCTCACATTTTTCTCTGATATATAGTTTTCAGGGATGCTCATGTGCAATGGATTGGACCATTAGTTACTGAATCAACCAGCGGATAAGTTCCATCCGTAGGTGCAATATCTGGTCCACCCAAATTGGCTGGCGTCTCAATGATGATCACCTTGTATAAATCAACATGATCCGTTCATTAGGTAGGCCACACGACAGAAAACAATGGACAGTGGCTGATATGATACATAGTACAGGTGTTGGACTTTTTGGCCACTGCAATTAGTTTCTGCAGGGCAGAGAATTTTTAATATTTGAGGGACATTGGAGGACATTTCAAATGATTTTATGGGTATTTCTCCAAAGGGTTTAGATATGATATGTTGGCTGATTTACACTCACAGATTGCGTCCTTAGATTGATCTGAACCGGTCATGTTTTCAACATGACCATATAGAAGCTATGCTCTTAGGGCCTGTTTGGTCTGTGGGATTAAATGGTAAGGAATTGCATTAGATGGGATTAATACCATTGTTGCATGCTGATTACTTGTATGGAAATACCATGGTATTTTGGCCATCCAATCCCTATGTTTGGGATAAAATTCTTGCTATGGGAAAAACACTGGATTAAGCAAAACCTCATTTGGTGGACCATGGAATTGTAATCAACAAACCAAATTCATAATGGATGTTCGTTATATAACTAAAATGTCACAAGGGACATATATGGATGGCAGGCATGGACAAAACACATACATCAATGTGGGGCTCATATGTGTAGTGGATTTTAAAATCCACTGAAAATCCCGCATGGGACCAAATGCAATTTCATTCAACGTAATCTCAACCCTTCCTGTCCTCCCCAAATGATAGATGGAATTTGTACAGGACCAAAAGCAATTCCATCCCACTTAGACCCACGATGACAAATGTTTCTTTACGTGGCCACGGCGTGGTACCAAATCTCTCTTCCTTTCTCCACATGCATTGCAGGTGCCTCCCCTCAGTATTTTGAAAATTTTGAACCTTAATGAGGTTTTCTGTTTCTGCTATTCGTGCGCCGTTTAGTCTGTCTATATATCACCCACGAGAGGATTCGTTATCCAAAGTATGATTTTTGGACTATGGACTATTTGACAGCGGACCCACCAAATGAATGGTCCTGATCTTGTCCTGCATTCCATCTGTGTAGCAGTGACGTGGAGGTTTGGACAGCAACAGCGCGGGTTGGGCTGGGCTGGGCTTCTTCAAGTAGTTGGGCTTTCTGTTTTAGGCTCAAAGCCTACCCACAAAAGTCATAGATGGGCCTAGGGCTGCAACTTGGGTCAGGCCATCCTGAACCTGATTGCCAACCCGAGTTTGGGGTCGGGTTGGGTTAGATTGGTTTGGGATAAATCACATGTATTTGGGTCGGGTCAGGTTGGGTCTAAATAAAAAAAATTCAGGTTTAGCACCTTGGGTTGCAATTTGGGTTGGGTTGGGTTGAGTTGCAAGTTAGGTTCTCTTGAGGTCAGGTCGGGCTCTGATTGACCCTCAAGCTAATCCAACCCAACCCACCTGAGTTTCACCCTAGATGGTCTGGTCTGTACTGGGGCAGGTCTCAATAGAGAAGTTTGCAAAAGCTTGGCGTGGTCCGACCTGACCTCAAGAGTCTTGACTTTTTGGACCCGCTGGGAAATCAGGTTGGGTTGGTCTCATTTTTTTTTTTGGACCTGGTTAGAAATAAGGTCTAGTTCGGTTTGAGTTGGGCCATCAACTTGGACCTGGTTAAAATCAGGTCTAGTCTAGTTTGATTTGGGCCACCAACTTGGACCTAGTTAAAATCAGGTCAGGTCGTGTTAGCTCCGGATTGTGTCCAATTAGTTTGAATAGTATTAGAATATATATATTGATATCTTTAGCAACTCAAGGTTTTCAAAGAATGTGTACAAAGTGGCACATATGTCAAATCTACTCTATCCATCTAATCTGCCCTACCATGTAAATGTTATGATTTGACCCTAATCAAACTTGAAATCTATATCAAAAGACCCAATTGGACTTGAGTCTGGGTCTTAAAAAATGTGACCGAGTTAATAGCCCTATATATATATAACAAATAAAAGGCAAGTGCATTAGACATGGGAGTAGTTTATATAATCTTGACATCAAATAATATTTTTGTTGTTGAATATAAAGTCAAGCACCACATATTTTGTTTTGGACATGTTATGGAAGACTATTTGTATTGTATTCCATTTCTTGAGCACTTGGGGCATGGAACGGGGGAACATGTGGGAGCTAAAGATGGTTGGCAACTCAGTATGCTCATGTGCACATGGATTGATATATGTGGTACATGTGAGATGCTTGAAGATTGATGGTGATGCATATGGCATATGTTCGTGCTTAAAGATGGATAGTTGCGTGTTAAAACATTTGGTACATATGATGTATATGCATAGAATGTATAGTTTATACCACTATTTGAGTAAGGATAGACCACTCACTTTTGAGTAATGATATACTTCCCTTGAGTAGCAATTATATTGGTTGTATATATAATTTTTTCTTTATTTCTTTCTTTCAGTATGCAAAAGGTGCTTGACAAACTGTATACATGCTATCAATATAAGATAACATGTGTAATGCACAATTTTTCATGCGTCTAAACATTTTCTTATTGTCTAATTGGGCATCAATGGAGATAATTGGCTATAACGATGAATATTATTTTGAGTATCCGTACGTCGTATACAAAGTGAATCTATGAAAAAAGAGGGTCTTACTTGCATGCACCATTAATAGCCACCAATGAAGAGTTGGGCACTGAAACCCCTTAATGGGCGTGGAAGCAACTTTAGAACAAATAAAATACACAATAGAGAATAAAAAAGAATAAGTAACCATAGAGAATATAGAGATTTTTACGTGGAAAACCTTTAGGGGGGAAAAACCACGATATAAAGTGATAAAAAAAAAAACCACGACATAAAGTGATAATCAATTCACTATATCAAAAGAATTACAAGAGATGAAACAACTTACAGATAGAAAACCCTAGATCCCCTTTAAAAGCCTCTCTTCGTGCTAAGCTGTATTAACCTTAATTGTGTATTATAAAACATATTTGTACACTTCCGTATGTAATTAGAAACAAAACACGCACTACGCAAACTGGTGCACATTGTCGATCGAATCGATAGGACTTGATAAACCATCGATCGAATCGACAACGTCCAAAAACGTCCAACGCACAAACATGAATTTCTGAAAATATTTCGATTGAATCGACACCTTGTCGATGGAATCGAAAACTCTGTTATAACAACAGATTGAAGGCACTCGATCAACAATCTTCATTGTGACTTCAATCTTCTATCTTCATTACTCCAAGCTCTATCACCATATCTATTATTCAATAGTAAAACTATTATCGTCGCTTCTTGCCCACACTCTGTTTTCATCTCTTTTTTGCCAAATCTAGAGAAGTTGAGTAAAACTTGAACTTCTCTATAGGAACAACCTTCGTAAGCATATCTGCCACATTCACTAGTGTGAATCTTCTTAAAAGTAACATTGCATTCCTCTAATATCTGTTGGATAAAATGATGACACACAACAATGTGTTTAGTCTGGGAGTGGTATATCGAGTTCTTTACAAAATTGACAGTGCTCTCGCTGTTACAATGCACAGGCAGGCTTTCTGCTGAAGCACAAACTTAGTCATGATACTTTTTAACCAAACAATTTCTCTGAATGCTTTCATCACTGTTATATATTCAACTTATGTTATGGAAAGTACAGTCACAGACTGAAGCTTTGACATCCAACTAATAGCTTCACCCACTAATACAAATGAGTAACTGGAAGTTGATGTTCTATTGTCTACATTTTCTGCATAATCCGCATCTACATACTAATTCGCATCTACATACCCTATAAGTTTCTCCTTAGAATTTTCGAATGTCAAGACATAGTTCATTGTACCTCGTATGTAATGAAGTAACCATTTCACTGCCTTATAGTGTTTCTTGCTGGAGTTTGACATGTATCTGTTCACAACACCCATCGTGTGTGAAATATCCGATTTAGTACAAACCATGGTGTACATAAGACTATTAACCACGCTCGAGTAGGGCACATGATACATGTATCACTTTTCTTTATTTGACGTAAGACATTCCTCTGAAGAAAGCCGAAAGTAGGCAATATGAAGTGTGTTAACTAGTTTAGCATTTTCAGTCCAAACTTGACTAAGACCTTAATATATTCCTCCTAAGACAACTATAGCCTGCTTCTGTTATTGTCTCTGTGTATATCAATGCCGAGAATCCTTTTTGTAGCCCTCAGATTTTTCATCTCAAATGTCCTGGATAACTAAGTTTTTAATATGTAGATTTTAGAAATGTTATGACCGGCGATAAGCATATCATCAATATACAACACTAGAATAATAAATTCTCCGTCACTTAGTGATCTAAAATAAATAGAATGATCGAATTTTCTTCTAATAAACCATTGACTCAACGTGAAAGAATAAAACTTCTTCTACCATTGTCTAAGCGACTGTTTCAGGTCGTATAACGACATATTTAAGCTACAAACCATATTCTCATTTCCCTGCATCTCGAACTCTTAAAGTTGCTTTATGTAGTTTTGCTCTTCTAGTTCTTCATGTAGAAATGCAATATTCACATTTAACTGTTCCAATTCTATATTGTATTGAGCAACCAATACCAATACAAATATGACAGATACTTTTTTGACCACATGCGTGAATATTTTATCGAAGTTGATACATTTCTTCTGAACATAACCCCTTGTTATCAATCTAGCTTTGTACTTATCTAATTTCTTTTAAAAAAAAATCAACTTGCACCTAATCACTTTCCACCCAACGGGCAACTATACATACTCCCACGTTTCATTCTTGTATAGAGAGTGTATCTCATCATGCATCGCTACTATCCACTTCTCTGCATCTCTATTTTTCGAGAGCTTCTTGAAAAGTATATGAATCCCCTTATTTGTAATGAGAGCAAATACAACATTTAAGTCATTCTTATATCTCAACGATACCCTACGATCCCTTAGTGGATTTCTCTTGACAGGTTGTAGCATCACCTCTTCTTGTATATTCGTCCACGACTCAACTTCTTCAAGTGTTTCAACTTTATTTATTTCAACATCAATTGTTGATTTTTTTTCTTTTTCCTATGTCAATTATTTTAAAACAAGGAACCTTCATCAATATTAATGTTCTAATTAAATATAATATTCGGTATATGCAATGCTTACATATATCTAAATCAAAACTTTTAAAACAAGGAATTAAACAATGATCAAGAGGTACCTTCATACCGCGCTCGCTTATATAGCGTAGGCACGCATGCCACAAGCGTGCCAATGTGAATTCTGCCACAGACACTGCAGCTCCACCCGATATAGTATTCCCGATCAATCTGTAAATATTTTTGCTCATCTGTACCTTTATAATAGTGAGTGCTCATTTTTAAACCTTCAGGACACATGCGTAATCGACGAACTTGCATCCGAGTGCATCTAGAGTTCCCAGAGATATAAAATCTTCTTTAAATTCAGAACGTGCCTCACATTGATCAGAGTATGCTGCACCCCATCAAATATCATGATGCAAATCGAACCAATTCCTATCATCTTGCAGCCATGATCATTGCTTATAAAAACTAGGCCACCATCATATTTGCTATATGTGGTGAACCAACTATGATGAAGACATATATAGTACAAAGCCCCGTATACAAAATTCACTCATTGTGTAAGTGACCAACCTTAGACACTGACAACACGTCACAACTACTTGTTCATTCACCCAATTCCACTGAATTAGCTTCCTTTAGGGCGTGTTTGTTTTTTGATTTCATAGCGATTTACAGTCTCCTTGAGCATTTATTACATGCTCAAGGAAACGATGGGCGTTTGTCAGCGAGCATCATCACGGTTTCCTTTGTTTGAAAAAGTTGGGCAGGAGTGCAAATCTCCTTGCCCGCATTTATTTTTTGACGATGTGGCGGTACGATGAAACGTTCTAGCGAGAGTTGCTATTAACTGGTTAGGTGCGAGACTCTTCCTAATGTGACGTTACCAAGTTCTGTGGGCCTCACCATGATGTATGTTGTGTATCCACGCCGTTCATCCATCTGGAGAGATCATTTTAGGGTAATATCCAAAGAATGAATCTCATCCAAAGTTCTAGTGGACCCCACCACAGAAAACACTGCGGAGACTGGTAACACTCCAGAAAAGTTTTTGACCAAACTGATATTTGTATTTTCCCTTCTTCAGTATATTTTTTTACTTTTGAACAGGTTGGATTTCGAAAAAATATCAGGGTGGGCCTTAGGAAGGTTTCAACGGTGGTCATCAATTTCAATGGTAAAAAATATTCTTTCCCATATTTTCCATCTCGTGTGACCCACTTTGGTAGCTGATCCGCCTCATTCTTGGTCACATGTCATAAAATGATCTCGCAAAACTGATGGACGGAATGGATTTCTTACATATATTGCAGTGGATCCCACCACCGAAACTTGACCCCGCCAATTTCTGTGGTGGGTCCACTTGAACTTTAGATCTATCTCAATACTCCAGCGAAATCTCTCCAGTGAAGCTTTATTTCCCAGTTGCTCTCTGGACGCCGCCCTTTCCGAGTTGTTAAATGAGCGAAACCGTCATAATGACGCATTTCGCAGTGATTTCACCACCGCCTAAAAAAACAAACACGCCCTTAGTGAATCATTTGATTTATCTTCCTTTTGGGTTTTGAGATTTTAATAGTCATTCATATGTCTAATCTTTTCACAATTCCAATACTTTAACTTGTCTTTGCCCATCAACTTTGACCCAAATCACGAATTCCTCTTCTCTTGCTCAGACAATATATTTCGACCAAATAATACATCCGCAGAAGTACATTCATATTTTCTCTTCCTTTTCAACTGCTTCACCAGAAGAGATGAGATAATGGTATTGATGTCTAGGGTATCCCTACCATAGCATAGAATATCCATAAGATACTCGTACGACTCTGGGAGAGACATCAACAAAATTAGAGCTTTGCCTTCTCTGTTGATTTTCACCTCCGCGCTTGTGAGTTTGCAAATCAATTCGTTGAAGAGGTTAAGATGCATAAAGAGATCTGATTTTTCTGATATCCTTAGAATGTAAAACTCTCTTCAGATATAGGTAAATAGTAAGTGACTTCGTTATGTAGATGCTCTTCAACTTCGCCCATAATCCTACCATAGTTGTCTCATCATTGACATTATAAATGACTTCATTGGTCAAACACAATTGAATTGTGCTAATCGCCATTTGGTCAAGTTCATCCTAATCATCTTCTTTCATATATTCCAGACGTTTCGATTTTCTATGGAATACATGTTGCAGCCATTACTGAACTAAGGGAGTCTTTATCTTCAACCTTCATAGTTTAAAATTATTTTTACCTGTGAACTTCTTTGTCTCGAACTTTATAATCAATCCCCTCGATGATATGTTTCCAGATTTAATTTGATAACCCAACGTATGCTCTGATACTACTTGTTGTACGCTAAAATCACTTAATGGGCGTGGAAGCAACCTCATAACGAATCAAATAAATAATAGAGAACAAAAAAAGCAATCAACCACAGAGAATACATAGATTTTTACATGAAAAATTCTTGCGGGAAAAAACAAAATACAAAGCAATGATTAATTTAATATATCAGAGGAATTACAAGAGATAGAACAAATTATAAATGAAAATCCTAGACCCCTTTAAAAATCCTCTTTTCGTGCTAAGCTCTTATATATTAACTCTAATCGCGTATTATAAAATATATTTATACACTTCCGTATGTAATAAAAAATAAAACTCGCACTTACACAAACTTGCTTGCACTATTGATTTGATTGTCAATCAAATCAACATGACTTGACAAATTATCGATAAAATTAACACAATTGTTAATCGAATTGACAACGTCCAAAAATCTTCATCGACCAAACATGAAAATTTGAAAATATTTCGATCGAATCGACACTTTGTTGATCGAATTAAAAACTTTGTTTTAATAACAGAATGAAAGCACTCGATCAACATGAAGCTCCATCGATAATATGACCAAAAGCTTGAATCTTTCTCATCTTCCTTACTCAGAAGTATCGCTTGATGGGATATCCATGTTTGCATTTTGTGTGTGTGAGGAGAGTCGAGTACCAAGACTGACATATATAACAATTGAACTGGCAGTGGTGGAATCTTACTCATAAATAAGCTTCTCACAATGTACTGTCTCCACAATCTTCAGAATAGAGTTCATCTATTCATCGACTTAATATGTAAAAGTATATGGTATACTGAGCCATAAGAAACTATGTGTGAATACAACCCTCTTGGCCACATTCGTTGCTTATCATAACAATTCAAACCATTCAAATACATTAATTAAGCATGGGTATTACGTGTGACCCACTTTAAAAAGATAAATTAATATTATATTACTTATGTCACATGTGGCACTGTGGCATGCAATGATTAAATATATCTAGTATTTACTATGAGCTTGAATATATATAAATGTTTATAACAAGTCATAGGCATTGTCTTTAATAATCTATTTCACTGAGATTATTAATATAGCACATCGATAATAATCACTATATTTATTAAAGTTTAGGATCGAGCATGCTAATAAAATGAGCATTTCTAATGATATAAATCCCTTTAGCATGGAGTGTGGTATAAAAATTACATGCTAAATGTAGTCATGCACACTAATTTTTAAGCGGTCCTATTATTTTTATAAGAATGCCTATGCCTTAAATAAAAGTTAAACTATTGTTTATTTATTTATGCATTTACATCGAATAAAAATAATGAATAGAATGTTCAATACCATAAAACTTAAATACCAATTAAACTCGAATACATTACAGTGTATATACAAGTATGATAACCATCTATATATCTCTTACTAATATAATACTTCATAAGAAAGTAATGCCTCGTTAGTGGGTCCATAGTAATCAACATATACATGATGACTTTAAACTATCTCTTTCTCAATAAGAAACTTTGATTTAATATCTTTTGACTTAAAATAAACTCTTATTATTATGTGAGAAAAATACTATATTATAAAGCCTAACATGTGGCTTTGTGGTAGGTGATAATATTTACTTTCATTATAAATAAAGATGTAAACATATGTAACAACACTTCATCCAAGATAAAATATATTATGATGTGGACGTTTTGCTGATGAGTCTTTCAATAGTCTAAATATGTATATTAAATCAATTCCAATCAATTAATCTGTCTAAATATGAGCATAAAGACCTTAATATTTTACAAATATCACATCACCTTTTGTCACATTTTATAGATTCATATTTATATTCTCCATACATATCTTAAGCATTTCTATTACAAAGCTCAATCAAATTGTGTGTAAATTTAATTTACAATTAATATACAACACTAGGAAGCTGACTTTCATTGACCTGTATATATTTACAAGTAGTATTTTTCTTAGAACTGAATAAAAATGACCTTTAGGGTCTGTTTGATTTTTCAAATTCATTGTAAATGCTCCATAAATACCTACTTATTACAATTTCACCTTGTTTGGAAATAGACAGGTACTTCTGTTTGGAAAAACGGTCCAAAAGGATTAACTTAAATTTGTAGGCCCTACTATGATGTATATGATATATCTTTGTTGTCCATCCACTTTACCATGACATTTTGAGGCATGAGCTGAAAAAATGAGGCAGATCCAACATTGAAGTGGCCCACACCAAAGTAAATAGTGGCCCTAAGAAGTTTTTAATGGTGGGTGTTCGATTCCCTTTTTCTGTGGTGTAGTCTACTTGAACTTTAAATTTTACTCATTTTTTTGGCTCATATCCTAAATTCAGTTGGCACAACGGATGGACGGTGTGGATATTCCATATACATCATGGTGGGCGCTACAAATATTTGACAGCATCCTCGATTTTAGCGTTGAGAAAAATAAGAGTCAAATCAATTTTTGAAAGTGATGCGGTAATTACACATAAAAATAATTATTACTTATTTACAATGCAATTACGTTTACTTTAGAAAACCAAACAAGCTCTTAAGCTACCTCAAGTGATACAAATGTAATTTTTACCTTAGGGGTAGATTGTCTTTTTTACACTTTAAATGTTTGGACTCTTAGATTATGAAACTTTGGTTATTTCATACGTCCTCTTATAACGATATTATTTTAGGTGTTTCTTGTTTAGTGGTATTACCTTAGGAAGCTTTTGGATGATCTCTCATCATTTCTTCATTGATTGGTTAAGGAATGAACATTTTTTTCTGTAACTAACAATCGACAGTCACTTGTTAAGAAATCGAGTTTCAGGTCTAATCATTGTGGACTTGATTAGAAATAAGGTCTAGTTGAGTTTGAGTTAAGCCACCAACTTGGACCCAATTAAAATTTGGTTAAGTTGGGTCATGTTGGTTTTAAGTAAGTTTTAATTAGTTTTAATAGTATTATTAGATATATTAAATATATATTGATATATTTAGCAACTCAATAAAATTTTTTGAGCTACACACATATATAAGATAGTCAGTTTACACATCATGCAACTATAAAAAATGGTGCATATATGTCACTGTCATGTAAATACACTTCTTTAACCGTGATCGAACTAGAAACCTATATCTAAAAATATAACGGATACCAAATGCTTATTTGGACTCAATTAAAAAACATAAGAGGTACCCAATACTTATTTGACCTTAATCGGACTGGATTGAAATATTTAAGAATGAGACTATGACTTGACATGACTTATAAGTTGTTAACCCGGGTGCATTTATTATAAGGTTTGAATCAAACCTGACTTGTTAACTACCCCATTTATAAATATTAAATGGTACGCGCATTATATGTGAGAGTAATTTATATAATCTCATTATCAAATAATTTTTATAAGTCATTGAACGTAAAGTCATGTAATGCACATAATATGCAGGACTACTTGCATTATATTTTGTTTCTTAAAAACTGAGGATATTAATTGGGAGAACATATGGGGAGTTAAAGATAATTGGCGGCATTGTGATGCATGTGCATAAAGATTGACACATGTGATATATGTAAAGTGCTTGAAATTGATAGTGACACATATGACATTTGTTCGTGCTTAAACATAGATGACTGCATATGTGAAACATTTAATACATATAATGCATGTGCATAAAATATATATTCTATCATACCATTTGATTAAGGATAGACTGCTCTTAAGTAGTGATTATATTAGCTATATTTGTTTTCATTTTTTTCTCTTTTGTATGCAAAATGGTGTTTGACAAACTACATATATGTTGTTAATGTAAGATAACATGTGTAATATATAACATTGCATAAATGTAAACATATTCCCTGAATCTTATTTAAGAAAAATGACTATAACGTCTAACATATGGCTTCCTGGTAGTTAATAACTTTTACTTTCATGATACATAAAGCCGTAAATATATATGTTATACTCTTTCATAAAAATAGTTCCTAATTGACATGAAAAATGTTTACACCGATCTGACCATGCCATATTTCACTGCTAGTAATTCGACATGTGGTGGTATCATAGTATGGAAGATTAAGA
This sequence comes from Magnolia sinica, assembly GCF_029962835.1. Taxonomy (NCBI): domain Eukaryota; kingdom Viridiplantae; phylum Streptophyta; class Magnoliopsida; order Magnoliales; family Magnoliaceae; genus Magnolia; species Magnolia sinica. The sequence goes on along the minus strand of NC_080591.1, from coordinate 22,627,483 downwards.
TAGGATCTTCACAGTCGATGCTACTGGTAGGAGGAGATCATGAAGCACAAGAAGTGTTGTTGTCATAAGATGCATGCATGTCATTATGTTTATATAAAAGTTGTTATATGACACATGATAATACAAGATAGAATATATAATCATAATGACCTAGAAAGAATTTATAACCGTTGTTTTAACTGGTGGTGATACTTCTCATGATATATGACAGAAGTTGAGTAGTTGCACACACATGAAATCATAAGTTGAGAGTTCTAATATGTATAATTAGTTAAGATGATGATCAATAGTGACACGTGGTGTAATATAATTGGCCATGCGCATTCAAAAGTAAGTTAATTACTAAAAATTATGAGGGATTATTTTAATATAGAAATACAATCAATCATACTATTTAATGATTAATCGATTGAAAAAATATCTCTTAAACTTGTCTTGAGTTAGAAGTGGATTCAATTACGTTTGCTAATTAGTCAATTGATTCAGAGAAGATTCTAAGGGTCTATTTCAATATACGTCTCCAGCAAACCAACTTACACATCTATAAATTTAATTGAGAATAAAGAGCTTGGGGCCCACTCCACTTTAATATAACACAACATAATACTAATATTTTCAATAGAACATTAACTATCCATTGTCTACTATAGATACTTATCATTATCATTATTATTCATCAATCTAACTCCTCCACTACCAAGCCAATGCAATGCTATAAAATCAGTTCAGATTGAGCATATTAGGCAATCTATATCCGCGATCATGTTGTTAGAGTCAGTAATATCTCTAGGTCTTGAACAGATGACTAATGGGGTCATCTTGCAACATGTCTAAAAATTTTGCTCTAACATTTATGAAGCTTGAACAAGTTACGAATATATTGTTATTTAATTATGATTGTCTTGCCAAAAAGCCCAATCTAGTGATGAGCAAGCGGTCGTTCTACGACAACCTTGCCTCTGAAGTCATGATCCAAGCATCAAACGAATAGTTGTTCCCCCGATTATCTCACCACGAAATGAGGACTCGAAGTAACGAACATGTTGTCACCCGTTGACCTTCCTGCTATGAATTAACGTGACTGAGTATCGAATGGTTAATCGTCTAAATAATATCGGCTTGTCCATGAAGCTTAGCTGACAGGATAACGAATGGATTGTCCTTTCCAATGACTGTCTCAACATAAAACTCAGCCATACGACGAATGGACCATCAAAGATCCATCCATCATCAACTGTCTTGCCTTGGAACTCGGTTTTGCATGATGAGTAGAAAGTTGTTACAATGATTACTCAATAACGAAGCCAACCAAGAGACGAACAAATGTCCATCTCTTTCCACGAATTACAATTATCTCGTGTAATGAAGCCTATCTCATGAATAATAGATTGCCACTGGCAAAGACCTTCCAGCCAATAAGACAGTTGAGTAGGTGTAGATATTTCACCTATATGCAATAATTGATTTGTATGTTATGGAATTCTGAATTCCAACCCAAACCTAAACCTAATTCGAAACCCATGCCTATTTATTCTTAAGACCCTAATAAAGCAAAATGAACTATCCCAGGGGGATATTCGGATCTCACTAGAGCTCTTGGTGAAATTTGGGCCCCATCAACATACCGGGCAACGCATGATGCGCCACCTGCCACATGAAATTTTACAAATATTTTATGGTGAGGTAGGTAAAGGAGAGGAACGAAACCCCACCTCGGGAGTCCTTATTGGGCAAAAATAACCCTTCTGCCCTTAATTTTCTCAGAAACTACATCATTTACAACACATCTAACTAAACACAAGGTGCCACGTGACACACCTATTCTTTCAGCCAATCACAACCCTCTTAGCCATTTTTAGCTCCCAAATTTTCTAAAAAAATACTAAAATGTCATCCCTTACATTTATAAATTCACTTCTCACCCTCATTTGTAAATAATCTTTTATCTTTCATCACTTACCAAACACCAATAATCCTATCCCTTAAACCACACATCTACCATGGAGAGAAGGAGAGTGAAAGGAAGTCATTCTAGATCTAGGTCAGCTTAACTAAGCCCATATCCCAACTACCTGAGCTACTGGAAGGCCGATCCTGCCAACTGCGATCGATCCTTGTAATAATTTGTTCACTCACTCATCTAGCTCAGATTAACTTCATTCATACTTATATTAGCATTGTATATCATCATTTTCCCTCTCAACCCCCTACTTCTCTAGTCTACTTGAGTGTATACTCTACGACATGTTGTTATTCCAGATCATTCCCATAAAAAAATTCAAATCAAATAAGATTAGGACCGTACTATTTTTGTATTTTGTGCATGTACATTAAAATCTCTCTTAAACCTCCCTACTACTCTAGTCAATTTGAGTGTATGCTCTACAACTTGCTGCTCACCCGAATCCTGTTCACTAAAAATTTTGGTTGATTAGAACTTTTCTTTGATATTGTATTATCACATTATATATTATTAATTACCTTGTATAGTCTGGACGTTAAAACTACCTAAATCTCCCATATTTTTATGAGTTCGGTGAAGTAGATATTGCATGTTCGTATAGGCCGAGAAGGTGCCTAATACCTTCATTCTCTATCACATTGGTCTCTTATTTAGAATCTCTGTACACAAATCACGAGTCAATTAGGAAAGAGAATAATTTGATTCTTTACTTTATGGATTCCGCAGGATCTAACCAACTGCGAAAATATGAGTAAATGTCTCGTAGTGACTCCAAGTCAAACATGCAATACCCTGAATCACAACTATACATGAAAGCATGTAAACAATCCCATTAGCGTAGTCTACAAGATCCTTAGAGATCTTTAGCGTTTACAAGTGATCTAGCTTTTGTGCTCAATAACCTTCTTGCCACGAATAAACAGTCATTTCCCAAGACTATCTCGTTACAAACAAATTACCGTTAGTTATCATTTTTTCTTATTTTTCTTATTCTATTTTCCAATCAAGTATAGTTATGTAACGCCCTGAAATTCGGGGGTCGAGCATAACTCAGCTCCCGAGTTTCAAAACATCACTTATGCAACATATTTAATGATGGATGTCTGTTGACTGTATTAGTGCATAAAACATGGAATAGATTAAGCCCAAACACAGATATGATTCAGGGATAAGTGAATAAAGCAAGTGAAAAACTTATAGAAAAATATGTGTACAAGTGTAAATCCCTGAAGTACATATACAAACCAGGTCGTATGAAAGTGTTACTTAACAAAATTATAAGTATCAAGTTACATCATTTAAATTCTCAAAAATAATCTCAGAATCCCACGCATCAAACCAAGGCTCGCTAGAACCCGTCTGAAAACTGCATATAAGAGAAAGCAGCGTCATCATCATCTATCTCCCGCTCTGCCTCAGAAGTCGCATCAACATCTGCAACATCAGAACCTAAGACAGAGTCTGGTGGGTGTTTAACACCGCCCCAGAACGTGGGAGTGAGTGATCAACTCAGTGGAACAATAAGGCACTGGTTAACATGTTATCAGTTCAATCAAGCAGTAATGATAAAGCAGAACAATTAAATAAATCCTAAGTACTCTTATTAATGCAAGGATGTATGCAAAATGATGCATGCCCTCACGAGTACACCCTCAGGGTCTTCATCTTACGTTACGCATGACACCACCTCAAAGTGCGCCACATCTAGAAAGCACATGCAAATGCGGTGCATGGATATGATTGTCAAGTTGTTATTAGTCCTTTTTACATAGCAGGATTGGGAAGCTAAGATACCTTCCTCATGTCACCATCCAAACAGTGATCTATTCTAGGGTCGTCAATCTTAGTTGTCTCATACGATCATATATTTGAGGTCGTAGCAAAGGGCTCGTCATCAATCAATGCACGCCTTTCATACCTTTACTACCACAATTCGACTCGTCACCTCATTACGGTATCCGGGTATGCTCGAGGTCACTACAAAGGGCTCGTTACCAATCAATGTAGGCCGACAGCACGAATATAGTGTCCCATACCACCATAATCGGCTCACGAGTTTGGTTGCTCACTGGTCACTACGGGGAGGCTCGTCACCCCAGCGTAGGCCGACAGCTCGACCACGGTGTCCCATACCACCATGTCCGGCTCATGAGTCTTAGCGGATCAAGGTACCATGGTTAATAGGATGTCACTGGTAAGTTCGGTACCCTAGATTCAAGCAGTAACGTCCATACATGGTGAACATACATCGGACAATCGGGTTACTTGACGAACTTGACTAGCACGAGCGCATGTCAGGTTGAGCGACATAGAGTGCTTCATCACTTACCAAACACCAATAATCCTATCCCTTAAACCACACATCTACCATGGAGAGAAGGAGAGTGAAAGGAAGTCATTCTAGATCTGGGTCAGCTTAACTAAGCCCATATCCCAACTACCTGAGCTACTGGAAGGCCGATCCTGCCAACTGCGATCGATCCTTGTAATAATTTGTTCACTCACTCATCTAGCTCAGATTAACTTCATTCATACTTATATTAGCATTGTATATCATCATTTTCCCTCTCAACCCCCTACTTCTCTAGTCTACTTGAGTGTATACTCTACGACATGTTGTTATTCCAGATCATTCCCATAAAAAAATTCAAATCAAATAGGATTAGGACCGTACTATTTTTGTATTTTGTGCATGTACATTAAAATCTCTCTTAAACCTCCCTACTACTCTAGTCAATTTGAGTGTATGCTCTACAACTTGCTGCTCACCCGAATCCTGTTCACTAAAAATTTTGGTTGATTAGAACTTTTCTTTGATATTGTATTATCACATTATATATTATTAATTACCTTGTATAGTCTGGACGTTAAAACTACCTAAATCTCCCATATTTTTATGAGTTCGGTGAAGTAGATATTGCATGTTCGTATAGGCCGAGAAGGTGCCTAATACCTTCATTCTCTATCACATTGGTCTCTTATTTAGAATCCCTGTACACAAATCACGAGTCAATTAGGAAAGAGAATAATTTGATTCTTTACTTTATGGATTCCGCAGGATCTAACCAACTGCGAAAATATGAGTAAATGTCTCGTAGTGACTCCAAGTCAAACATGCAATACCCTGAATCACAACTATACATGAAAGCATGTAAACAATCCCATTAGCGTAGTCTACAAGATCCTTAGAGATCTTTAGCGTTTACAAGTGATCTAGCTTTTGTGCTCAATAACCTTCTTGCCACGAATAAACAGTCATTTCCCAAGACTATCTCGTTACAAACAAATTACCGTTAGTTATCATTTTTTCTTATTTTTCTTATTCTATTACAAGTTAAAATTAATTTATTTAAATGATAGACTTCAACGTAATTTTATTCTTTTTAGTTATATTCTTTATTGTTAAATAGTGTAAAGTAAATCATATGCTTAATTAAAATTCCTTTTTGCAAAAGTAAAAAGAACTTATTAGAAGGACGAATCCTCTGTGGACATTAGAGGGTGGATTTCCTAAGGGTACGTGAGATCTACTCTCTTCTTTCCAGTAGTTGCCTCGTTTAAAGGCGTTTTGTGATAAGAGTAAAAGTGTTATATTTGACCAGAGTCACCACTAATCAATTGTTGCGATTCTACATTCGGTTAGATCCTGTAGAAATGCTTAAAATTGAGGACTCGAATATATTTAACCTTAAGATGAATAGTAAGTTTACATTTCAGATATTCCAAGTAAGGAACCGCGGTTATAGAGAGGAAAGGTGTTAGCACCCACTCTGCCCGTACGGACGTACGGTCTTTACTTCACAAGATCTGACTAATTTCTGAAGAATAATGGTAATTCTCTCATGCATAAAATGTAATGCGATGTAATGATACTGATAATTGATTAATCTAAATTTTTGATGTGCATGATTCGATTATATCGGCAAGTTGCAGAGCATATGTTCGAAACAATCAAGTGCAGGGTGCAGGTATGTATGTAAAGATGCTTGATGTTGATGCACACAATAAAACGATGGCCAATCGGATAAAGTTTCTGGTGGACATGTTGCGATTATATCGGCAGGTCTTAGAGCATAGGCCCGCCAGTTAGATATGATGGAAAATGATGTAATGCAATGTATATACTAAAACAACGGCTAATTGGTTAAGGTCTTTTTATGGGCAAGATCCGATTATATCGGCAAGCCACAAACCTACGCTCGCCAATCAGATGCGTGAAAATGATAAAAATGCACTATGATGGTGACGTATATGAGGAGCATGGAGGTTGATAAGGAAATGAATGTTGGACAATGATAATGCACTGATTCGATGAAACTGATAGATATTTGAATGACTGAATGAACGGTAGTATCGCAAGGCTAGATTGAGTGGCTCAAATTTGAATTTAGGTGACTCAGGAGGCTTAGACTCTAGCTAGGCTAGGCTAGATCAGGGTTGGGCTCTCGCTTTCACTCTCACTCTAACTCTCCTTAGTGGAGGAATGGAAGGGGACTCCTTGGGTGAGAATGGATGATTGAAAATGGGAGTGAATGCTTGAAATGAGAAGGGACTAAGGCTGTTTATAGCATCCAACCCTGGTTTTCTTGTAATTCTTGGTGATCATAAGGGTAAAAGGCGGTTGAATGATTGAGATTGGAGATTGCCACATGGCATCATCTTATGAATTGGATGGGGTTGTAAAAGGGTAATTTTAAATAAGGAGAAGAGAATTGGATTAAATGCACTTCAATCGCACACTTGATGTTTGAAAAAAGAGAGTTCCACATGCTTGAGAGCCGGTCCCCACTTGGACTCCTTGCTTTGGCAGATAGGATCCTCCAAGCGTGTGGAGGCTCTGCTACCTGAATTACGAATATGATAATGTTTTAACAGGCTATTTTAATTGTGTTTGTGATGCAAGGAGAATTGATGAGCATGGATTGAAAAAGATGCTAAAGGCATAGATTTAATGCTCAAGCATCACCTAGGCATTGGAGGGGACTCCATGGGACCAAGATAGAGGATTTACACGCTGGAGATCAGAGAAATTCTAGCCACTCACTTTAAACAGACCTGAAAGACGTCCATAGTGCAAGATCACATGGTTCCCACCATCTGATTGGCTCCAAACTTCATATATGACCTAATGATCATGAATTAACCATACACGTCGATTTTCATCCATTGGATCCATGTATAAGTGGCCCAACGGTTAGATCAGCCCCTTAAATCCTTAAGTTGGGCCCACCTAATCTTTTTATATGCTTAAATTTTGTACTCAATGCCTTAAATGAGGTGAAAAAATGGATGGGCGGATCAGATCTCTCAATTACATCACAATGGGCCTACAACAGCGTAAGCGTGCATATAGAGTGTGCACGATCGCTGTGCACCGAATGCCGCAAGAGTCGGTCACGTTTCTTTCCAAATCCATTCCTTTGCTGTGAAACGTAACAGGGAGTTGCGTTGGGTTCTTGTGGCCAACCACCTTGGCGAAAAGATCCGATCTAGACCGTCCATTAGATCTTAAAGGGTCATATGATTACGACATAGGTGACAGATTTCCAGAAGGCATCGAAGAACGATTTCCAATCGTCCAATCGCAAGTCAGACAACAGAGTGAAAGAGTGGATGGGCTACAATGGGTTCAACCCAAAAACAACCATATCCAAATGGTTTTTCGAGTAGATCTCAATGGATGGTGTGGATATTTCACCTAACACCAAGAAGTGGGCCCACCAAGCTTCAGCGCAGCTAGGCGTGCGTATTCACGAGCGTCCAAACACTGCCCGATTTCTCTGGTCGTAACGTGATCAAGATCACATTCTGATGCATGATCTGGACCGTCCAAACTTTCGCAATGAAGGTCCTAACTCTGTCCAAGAAGGCGAATATGAAAATCTGGACGATCCTTTGTCTTAGATTCAGATTAAACGCAATACGGTTATGCGTTGTTGCTGCGCAGAACAGAGATACGTAGTCCAGTGTTTTCTTTGGCGACGTCTCTACACACTCCTCTCCACTGCCCTTTCACAGCTGTTATAAAGAGAAAGAGAGAAGAGAGAAGGGGATTCGAAGAGAGAAGAGAGAAGGGGATTCAATTTTCCAGGGAGTGCTTGAAGTCAAGGGAGAGTGAGAGAGAAACAAAGAGAATTTTTAAAGTTTTTATTTATTGTTCTTTTCCTTGTAATTTTTGAGAGTGTTAGCCCAATTATGTGAGGCTAAACCTCTTAGCTAGAGCTAAGAGGTGAAGCTTGTGGCGTGATGGGAGTACTCCTACGGCTTTGATTCATGTTGAACTGATTTTGATACTAGTTGATTTTATGGAATGCTTTCAGTTTTTAATGATGTATTGTGACTTAAATTACAATATATCTGCGATGGCTTTAAGTATGTCCATTCCCTTATTGTGATTATGCAGTTAGGAAGCCCTGTTGTTCACCATTGCCCCTTGGACATGGTTGGATGATAGAATCCTTCCTAACATTCATATATCTTCTGATTGGTTGTGGATTAGTTTAGTTCTATTGTTTACTTTGTCTCATGGGCATGGATTTGTGATGGAATCATATCTAATTCTTATACCTTTCATCTCTTTGAAAACTAGATCAAAGGAAGTTCAGATTGTGCTTTAGTGATATACCTTTCAATTGGATGAAGATGGGACTCAAAGTCCACTTGAGTTCATGAATTAAGCGTAGATCTCTCTGATCTCTACTAGTGGATCCTCTGAATCCCTAGTTCCCTATATCTGAAGTTTACATATTTTAGTTTACTATTTCACCATTATTCCTCAAATTCACTTTATTTAAATTTTATCTTATTCTAATTATAGTTCTGGTTATTTTCGAATTACGTACAGGTTTCAGTCCTTGTGGATTTGACCTGGTCTTACCGAGTTTATTACTACATCACAACCCTATACTTGGGAGTGAACACTAACCTAGGTTTTTCTAAAATGAATTGCAGGCTCTGCTGTGAAGGTTGCTACTTTGAAGTTTCGGTCATTTCTCCAATTGAGCTTATTTTGGGCTTGGGTTCGGGCTTAAATAGGTGAGTTGACTAGGTTATGGGGTTGGGTAGGTTGACTGAGTTGAATAAGTGAGTTGACGGGTGAGTTGACTCGCCGAATTGACTCAAGACTCTAGGGTTTTGGGTTTCTAGGGTTTAGGGTTAGGCTGACTTGGTTAAATAGGCTGAGTTGAGGGTTTATGACTGAGGTTTCTAGGATTTAGGCTTATATGATTGGAGTTCGGTTGTCTATCCATCCATTCAAACTCAATCACCTAATTAGATTGGGGTAGGGTGTCTACACCCTCCCCTTCACCAATCACTTGATTTTACGCAATTGGTGGCTGAGTAATCAGTAATCTTCACATATTTGGTCCTAAGTCGACTATTTTGATGCTTGGGGTCACAAGACATTCAGTTCCAATTGAGCCACTATTATTCTTGGCACGCTTGCAAGACATACACACGCATACATAACACATACGATTGAATTTGAAACCAACAAAACATCCTAATATAGACTTCTTGCTGATGAGAATCCAGCATAGTCTGAATCTATATATTTAATCGGCTCTAAATAATTGGTTTGCGCCACATCACCTTTTTTAATCCATAATTACATTAACCATGGATAACTTACAGTTCTACTTACACAGGTACACATGAATTTTTCGCGACTTATTTACATTTAAAAGTCGCAATAGGCTGAATAGCCCACATGACCTGACTTGGGCCGGGTTTAGACCTAATTGCTTGACCATGAGTGGGCTTGGGCCACTAATGGCCTAATCAAATTTTGAGCCAGGCTGGGGCTCAAGTTACTTTATCCAAGCCCAGACAGACCCAACTTTACATGCATGTATTATAATCTACCAATATGCAATTCTAATCCTTGTTTAAGCAATATCTCAAATGTAGACCGTTGGTTTCATTCCTTTAAATGTCTATTTCTTTATACAAGTGTAGCCCACTTGATCAATGGATAGATTAGAAAAATAGAAAATAGGGATTTTTTCAATTTTTCGGCCAGGTTGGGTAGGGCCGGCCTTGGGTCTTAACCGTCGGGTGTGGCCCGTCCAAACCCGGCCCATTGCCAACAGTCTACGTACACAGTATCTTACCACCGGCAGTCAAATGACGAAATCACCCACGTGCTGTGCTCTCTCCAGATAAAAACACAAGTGGGCTATTTTGGTAAATCCCTTCAACGGACGCGGATTGGGTACTACCCCGCTGTCCCGAGCTCGGGCCAGGCTGGGGCTCTGAGGGGCCACCGTGATGTATAGGTTTTATCCACACCGTCCATTCATTTTTCCACATTATTTTAGATTAAAATTCCAAAAATATCGTAGATACAAGATCAAATGGACCAAACCGCAGGAATCAACGGTACTAATGATGCCCACCATTGAAACCTTCCTAGAGCTTACTGTGATGTTTATTCTCCATCCAAACTGTTCATAAGTTCATGTAGACCTGGATGAAAGGAAAACACAAATATCAGCTTCATCCAAAACTTTTTAGGCCCCAATAAGTATTCAACGGTAATCGTTTAATTCATAATGTGTGGTCCACTTGAGCCTTGGATCTTCCTTATTATTGGTCCAATAACCTAAAATTGTATAGAAAAATGGATGGACGGTGTTGATAAAATCCACACATCATGATGGCCCATCATAGCCCCAGCCTGTCCGGAGCTGTAACAAGCGGGGTTCGTACCCAAATCGCGTCCGTTCGATTCTGTCACGTGTTTCTTCTAACCTGACTCACCTACTCAGCCACTTTACTGCCTTTTCTATTTTCGCCATTTCTATTTTCAGAACCGCATCTCTCGTTCGTTTAAGTACACTCCCCTGTTTGTTTTGTACCATTTAAAAAATGGTGGTGACTCTTTAATCACACATCACATATTACAGTTGCGAGTAAATCCAGACCGTATAAATCTTTGAACAAACTATGGATGGATAATATTAAAAAAATCACACAGGGAAATTACCATCAGAACCATTTTATTTCCCCTACACTAACCAATTTATTTATTACCGTCCATTTGATACACGTCAATTAGATGGTTAGGATTTTATTTTTCAGTGTGATTTTAGGCATATTCTCCAAAACAATGGATCCCACACTCTGGATGGTTTGGATTGGTGTATATTGGTGTTGAATAGGAAGAGGGTGATTAGCAACTTCGTTTAAAGGGTGATAAACTAGCACGGTATCTCCGCGGGCCTTCTTAAAAAAACCGAAGCACTCCATGGCTCTCCGCTCTCTCTCGCTTCTCTTTTGCTGCTTGCAGTGAAGAAAACTCTTTAGGTATTGCAGGTGCGTGAGCTCTCATAACCGTACTCCCGCATTTCATTTTGTTTAAGTAAGGAATATTATTCAGTGATCCAGGCCGTTGATCGGTTTTTTCACACTGTGGATGGACCTTCTACCTAAAATCTCTTTGATGTTTAGGCAGAGAGATGCAATAAATGTTTCAAATGGAAATAAAAGCTCAAGATTGATGGCTGGGATCTTCCAATCTGGTATATATCTCGTGGGTCCGTCCGACCATAGGCCTGATCAATAAAACACGGTATTTCATTTATTTTCTCGCAGTGTATGGCAATCTACACACATCAATCCGTTGTACGTGGTTTGCTAATTCCACATGCATGTGGAGCCGTACACGTGCACACGGGTAAGCACTTGTCCAAATTGAAAGCGTGTTTGAGATCTGAGCTTTCCATTGGGTGATCTACACTCTTAAGATCTTCTAACATAAAAATCAAGTTATTTCATACCTCAGGTGGGCCCCTACATATCAAAACTAACGAATGGGCGTGGAAAAAATCTTTTAACCGTCCATTTACTTTATATGTTATGGCCCATATTAAGAGTAATATGAAATTATTTGATATTTTTTAGATTAGAAGCTCTAAGTAGGAAAGCTCAGATCTTCTGCATGCTTTGTATTTGCACGTGTGCTCGCGTGCGGACGTTTAAGGCTCTACACGCGCGGATGGAATTAGCAAACATCCCATTGTATCCGTTGCATGCCTGTACCCCAACAATACCTTTCGAATTGTGTGGGTTGATCCTAGCCGTCGGATTAGTGGATTTAAATTGGACGGTTAGAAATGAGAAATGCAATCTACATGCTGCTGCATGTGCCATGTGGCAGATCGGAGCAAGATCAAGCCGTCAACAGGCTGGTCCACGCTTCATTTTGGACTTCTATCGAACTGACAAGTGGACTGGCCCGATTTCTGACCCAGGGATCTACACATCAAGATACACCTGATTGACGGCTTGGATCTTCCAACCGTGTGCCATGGAGCCTATCCCATCAGACGTTTGCTTCAATACATCCTGTTGGAGGTATTGAAACGTTGGGACACTCTAGCCATTGGATTATTCAACGATCCCAGCCGTTTATTTGATGGACTCCCGCCCCATCAAAAAAAAAAAAAAAAACTCGAATTGAATATTTCAACCCTCTGTTCATGGTGACCGTTGATATTCAAAGCAAAAGAGACGAACAAAGGATTGAAATAATCCAACTGAAAGCTTTAATTTTTTGACTTTCCACCGTAGAAAGTGAGAGTAATTCACATAGAAGGTTTGGATCATTGGAAGATGGCCCAGATTGAAAGGTACGTATCGTATTGCAATTAGTCGCGATGTCTGCCAGCAAACAAACTCCAAATAGTACGCTTTTGGGGCTGAAGTAAGCGAGGTGTACCTGTAAAACGGATTAGCTACTCCCCTGCCACCAGCCAATGGCTGATGGTCGGTGCTCTGTGGGCCTCAGCATGATGTATGTGTTTCATCCATGCCGTCCATATATTTTTCTAGATCATTTTAGAGTATGAAACCAAAAATGAGGTATATGCCAATCTCAATTGGACCACATTACATGAAACAGTGTTAAATGAACTTTGACCATTAAAAACTTTTTGGGGTCATAAAAGTTTTGGATCGAGCTGATATTTGTTTTTTCCCTTAATCTAGGTCTGTATGACCTAATCAACAGATTGGATGTCAAATAAACAGTACAGTGGGCCTTAGTAGGATTTTAATGGTGGATATCCAATCACTATTGTTTTACTGTGGTGTGGTCCACCTGAGATTTATATTCCTCTCATTTTTGGGATCAAGCCATAAAATGATCTTTAAAAATAGATGAACGGCATCGAAGATTAGATAGCAAATAAGCATTATGGTGGGCCATTGGAAGATTTTAATGATGGACATTTGATCATCACTGTTTCCTGTGGTGTGGTCCACCTGAGATTTGGATCTATCCAATTTTTGGGCACAGTCATACAATGATCTGGAAAAAAATGGATGGACGGTGTGGATGAGACACATACATCATGATGGGCCCTCGGAGCTTTTCCAATGCCCATCTGTGCCGAGCTGGTAATAGAGGATTAGAGGGTCACTGCCGAACCCGAGTTCGCCTACAAAGGCCGGAATCGTCTACAAAACTTGTTTCATGCAATGGGTAAAACACACAAGATGTGTGGGGTCCACAATATTGTATATGTAAATCTACTCCGTTCATCATGTGAAAACCCTGATTTCAACCGTACACACAAAAACTTCATCCTGATGGAAACTCCTATCGGCTTACACTGATGGAACAAATTAAAATTGCTCCTACAATCTTTTAAGTTCAGGCAATGTGGCCCACTTGAGCTTTGGATCATACTGATTTTTGTATATTAACTTCATTCTTATGATTTACACCTGATTAACGATTTTGATGACCGGTAAAAAGCATGGTGTCCCCATACACAAACCTATGGTTGGCATCCCATCCCCATTATTCCATCTCGTGTGGCCCACCTGAGCTGTGGACCTAGATATTTTATTTCCAATCTGTATAGCTATTGGTCTCCGTTGCACATGACCAAATTATTTAAGTCTTTTTTTTTTTTTTTTTTTCATCTTCTTATTTATTAGTCCTCTTAAATTCTTTAATATTTATATTCTTTTTCAATTCCATCTTTCTTCATGTTGTTACTTATCTATTTTAACATTCTTATTTTAGTGTCACTCATCCTATAAACATGTTGTTTATTAACTGCGCAACATGCTGTCCCATAAAGCATAGCTATTCTAGTAGCCACCCTATAAAATTTTCATTTTAATTTGAGTGGTACATGATGATTGAATAAAACTCCAAAGGCACATATCCATTTATTCCACGATAGGGATTTAAAATTACACTTTGTATACGTGATTTTTTTCCTACTAATTTTAAATGTTTAGATTCTAAAGCACCCTTCAATATATCTATCTTTGTATTTACACCCTTCATTGTCTTATTAATAAAAACTGTCATTTGCAAACAACAAACGGCCAAAGGATCCCTTTCTGTAAATGCTTCGTTAGTTTGTTCATAACTAATGTTGAAAGGCATATGTTTAATGTCTTCCCTTGATGCATGCTATAGTAATTGGGAACTCACTTATCTCTCCATTAGTGGTCTTTAAATTTTGTTACCACTTCCTTAGACATATCCTTAATTATATTAATATATCATCTCGAAATTCCTTTATTTTCCAACACCCACCAAATAAACTCTTTAGGAACCATATTAATGTAGGCTTTCTCTACGTGAATAAAGACCGTGTGGAGATCCTCCCTCCTCTCCTTATACTTCTCCATCAATTATATAAGTAAGAAAATAACTTTAGCAATAGACCTCCCTAGGATATAACCAAAATAATTTTCTAACATTTGTCTTATGCCTTAATCTTAGTTTAATTATTCTGTCCTATAATTTCATAATATGGCTCATAAATTTGATCTATTTGTCTTGTATATGATATACTTATGAAAGTTATTAAATATTCAACTATTTTAAAGTAGTGTTTGCTAGAGCTAGATTATATTGATTATCTTTGATTTTTATTTGTTTAACATAATAAAATTAAGGATAGCTTCCCCAATTTCATTTCTTCTTCTAAAATATCTTCCATATACCCTCTCATACCCTCTCATATCCTCTATTTTCTTTTTCCACATGACCATTTAATTCTCCTCTTGTAAATATCCTCTCCATTTGAAATTTCTTATATTAGTTTATTCATATTTTTTTAGAACCATCTCTTGATTTTATCTTCAAATCCTACTTGCGGTGCATATGCACTAATAATATTGATTATTTCCTTGCTTATCATAAACTTTATTAATAAAATCCTATCACTTACTCTCTTAATGTCTACAACTTTATTCTTTACATTTTTTTAAAAAAAAAAATCTATTATCCCATTATTATTATTCTATTTTCCTATACACCAAAGCTTATATCTATCAAATTCTCTATTTTTGGCTCATTTGCACTTGATCTCTTGAATACAAACTATGTTAATTCTTATTCAGTTTATTGTATCTACTAATTTCATGCTCTTACAGTCCAATGTTCTCACATTCCACATGACAAGAAAAATTTAATTCTCTTATACTAGCTTCTTTACATGCATGTGTTTAGAATGGTACAGAAACCCTTGTATACTTTTCACAATAACCAAGCAACGTTGCAAGGACACCCTAGTCAACCCTTGTCCATTTTTCAATGCACCAGGGTTCCAATGCAATGTGTCACTTATAAGGAACACCCTAACATACACTTGGAATGTCATACTATTTAGATTCATGTTAGAGGTTTTGGCTCAAGTTTGATGTATGTTGCCAACTTGATGCAACCCTTCTCCTTCATCTAGGTTGGGGACCGACAATGAGAGCATAACACTTCCACAAGAGCAATGTAATAGTCCATTACATAGGTTGGCTCTATCTAATAGTTTATTACATAGGTTGATATGGTCAATGAGTTATGATTTTAAAAATATAAAATCTAAATAAAATCATTTATTTAAACAGTTAAATGACTTTGATAACGAAAAAAAAGCTGCTGAATTTTTTAATATATCACGATATTATTGCCATGATACCATGATATCATTTGATCCATTTTTTTTTACAAAAAACATTGTGAGATTTTGAAAATCTGAGTGATATTTGTCACATTTATGTACAAGCACATAAATCTAAACCATGGTTTAAAAATTCAAAAACTTGGTTAAGCCAGAGTCAAGTTACTTAGATGAGCTTTTTAATTCAGAGTTTTTTTTTTTTTGGCAACATTTAATAGTTAAAATATACGAATACATTAATATTGATGACTCAGATTCTAGAGTTAATTTCCAGAGTTTTGTTAAGGCCAACTGAGTATCTTTGGAAGTCTCCATTTTTTTTCTTCACTAGTCTTGGTGAACAAATGGATTGAGTTAACTTAGACAACTAGGGTTGATTTTTTTTTTTTTTTTTTTTTTTTTTTTTTGAGTATTTAAACTATGATCTAAACCATCAAAATCAAGCTATTATCATGATCCCGACAATGGGATAAATGGGCTATGCCCCAACAACTGCAGACAATTTTGATCACATGAAGTGTTGGAGTAGATTAACGCAATCTTTCTAAATTATGCTATTTCTTAATTATTTTGGTTAAGATGTGATTTCCTTTTTTTAAAAAAAGTGTGTATCTATTAAGACATCTAAAGATCTACACAAATTTCACACGACTTTATATGTTCATTTTATTCTCAATGAAATAAATAAATTACAATTTTCATAATGTAATCTCTTATAGTTTAACATGAAGCTTTTCATTACTGCAATATGAAGAATGCCTTGTTCAAAATTTCTCTTTCCTCTTTGATCTCTCATAGACCTTTTTTTTTTTTTTTTTTTTAAAACAAAGTAGCAGGGAAATGGCATCCAAAACAACATCAATCCCTGTCTTAGATTTCTATGGAGATGGATTAGAGCCTGGAACACCATCATGGGCCCAGTTGAGTGCCGAGGTGGGCCATGCTGCTAGGGAATTTGGGTGCTTTGAGGCCTTGTGGCCCACCTCTGTGGCCGATCGCCAGCTTTTATTTCCAAAGATTAAAGAGGTCTTCGCACTCCCTGTGGAGACCAAGCGAAAGAACGTTTACGAAGATCCATTAAGTGGATACAACGGTCCACATAGGCCATTCACAAATCTCGAAAGCTTAGGAATCAACGGTGCAGATTCACTTCAAGGGGTGGAGGATTTTACCAACGTTTTGTGGCCTCAAGGGAATCCAGATTTCAGGTGAATATTTGAACATGGTTTTACATAAGAGAAATGCACCAGTGCTCTGATAGCACTATAAGTTATAGTACTACTACTTGCACTGGGACACTTGGTCCAATCCATTGATCTGGACCGTTCATTAGGCCCAACTTATTTGAAAAATATAATCATTTGATCAATGGCTTTTAATATGGACGGTGAACATCATTAGCACAAAAATAGGTCCACTAAGCAATTTAGAGGTTTGCTAAGGCCACAGGCTTGCATAAGGCCATCTACACAACACTACTTGTGCCAGTGTGGCACACAGGAGCAATATCCAAGCCGTCCATCAGATGGGTCTGACCATTTATATGATTTGGTTTGCACTTCAGGTGGGCCACATTGTTATGAATTGGCGGACCACCAAAAAGGAACATTTGCCACGTTTTTTCAGCCATCAATTTGTTTCGCAAACAAGTGGACTAGCCTATTTTTGGGGCAATGCATATTCAGTGGGATCCACCAGATGGAAGGCTAGGATCTTGTACCTGCGTTTTGCCACCAATTCTCTTCCTACTCAACTTGTGTATAGCTTAAACTAAAGAACTGATTCTCATTAATAGATCAATAATAAATAGCAACTAATAATCTAAACATACACACTCAATCTCACAAGTAAGCATTATCACAAAGAGAGTCTTCAGATAGGCCCCACCGTGAACACAATACATCATAACGCAAAATCCAGGCCTATCCACTCCCCTGGTAATAGGCTATGACCATAACACTGTTACTGGTAATATTTTACACATGTAATATGTTGTTAGAAAGCTATTGATAAACCCTTCAATATAGGAACTAACAAAGCTAGTTGGCCCTGAAAAATGTCATTTTCTAGTTCAAAATCACATTTCTATTGAAACTTAGGGCTTGTTTGAGGCCTAAACATCCTTTCAATGCAAATGTCGATGATGACGTGCGTTTGGATATGCTTCGTGAACTATCTTCTGAGCTGCCAGTCGATCCAATGGGTGCTAAAACACTGACTTGGGTTCATGGAAAAAGCAGGCCTAAAACTCATTTCTTTGGAAACTCTCCTTTGAGTAAGTATCTCCAAATGTGCCTTTATTATTTTTAATAAATTATATTTTTAGTATTTTAGGATTTTAAGAGTCCAACTCCTCTTCGTTTTAGCCATCTAAGAGTTTAGGATTTTAAGAGTCCAACTCCTCTTGGTTTTAGCCATCTAAGAGTCTTTTACAAGTTTAGTTAAGAATAGATGCCTTTCACTTATATATATATATATATATATATAATTTTTACTATTTTGAAAAAGTTTTCAAATTTAAGTCATATTCAACGTCTAGGGCACCTTTTGCTTATTTAATTCCATTATTAATGATGT
Source organism: Magnolia sinica (assembly GCF_029962835.1). Classification (NCBI taxonomy): domain Eukaryota; kingdom Viridiplantae; phylum Streptophyta; class Magnoliopsida; order Magnoliales; family Magnoliaceae; genus Magnolia; species Magnolia sinica. The sequence goes on along the minus strand of NC_080591.1, from coordinate 22,609,015 downwards.
AGATCGACAACTTTTTTCATTAATAATATCATTTTTTCTTCCTCGTTTTATAGATTTTTTTTTTAAAAAATCCTTGTAGGTTCAAGGGGTTATTTTTGGGAATAAGATGGTAAATGTTCTCTCTTTTATCTTCACACTCTTTATACTATTTGTATCAGAGTAAGGTTTGGATTAAGCAGGCAATAATCTTATAAACTCTCGAGATTGAGATGCATACAATGATTGCTTGTTGACTGAGGTTATGGAGTGCAATAGATGGGTAGTAAAGAATGGCCCACAATAAACGGAGGGGATCACAGTCAGCCAATGTGGGGTCCATTAGGTCCAACACTCATACCAAATCAGAGACCTCAACCCTATTGCATGATATAAGTCTAGCAATCATAGACCTCCCAAAAAGGAATATTTACCAAGTCTTTTCAGCCATCAGTTTATTCCACAAACAAGTGAATAGGCTTGAATTTTTGAGCAATACATCTTTAGTGGGACCCACCTGATGGACGGCTAGGATCTTGTACCTGTAGGCTACCTTTTGCATGCATGGGCTTAGCAAAGCTATGGAGGTTTATCAATCAATAACGATAGAAAACGAAGATAATCAAAATATCAAATACCAAATTAATTCATTGCAAGAACAAGGAAATCCAGTGAGAAGGAAATCAAGAGATTTGGACCGTTAGATATGGCTGAACTTTCTAACTTCTATGATACTCCTTTGAATTCTTTTCCTACTCTGATTAATAGATAAACAACAAATAGCAACTAATAACATAAACTTACCCACTCAATTCCACCAGGTACCTTACCAAAGATAGTCATCTGGTGCCCCACTGCAAATACACCATAGCCCAAAAACTAGGTGATCTAGCCACTCCTGAAGTGGGCCACCTACCTGTGAGAAAAATTGGCCGTTAGAAATGATGACCACCCACCTATACTCAAGCTTACACTTGTGACCCACTTTATCAATGGACTTGCTTTATTCTCTGGCTGGGTATGTTTGTATTGAGACCCACCCACATGATCAGGATGGTCTAGGATGTTCATCTCCTAGTCAGCACTGTGATTGGCCATGGACTTAAAAAAAATAAATCAACGGTTAGATTATTTCAGTTTGTAAATTAGGAAGACCTGTGACCATTGAAGGTGGACCGTTGCTTTGTTACATGGAAATATTTGCATATCTTATTTTTTAAAAATGCTATTTGCTCATTGTATTACATCATGAATTCCTCAGAGGGACTTGTGGTGGTCCCCAACCCTCCACGATCACTAATCACTGTCTTTCTAAAATTGACCTCATTGGATGATCACAGCCACTGATTAATGAGACGATGGCGATCATGTGATCTAAGACAATTTTTGAGCTATCTGCAAACCACAGCTGGAACTTCCCAATCAATCAGCCATTGGGTGGACATGCATGTTAGAGTGTATCTTGTATAGATGATATGTATTGTTTCAATGGCCAAGAAAATATCCTGCTCTGATGCCGTGTTACAGAGAAATCACGGAGATAATTGAAAAACTGTATGATTATGGAGACAATGAATACTTGGATATATACAACTATAGATGCCACATACAAGTTATTTCGGGTCCTTGCTCTTGCTCCGGTGGTAGACTCTTAGGAGTTTCAACGCCTGGTCAAGGGTTCACGTACCCATAGGTGGTGAAATTCCACTAACGCGTGAGTGTGTGGTGGTGCGTGTGCGTGTGTTAAATAAATAAATTTTAAGAAAAAAGGATTCAAGTACCCATGAAATCCCACTCAGGCGTGAGTGTGTGGTGGCGTGTGTGCATGTGTTATAAAAAATAATAAATAAATAAATAAATAAAGAAAAAAAAATGCCAAATACAAGTAGGGAAATGGTACTCGACCTCATTGGGATCTTTCCATGAGGTCAAGCTATGTGGACCCCACCGTGATATCCATCAAACATCTACCCCATCGGTCATATGCACCATTCCATGGTGGGCCACAGGCTTAAAAATCAAGTCAACCATGACTTGAGTGGGCCACACCACATACAACAGTTGAGAGGAGTTACGCTCCCATTAAAACATTCATAATCATTTATTGGGCCCACTTAGATGTGGTTCACAAGTCCAGCCCATCCATTATGTGTGTCCCACTTGGAGGAGGTGTCAAACCAAGGTTCAGCTGCATCCAAAACTCAGGTGACCCCAGACAAGTGCTTTTATATGTTTTAAGAATGTTATCACATGGTTTAATTTAGATGGTATGGCCCACCTAAGTTCCATGTACGGTTGATTTTTGGTGTATCCCATAAACTAGGGCACCCATCAAATGCATGGCCTGTTGATGTTCAACAAACATCAAGTTGGGGCCCACACAGCTGGCCCCCATGGGAAGTTCCCATGAGGTTGACCTCATAGTACCATTTCCCATACAAGTATACATACCACACACACACACACACACAGTCTAACAAACCACAGATGGCCCACTTGACCCAAGAGGACCCCACACCCACCAAGGAAATCTTATTGGGTTATTGCTTTTCTTTTCATCTAACTTAAAATATTCTACTTGTTTTTAATTTGTTTAGTGAAGCAGTCTACTTGTTTCTTAAGAAGCTGAGTGAGTTTGGAGGGATTGTAAGTAGGATGGTTTTAGAGAACCTGGGCGTGGAGAAGTATCATGACGGTCTGATGGAGACGTTGGATTGCCATGTTCGAATGATGCATTACAAGCATCCTTTAAATGGGGTGAGCCGCATTGAAGGTCTTGGTGCACATGCCGATTCAAACTTCCTGACCATACTGTTTCAAGATGAGGTGAATGGATTGGAAGTTCTCAACAAACAAGGGCAATGGATACCAGTGCTACCATCTCCTAACTCCTTGATTGTCATCGTTGGTGTTACCCTTGTGGTGAGTATTGTGCATTATCATACATGGCCCACCATCAGCATTTAAAATCCAATTTTCAGTTTGTACAAGTTGGGCTAGTGATCCAGACCAGTGGTTAAATGAGCGAAAAACGGTCCAGATGGAAGGATCATAGTCACCCAAATTTGGCCTTTTAAAGTTGAATGTGGACCACTGTTACATCCCGTGGGTAACCGTATATTTGCCGGCCACAAACTGAAAGGTCCTTTTTCTTTTGTAGCATAGCCTATAGCACATCGTGCGGCCTACATATGGAAAGCATCTGGATCAATGAATCATGGGCCCTGATTATACAAACTGAAAATCTGAGTTGCATCATGGTTCTAGAACTATTGCACACTCAACTAAAAAACAAACCGCATCATAGTTCTAGAACTTACACACTCAACTAAAAAACAAACCGAGTCGACTCAACGAGATCTTGAGCCAAGTTATTTCGAAACAAACATGGTGAGTACATGGATAAAGAAAAGAGATCACCACCTTCTCTTAAGAATACTCTATAAATCTACAAGGAGATATAAATTGATATTATTGATAAAAATCTGTTTATAAGTCCTAAACTCTAAATTCGAATATTTTCTAAAATAATAAACTTTACAATATATATATATATATATATATATTAAACAACTTCTAAATTAAATCTTTAAATTATATATTATAGGACTATCCAAAACCTAAAATAACAAAAACTATAATTTACTAAAAACAATAAAATTTAATATTAAACTTAAAATCAAACCTTAAAATGATTTTAGTTTTGAAAACAGTTTAGGGCCAATGGCTTTTGGCATTGGCTAGGATATAGAATTCGTTGATGTCTTTCCAACGATATATTATATATGCAAAATGGATAACCAATCACAAAGTGATGGCCATTTAACTGTGATGCTCTCTAAACCCTTAATCAAACTTTTTAACTGGATTTCTTTTGACTCTAACAATTTATGTGATTGTTTCTAACTTTTTCTTATATCAAAAACTTAGGGGTTGTTTGGTATCATGGATTGGAGGGGGTTTCAAATCCCCTTAATTATTTGGCAGCATAAAGTAACTAAGGGTTTCAAATCTAGGGGGTTGTTATCTCCTCTTTTAGGGGATTTGTAATCCACAGGGAGAGCTTAGATTATACCTAAAATTATTTCAATAGTTGCAGGTGTAACATGTGTGTCACTGTACACTATCATTCTATTGGGCACATGACCCATTAATGATGATCAACACCATCCAAACATTCTCTATATTAATCAACGATTAAAAATCGTTGGTTAGTCACTCAGACATGATCTTGTGCGCTTGCGGTTCGTCTAAGACTTGAAATTTCATCATTTTCAGGTAAAATATATATTTCAGCGGGCTTATCACAACCATAGTGTCAAAAATTATATATCTCACTAATTAGGGATATTAAAGTTGATTTGGTAATTAAATTCAAACCCCTATAAATATACCATGCATAAGTATTTTTGAATTAAAGTTGATTCACACTCCAGGGTGCCAAACACACTGGGAGGATTGCCAATCCAGGGGGTTTCTATTCCTGGGGGTTCCGAATCCAGGGGGTTCCAAATCCACGCTCCCAAACTGGCCCTTAGTCCCGGTTGAAGAAGACTTTGAGTCAAGTGACTCGAAATGAGTTACTTGCCTTCTTGAACTATTTTCAAAATAAACTAGAGCCTGAGACTCAACCTAGCAACACAAACCTAATAAGTAATGCTCTTAGACCTTGTTGGGGATCAAGGAAATGAGAATGTGAATTTGGTAAATTTATGAACTTATCATATATATATATATATATATATATATATTTGCATTGGCTTAAGATTTTATAAATTCTAAAGTCCATTGTATGGGAACAAAACTACAAATCCATGGATTTGAGTAGCATTTATTACAATGCTAGAGCATCAATTACCGAGGAAATGCCTTTTAAATCAATCTAAACTGCCAATCAAGTATAAAACACTTTTTAAGATCTACCATGCAAAAAATCAGACTGATTTGATAATCAAACCCTCCTAGATTCCTCCTTGTTTTATCGCCATCCTTTTTACTTCCCATAGATCATATGGTCACTATTTCTAACATTAGTGATTAATTGGAATCATACTATTGAATTGTTTATTAAACCTATTTTGTACAAATGATTTTGACCATCCATATTTGAGGCCATTGATCAGATGGTTATGATAATCAGCGCTCAGTGTGACATTTGCATGTTAGCCCATGAAATTTAGTGGTCTAAATCAATTAATTGGACTGTGTAACTGTCCCATGCAACTAGGAGCACCGGAGCATTTCTCTTTTAATATTTACTAGCCTTCCTAAGGTTTTTAATTCATAATGATGGGAAAATAACAAACAGGTACCTATAGTTGTAATAGAATTATAATTATCCGCCTATAAATCATCCAATTACAGCTACATCTTACTAATTTTATACTACTTTTTTAAATGCACTCAGTCAGAAAGTCAATAAATAAGCATTTTTAATGATTAAAATTGCTTTTTTAATAAAATGTAGTGCATTGTTTTGCAAATTTACTAAAACACTTGCTTATCTATACGAAGGGCATAGCTTTGGATGAAGTGGATGGAAGGACTCCATGTGGATGAGATCCACCCCATCCATCAAGTGGGCCACCTATAGAGGACTGGTGTAGATGGTTTTGATATATATGATACGTGCCCTTATTAGGGTTAACGTACGGAGGCTGTTTCCACCTTCATATTACATCTTAGATGATGATCCGAACCGTTTAGGTTCCGGATTCTATGCTGCAAAAGCCACGGGAAGACACATTTGTTGAACAAATGATTGTGAATGAAGATGAACATGAAACATTTAAAAGTAACCTTTTTAATGGCTTATATTCAAATCCAAGATTCAAAGTCAGGATCTTCACTGAGGCATGATTATAAGAACATAATTCTATATGATAGCAACGAGGACATGACGGTTCAAATCAACCCAAAGGTGCAATCCATGGCTGAAAAACAGCCAGCATAATAAGGTAATGTGTTGTAGGTGAGTGTACCCTATCATGAGTAATGCTCACCTGCTCACATTCTTTTGTGAGCACCCGTGCACACCTTTGCACACGTGTCATGGGCAGAGAATCTGAACGGTCTAGTGATGAGGCACCCTTTGAAACTCTATATGCCCATTTTTCAAATTGATCCAAAACTCTAGTAGGCCAAAGAAAAGAGAAATACAAATCACAAGATGAAATTGTTTTGTATTTCCATGGTCCGCCAGAGTTTTATATCAGTCTGAAAGTTGGGCTAGTGAGGTTTCAAGGGGTGACGCATCACATGGACCGTTCAGATTCTATGCCCATGACATGTGTGCAAAGGTGTGTAAGAAGGTGCGCAGGTTAGCATTCCTCAACCTATCATAATTTCATGGGTTTTATAAAAGAAAAAGGTATTTTTTGTGATTTAAATAAGTTTAACCGTTGATCTTTTGAAGAAGTGTATAAAAGAAAGTATTATAAAATTAATTCCATAATTAATAAGTGGATAATTATAATTTTCTCTTTGTATATCTTTGATTGGAGATCCTACAATTCCTCATATGTTGTATGTGATGAACGGCTATAATGTTTTGGGTCCTTTTATAGGCATGGGCCAACGAAAGGATACACGCACCTCTACATCGTGTGAGCATGATTGGAGAAAAGGATAGATATTCAATGGCGCTTTTCATGATGTCCAAGGCGGGCAAGATGGTTCGGACACCTGAAGAACTTGTGGATGAGCAACATCCATTGATTTTCAAGCCCTTTGATTACTTCAAATTTCGACGCATGTACTTATCTGAATTCGAACGCTTCAACCTGTCCAATCCATCAGAAGCCTGTCTAGCAGCCCTCAAGGAGTATGCTGGAATATAGGTTTGAGCTTTGTGTTCCATTGTCAGCTATCTCGGAGGAAGAGGAGACAAATAGCGTTTATAAACCTCAAATCTTGTTAGAGGAATGCATGAATAAAATAATTTCTTAGAATGTTCTTATTTCAATATATATTACAGAAAGATGGATATGAGTCGATGGCAGTTCTAAATCTAACCTATTTATTATAAAAAAAAGTTTGATAATAAATAGGTTAGTAATATAAAAAATTTTCTTGTCTTCCAATAAAGAAAAAAGAAGGACTGGTGTGCATTTTGAATCCCATAAAAAAGTGAAAATTGCTAAGGGCCCGTCTGGATGCCACCAAATAAATTACATTTTTTACTTGCAAAAGTAGACATGTAACTTATTTTAAATAAGTTTGGTTTATGCTAATTATAAGTAACTTTTTTACTTAAAGTTATTTAATCACTTCAACTAATTTTTTTTAAAAAGCTTTTCTACAATTCATAAGTTGTTTAAGAGAGAATCAAGAGAGACGGAAGAGAGAAGAACTTGCTGAATATATCTTGCTAAAATAAGCTACTTAAGGCATGAGTAGCTTATCTTATGTAACTTAAGATCCAAATGCCCTCCTTTTAAAAAAAAAAAAATTTTTTTTTTTACACACACACGCACACCACCACACACTCATGCCATGGTGGGATTTCACCACCTATGGGTACTACTCGAACCCTCAACCAGGTGTTGAAACTCCTGAGAGTCTACCACTGGAGTAAGAGTAAGGACCCCAAATGCCTCCTCAACATTTGCTTTTAGGGCCATTTTTATAGGGTCCAAAATGCACATATGAGTCTTCTTATTTATATATTACTTGTTAAAATATGTATCAAGGGTTAGTGCACACGTATCTCGTGCCAGTAGTGATCAATGATGGGTGGAATCTGGACGAGCATTTCAAAATGGACTTTTGAAAATTAATTTCTTTTTAAATGATTTCAAAATCTCACCAACAATCTTTATGAGTTCTCTCCTCGATGGCATGGAGGATATGATGTTACTTGGAAACAATCTCCACCCTTGGTGCGAGTGAAACCCAAAGTCATATGGATTGAAGGTCTGGCATGTCCTGCGGGAAGAGTTACATGGTATGCTAATTCCTGAGATTTGTTGTATACTGCCTTTAGGACATGTGGGTCACTCGGATTCTATTTTAATTTTTGATAGGTAAGCTTGGCTCTTATCCAATTCTAATTCATACACTATGTATGCAATATGTTTTATGTATGAAATGATCATTACGCAATTTATATATGAAATGGTGAATGTTAGGCGGAGTTTCCTCCTAGTTTAGCTTAGGAAAGTTCATTAGGCAAAACCTAGTTTGTAGATTTAAGGCCATGCAAGATTGGTCTATCCAAGCCATTGATTTAATGACCCCCATCATAGATCATCCATTTCCAAAATTCCCTACACCATCAAAAAACAAATACATGAACAAGCCATATTGAGGAATGACCAAAGATTCGATTTCTAGGTTCTTCTTAATTAGAAGATTTTTTGGGAATTGTCTACCATGATTGGTCCTACAGAGCAATGGAACCATGCCCCAAATCTATCAATTGGGTTTTACATGAGGAACTTCCCTTAGCAAAACAAGTAGTAATTAAACTCAGCTTCATGTTCTTATTATAGTTTGTGCAAGGACAATATTATGGGTTTCCAAGAATACCTTTGGATACCTCCATTTTTGCAATTATAGTTTGTGCAAGGACAATATTATGGGTTTCCAAGAATACCTTTGGATACCTCCATTTTTGCCTCTCAATGAGCATTTTCATCCATTTTATATTGATCCACTATTCACGAGTGTAGGTTAAGCTTATCTTACAAAGAGGGTTCCAGTCACAAGTGTAGGTTAAGCTTATCTTACAAAGATGATAAATTTGTATTTTCGTAATAAAAGTAGGTACTTCTGGCCTGGGATTCTTACTAAATACTTGCAATCAATTATCTTTCAAATCCTTATTACAGTTATGCCACTAGATTTTGGTGGGCATCTTGATTCTTTAAATGGGGCCCACCTTAATCAAATCTAGTGATCAACACAATGCATTTGCGCCCGTCCTTCTTTGTCATGGGTCGAAAAATGAAGTTGATATGAGCAATAGATGGGCTATAAGAAGTGTCGAAAGTGAATAATTTCTTGACTGGGAATAGAAATCTGTCCGGTGTGATGCACTTGATCATTATATCTGTCTCATTTTTATAAAAATATTATAATATCATCCATACATTTCAATGGACAGCATGGATCATTGCAATTACAGTGATGGGCCATACTGACGTTTTTCCAATGACATGACAACTTAGTGACAAGGAGCAGATCCAATGTTACGCGTGTAACATAGTTGTTGGTGTGACATTCACTGCTTGTGGCCCATCTTTATTATTTTATATTATATAGATGTTGTCTAACCATTTTTCCAGGTCATTTTATTTCTTGATATAAAAACTTGAGCATATCCAAATATCAATTGGACCACATGACTAGAAATTGTGGTTAATTACCATTAAAATCGTTTTTAATGGCAATAAATTTTTTAGATCAAGTTGGTACTCATTTGGTATCTTCATCCATGTCTTTATAACCCTATGAAAATTAATTGACGATGTGGATGTTCATCACATACATTCCAGTGGGCCTCACAGTTATGGTTGAATTTGTTGGAGCTTGGGATCCTCACAAAGCTCTCCACCTACCTATAATAACTAACTGATCTTTGTGCCTCACCATATTATATGTCATCCATGTCGTCCATCAATTTGTCTAGATTTTTTTTTATGACATTATTGAAAGTTTGAGTCAGATTAAAATTTCAAGTGGACCATAATACAAGAAATAGTGGTGATTGAACTCCCAATAAACTTCGTTCAGCCTACATTAATGCCCACTAGAACGTTTCATGTAGATCCGACCCGTTGATAAGGTTAATCAAACTTGGATGAAGAGAAAATATAAAGATTAACCTACATGGGGTCCGTTTGAGGTACTGAAACTTAGTTCACCCTAATCCGGCTCGGGAGTGATGAAGTGGGGTGAAGTAATCCGATGTGAGCTTAACTTGTTCTGATTCGACTCAAAATTGGTGTGGAACTTACTCATAATAGGATAAGCTTGGTGGAGAAATTTTCTCCTGCATTGGGACCATCCGAGGTGTTGAAACTGGGGTCTCGGGAGGAGTGAAGTAGGGTGACATGGTCTTATGTGACCATAACCTAGTTGTATTTGGTTCTAAAATGGTTTAGAGCTTCCTCGAACCATAAAAGGCTAGATAAATTTTAGCTTGGATGTGGTCGTTTTGGCCTAAAACCAAGTTCACCCTACTTTATATCCGGAGTTAGTGTGTAGCTTAATTAGAACATGAAAGACTTATAGAGAAATTTAGTCCTAGATGGGTCCCATTTAAGGCGGTGAATCCGAGCTTACCCTAATTGGGTTCAGAAATGGTGAAGTGGTGTGATGTGGTTTGATGTGACATTATCTTCGTCCGATTCAGCTCAATATTGGTGTGGAACTTACTCGGACCATCTTAGATATGTCAGTGAAGTTTTGGCCTGGATGAGTTCCATTTGAGATGCGAAAACTGAGTTCACACTACTTTGGCTCTAGAGGGGTGAAATAGTACAAAGTAGTCTGATGTGAGCTTAACTTATTTTGATTCAGCTCAAAATTGATATGGTACTTAATCAGAACGTGATGGGGTTGTTGGATAAATTTCATCCTGGATGGGCTTCGTTTGAGGCACCAAAACTCAACTCTCCCTAATATGTTTCGGGAAGAGTAAGGCGGAGTGACATGGTCTGATGTAACCTTAACTTGGTTAGATTTGATTGGAAATAGTTTTAGACCTTTCTTGGACCATGATAGGCATGCCAGACAAAAATTGGCTTGAATGGGGACCATTTGAGGCGCTTAAAACAAGTTCACAGTACTTTAGCTCTAAAGGGGTGAAGTGAGGCGAAGTTAATTTATGTGCGCTTAACTTTTTCGATTTGGATCAAAAGTAGTCTGGAGCTTACTCATATCATGATAGGCTTGTCGGAGAAATTTCGGCTTGGATGGGTCTCGTTTGAAGCTCGAAAAGAAGCCAATGAAGTTTTCAACGATAGACATTTCTTTGTTTTCAACGATGGGCGTTTCTTTACCCAATTTTCCTTCTCATGTGGCCTACATGAGTTTTACGTTTGCCTCATTTTTGTGGCATGTCTTAAATTGAGCTCGCAAATTGGATGGACGGAGTGGATTTGTCACAAACAACATGTAGTGCCACACCTATCATTGTAAGAGATCCGCACATAAGGAGTGGATGAGTTATTACCTAGGCTACCCTTACCGTTTGGACCCCACCTCAATGAATATATCGTATATCCATTCTTCCCATTTATTTTTTCAGCTCATTTTATGAAGTTATTCAAAAAATTAAGCATATCTAAATCTCCTCTGGGCCATACTTCTGTAAAAAGTGATGAATAAAAATTAAAAGTTTTTGGTAGGACCCAAAAGTTTTGATTCAAACTAATATTTGTATTTTCCCTTCATGCATCTCTGTTTAACCTTATCAATGGCTTATATGCTAAATAAATGTTACATATGTTTTTACAGTGGGCCCTAGGAAATTTCTAGTGGTGAGTATTCAATGACCACTGTGGTTTGGATTACTTGAGACTGGCTGCAACAAGATTGCATTGCTACGTACTAAGTAAAACTCTATGGGCCCCACCATGATTTATATTTCATATACACTCCGTCAATCCATTTTTCTGTATCATTTTAGGGCATGGTCCCAAAATTCAACAATATTCATAGCTCAAGTGCACCACACTATAAGAAGCAGTGTGAATTGAATGTATACCATTGAAAACCACTTGAGACTTTCAACAAAGATGGAACAATTAAACTAGAATCAACCTATCAAGCAATCACAAATACAATTTTACGTGAAAAATCCTTTTGAGAAAAATCTTGACACAAAGTGGTAGAGATATCTACTATAATTGAAACCTTTAGGTTTCACCACTCATCTTTTTCAATTATAGAAGCAATCAAATCTCTCGTTGCAATGCACACCCCTAAGAAACCCCCTAACCCTTGAGAAAAAAAATTCCTTCCTAAGCCCTTACAAGTGTAGAAAACCCTCTCTTATTGTAAAACCCCGACCCTGTTGGGATTTTTGCTGCGGAATCTCACAGATCTAGATCTAGGATAACAATCCAAGAGCACTTAGCAAACACAAGAGAACACAAAGATTTAACGTAGAAAACCCTTGCGGAAAAAAACTAAGGCACAAAGTGACAGATCTTCACTATGAAAATAGAAATTACAAAGAGATAGGACTTACCCGATTCGAATAACCTCGAATTTCACTCTTGCTACACCCTTTAATAACCCTAGAACCCTTTTAGAAACCCTTGGAATACCTTTAAGAAGCCTTAGAATACTTTAGAAATGCTCTAGGGACCCTATTTATAGTTTAAGAAACTACACTTCTGCACCTCTTTGAATTCACCTCAACTTTACGCAGTCCGCGTAGAATCTGTTTAACCCTCGACTAGTCAAAGGAGGGCTTCGACCCGTTGAGGGGACCCTCAACTGGTTGAGCAGTGTAGAAGAACAAAAAAACATTTTCGCTGGACTTCGAGTTGAGCGAGCTTTGACCAGTTGAAGGGGTCCTCGACCAGTTGAGCAGGCCTCTCGATTAGTAGAGCAGCGCCTAAAAGATTTAAGTCATCTTGATTCTAACAACAATCTCCACCATGTCTTCAATCTTCAAACATATATTATGTTACCCTCTCATCTTATCTTTACATTGCATCATAGCTTCAATCAATGCTTCTCGTGCACACTCCTCCTTTTACACCATCACTAAGTCCAGAGAAGTCGCACAAAACTTGAACTTCTCTTTAGGAATGACCTTACTGAGCATATCTGCTGGATTCACGCTGGTGTGAATCTTCTCCAGTGTTACGCCTCATTCCTCAAGCACTTGTCGAAAAAAGTGGTGACGAACATCAATTTATTTAGTACGTGAGTGATAAACAAAATTTTTAGCTAAATTGATAGCGTTTTCGCTATCACAATTAATCGGCACGGCTTCCTTCTGAGGTCCTAACTGATTTATCATGCCCCTGAGCCAAACACTTTCTTTAAACGCTTCCGTCACTACCATATATTCTGCTTTGGTTATGAAAAGAGCCACCATGGACTGAAGCTTTGACATCCAACTAATTGTTCCACCCACTAGTACAAACAAGCATCCTGAAGTAGACTTTCTAGAATCCACACTGCTTGTGTAATTGGAATCCACATACCTTATAGTTTTGTCCCTGTCTTCTCAAAAGTTAAGACGTAGTTTTTTGTACCTCGAATGTATCGAAGTAGCCATTTCACTGCTTTCCAGTGTTGCTTGCCGGATTTTGACATGTATCTGCTCATAACACTGACTGCCTGTGAAATATTTAGTTTCGTACAAACCATGACATGTATTAAACTGCCAACCGCATTCGAATAAGGTACATGAGACATAACCTGCTTTTCCTCATTTATTTTAGGACATTGTTCTGAGGAAAGCTTGAAGTGAGTCGCATGAGGAACGCTCACCGGCTTTGCTTCGTCCATCCCATATTTGATCAATACCTTTTTAAGGTATTCTGTCTGTGATAACCAAAGCCTACTCCTCTTCCTGTTTCTATAAATATTTATGTCGAGAACCTTCTTTGCAACCCCCAAATCTTTCATCTCGAATGTCCCTGATAACCGAGTCTTCAGTATGCTGATTTTATACATATAATGACTGGCGATCAACATATCATCAACATATAATACTAGGATGATGAATCTGCCATCACTCAGTGTCTTATAATAGACACAGTGATCATATTTACTTCGAGTAAATTTTTGTCTCACCATGTAAGAATTAAATTTTTTATACCATTATTTAGGCGACTATTTCAGGCCATACAACGACATCATTAACCTGCAAACCTTTTTCTCTGCCCTAGTCCCCTGGTTGCTTCATATATATCTGCTCTTTCAACTTCCCGTGCAGGAATGTAGTCTTTACATCCATTTGTTTCATCTCAATATCGTATTGGGTAACCAGTGCTAACATAAATCTGATAGACACCTGCTTAACCACCGGTGTGAATATCTCTGTGAAGTCGATTCCTTCTCTCTAAGCATAACCATTCGTTACCACTCTAGCTTTGTATCTATCCTGTTTCCTTTTAAATAACCACTTGCATCCGATCACTTTTCGGCCCACTGGAAGCTCTACCAGTTCCCATGTGTGATTTTTGTGCAACGAGTCCATCTCATCGTCCATAGTCACCTTCCAATTTTTTACATCAGGCTCATTGAGAGCCTCCTGAATAGTAGATGGGTCCCCCTCATCTGTAACGAGGACATATGCAATATTAGAGTTGTCCCTGTATCTTGATGGTAACCTCCGATCACGCGATGAGTTCCTTCTCACAGGTGGCTGCTCCACCTGATCCTTTACCTTTGTTTTTACATCCGTCTTTGCCTGAGTATCATCTGTGTCAATTTGGACGTTCACGATTAACCTTTCCGGTTCCTCTTGCTCCTCTTGATCATTCTTATGGAATATTGAGCTTTCATTGAATCTGACGTCACGGCTAGTGAAGACCTTGCATGTGACTATGTCAAATAACATGTAACCTTTCACAATAATGTCAAAACCAACAAATGGAACCCTCCCAAGCCCCATGAAAGCTCTCTTGAACCTTGTTTGGAGACAAGCTAAGGGTCTGTTTGGGCGGTGGGATTAGAAGGGATTACGTGGGATGAAATTGTTGCGTAGCACGCTAACAACACAGTGAGCCTAGATCCAATCTTAGGCCTCACCCACAAACGATAAACATGAAGAAATATAAACTAGAAATAAATCAAAGCATTCAAAATAAACCACAAGACAAGATATACGTGGAAAAACTCCAAACTAGGGTAAAAAATCGTGGTTGCAAACTTCCACTATGAAGAACGAAGATTACAAAACAATATACTAACCTCTCCCTTGGAAGCACATAGAAAACCATTTGCTTACACCTTAGAATAATTTTTCCTTACTTTTTCTCTATATGAAAAAACCCTAAGAGCCTCCATTTATAGTTTAGGAAACTCCCCTTTCTGCATCCCAGTTGCGAAAGGACTTGCGACACGAAATCCGTGCAAAATCGCGGAACGAATCTGCGTAACCTCGACTGGTCGTGCAGCCTGCACGATCGGTCGAGAGGACCCCACGACCGGTCGTGAATGGGCCACGACCGGTCGAACACCTCGGGAAAAAAAACAGTGCTCGCTGGACTTTGAGTCGAGCCAGTCCACGACCGGTCGAGCCGGACCCTACGACCGGTCGAGCATGGCTCACTACCGGTCGAGGACAGTCCTAGATGTGGCTCTACATTTTAACAATCTTCCACTTGAAAACACATCGCCTTAAACCTTCGTCTTCTTCATCTGGAGTGCATCACCTCCCTGTCTTCAAGCCTGAAGACCAATCAAAGCTGAACAGAGCTTCAGCTTCTTCCGTGTGACCGTCTTGGTCAGCATATCCGCAGGATTCTCACTTGTATGAATCTTCTCCAGAGCAATCGATCCATCTTCCAGTAACGAACGAATAAAGTAATATTTGATGGCAATATGCTTGGTCCTTGAATGAAAGGTTGAATTCTTAGCCAAGTGTATTGCACTCTGACTGTCACTATACATCTTGCAAGCTGCTTGCTTCTTACCCAACTCTTCCATGAAACCTTGCATCCACACCATCTCCTTGCGCGCTTCTGTAGACGCAACATATTCTGCTTCTGTCGTATTGATAGATACTATCTTCTGTAACTGAGAGACCCAACTGACTGCAACACTACCTAGAGTAAAGACATAACCTGTAGTGCTTCTTCTGCTGTCGATGTCTCCTGCCAAATCTGAATCCACATAGCCCTGTAGCTTGATTTCTGATCCACCATAGCACAGCCCTACATCCTTAGTACCTACCAGGTATCTAAGAATCTACTTCACAGCTTCCCAATGTTCCTTCCTGGGGTTGTTCATGAACCTGCTAACAACTCCCACTGCTTGAGCAATGTCTGGCCTTGTGCTCACCATAGCATACATGAGATCCCAATAGCTGACGCATATGAGACTTTAACCATGTAGTCTCGTTCCTCTTGTGTCTTTGCACCTTGCTCCTTAGATAGCTTGAAGTGGTTGGCTAATTGAGTGCTAACCAGCTTAGCACCTCCCACATTGAATTGATCAAGTACCTTGGCTATGTACTCTGCCAATGACAAAACCAGTTTCTTATTTTTCCTGTCACGCTTTATCCTCATGCCTAGGATTTGTTTTGCAGCTCCTAAATCCTTCATGACAAATTCTATAGACAGTTGTCTTTTGATATCTGAGATGTCCTTTATGCTTGAATCGGCCACAAGCATATCATCAACATACAGAGGAAGGATGATGTATGACGTATCAAACTTCTTCAAATAGCAATAATGGTCTGCATGACATCTCTTATAACCGTTTCCCGACATGAAACTATCGAATTTCTTGTACCACTGCTTCGGGGCCTGCTTCAAGCCATATAGACTTTTCTTCAGCTTGCACACTTTGTTCTCCTTTCCTGGTGCCACGTATCCTGTCGGTTGATGCATATATATCTCTTCTTCAAGGTCCCCATGAAGAAAGGTTGTCTTAACATCTAGCTACTCTAGATGTAAGTCCTCTGTAGCCACTATACTCAAAACCATACGAATCGTAGACATTTTCACCACAGGTGAAAATATTTCAGTGAAATCGATACCTGCCTTTTGCTGAAACCCTTTCACAACCAGTCTAGCCTTGTACCGTTTTGAATCATCGTGCTCCTCCTTCAATCTGTAAACCCACTTGTTATGAAGAACTTTCTTACCCATAAGTAGGGTGACTAGCTCCCATGTACGATTAGACTCAAGAAAGTCCATCTCCTCATCCATGGCCTGCTCCCACTTAACCCGTGTATCTGTCTTTAATGCCTCTTCAAAACATTCTGGTTCACCATTATCTGTTAGCAGTAGATAATATAAGGAGGGTGAGTATTAGACCGTGGGTCTCCTCTCCCGAGTAGACCTCCTCACAATCAGTGTATATGGCTCTGCCTCATAATGCTCCTGTGCATGATCATCCTTTGGGGCTGTAACACCCGTGTCCTGTAACTCTTCCATCTTTACGAATTCTTTCTCCTCGGCTTATTTTCCTGCACACTGTCCTTATGCATCACTTTTTCATTGAAGACTACATCCTTGCTTCTGATGATTTTCTTGTTTTCTGCATCACAAACCCTTTAGCCAAAATCATGTTGCCCATAGCCTATAAACGTCACCTCCTGGACTTCGCATCCAGCTTGTTTCTGTGCTCTGCATCAATGTGAACATATGAAGTGCAACCGAACACTTTGAGATGTGCAAGGTTCACTTCTTTCCCAGTCCACGTTTCTTCTGGTAGCCCACCATCCAATGGTGCTGAGGGACTTCTATTGATGAGATATGCGGCAGTATTCACAGCATCTGCCCAAAAGGTCTTGGGCAACCCTACATGTAGCCTCATGCTCCTGACACGCTTAAGGATGGTCCTGTTAATGCGCTCAGCCATACCATTCTGCTGTGGTGTCCCTGGAATCGTTTTCTGATGTTTGATTCCATTTGCTGCACAATTCTCCTTAAATCTCTTATCACAGTACTCTCCTCCATTATTAGATCTGAGACATTTTACTGTTCTACCTGTCTCTTTTTCTACCATAACTTTTCACTTCTTAAATACGTCAAATACATTAGATTTGTGCTTTAAGAAATAGACCCACAGTTTTCTACTAGCATTATCAATAAATGAAACAAAATAACATGAGCCACCAAGAGATGATACCTGTGCCGGTCCCCACACATCAGTGTGTACAAGCTCCAACAGATGCGTCTTTGGAGTGCGTCCTATCTTCTTGACACTTACCCTCTTCTACTTGCCATATACGTAGTCCTCGCAGAATTCCAAGTCAATAGACTTCAGCCCCGGTAGTTTCCCTTTTAACAATAGTACTTTCATCCCTTTCTCACTCATATGTCCCAACCTCTAATGCCATAACTGCCCATTCACTCCATTTGATGCGACTGAGAGTGAACAATACGATCCTGAAGTCATGTACAAAGTACCTTCATTTTTCCCTCGAGATATCACCAAGACACTTTTTGTGATCTTCCAAGAATCACTAGTGAATGTCATCACATAACCGGTATCGACCAATTGCTCCACTGAGATCAAGTTACGTTTCAAACTCGGTACATGTCTGACATCCTTCAATTTCAAAACCGTTCCATCTTTCTGATTGACATAAACGTCTCCCTTTCCAACAATACTGCACGACTCATCATCACCCAGGTAGACTCTCCTAAAGTCACCTAACACATAATCACGCAGAACTTCCTTACATGAAGTGGCATGAAACGAAGCACCCGAGTTTATAACCCAAGACTCATTCCTCGCATCAATAGACAAGATTAAGGCCTCTGTGTCATTCTCCTCAGATAGATTCACTAAATCCTTCCTGCCTTGAGAACTTCCTTCTTGTTTCTTGAGCGTCCTACAATCACGTTTCATGTGCCCCTTCTTGCCACAATGCCAACACCCGTCTTTGTCTTTTGGTCCCTTGGACTTCTTCCTCGACTTAGAACACCCGTGTTTATTGCCTCCTTTGTTCAGCGATCTTCCTCTTCCTTCAACATTTAGAGCATTTCCTGAATCCCCTGAAACTCCTGATGCATTTCTTCTAGATTCTTCGTTAAGAATTAGACTGACATATCATCAAATTTCAACTTTGTCGACCTTGAAGAATTGCTCACAGCAATCACCAAACCATCCCATCTATTTGGTAAACTGGATAAGATCAATAACGCCCTTACCTCATCCTAAAAAATAATGCCAACAGATTTCAACTAGCTCGTGACTGTATTGAACTCGTTTAAATGTTCAGCCACGCTCCCACTATCTGACATCTTCATATTGAATAACTGTTTCATAAGATAAACCTTGTTGGATGCTGAGGGTTTTTCATATATGGTGGCTAGGGCTTCCATTAATTCTTTTGTCGTTTTTACCTTGGATATATTGAAAGCGATGCTCTTAGACAAAGAGAGTCGGATCGTTCCTAAAGCCTTTCTATCCAGTAAAAACTATTCATCATCTGTTATCTTTTCTGGTTTCTTCTCTTTTCCTCCTAGATGAATAAAGAGGTCCTTCTGATACAGATAATCTTCCATCTGCATTTTCCAGAAGGCAAAGTTTGAACCATCAAACTTCTCAATTCTAGTTTTCCCTTCTTCTATCATCGCTCCCAATAGAACTAAACCAATAGCTCTGATACCAGTTGTTGCACAGCACGCCAACAACGCAGTGAGCCTAGATCCAATTTCAAGCCTCACCCACAAACGATAAATAGGAAGAAATATAAACTAGAAATAGATCAAAGCATTCAAAATAAACCACAAGACAAGATATACGTGGAAAAATCCTAAATTAGGGTAAAAAACCATGGATGCAAACTTCCACTATGAAGAACGAAGATTACAAAGCAATATACTAATCTCTCCCATGGAAGCACATAGAACTAAACCACCTTTTCGGCTCCCCCTTAAACTGAAATTTTCATGCTTTTTTCTAATAAAACCAGGAGCCCTGTTTATAGTTTGGAAATCCTTTCCATCCAATTAGAAAGACTCTGCGACCGAAAATCCACGCATAAATCCGAAGCGAATATCTTAACTCTCGTATCAGACATCGCACACAGTCATAAAGAATGTTAGCAAGACGAGTGAATGACTGTGGATTACAAAAACCCAAATTTTGCACTAAAAATATAATTTCTTTAATTCCAATTGCACCTTTGTTGCAGCACCTAAATATAAATGTGCATGAATGCACGTCTCGTGAGCTCATAAAGAGTGCGATCAATATACGGAGATTAATATAAAAAGAATCAGCCGTACAATCATGTGGATCCACATCTTAACAGGGATTCATCTGGTCCTGTGCCATTCCACTCCATGTTTGGGAAGAATAGAAAAGCTTAGAATTACATTAAATAGAATTGCATTAGTCCCGTGCCAATTTCACTCAATGTTAGCAAGTTGTCGTAGGTCCCACCATGATGTGTGGGCTATATCCACACCGTCCATCCATTTATCGAGATTATTTTAGAGCATGGGCCAAAAAATCAGGTAAATCTATTGCTCAAGTGGACCACACCATAGAAAGCAACGGGGATTGAATACTTACTGTTGAAAACTTCTTCGAGACCACATAAGTTTTGGATCTACCTCCTTTTAGGCCCATTCCATAAAATGAGGTTAGAAAACAAATGAACAGTTTAAATATAACACGTGTGTTATTCTCAGTCATTTCAAATGATGGTGGGTATATCCATTCAATGTACCACCATATTATCAACAAAGCAGGGCGTTAATCCTATCCCATTGCAATGGCAATAGGGGACGATCCCTGCCATGGGTAATAATTATGTTTTTTGAATCCCATCCTACCTAATCCCTTCTAATCCCACCGCCCAAACAGACCCTAAGAGTTACACCACTCTCCTTATGGTTGTGATTGTTACAAATGAGGGAGGAAGGCTTTATATTTATTAAATTGATTGGCGAGAATCGGATTCTTGATGCTGACATGGCCGTTTGTGTCCTTTTTTTTTCTAAGGTACTTTGGGTGATACATGCTATCGCGGGCAGATAAATAGACTTTTTGGACAGGCAAGAATTGGATCCGGTTCGTACTGTTTCACATTTTTCAAGGCAAATTTACCACCTCAGCTGCGACTAGGATTTAACTGTATCACTGCCACTTTTGGCCAATCCATACTCTTAGGTAGCTCGGAATGGTCTTGGGTATCCATTCGGTGTAATTTATCTTCATTTGTGATGTTCCCTTGGATTGATTAGATGTCGATTTTGAAAATTTGTTATGACCACGTATGATATTATTTTAGATTTTGGGTGAAGTGTCTACAATTTTCTTGTGTGATTTTTTATTTTCATGGGTACTCAGTACATATATATAACCTTTGATTTCTATTCATTTGGACTTTTCCATTACAATTGGTGAAAAAATCTTTCCCTTATTCAAATACATCCATGGTACAACTGATTCTACTTCCTTTTGTTGTGGCAGATACATGGATAATTTTGACAAAACAAACCATATGGCCACACGTGCCAAAATGACTAGCTTTTTTTTAAATTAGCTTGTTAGTTCACCCCGCTGTGTATCTTTCACTCAGTCTACCACTTGAGCTATCTTAGGGTGGAAACATCAAACATATATTAAAGCCACCAACCAGGGTTTACGTTGGATGTAAATAAAAAACGATACACCTAGCTGGTGTAGGGTCACACCTTATGCTCGGTTTAAGAGTTGAAAAAAATAGAAAAGAAAATGCCAAAAAAGAAAAATAAATAAGAAACGGTAAAAATGACCTCTGAAATCTTGAGTTGAGTTGATGTGTGATTTGGAATCACTTCACTTGAAGCTGCGACGGTGGGATTTCACCACCTATGGGTACTCGACCAGATGTTGAAACTCCTGAGAGTCACCAGAGCAAGAGGATCGACCCATCTATTTTACCACCTAATTTTTAGTCTTGAGCACAAAATTAAAGCATATCCAAAGCTCATGTAGACCACACTACATGAAACAGTAACAACTGAACATTCGCCGTGAAAATTTTTTAGCGGACACAAGTTTTGGATAAGCTATTTTTCCTTTATCCATGTTTACATGATCTTATGAACTGGATGATAAATAAACATAGCTGTAGGCCGTGGCAAGGTTTCAAAGGTGGAAATCTTTATTCCCACTGTTTCTTGGGATATTGTCCACATAATATTTTGATATGCTTCAATTCTTGAAATTGGACTGTGCCCATGTGAATGTATGTGGTTTATCCACATTATTCATCCAATTTTCAAACTCATATTAGGGATTGAGTTCAAAATTGAAGTATATCCAAAGCTAAGTGGACCACATCTGTAGTTGAAAACCTCTTCAGAGCCATGGAAATTTTGGATCAAGTTTATATTTGTGTGTGCTCTTCATCCATGTTTGTGTAACATTACAAATGGACCGGATGACAAATAAACATCACTGTGGGCCCTAATAAGGTTTCAATCCCTGGACCTCATTATCTTCACTGTTTCCCATGGTGCGGTCCACTTATGTTTTGGATATCCTTCAATTTTGGGGCCATGCCCTAAAATGAGCTGGTAAAAGAGATGAATGGCGTGGATAGGACACATACATCACGGTGGGCCACACAGAATTGCTCAGCACGCAATCCGTTTCCACATCAAGCAATACCTAATGAATGGCCCAAATCGATCACACGCGTGACACTCCAACATAATCCAGTTGACGCAATTGGTCCGATGCATAACGCAGGAGTTTTGGTCCGTCGTTATTGTAGCTATTGAACGGTTACTGTAGCATTCATACAATCGAAGGGTCAAAATGTAAAATCCAAGAGTTTATTATTATTATTATTATCGTGAATTCCCATCCAATCATCCGTATCAAATAAACGGTTTGGATTTATTGAAAAAACACCCAAATCCAACGGCTAGATTTCCCCCGTTTCTTACTGCCATCCACCGAGATGTATTCGAGCGAACTTGGACTTCCTCTCCTGCGATAAATGCTGCCTGAAGAAAGAAAATAAAAAAAAAATCTCAATATAAAATAAAAGTAAAGAGGCGCCAAAAAAAAAACGATGACGATTTTGCCCTCGCCGATCTCTTCTCAGTCTCCGTCCTTATTCTCTCCAAACCCTAGAACAAGAACCCCGACGTTCCAAGCTGCATCAGCGACGGACAGGAGAAGGATCGACACAGCGTCGTCGAACCAAGACCGAAATCGAACGGCTCTCGAGACTCGAATCTCTCTCGTTGCAGCTGTCGCTGCTCAGTCCGCTTTCGTCTCCCAACGAAGTAACATCTCTCTTTCCAAATCCCCACCCAAAAAAAAAATAATAAAAAATTCTCGAATTTCCATTTTCGATTGTGAATCTCGAAATTGAACTGCGTTTGGATCGTTATTTTGTTCGCAGTTTTGACGGATTTGGTAACGGAAACTGCGAAATACGTATTTCCGAGTAGGTTGTTCGAGAGTAGGAATCTCGAAGAAGCCCTAATGTCTGGTAATTCTGTTTATTTATTTAATATTATGACATTCTACACCCCTGCTTTTGATAGACGCACCCATTTTTCTACTTTTTCTTTACTAGAATAGGGACGCGATTTTCCGGTGCTCCCTGCCCCCATGAAGTTCCTGCGGTCGGAAGCTACGTGGGGCCCACCCACGTGAAGTTCCTGCGCTGGAAGCTAGGTGGGACCCACCGTGATGTTTGTGAGAAATCCACCCCGCCCATCCGTTTTGTGAGCTCATTTTAGGACATGGGACGAAAACTGAGCTGGATCGAATACTGAAGTGGGCCGAAAACGTGAGGATTGAACGTCCACAGTTGAAATATTCGTGGGCCACAGAAGTTTTGAATCATGCTAATATATGTGCTCTCAGTTCATCCCAGTAGGAATGACGTTATGAACGGTATGGATGTCATTTAAACATCACTGTCGACCCAGGGAGGTTTCAATGGTATGAATTTCCCTACCCACCTTTTCCTTTTGTGCAGCCTACCTAGAGTCTTGGATCATGCTCACTTTTGGTCCCAAATCCTAAAATGACCTCACAAAACGTATGGACGGTGTAGATTTCTCACAAACATCACGGCGGGCCCCACCTAGATTTTATGAACTTCTTGGGGAAGGCTTTCCCAGAAAATCCGCCTACGAGAAATGGACTCGAGAAGTTTCTGCGCTAGATAGCTAGGCAAGCCCCTGTGATGTTTGTGAGAAAGGCTTTGCCAGGAAATCCGCTTCCCTCAGTCCATCAGTTTCTCCAGCTCATTTTAAGACAGGATCCCAAAAGTGAGGCAGATCCAAAGTGGACCCCACTACAACAAACAGTGGGAATGGAAATGCCCACCGTTGAAACTGTCCAGGGCCCCATGATGTTTATATGCCATCCAAACCATTCATAAGGCTATTCTAACTGGGACGAACGCAACTATTAGATTGACCCAAACATTCAATGTGCCCATTAAGGTTTTGATGGTGGGTGTTCCATCTCCACTCTTTCCTGTAGTGTGGTCCACTTGATTTTTGGATCTGCCTCCTTTTTGGGATCGCCCCCTAAGCATGAGTTGTGGAAACTGATGGATGGGGTAGATTTCTCACGGACATCTTAGTGGGCCCCACATAGCTTGCGACAGCAGGAACTCCAGGCTCTCACATTCCTAGAATAGAGGAATTATTGCATGATAGGTGTCCGTATCTTTGCACAGTACACGTGTTTTTAAGTCTGGCAAGCGGGCCCATTTTGAGTAATCAACACTGTTGGTTTGTAATGTCTGACCCTAGATAGACTGTGTAAAAAAATCTCGCGGCAGGAGATTTGAATCATTTGATGTGTGGCCCATGGATGGACGGTTAGGAAGAGAAAGTACAACAACTTCTACATTCAACTTAAAATTTCTCGCTGCGATCTTCCAAACTAAGTGATATTTTCCATGGGACTCAGCAAAGCAGTGGTCTGGATTACTGAACTATGGGCTCCACTTGAGAGAATTGAAAGCCCGTGTAAACTTGGAAAATATGCCAGCCGTGTATGTTATTCCTCCACAGAAGGTAGAAATACTAGAAAAAGAGTTATTGTACCACACTCAGACAGAATGTTTCTACACTACTATTGTATGTTTGTGCAAGTGAGGCCCATGGTTGAGTTATCTGAACCATTGATATCGTTGGCTTGGAAGGCAGATTCAGTAAAAATTCGAAGCAGATTAGGTGTTACCCAGGTAACACCGTAGTGGGTGTTTCCCTGACTGTGGGACCCACATTGATGTATGTGTGGAATATCCATGCTCACCATTCGTGTTTCCAGCACATTTTGGGGCATGGTCCCAAAAATAAGCAGATCCGAATCCAACACTGGAAACATTGGTCATTCAAAGCCCACCATTAAACACTTCCTAGGGCCCACTGTAATGTTTATTTGCCATCCAGCCTATTGATAAGGTCATGCAAACCTGGATGAAGGGAAAACACAAATATCAGCTTGATCCAAAACTTTTGTAGCCCCCAAGAAGTTTTTTCTTTTTTGTTGGAAATGTAATTCCCACTTTGTGGTCCACTTGAGATTTGGATCTGCTTCATTTTTGGGACTATGCCCTAAAATGAGCCGGAAATTTTGATGAATGGTGTGGATATACTACACATACATCAAGGTGGGCCCCACGGTCAATGAAACACTATAGTGTTACCCAGGTGACACCTATTCTGCTCCCCTAAAATTTCTGAGATTGAAAAATCCTAACCCTTCAATAGAAGGACCAAGAACTAGATAGTTAAGGCAACAAAACGCATTAAGCAAAAAAAAGGGCCAAATTCTATATCTAGATTGGGAATTTCAGTTTGTACAAATAGAGTCCCATGGTTCAATAATCCAAACCATTGATATGATGGGCCACCTCCGCACTAGAAAATGCCACAGATTGAATTCATTGGAAGATCGCCATGGATTGAATTCATTGGAAGATCTTGGCTATAAATATTTAGCATTTTCTTTTGTTGAATGAGAATTGTTGTATTTTAAGCATCCATTAGTTGGGCACCTATTGAACATTAAGGATTCTTCCACCCTAGGGGATTTTTGGTGCATGGACCATCCATAATAAGGCTCATCAGCCATAATATCAACAGTTTAGATCACTGAACAATGGGCCCCGCGATGGTGCCGTAAGACTCTTGGCCCACGTTATTTAAATGCCTATTTCCTTGTTTATGCTGTTAGGAGGGTTTTGATATTGTGTTTTTCTTTCTTAAATTTCTTTGTAGTCCCAGATCTTGAAACTGTAAAATTTAAGGTTTTGAGACGGAGGGAAGAGTACGAGATCAGAGAAGTTGAGGTAAGAAATGTTTTGTTTTGCGGTCATTTGGTGGCCACCACTTATATTTTATGGAGACAATATTCTGCCTCGAGCTAAATATCATCAGAGGTGCTAAACAATGCTCGGGTTGAGCGTTTTCAGTTTGTACAAATCAGGTCCATGGTTTAGTAATCCAAACTGTTGATGTTACGGGTGCCACCATGGATGGAACATGTACCAAACATCTCCCATCTGAGAAAATCCTACCCTTTTATCAGTGGCCATCAAAGAGACAGCCAAGGAAATCATCCATGGTGAGGGCATCACCATCATACCTATGGTTTGGATCACTGAACCATGGGTCCCACTACCACCAACTGAAAACCCGAATGTCCTGTGCAAAGTATTGGCCCAGGCATTGCAGATTACCTCCACCATTATATTATGGCATTTGGTAGGACTCTCCTGCCAATGCTGCAATAGGTCTCCTTGCCATGTGGATGAATGTGTTATTCCTACACCCAAAATGGCTGAATTAGCAATCAACAACTAGCAATTCCCTACATTTTACATTGGAGTTGTTGAAATTTGTCATTGACAAGATTTGCGAGTTGTCCTCTTAAGTAATTGGAGAGGTGAACAGTGCTTCTGACAACCTTGGCCAAGGAAGGTGTTGGGAGAAGAAGTGTGAATTCCTTTCCCCCTTTTCGATGCCTTTTCTTTTGTTCCTTAAATGAAAAGTCATTGACTATCTGAAAGAAAGGTGCTTGTTTTCTTTTCTATCTTCACTATTCTATTCTAGCACTTTGGAACTGCAACGAGGGTTTCTTTTCTCTTGGAAATTCCAAGTTACCATATTTGTGAAACGTCAATCCCGTTCTGTTCATTCTAATCCAGAAAATGTCTATTCAATAGCTACTGATGGATGAAATGTTTGAACATTGGAAGACATTTCTATTGATTTTAGTCAAGACGTGACCTTTCCATTTTCTCACTTAACAGTTAAGAATTTTCCACTGGGTCGTTGCTTCAGATGTATATCTAACAATGATTCTCATTATGAAACAGCCTTACTTTATAGCGGAGACAACAATGCCTGGAAAGAGCGGATTTGATTTCAATGGCTCGTCTCAAGGTTTCAATGTTTTGGCTGCGTACCTGTTTGGTAAGGTACATTGATACCATTTTAGTGAAAAGTGAAAGGCGGCATCTCATAAGCCCTTTGTCACATTTATGCCTAGTGCTGTTTTTCTGGTGTTTTGTTCCAGAATACTGCAAGTGAAAGCATGGAGATGACTACTCCTGTCTATACTCGAAAGGCACAATCAGATGGAGAGAAAATGGATATGACAACACCTGTTATAACGAAGCGTGTAAGTCTTTAACCTTTGTGGATTTGTTCCTTCCTATCAGCTTATGAAAGTACTGTTTCATTTCTTCATAATGATAAGATTGGTTTTTTCTGAAATAATTCCAACCTGCTACTCAAATCTTATCATTTTGGTTGAATCTCATTAGAAAACAAGTCCCTGTTCTTCTTGAATCCTACTGTAGAAAAATGAGAAGAAAGGAAAAGTCAATGTAACCAGGATCACCACAACCTGGTTATGGAGATCTGGAGGTCTGTTAATCGCTGCTGATGCTTCTGGTGGAGAAGACACTTCCGGAACAGGAAATGGGACTTCAAGGTGTCATTATATACCAAAATTTTAAAGAGGAAAGACCTGTATGATGATGATAGGAGAGTCTTATCCCACTTTCACCATCTTACAGATATATGGAGAAGGGGAAGGGGAAGGGGTCGGGCGACTCTCAAAACAAAAAATGAAGAAGAAATAATGATCGGGATGAGAGATAAAAAGGGATGAAGGGATTATAAAAATGGATCAGATAATCTCTGTTACCATCTAGAGGAATGAGAAGAAAGGAAAAGGAGAGGAGAAGAGAGCAAGAAAGAGGATTTGATATCCTCCTTCTCAAAGAAGCTCTTTATTGTAATAGACTCAAGATTACAGAGATCATCATCTTCGGATTCATGTTGGGAGTTTTTGCATAAGTTTATCGCCAGCTGCCAACCCGATGCAACCCTCATCCTTTATCCATGTTGGGGACCGGCAATGAGAGCACACAACTCCCACAAACACAATGTAATAGACTATTACATAGGTCGATTATAATCAAGTGCTATTTAATAGTCTATTGCATAGGTTGATTACGGTTGAGTTACTCAAGATCACGGAGATTAGGCCAAAAATAAATACAATGTTATCTACAAGATACCCTAATATCTCCTTATGGTGTAATACTTTCAAGGACTACTGAATAATATTGTTCCTTGACTGCCCTACATTCTGTACCATAAAGCATGGCTCGTCTTATAGCTATCTGATCAAATTTCCCCTTCAGTTTGTTTGGTACTCGGCAATTACATAAAACTCCAGAGGCACATCTCCACTTCTTCCACCCAGCTTGAATTCTATGTAGAACATCCTTCTCAATCTCTCTACTCCCATGAATTATCAGCCCAAGAAATCGAAAATGGTCATTTTGGATTACTTTGTCCTCTGCAATCTTTACTAATTCCTCGTTTCAGTCCTATGGTTGCTAAAATCGCATTCCATATATTGAAAATGGTCACTTTGAGGTATATCTTTATTGTAACAGATATTCTAAACAGTCCTGGTCTAATATTATGATTTTATTATTTGATTTGATATGTTCTTCTTATGGTTTTACAGTTTAATTCCAATTCAGAACTTCGAGAATACTCTTTATTTTGTAAATCTCTATATTGCGCTTTTAGATCTGATCTCATTTTATTATGATGTTATTTAGTCAGGAGATCAAGAAAACTGGCAAATGTCATTCGTCATGCCCTCCAAGTACGGAGCTAAGCTGCCATTGCCAAAGGATGCATCTGTAAGGATTAAAGAGGTTCCCAAAAAGATCATTGCAGTTGTTGCCTTTTCAGGTTTGCCTTCTCAGATCATTTATTAACTCTATGACAAATGCTTGTTGGTGTCTCTTCTTATGCAACTAAAGTTAGTCAAGACTCGCGAGTTGTTATCCAGCTTAACATTTAAGTCGAAGTTAGTCATCAAGCACTCAAATTTTCATACATGTGGCACATATTCATAGAATTCCAACTGTTCACCTAGTGGTCCCTGCCATGGATGGGGTGTGCCCTGAAAATCACACCGGTCTGGGGATGCTTAGGCTGTCAATGGGTACCCAAACCTGTGGATAGTTGAAGTATCCAGCCTGATTTAATCAAATCTGGGTACAGATTTTGGTCCCAATTAATTAACAGGTCAAATTCCTGTGTAAAGACTACACTCTGTTTATAAATTGTGTTGGATGGAACACGAATATATGATCTCTTAGTTTGAGAAATGCTATCGGAGCACTATAAGTTATAGTGCTCCTAGTTGCATTGGGACACTTAGACAATCCGATCCATTGATCCAAACCGTTCATTATACCCAACACACATGTCATGGGCTACCATGCAAACATCACACCAATCTGACAGATATTAAGGATTTGATCGCTGGACTTTAACATGAATGGTTAAGATTGTTTACACAAAAATAGGTCCAATCAATAATTTGGTCCATCTATATGTTAGGACCCATTATGGCATTGCTTATTGATTTCAAGGAATCACTTTTGTTAGGCAATCATAAAAATCCCATCCATGGCTTGGAGAGGGGGTGGCTAAAGAAATAAGGCCAAATCAAGGATGGATAGGATCATCTGATTACTGGATTTTTGCATGGTAGTCCATAAAACATGTTCTAGAATGAGTAGACAGTTTAGGTCTATCTATTGGACTGTCTAAGTGAATGAATGTAACTAGGAGCACTATAACTGATAGTGCTCTGGGAGCACTGGAGGATCTCTCTAAATTATGGATAAAACTAAAAGAGAAATGCTCCAGTGTTCTCAGAGTACTATAATTATACTGCTCCTAGTTGTATTCGGACCAAGGTATTCAATAATGGTAACGGTGGCCATAATGACCACCGCCTTTACCATTACGATACGGGCCATAACAGTGGTTCTGGGCCCTGTAATGGCCATTACGACCTTAGAAAATATAAAAAATAAACCTGTATTGGCCCTGAAATCTGTAAGGTTCCTAATGTTACCAACTTACCATTACATAACTACCATTAGGTAACTGTTTTTTAATAACTTGATTGGGACACTTTGAAGTCCAATTCATTGATCTAGACTGTTCATGAAATCCAACATACATTTCATGGGCTAACATGAAAACATCACACTAATCTAACAAATATTAACTACTTGATCAATGGCCCTAAATATGGACGGTCAAGATCATTACATAAAAGTAGGTCTAATCAAGAATTTGGTTCATCGATTTGTTAAGGACGGTCATCAATTGCCTTTGATTCTAAAGAACCACCTTTGTTAGGCAATCATAACCATCCCATGTCTTGCGAAAAGGATGGCTATAGAAAGTAAGGCTAAATCACAGATGGATAAGATCCTCCGATCAGTGTGATTTTTGGATAACAGCGTATGAAATGTGTTCCAAATTTAAAGGACAGTTCAGATCGATCAATTGGACCGTCCAACTGAGCCGATGCAACTAGGCACACTAACTTATAGTGCTCTGAGTGCACCGGAGCATTTCTCTTACTTGGCTACATTTATTATTTATAAGCAGGCTTTTGGTTGAACCCGAATCTAGATCCTGAATTCTTTATTCGAGCTCCAAGTTGAATCATATCAAGTTCTAAACTAGATCTGACAAGACCTGATTCTTATCTTGTACCTCATCTATGGTACCCATGTCTAAACCTGAGGGGTCCCGAATCTGATTCCCAGAGTCAGGTCTGGATATGACCTGAACACAACCAAGCTAACAGCCCTAGGTGATCATGAGCCATCTATTGGATGTGATGTTGATATTTTAAATGAATTTCCACTGTTGAGTATGGAATTGCTATGCAGGGTAGACTTAGGTTGCTATTTTTGGAGATTTGGTTATTATTATCTTTAGGAATTTGGTTTTGGATTGGGAATGCGTTGGGGGATTATTGTAAAATTTATTTATATGAATGACGAGGAATTGAATGGGCATCATGAATCCCCAATCACACGTGTGCATGGGAGGCCATTCTTCCCTTGAAATCCTAGTTTTCCTTAGCTGTGCAGGTTGAGTAGTGATTTTTCTTGTTTAATTCAGCAACTGTTCATGGGTTTCGAATTGCTGCAACCAAGGGTTTTGAATATCTGTAGCCAATGGGCATTATCATCATTGAACAGCTATGGCCATTGTGTCAGGGCTTTCAAAGAAAAACCAAAAAGGATTGCATTTCATGACGATGCACATTTGTGCGCCATTACTGATACAAATCTTTACGGTTATCTTTTATATTTCTTTTCTACTACTTTGGATTTATTATTTATTATTTATTTTTATTATTATTATTTTTTGGATTTTTGGCTTGCGACTGATACATTATGCCTGATGTTTTTCCTTTTCCATGTCGAATCAGGTTTTGTTACAGATGAAGAAGTTAAACGCAGGGAATCAAAATTACGGGATGCTTTAAGGAGCGACACACAATTTCAAGTGAAAGAGGATGCTTCCGTGGAAGTTGCACAGGTAGATTGGATAAATTGATTTTCATGCAATTAGTAGCACAGGGTATTATATGGTCTTGCTCATCAGCAAACATTTAGGGCCCGTTTGGATTGCAAGTTGCTTAAGATAAGCTACTTATTCCACAATTTTGTTATCTAGCTTCTACTAATTAAGAAGATAAGTATGTTTGGCAAATAACACACTTATCAGCTTCTCTCTTTCGTCTCTCCTGATGCCTCTCTTCAGCAATTTATGAAAAGTAGAAAAACTAAAAAAATTAACTGAAGTGGTTATGTACTTTTAAGTAAAAAAAGTTACTTATAACTAATCATAAACCAAACTTATCTACTGCTGTAAGTAGAAAAAGTTACTTATTTGGTGGTATCCAAATGGGCCCTTTGTTTGGTGATGTGCAGGATTTCGTGCATGTGAGGCCTATTGTTTGATGGTACAATCCATTTTATCCCATGAGTCCCCACTCAGTGGATTGATCTTGACCTGGAAGGATACCAGATTGGAAGATTCCAACCTTAAGATGCTCTGACCAAGAATAAGTGGTTAAGAGTGTGTTCGGTTGCAGTAAATATCATGTCATGAAAGCATGATATTTACTGCAACCAAACACACCCTAAGAGAAAAAGGGGGTAAAAAAAAAACTACAGTCTGTATTTAAAACAGAAAAGACTGAACATGGATGTATTATGATCTTCAAATCTGAGAGATATCCTGGAAATCTCACATTCATGCTGTGCCCAACATCAACAGTATCATCAAACCATGGGTCCCACAACGGGGAATCCTACTTAGCGAATTAATATGTTTGCTGACAAATGGTACCCTATAGTTCCTTCATAATAGCATGTGCATGGGAAAAGATCAGTTTGAAGAATATCTACTTTTTTTTTGCTTCTTCAGAAGGTTACAATTTTATTGATAAGAGGCCCAAAGGCCTAAAGAACATCTACTTTATGTTGTGGTTGCAGTATAATCCCCCTTTCACACTCCCGTTTACCCGCCGTAATGAAGTAGCACTGGAGGTTGAACGGAAAGGTAATTAATGCAATCCAGGCCCAGACACCTCATACATGAAAAATATCAGGAAAAAAATCCATCATAGATTGCTATATATACTTGATTATAAACAAACTGTACTATATATGCTTGATTATACACAAACTGTAATTAATATTAGCAATGAACTTCTTCTTCTTCTTCTTCTTCTTCTTTTTTCTTTCTTTTTTTTTTTTAAATTTATAATTTCCATTTACAGTTTTTGATTGTATACATATGTAAAGTTTTTATCTATAAATGCTGCTGCAATATGAGATGTATATTGTTGTAGTTTTGTACAAGCTTATCTGTTTGAGATCTTTGCCACAAAGTTCCTCAAGAATTTGGGTCCGGCTCCATGGTTCAATGATAGACAGACTCTGTTTCAACAATGAGACCAGAGATCGAGTGCCCGTGTGGTGTGGGTAGGTGTGTAAAAGAAAAGGGTTCCTCAAGAATTTTGATTTTGCCTTGACTAATTTAAAGTACAAAAACCCGCTTATTTATGGGCATGATATGACCAAAACGCCCATATATTGTCTTTTTCTAGAATGTGGGTGCATTGTGGGGCCCACGTGGTGTCTGTATGACATCCAACCCACCCAACAGGTATATCCCATCGCGATGACTAGATGAACAAAAAATCAGGTTGATCCAATCATCAGGTGGACCACATGTGAAATTGGATGTTTTAGGGTGGTGTACATTATTTTTATGTTGTGGTCCACCTGATGAGTAGATCAGACTGATTTTTGGATTGTCCAGTCATCATGGCAGGATAGACCTGTTGGATGGGTTGGATGTCAGACACACATCACATGGCTCCCACAATTCTCAACAACACTTTTTTGAGGGGGAAATTGCATTTTGGTCATTTCCCTCCCTGAAAAATTACGTTTTGGTATCTAAATTGGTAAGGCATTGTTTGGTACAATCAGAATTGTAGAGTAGTTTGGCAGTAAGACTCCTTGTCTGTTTTTTCTTTAAATTTAATTGCTAAAATGTCAGGTAGGATTATGCAATATACTCTGGAATCAACATTTCAGGTTTTCATTTTATACAAGTGGGGCCCATAGGTCAATGATCCAAGCCATTGATGTCATGGGCTGCAACATGCATGGCCATACGCCAAAGTTGCCGAGATTGATACTTGGCCTTTCACTGGGTATCAGATATGAACGGTTGTTATGTTTCCTCTCTAAACCGTCTATTTGTTGGTCACCTATTGAAAGCTTAAGATTCTTCCAATACGAGGGAGTGTTGGTAAATTTACCATCAAAGGTGGCCCCCACTTGTATAAACGGAGACCCCGAACATTGCTGTGCAAACTGTGGGGCCCACCATAGTAATCTACGGCGATTCCTTTGATATTCAAAAAAAAAACTGTGGGGCCCACCATAATTGTACTGTTTTGAAGAGTGTTTTCAGCAGCCGCCGCAGCATAGCGTGTAGCGTACGCATGTAGCGTAATTCCCTCGCAGCGTAAGCTATGGGGCATGTAGCGTATGCTACGCTATGCTATTGGGTATGTAGCATAGCGTAATGTGTAGCGTGGATAGTGTTAAGTTACCTAAAATCTCATTATTTTCAAGTATTTTTTATATATTAGTTGAACACATTTTTAAATGGTAATGACTTATACCTATGACACATGGCACTACATTAAACTAATCCGGACCATCCAAATTGTGGTCCGTATCATAGATAGAGCACTTAGATCAATCCGGACCATCCAAATTGTGGTCTATATCATGAATTTGTGATATTTCAATAAATAAAAAAGAAGTCATACTTAGAAATGTCTAAAGGCAAAGAGAGCGGGATTTTGCATGGAAATAAGTGGTTGATGATTCAGATTCGTAGTTAAGAACTCATATAAATTATGCATTTTGTAAAATTTATCATATGTTCTATTATTTTAATTAAAAATATCAAGAATTGTGTAGCTTACGCTACACGCTATAGGGGTCAAACGCCACACTATACGCTACACACTATTCAAAACTTTGGTTTTGAAAACTCGATTGATGACTCAGAAAACTTGTTGGGCAACTTGGTGAGATCCAAACATTGGTTGAATCATTGGGCATTTCTGAGCCACTCATCAGATAGGTCCGCCGGCATTCCCTTCTCCAAAACTAGAGTGAGTTTGTTTATTGGGTGGGCTATTTTTACACTGAACATGGATCCTTGGTGGTTTTTTCTTTTGATTTGATGGTTGCAAGCTCCACTTGAGTTTCTCACTCAACCATTCACCCTTGCTTGGAATTCTCTATGGCAGAATTGGTAAGAACAAGTTTCAGTTTTCAATTTTCAGCAGAGCCAGATTCTTTTTCCACACCGAAAACGATAGTTGTTCTTTGGTTGTTTTTCCTGTGTGTTCTTGTCCCTTGCCTATTACCATTTCTTCGAAGCTTCGTTAGATTCTCACTTTTTCTTCCATTTTGAAAATTGAAGCCTCCTTATCCTCAATTTTCTTACTTGATATTCAATCAAGAACTCATCAATTACAGTATCTTTGTGCCCCCATTCACACTTCACCTCTACTACTCCCGTCCATGCAGATATATGACTTCCATAGCTTGTAATTGAATTATGAAGTCTCTAAAAAGTGTAATGCCGAATCTCCCATCTTCACCACTCAAATATTCTTAAAAAAAATCGGGCATTATGCTTCGATTGCTCCCAGAGTATCAAAGCACATACCGAATTTCCACATGATTTCTCCTAGAAAATTAACTTGTTATAAGACGTCACTTGTTGAATTTAAGCCTATATTCAAGGACATAGATGCATTCTCATTTGCATTTGCTCGCTCACACACAGTAAAGTCGTTCTGCTCACGACCTAAATAAAGCCCACACTTTAGGACCAACAAAAATTGTAGAAAAAAGATGAAAAAGAGGATAAAAAGTGTTGAGACATGGTTGACGTCTCTTAGTGAGAGACTTCTCCCATTTTGGTCTCTCTATTTCACACCTAATTATCTCTCTCCAGCCTACAGGTATGAAGCCTAGTTTTCATGAGACTTCTAACTAAGCTCTCTTATGTAGTTTATATGAAGGACATAGTTAGAGAGATGTATTTTATTTCATCATCCTACTTTCTGGAATATTTTGTACTGTGGAAATTTCTTGTATTGGTAGAAGAGAGGTAGGCCTTATATATATATTTTTTTGGTTTGCAATGAAAAGGAAAATTTTGTGTACTGTCCTATATAATAGGCATGTTATCAGACCACGTAAACCTCTATGCATTTAATCCTTTTTTTTTTTTTTTTTTGGGACATGCTTTTGAACCCCGCCTACATTAATCACGTGCGAGTGTTTTTCTGTGACAAAAATATTGTCAAGGCAAGCCGCAATGGTAGAAGCTTGATAAAAAAGATAAAAACACATATATATATTCACTTGTGTGGACCTTCATACATCTGATTTGAGGCGCCATGAATATCAAAGCAAAAAAAAATCCTACACTAATATGGACTTCACCTAAGGGCCCGTTTGGACAAGTAACAGATAACGAAAGTATTTAGTAAATGTGCAAATCTCATTTCCTACTTGCTAATGTCTGCGAGAAATACAGTAGCGTTTGGAATACATGGTAAAAAGGCACAACTGACTGGGAAAAGGTCATTGGATGCATGTGGAATGACTATTGTACTTTGTTACTTTCCTTGGAATATCATCAAAATTCAAAAATTCCATTGGACCCAATAGTCATATGCGTCTCCTAAACGGCCACCGAAATTCCCATAAATTCGAATGGCCACCAGTCAGATTGTTGCTTTAATATTGGATTGAAGGAGTTTATATACTCTATCTAACAAACCATTTTTTAAATTTGATTATATACGTAAGTGCCCAATCAAAGGTTGATACGTGGACAACTAATTAACAGTAACCCTTAATATTTTTATGCTTCTGAATTATAGACCACACATGTGCACATGTGCATGATGATCCAAGCCACACATCCCACCATTTCCACGTGTAACCGGCGCATCAGCGAAAACTGTTTTGATCCGACTTTTTAACCATCTGACTTTTTGACTTTTTCTCACTGAATGGTAACCGTCCAGATCTCTAATATATAATGTTGGGTGGACAGGGTATAATTGTCCACACGAGTATTTTAAATGACTAAAATCTTATTTTATTAAAAGGCATTGGAAGAGCTTTTATCCAAAGGAAAAGGTATTTAAGTAAATTTATATACTTAGAGGCCACTTCTTCTTTCCACTATCTTCTTGCATCATGAAAGTTGTATGATCATCCACACCACTCGAATTGTGGGGTGCATTATGGATGGATCCTATCTTTAAAATCAAACCGATCAAACAATTTTAACTAAAGTTGGGCATTGAGTCGAGTCGGATTGAGTTGGGGCTAACTTGACTTGATCCAGTTTTGAAATAGGCTTGACCCAAATTCGATCCGACTCGATACTGAGTCCAGCATGCCTGATTGGATCCAATTCCAATCTGGCCTTGACTGATCCGACCGAGTCCGATCCGGTTAGAAGTACTGAGTCAAGTCGAGTTGGCACGATTCAGATTGAAAGATAAGGGAAAGAGAGATCGAGAGAGTGGAGAGGAGAGAGAGGAGGAGGAGGAGGGTGGTGGTGGTGGTGGTGGGTGGTTGCCGGGCTTGGAAGATGAGGATGATGAGAGAGAGAGAGAAAGATTGGGATCGGGTTGGGGTAGGATTAGAGAGTCGGGTTACGGATCGAGTCAGGTCTAACCGGATTGAGCTTCAGGTCGAGTTGCTAGGTAACTCGAACTCGACTCGGTTTGAGTACGGATTGGGCAAAGCCTACTTAGTTCGGGTCGAGTCAGATCTAAACAAGTCGGATGAGTTGAGTTAGCCGGATCGAGTCATCTAGTGCCCACCTCTAATCTTAACCATCCAATCGAAGGCTATCTGACGCAGGGATGAACGTGATGAGGATAACTACTCCGAATCAAACGGCTGTATTATCATAATTGTTATTCCATATTCAAA
Source organism: Magnolia sinica (assembly GCF_029962835.1). Taxonomy (NCBI): domain Eukaryota; kingdom Viridiplantae; phylum Streptophyta; class Magnoliopsida; order Magnoliales; family Magnoliaceae; genus Magnolia; species Magnolia sinica. The sequence goes on along the minus strand of NC_080591.1, from coordinate 22,571,478 downwards.
ATCTGAATATAGAAATAAAAAAAATTAGATACTTTTTGGCCTACTCTGTAAAATGAGTTCACAACCCTTTACAGATAGTACCAAGCATGATTTGGAAAAGAAATTAGATACTGACACTCAAACTCTTTAGAATCAGTGACTTACTATAAAATAAGTAAACTTACTATTTATAGACGGTCGTGATGTCTCTTAGTGTTTCAGGCAAAAATAGTAAGTGTCCTTTTTGGCTTCCCAAACCATTCTCTAATTATTCTAAGCTCTTATTACATTAGGCGCATCAAACAATCAAAGGTTATAATCAAACTAAAACTTACTATTTATATTAAAACAAGTCATGAGGAATTTCATTGTGAGGCCTTCTTTAAGAAGTGGCCCATAAATTGACATGGATGCACTAGAATGTTGTGTTTGGCTGTACTCGTACGCCCAAAATAACAAATAATTGACGTGTAACTCATTACGATTGCAATAGCCATCTAAGGTTCGGACCGTCGGATCAGCTTGGTCGCACCGCACATACTGAGTCATCTTGGCCATGAAACTGTCCGCGACCCGCTCTACATCACTATCAAATAAATCATTAGGGGTAAAACAACAAGAGTTGTCCAATTCCAAGTACAAATCTGATGGTAAATATCGTGTTCCCACTGTAGTTTTCAGCTATGGTCCATCCACAGGTAGACCAGTGATTTGGACGGTTTTGATTGACCTACAATTTTTTCATGTGATTAGCAACTGCTAATAAAAACCTACTTTTTACCAACCGTGTTTCCTCCGTTCTCAAGGCAAAAAGCATTTCCTCTTTCAACGTGCATTGCATTTGCTACTTTTCTAGTGTTTATTTATATTGCACTTTTGTTGAAAAAACTAGGATCATGCACTCTTGAAAATACCAAATGAACGGTTTCAATTTCGTCGATGTTAGCAATGTGTGCAAAAATGACATGGATGCACTAAAATGTTGTTTTTTGGGGACCACGCCCTAAAATAAGCTGGAAAATAGATGGACGGTGTGGATATACATTGCATACATCAAGGTGGACCCTACGGTCAGGGTCGCACCCACATCACTGGTACTTGCCTGTAACCCTAAGCTTTGTGGCTCCCACCATGATAATGATCATGTATGTGTTATATCCATGCTGTCCATCGGTTTCTCACACTTATTTAAGGATATGACACACAAAAAACAAAAAATATAAAATAAAATAAAATTTATTAAGGTAGATCCAAATTTAAGTGGGCCACACCAAAGTTAACGGTGGGGATGCACAAGCACACCCTGCAAACCTCCTTGCACTTCACTTAGATGTTTATATACATCTAAGCTGTTCATCAAGTTATTTCCACATGGATAATGGGAAAACACAAATATCAGCCATATCCAATACTTCTTTAACCCTTAAGAAGGTTTCGACGGTGGATGTTCAATCCCCATTGTTTCTTATGAAGTGGCTTTCTTGACTTTTGAATTTACCTAATTTTTTGGCTTATGTCCTACAATTTTCTGGAAAAATGGATGAACGGAGTGGATATAACACAAACATCATAGTGGTCCCCACAAAGCTTAGGCTTAGGGGGAGTGTCACAACACCATTGATACCTTTAGTGCCACCTTGATGTTTATATGCCATCTAACCCATTCATAAGGTGAGTACCCATGACAGGAAGAACACAAATATTAGCTTGATCCAAGACTTGTATCTTATTGTCAATGTCAGTTTCAGATGTACTTGATTTTTATCCTTAATACAAGTCAGCACAATTGATGGTTGTAGAAAATCATACAAGAAAGGTAATTAATGAGGAGAAGATCTTGGCATAAATGGAGAAGAAGGAAGAAAGAGGCTAGATAAGAGTGGAGAGAAAAGAGAGACTAAAAGATAAAAACTACTTTATTTAAGAAGAGAATGCAATGCTAACTCTTATACAAAGGAGGGTTCCTTATTTTTTAATCCTACTAAAACCACGGCTCTAAAAAAGAATTTTTCATAACTAACTGCTTTCTTAATTTAACTTAATCAAAACTTGCTTAATATCTATTTATCCTGATTAAATTAGGACTTGATAATAATTTTCATAGACTTGGCAATGATTCTCAATAAAAACGATATAGTAAGCCGATGTATACCACAATGTGGCAAGGGACCATTCATGTGATATCTTAAAAGAACTTTTAATTAAATAAATAATTAATTAATTAATGTGAATTTATCTGCCACTTGTTCCTCGCTGATTGGTGGCTCACCGTGGCACGCCATTGCTTGTTATATCATTTTCCCAATAAGTGCATGCATGTATCTGCACTGATACACATGTATCTCTTCCCTTATTTTCAAACTTTAATCTATGTTGTGGTAAATGCATGAGTTCATGGGATTAAAATCAAAGGCAGTGGAATCATATGACCCTGGTCAACCACTAAGCCTTAAGTGGACATTCTACATTTAATGGGATTTGAACTTCCATACCACAGCCAAAAGTTATTCCCCACTAGGATCTATGTGGGGCCCTTATGTTTATCCTGGTAATAAAATGTCAATAAAGCTTATTATTTTTCTAATCTGGGATCATCCAAGATTTATGACGTGGCTCTTATTGTCACCATTGATGATCCACGAGCTGCAATCAATGAAAAACAATCACCAGATGTTATTTTTGTACTGAAATTTACAATTTGATATTGATTTTGCAATTTTTTTTAGTTTTTTTTTTTTTTTTTTTTTTTTGTTGGTACCAAAATTTAGAACAAAATTCAGCAAATGATTGTTTACTATAATGCTTTGGCTTAGGATAGGGAGATGGTAGCGACTAATTAATGGAAATTGACACTACTCACTGACCGTTCCTACTTTGGAGATTGTGTCAACGACAAAGCATAGTTCTAAAACTCAACTCGATAGCTAGCTAGTCCGGGTTGATTGGAAACTCAGATGAGTCTTTACTGCTTTTTTTCTTTTCTTTTTTTTGTTAGCTTGTTAGTACATCCACGGGTCAGATCACACTTCACTGTTAGCCACCCCACTAGGGAATCGGTGTCAAGACCTCAGTGTTGAAACGAGGTATCTTTCACTCTGTCTACCACTTGAGCTATGCATCTGAGTGTAGATGAGTCTTTACTTGACTTGTGATGTAGAGCGGGTCGCGGATAGTTTCATGGCCAAGATGGATCAGAAAAGCCCCGGTTGACGACAGAAGTGATCCGGACCGATGGACCTTAGATCGGGCGTATCTCACAATCCGGAATGAGTTATGGAGCGTAACATATATGATTTTAAGGTAGAACGAGCTACTTTAGCCAACCAACCCTGCTATGCCAGGTTGCGCAAGCCGGATTTGTGAAATACCCCTGGATCAATGGTCGTTTCCCTATTTTAATTTCATTTTTACTATAAATAGTAAGTTTTAATTTGATTATAACTCTTCATCTGTCGGGCTTTAGGAGTTGCATCCAACATGAAAAGAATTTAGAATAATTAGGAGAACGGTTTGGTGAAGCCAAATAGGATACTTACTATTTTTGGCCAAAAACCTTGCACACTAGTAGACATTACGATCGTCTATAAATAGTAAGTTTACTATTTATAGTAAGTCACAAATTCTAAGAGTTTTAGTTGTAGTTTGATTCTGATTTCTTTCACATTCCTTGGTACCCCTATTTAAAGGGTTGTGAACTCATTTTTATTCATTCATTAATCAATTTCGAATTTATTAGAATTTATTTCTATTTTCTGCTTTCTTTCCTCGTGGATTCGAGAAGTCTCTGTGAGGAGTCCAAAGAAGTTCTGTGAATTCGGAATAGTTATCCTCTTGAAGAAGACGGTGCTTGACCTCACGTCCTTCCCTGCATCAACTTGACTATATATCTAGTAATTGGTGTACTCTATTTATGGCTATTTTAGGAAAGCCAATAAGAGGGTGACATGTGACATTGCATGAGGAATGGAAAGTGGATGAAAAGATCTTCAAGATATTTGAAGCGTTTTTTGTGGGATTACAGGTGGCGTAAATTCAGTTTTACAAATCAATGAATGATTAACGGAGTATTGTGGTCGGGTTACGATCGAAGAGAGAAACACGGTCAAGTTTTTCAAGATACAAAAGGCAACCGAGAGGAACAAAGTCTTGGCCTACATAAGTGGAACCATCGTAAAAAGAAACATATTAAAAGAATGATCTAAATAAGAAAAGAATCTAGAAAGGCTTTTTTACTACTATAACCGTTGCAATAATGAAATAAGAATCTAGAAGAACAAGACACAATAGAGCTTTATAATTAGAAGAAGAATGTAATGGAAAAAAAACAACACAAAAACCAATGCAATAACAACCAAACAAATCTATCAATTTATCTTTTATCTCAGTTTATCATGGGAGTAGCGGTAATTTTTGGCTATAATATTTAGTTGTAATCCAAATATACGCTTATATGCTAGATTTATTCACTATCCAATGTTAGACAGTTCTTTCAAGAGACGCATTCTTATACTTGCTCCTAGTGACTGATGTTTGATTGCATTGGTATTTTTTTGTGAAAGGCGCAAAGCAACCCATCTTTGGAGGAAAAACCTCACCCTTCGATTATTACCTGATCACTATCAAGTTCTACAAGTCACTAACTAAGAAACCAATCTTCTCAGAATTTGGTCATATATGTTTATATTGGATGTATCTGCTTATTTCAATACTTGGAGTCGAAGTTGATCAGTTTGGATCGAGCTGTTATATCGATTCTGGCATGAGCGCACACTGCACGTGACAGAAAACAAACCAAGTGTCCAACAGAAATTAAATTAATATATTCTTAGAGTAATTGGCTCTTGGGTAAAAGATATTTTGCTCCATCAACAAGAGGTCTCAAGTTCAAAAATTGTTTTTACGGTTACAACTTGACTCGAACCTGGTTGAGTCAACCCGAGTTTTGGTCAAGTTAGGTCCAGTTGTCAAGGTCCTCTGGTTGAATTGGGTTCAGGTTGGGTTCCCTTGAACTCGGGTTGGGGCTGAGTTGACCTCAACCCAAGCCCAAGCTGCCCAAGTTGCAGCCCTATCTGTTGTCTACGTTTTCTTAATTAAAAGGATGTCTGAAGCAAGTGACCCACTTTGATGAGTCCGAGTCGACCATGTCAGTTAAGCCAGCAGAATTGAGTTGAGTCAAGAAAGTCAATGAGTTGACTGACGAGTCACAGCTGAGTCAAGGCTAAGTCATGCCTACATACGAGTTTCATGTGAAATCTAGTGTGAGTCGAGTTGATCGATGAGTCACAGCAACTCGAAGCTGAGACATGCCCGCAACCGAGTTTCATGTGAAATCTAGTAAAGTGTTGACTCAGCTGTCTTTTGAGTCGAGTCACCAAGTTATAGAAATAATAATAATATCAAGTGATCAACTACCTATCTTGTAGATATCACCAAGACCCTCTAAATTATCAAAACCATATAATAGTAAATCTCCGCTAGCAAAACTAGATATGAATAATAATTTTTTTTTAAAAAGTTATCACCAAGACCCTCTAAATTATCAAAACCATAAAATAGTAAATCTCTGTCCACTAACAAAACTAGATATGAATAATAATAAATAAAAAAGTTATCACCAAGACCCTCTAAATTATCAAAACCATATAATAGTAAATCTCTGTCCACTAACAAAACTAGATATGAATAATTAAAAAAAAAAAAAAAAAGTTATCACCAAGACCCTCTAAATTATCAAAACCATATAATAGCAAATCTCCGTCCACTAACAAAACTAGATAAGAATAACAAAAAAGAAAAAGTCCTAAGCGGCAAGTGCAACTCGGGCAGGACCGGTCAGGTTGAGTGTCAACCAAGCCTTACCCAACCTTAATAGGACCCAGCCCACAACTTGTCCCAACCTGAATTCCAACCCAAGGGGCTCAACCCAAATTCCTCTATACTCGACCCAACCTAACCCAATTACGTGTGATTATTCCTAATCGGGCCCATATTTGCTCAACTTGAACCCATCCCAATTTCAAATAGGGTTAGCATTTTGAAAACCAAAGATCTTAATAACCTGAGATAATTTAACCCTTTGGTCAAGCAAGTTCAGGTATCCCTAAACCCAAACCCAAGTTGCAGTCTTAATTTCCCTAAGATTTGGGGAAAAGCAACCGTAGGGGCCTATTTGGATTGCGAATCACATCGATAATGTACTGTAAAGTGCAACAATTACAAATTACAACACATGCTTCCAGAAAATAGGTAATTTGACCAACAATTCCAATGTTTGATTTATCATAGTAATATCAAAATAATGATGCTTTTACATAACTTCAATGTTTCATAGAGAAAAATACATTGATGCATGTGTTTGTATAGAAGATTTTCACTGTGATGCAATGTAAAATTTTAATGATTTTTTTTAGGCGCGCACCACAATGAGCACCAAACCCATGACATTAGAGTTGAAACTCTTAAAAGTCTACCACTAAGCCATGAGTAAAATTGCAATGATTATGAATTACGATACCGTCTCCTAATAAATTTACATTTGATCACTACGCTTAAGCCACAATGGTAAATTTGTAATAATAGTACTTGAAAAGTGGAAAGAGGAAACTTTATTAAATGAAAACAATACCCTTTGTTTTAGATTATTGCAAGTAACTCCCATTTATCAAAGAGGAAAGAGGAACTTGTACTAAATGACAACAAACCCATTCCTTGAGAAGGTTGTCTGGCTGTGTGCAGAGCCTAGCTACTATAATGTATAAATGGCATCCACCCGTCCAGGAAGGTCAATCCACCATAAATATTATGCAAAAATCCTAGCTGATCTAATTATCATATGGGCTACATCATGGAACGTAGTGGACAGCCACTCAAAATCCTTCAAATTCATATGTTGAGCCACATGATGGTTGGATTAACCTGATTTCTGGGATGTCCCATGTTCACACACAAGGACCCCATTGAACGGGCTGGATGAGATATGGTCACCACAGTGGGCTTATACGTGACTAGTTGCTACAAGATGGGAGTAAAACAAATACTTTGTTCAAATATAACAGGTTAATAGTTTATGTAGTGAACCAGCAGTGAATATATAAAACAAAGGCAAAGGCATTTATGAAAAATTGAAAATAGGGGAGGAAGGTACTTATGGTTATTCCTAATAATAATGATGATGAAAATGATGCTTTGTCCTACCCTGTACCATATACAATGGTCCATGGGGAATGTTCCAATGACATAGAAAAATATTCTATATAAAATTAAGGGTAATTTAGTGATGTAGAGCGGGTCACAGATACTTTCATGTCCAAGATGGACCAGAGAAGGCCCAATTAGAGGCGGAAGTGATCCGGACTGCCAGAACCTTAAAACAAGAGCATCGCACAAACTGAAATGAGTTATTCAACATACCATATTTGATTTTGCAGTAGAAGAAATTACTTTAGCCAACCAACACCATTATGCAGGGTTACCCACGCTGAATTTGTGAGATTCCATCAAATCGATGGTCGAAAGTCCTTTTTGTTTTCGTTTGTACTATTTATAGTAAGTTTTAGTTTGATCATAACTTTTGATCCATTGAGTTTTAGGAGTTGTGTCCAACATGAAAAGCGCTTAGCAAAATCAAGAGAATAATATGGTTAAGCCAAATAGGACACTTATTATTTTTAACCGAAAACCATGAAGTCTAGCAGGAATCATGACCGTCTATAAATAGTAAGTCACGATTTTTAGGAGTTGGAGTTGGAGTTTGATTCTGAAGTTTCTTCCTAGGCTTGGGTTCACTATTTAAAGGATTGTAAATTCATTTTTATCATCAATGAATCAGATTTTGAATTTCTATAATTTATTTTTATTTTCTTATTTTCCCCTCATGGATTCGAGGTATCTCTGTGTAGGGTCCAGAGAAGCTTTGTGGATTCAGAGTAGTTATCCTCTTGAAGAAGATGGTGATCGACCTCATCACGCCCATCCCTGCATCATTTAGGAATTTGAAAATATAGCTACAATCCAATTAACTACTTATGTCTCTCCAATTGTCTCTCCAATATGATATGTTGGGAATTTATTCTTTGAATCTAGGTGATCTTCTAATCATCCAAACCCTTTATACAATGACTCAAAGGAAAAAAAAAAATTTCCCTTAGCGTAGGATGTGCATGGAGATTGTTGATGCGGAAATCTGGTTAGCCCTCTCTGGACTCACGAACTTGCACAAGGGCCAGACAAAGAAGACCCCGGCCTGTGCAGAGGACCCTCCAATGCCTAAGTCAGGAAAGGAATATGGGTCTAATTGAATATTAAGGGATATGGCTAGAGATTATGCGTACCTTTCACCTTTGGGGGCTTTCTTATTTATAGTTGATGAGGGGTGGTGTCGTAAAGGGCACATATCCCTATTTGGCAGGAACTAATTATAGTAGGATTCGGAATCTTTGAGCAGCGGATCATTCTAGATCCTTGGCTAGAATCTCGAGAGGATCCGTGTGGGAGTCGGTTTCCGTGATCTTCGACTGAGAATGCGGACAGACCTGGTTGATGTCATGTCAGATCTCACAGAGGGTGGGTTCAACTGTCCCGAAGTAGTCCGACCTATGTCACAGTTGAAGTCAGTGTTGTGTTCGTCTAAGGACAGGTGTTGCCGACCTAGGATGAGTTAGCTTGCTTCACATTGCAATTGATTAGTACATGTCTCGACCTTGTGCCTAGAGGTCGAGCTCGACCTTTCTCCATACTAAGTCGAGGAGATCGAGCTCAGCCTTTCTCTATACTTGGTCGAGGCAACAGAGGTCTAGCCACTAGATCACACCAGTCGCTTGTTTGAACTGTTGACCTAGCCTATCAATAGTAGGTCAGTCTATTTTCCCCATAACAGATATCATCAATTATCTTCTTTTGGAAAATAACTCTTGAATCCATAAGAAAAGAAAATCTCTAGATATGAGAAATAAAATTAATATTATTAATTTTAAAAAAGACTATTTAAAAAACCTTCTCAAATGACTTATATAAACTCCAACTCTATATTCGTAACTTTTTCAAATAAATTTAGTAAAAATTATAAATAATTTCTAAACTAGCTTAAACTCTTTAAAATATTCAATGATTTTCCAAATCCTAAAACATGCTAAAATCACAAAAATCTAAACTTACTGAAAATGGTAATGTTTTATTCTTCTATATTTTTAAAAACCTGTCAAGGGTAGTTGCATTTTGCATTGGCCAGCATGTAGAAGTCATTATTAGTATTCCAATGAAATATATATAATACACAAACATTCAAAAAGTTATGGCTGTTAGAATCAATAGTGCACACTAACTCTCCGAGTGAACTTTCTGACCCAATTTACTTTGATCCTAGCCGTTTATATGATTTTTCTTCACCTTTTTTCTATATTAGCTCTGGATTAGATTATTTCGACCCTTGGATAATTGGCTCTGTTGCTTTGAAGTTTGAACATTAATCGCACTATAACCTTTTCATAATCAAATGGTTAAAATATTAAATTCAAGATTATTATTTTTTTCCTTTAGGGGGGGAGGGAGGTCGCAATCATATAAATGGCTTGGATCACTAAGAAAAAATAAATAAAAACATCTAAGACCATATTGCAATAGGTTAGGATGTATTCTATCAAACCTGGTTTGGAAATTGGAGCCTTATCCTTCTGGATGACGATGAAGGAAATTGCATATATTTCCATCCAGAAATCATAACGAGAGAGACAGATTAAGAAAACTGGTCACCTGCAGCCGGTTGTTTGCTAGCCTAGCATGCAGCACCACCCATACGACCCCACCATGAAGATAGATAATGGACGTGGATTGCCTGCAACAAGAAGCTAGGTGGGCCCACTATGATATTTGTGAGAAATTCTAGCCGTCCATTTATTTTTTCAGATCATGTTAGGACATAAGCACAAAAATGAGGTATATATAAAACTTAAGTGCCTGGCGTGACAGGAAATATTAAGACATAAGCCCAAAAATGAGGTATATATAAAACATCATAGTAGTCCCCAAGGAGTTTTCAACGGTAGGCATTTTCCTACCCACTTTTTCCTGTCGGCCAACTCACTTGAGTTCTGGATCTGCCTCGTTTTTGGGCCCATGTCCTGGACATGATCTGAAAAAAATGGATGGACGGGGTGAATTCCTGAAAAACATCACAGTGGGCCCCACCTACCTTCCTGTGTCAGGAAGTTCCTATGTGATCACGGGAACGGATTGGCTACTCCCCCTGACACCAGCCAATGGCTGGTGGTCGGTGCTATGTGGGCCCCACCATGATGTATGTGTTTCATCCATGCCATCCATCTATTTTTAAAGATCATTTTATGGCATGAGACCAAAAATGAGTATATCCCAATCTGAAGTGGACCACATTACAGGAAACAGTGTTGAATGAGCGTCAACCATTAAAAACATTTTGGGAATTGGGAGCCATAAAAGTTTTGGATCGAGATGATTTTTATTTTCCCCTTTCATCTGGGCCTGTATGACCTAATAAACAGATTGGATATCAAATAAATAGTACAGTGGGCCTTAGGATGATTTTAATGATGGATATCCAGTCACTATTGTTTTCATGTGGTGTGGTCCACCTGTGATTAATATACCTCTAATTTTTAGAATTAATATCTAAAATGATCTTTAAAAATAGATGAACGTAATGGATGAAATACATACATCATGGTGGGCCCACAGAGCACCGACCACGAGCCTCGGGGCTGGTGTCAGGGGGAGTAGCCAATCCGTTTCCATGTGATCACACTATACGCATCCGAAGATAACCTACTGCAAAATACTAATTAAGCCAGCCCACAATCTTCATGGACGTCCCAACCTCAAAAATCAGTGAACAGCCGACAGTGAGGGTGTGGCCCACATCTGAGCAGATCTTCCTCACTTCTTAAACCAATGATCTTCATGTGGAACCCACCTTTTGTGTGGGTCAGATGTGCTACACATACAACAAGTTGACAGGAAAGAAGGGGATCATGTTAAATGTGGATGCAGCTGGGCTGTAGGTGTCTCATATTTCAAAATATGATTGAGTGGCTGCATGGCCCATCATATTAATTTGAATCCAGTGGTCAACCACTACAACTTAAGTGGATGTGCTACACGTATGCCACTTCAACTTACATTGACTACAACACAATCCAATAAAGGTCTGCCCCACTAAGTTCTTTATTCGGATCTTGGTTTTCTCCTACAAACAAATTACTAAAATAAAGAAAAAAAAATTTTGAAGTTTCTTAATTAATGAAAGATAATTTAGAAAACAAGAAATATAAGTATTCATCAACTAATTTCCAATTTTGAAAAGTGGGGCACATGGTTTTTTAATCTAGACGGTTGGTGATCTATTAATTGGGTCCCATCTTGGATGGACCATGCCTTAAAAACATCTTTGATAGGAATCTTTAGGGCTTGTTTGATCACATGGAATCCCAAATGAAAGAAAACAGTTTTTCTTTATTTTGATGTTTCGATTTGTAAAAAAAAAAAAATTAAAAAAAAAAAAAAAAATCGTTAATTATACGAAATAATCATTAGTTTATCCATATTTTTAATTCTCTTGTGCAAGATTCCAAGCAACGTTATTTAATATATTGGAGATTTTCTCTTATCAAAACTAAAATCTATTTTTCAATAATACCAACAAATTAATAATTAAATAATTATTATAGTTAAATAATAGTAATTTTAATTCGCTCATGCAAGATTCAGCTGACTGTTGTTTAATGAATTTAATTTTTTTACATGTAAAATTAATAAATATCTAAAAATAAATTATCATTACAGTTATCCATTTCCACACTGCCCATGCTGCGAATTATGAGTGAACAGGGTTTTAGAACTTTGACCCACTAAATTAAAATGACTAAGAAAAAGACCCAAATTTGATGGCTATAATCTTTTAAGCCACTAGAGTCCACCCACAGTAAGACACAACAAATGAATTGTCTGGATTATCAAACCCTGGGCCCCACATACACACATACAAAAATAGGAGATGGAGAATCATAATTCAAACTTTTTGATGCTTAACTATCTATAGGCTCTTCTAACTCTTATCTTACCCGGCTGAGTCTGACTCAGTGAGTCACCTGGTCAATAGAAAATGAAATGAGTCCAAGTTTCTAGTACTTGAATCATCACCGTCAATGTTACCACCATATTCATGAGATTAAGGGTGTAGAAAGGGAGTACTATTTTTGGAACTTTCATTAGCATAAGATAATTTTATACTAAAAATCGCAAAAAGAAAAATAAAATAAAAATGAGAGTCATGGATTACTATTGAATGGTGTATATTGGGACCATACTATTGATGATCTCTCTTGCTTTTTCATGAAAAATAGAGAAATATAAAGTATATAAGACTTCTATCAATGGCATTAAATTATTTATATGTCCACTAAAGAAAGCTCATAAGCTTAAAGGAGAAAAAAAAAAAAAAAAGAAGGAAATTTTCTAGTTGAGATCATTCCCTTCAGGTATGCTTTCTAAGATGGGCCTCCAACCTCTACATCCATGATCACTCCCATCATCACTAACAACATCCACCGTTGGTTTATTTTTAAGACTGCTGATCATTTCATCAACTGATAGCCCTCCTTTTGTTAGAATCTCCTTCAGCTCTTGTTTAGTGATCAAAACCTTGATCCTAACCACTGGCGTCTCATGGCAGCGGCCCATCTCGACGATCGGAGAGTCCGGCATGTCCGATACCTTGCAATCCACGTAGTGCGACGGCAACGGCAACGGAGGTGGAAGAAGAAAATAGAGGTGGCCACTTCGCATATTGGCCTGAGGTGGGAGATGTTGGGAGACCGGGAGTGTATCTGTGATCGCATGGCCCACATGATCAGACAGAACTTGGTGTACTTGCATCGGTGGTTTGTACTCAAGGATCTGACCGTCCATCTTCATAACCTTGATCACCTTCTCTTGAGGAACTAAACAATTCCCCATGGAGATATGTATATATCACTAGAAGAGATTTTTGTTTAGTGTGTGAAGAGTGCAAAAACAAAGGTATGTGAATGTATTTAAAGGAAAGTGGTACAAAAAGGGTCCACCACTAATGAAAAAGAAATGACTGGTCCACCATAAATAAAATGTGGCCCACCACATAATCTTTCTTTTTCTTTTTTTTTATCTATATATCACCAATCCAGCTACAGTTTGGGACACAAAAACTGGAGGGACCGCCTTTTAACGCGGCCCGCACCTGCGGCGACGTTGCGCACCCCACTTAGCCATTGGGTGGATTCAGACCATCTACTATTGGCTTAGTGTTTGACTAATTGGACACAATCAATCAGGATCACTCGTGGCCCACTTAGTGGTTTGACTACTACCACGCAATCGATCGGCAATCGTGGTTGACCCCAACCGGTAACATCGAATTTTTGGTATCGGTCGCTTGTTCGAAGAAAGTGACTGTCCACCATGCCCTTGATTGAACTCTATTGGACTAGCTTTGCATGTTAGGCACGGTATGTGTGTGTGTGTGTACACGAATGCTCAGCTATGCACCATCTCACATGAAACTCATGCCAACTTTTTCGACAAGACGTCATACGTTATGTGACTCCAAATTCTGAACGTTCCATGTGAAGCAGCACCTCATTAAACCCCTCAGGCCTAATTTTTACTTTATCCAAAACTTTAGTGGTCCATGAAAAATGAAAACATTTTCCTCCATTGATTTTCATTTCTCTTTGCTATGGCCCACCAGAATTTTAAAATCTGAGTAAAAATTTGTCCTTAAAGGCTTTATGGGATTCCGCATCACATGGACCATTCGGATTAGACACCCATGAGACGTGTAAAAAGGTTTTACATACACACACACTATGAGGTCGACCTTACCGAACTTCACATGAGGTCAAGTTATATGGGCCCCAACATGATGTGCATTGAACATCTACCCCATCAGTTAGATGCACCATTCCATGATGGGTGACGGGATTAAAATTAAGTAAATCCATGACTGGGTGGGTCACACCAGTACAATAGTTGAGAGGGGCTACCCTCTCATTAAAACATTCATAATCATTTAGGTTAAGATTTAAAATATATATATATTGTTAGCTTGTTAGCACACCCAATGTCAGTTCACACTCTACTGTTAGCCACCCCCACTAGGGAATCGTTACCAAGACCTCATTGTTGAAATGAGGTATCTTTCACTCAGTCTACCACTTAAGCCATGGATCAGGCTGTGGTGATTAGGATTTTGCAATAATGCAGGTGGCTTTTGAAGCATTATCTATCCACGGAAGGTGGCATCAGATCAACGGTCTGGATCATTGAAAAATGGCCCCATTTCTATAAACTGAATATCAAGAATACTATTACTGTGCATTATCATTACATAGTTCATTCGTAATAAATGGTCAGTAAAAACTAAAAGAGAAGATTGTCGCATTGCAGTCCAGGAAGAGACGATCTCAAGTCCAACCTGATAGACCACAATGTACGGTCCACTCGGTGGATGACATCCGACCGTTCAGTGCATGTGGCATTCAACCCTTCCAATATGTTGGCTCCATCATGATATCACCTAGTAGAAAAAACAGCCCTATCTACTCATCAGGTGGGCCATATCATAGAAAACAGCATCTAGCCATTGAGAAATTGCATAATCCAAGTGTGGTTTACTTGATGAGTGGATGTCTCATTTTTTCCTACAGTGATATTCGTGATGTGACCAACCTATTGGACGGATTGGATTTGGCACAAACAAATCAGAAGTTATCCACTTGATGGACCGTTACTTATAGTCCAACTGGTTGAACTTGAGACTTACAATGCTCGGGCCGAATGGTTGTAACCATCCGTTCGGGTTTTTTGCTTGTATAAGTCGGCCATATGGTTCACTCATCCAAACCATTGATGTAATAGGCCACATCATGGATGGCCCACACACCAATACGTGTCAAGAAATAGATGGTCGAGAAGGAAAACAAGACAACAGTTAAAACTAATAAAGATTGGTAACAATAGGATCTTTTAATATAATCATTGGAAAGTGGGCCATCAATGGCGAGATCCATCATTCCAACGGTTTGGATCATTGAATCAATGCCCCCATTTGTACAAAATGAAAGCCCAAGACTACAGTACCTCAGATGGTAAATTGGTGAATGACTGAGGGCATTTTACAAGGTGGGTGAAAAGTGATGTCATGAAAACATGAGAAGAGTTAAGGGAGAATGATTCAGGGGTGAGTATGCGTATGGATGCTGTCAACACGCATGCTTTAGTGGAGTCTTCCAAAAATGATTCTTTTATTTGGATGATCAAAGACATAAGCCAGACTTCCTGTGTGTGTCTTTTCTTCACTACTGCCAAAAAAATTCCAACCTCATACGGCTGTTATAATTTCCTAATTAGGATTGTAAAACATCTATAAACAGTAGAATCAATTAGAAAACCACAAACTATAATTAGGATTAACAGCATAACTTGAGCCATATGCTAAATTGATGAGTTCTCATCTTATCTGGTCAGACTCGACGATGAACAGTTCTGATAGTCATTCTTATGATGTAGAGTGGGTCGCGAACAATTTCATGGGCAAGATGGACTAGAGAAGGCCCAATCGGAGGCGAAAGTGATCCATATCGTCGGAACCTTAAAACAGGTATATCTCATAAACTAAAATAAGTTATTCGACATATCGTATATGATTTTGGATAGGAGAAGCTAAGTTAGCCAACCAACCCGCTATGTGGGGTTGCCCACGCTGAATTTGTGAGATTCCATCAGATTCATTGTCGAAAATTCATTTTATTTCTGTTTTTATTATTTATAGTAATTTTTAGTTCTATTATAACTTTTGATTCTTTGAGCTTTAGCTGTATCCAACATAACAAAGGCTTAGAAAATTTAGGAGAACAATGTGGTTAGGCCAATTAGGACACTATTTTTTACCGAAAACCAAGAAATCTAGTGAAAATCATGACCATATATAAATAGTAAGTTTACTGTTTATATTAAGTGATGATTTTATGGAGTTTGAGTTGTAGTTTGATTCCAAAACTTCTTAATGGGGTTCATATCACTATTTAAGGGATTGTAAACTCGTTTTTTTTATCAATCAATTTATTTTTGATTTATTTAAAATTTATTTCTATTTTCTATCTCTCCTCGTGGATTCGAGGAATCTAGAAATCTTCGTGGATTTGGAGTAATTATCCCCTTGAGAAAGATGGTGATCAACCTCACCACGCCCATCCCTGCGTCATCTTACATCCCTGCTAGTGTCAATAACCATCTCCCTCAAGTGTCTGTGATAGATGAATAACTCACACATTTTGAACTTGAATGTAGAAAGTCAAGAGACTCTTATTTATATGCTTGGATTTTCTATCTTATCAAAATATCAAGTCCTATATAGTCTCTATTTACTTCTGTAAATTAACTTGTTCTAACGTGAGGATTTCTATTATAATTAGGCTTTGAAACTAGAATCGAAGCCTTTTAAAAAACCAATGGCCAAAGTAACCATATGTATATGCATGTGCATGTATGTGCATACTTGCGAGCCACCCTATGAAAGATACTAAAAATTATTGTCTAACGCATGGTTCAGATTTTACCAGTAAAAAGTCTTTAAACAACTTAGATTTACCTACAATTAATTATACCATCGAGGAGTCTGCTCTTCTCTTTTTTGTAGGTAGCCTACCTAATAATATTGCAAGAGAGCCGCTATAATAATGGTTGTGTGGAGCCCACAATAATGATCATATAAAATCCACTTCATATATTTATTGTGTCACTTCTTGCTAGAACCTTGGGCTAAAAAATGAGACAAATCTAAAACTCGAATTGCCTACAAAACTCAGTTCCTCTTTATAGTCATTGCTAGCCATAGCCTCTCTCTCTCTCTCTCTCTCTCTCTCTCTCTCTCTCTCTATATATATATATATATATATATATATATATTGTGCGCGCGCGTGTGTGTGTCCATGTTTTTGGAAGTGTCATGTCCCTAGTGTATGTCTACCAACATAATCTAAGGACCTATCATGTAAACACCTAAAAATGAATATTATCTCATTTTATTTGTTAGTAATTATGTACCAGAGATCAAATTTATTTCTAGCAAGGATTACAAAAATAATGCTACCAACCAACAATCATGATCTCCAGTACATAACTATGAGTCCATTTGGATAGGATTTTAAAACCGTTTTGCAACTACTCATTCCATAAAGTTGCTATATCAGGATGGCAGTGGAAAAAAAAACAAGAAAGGCACTAGAGCACCTCATGCTAGGTACCTACCAAGATTACTTCTACAAATTGAGAGTCCCATGAGGAGAGCTTTCATGAGATCCACCCCATCCATCAGGTACACTGCGTCCTAAGACCCAAAAATCATTATGATCCAAAATTGTGGTAGGCCACACCATAAGAAGGGTATTGATTTTTGTGGCGAAGACCATGAAAATGTCCATCTCCTTGGCCATTGAGCTGTCCTTAACCATCAGCCCATTGATTCTTTTTGTAGGGCCATTGGCGGATTGATGTTTTGACTCCATATATTAGAACTTTACCTATGCTTACCATCCATCTATGAATTTATCAAGCAATTTAATGGTAGATTTTATTGGTTTGATTGCACATGCTGATAAACGCCGAAAGCAGCTAATCCATATGTGGATTTAACAAGCAATCAATAGTTACTCCATCACATAGGCCCACTCTTCTTTTTCTTCGTGAAGATTTTGATCTCTCAGTTCTTAGTTAATTTGGCCTCCATAGAGTTGTGTACCGCAGTTTGGCATGATTATTTGACCACAAATTAACTGACCGTGAGCTCCTTCGATAGTTAGAACGTCTTGTCTCCAAAATTATATTTACAATCCATGAGTTTAGTCAACTGAATGATCGTTGCTTAATTTTATCTCCTACATTGATCATAGAAATTTTTGTTAAAAGACCTCAAGAAAAAAACTCGCTCTTATTCCAAATAACGTAGCAGATTCATGGACAAAAGAGAAGATATCACGTCTTCTTCTTTTGTGTAGACCTTAAATCCACAAGTATAGTTGTACATGAGTTAAACCGAGTCGAGCTTGGCACAACTTCGCTCAGCTCAGCTCGACCAGCAGCTGACCCTAGCTCGAACTCAGTTTGGCTCGGTCTTCGAGCCTGACTATCCAACTAAACCTAGTTTGGTCAGAAGGTGCTCGGGCCATCTTGAGCTGAGTTCAAGCCAAGTTTAAGCTCCAGCTTTTGAGCGGAGTTCGAGTTGTGCTTTTAAGCCATGGACAACATTTGACCAAGTTGTCATGGCTGGCACAGCCACCCAAATACAATAAAAAATGGGAGACGGTTCTCTGGTCATATCATTTCTCCCCTTCGGCAGCATATCTTAGCTGGGAACACCATTTCCTCCATGTTGAAGTTGCTTCACGAAACTAATTGATGAAAGGCGGCTAGAAGCCCTGCCCAAATACAATAAAAAATGGGAGAGGGGTCGTTTGTTTACCAAACAAACGGGTATTGTAGTGATGAGTTGAGTTCAGACCATACGCTAGGATGACCAGACAAGGGCAAACAGTATATATGGTGATGAACGGGCTTGGAAGTCGGACCAGAGGCTGGGACGACCAGGCAAAAAGAGGGAGAGAGGGAGAGAAAAGGGGTTTGGGGGCTGCCGAACTAGGGTGCTCATTTGGGCTGGGAGAAATGAAAAGGGGGTAGGTTTTTTTTAAAAAGTAAATATTTATATCACCTAATCAAGCTTGGATCGATCCAAGCCGAGTTTGAGTTATCGAGCAATCCAAGTCGAGTTGAGCTCGGGTCAATTCGGACTTCACACAAAATTTTTTCGAGCTCAAAAATTTAGCTGAATTCAACCTAGCTAAACCCAATTTCAAGCCAAGTCGAGTCTTGCTTATCCAAGTCGATTTGAGTGAGTTAATCAAGCCAACTCGGTTTGTTTACAGCTATATCCACAAGGAGATTAAATTATTTTAAAATGAGAGATAAAA
Organism: Magnolia sinica; assembly: GCF_029962835.1. Lineage (NCBI taxonomy): Eukaryota > Viridiplantae > Streptophyta > Magnoliopsida > Magnoliales > Magnoliaceae > Magnolia > Magnolia sinica. Next base: position 22,552,471 of record NC_080591.1, on the reverse strand, counting down.
TTGATATTATTACAGAAATATTTGTTTAAAAAGTCTTCTCATATGACCTATATAAATCCTAAACCTTCAAAATTTGTCACTTTTCGGATTTAGTAAATTATTTGCAAAAAATAGAAAATGATTCTATATTGATTCAAGCCCTTTCTCATCGCTCAAGGGCTTTTAAGCTATTCCAAAGCTATTTGAATCGTAAAATACCTAAAAATAATAAAACAGTAATTTAATAAATATAGTAAATTTTAACTTTAATCTCAAAATTAACTTCTAAAACAATGTATAATTAAAATATTGTTACAGTAATTTAATAAAGATAGTAAACTTTAACTTTAATATCAAAATTAACTCTTAAAATGATCTATTTATAATTTTTTTTTTTAAAAAAATAGCATTGACCAGCATGTTAAGCTTATTGATAGCTTTCCAATAACGTATTATATGTATAAAATGGACAATCGGTCACAAAGTTATAGCGTCAAAAGTTATAGGTTAGACCTTAAATCAAACCATCTGACCATTTTTCTTTTGATATTAGCCACTTATTCCATTCTTCATTAACTTTATTAACACAACCCCTTTTGGAAAAATAACCCATGAGACCAACTTTCCTTTCGCATCCTTCTAGTGGGAAAAGCCTTTTTTGAAATATATGAAAGTTAAACTTTTAAAAATAATCTTCTAAGCAAAAAAATAAATGAGGTGGTGTGTTTGGTTGCCCCAGAAATCATGAAAAGACATCCTTTAAGGTTCTCCTTTGAAGATAGACTTCTCTAATGGAACTCTTAATAAAATAAAATAAATAAGTGTCATCCAAACGGCCCCTAACGTGTGTATGCACGAATGTTTCTTAATTTACCTGTCTTGCATGAAAGGATTGGTCTGCATAACGTGATTTATATTGTATTCTTTCCATGCACCAATCCAAAACATGATGTGTGCGTACAGCCAAACGCGCCCTAAACATCATTTCATGTGCAACTTACCACGGCATTGCTCGGTTGGTATACGACGGTAGTGAATGGACCCGCACCAATGAATGAACGTGCAAGATCAACCTGAAAAATCTCAGTGATGTCCTTATCAGTGGGCCCCACTCGTTATAAAGTCATTTACGCTGAATGTTTGGTGTGTACACTTTCCATCTCATCATCCATTATTTATTTTAATCCCTTAACCATTTCTTGAAGCTTGGGGTCTTTTGGGTGGAAAGATCCGATGTTAGACTCGTCTGTTTCCCACTTTAGGTGGTGGGCCATGCTCTTATTGGCCCACATCTCTTTTAGAACAGTTGTGGCCGTCTATCTTCAGACCATGAATTGAAAGGATAAGATTGTCGGATCAAGGAGGTTTTTTTTTTTTTTTTTGTGTGTCATGGTCTATCCACAGTGGAACACAATAGACCAACGGTTTGGATTACTCAACCGGAGACCCTCTTACAAAAAACTTGATGTAGAGCGGGTTGCAGACAGTTTTATGGCCAAGATGGACCAGAAAAGACCCAATCGGAGACGGATGTGATCTGAACCATCAGAACCTTAAAACAAACATATCTCACAAAAAAGAATGAGTTATCCAACGTGCCATATATGATTTTGGAGTAGGAGAAGCTACTTTAGCCAGCCAACCCGCTACACCGGGTTGCCCGCACTGAATTTGTGAGAGTTCATATTAACAATCGAAATTCCATTCTATTTTCATTTTTAATTACCTTTTTTGTTAAGTTTTAGTTTGATTGTAACTCTTCATCCATTGAGCTTTAGGAGTTGTGTACAACACGAAAAGTGCTTAAAAAAATTAGGAGAACAGCATGGTTAAGCCAGATACAACACTTATATTTTTGGCCAAAAACCATGAAGTCTAGTGAAAATCATGATAGTCTATAAGTATTTATAGTAAATCACCATTTTAAAGAGTTTTAGTTGTACTTTGATTCCAAAACTTCTCACTAGGGTTCACAACATTATTTAAAGGATGTAAAAGCATCAATTAATTTATTTTAAATTTCTAAAAATTTATTTTTATTTTCTTATTTTGCTCATGGATTCAAGGTATTTTTGTGATGAGTTTGGATAAGCCCTATAGATTCGGAATAGATACCCCTTAGAGGAAGACCGTGGCAGACCTCAACGCGTACTTACCTTCGTCAAAACTGAGCCGCGGTAAGCTGACGTAGTTGAAACGTATACATACCTTTTTCTCTTTTTCTTTTTTCTAAAAACGTATACACACCAATTGCATGATAACAACTCTTTCCAACCAAATAAGCATCTTTTCACATCTCTTTTCTCTTTTTATCATTTGAGTTTTAGACCATCTTTCCATCGTTAGAAAGTGGGGCCCTTTCTAGAACGCTTTTGGCGTTCTACCGTGGACTAAGTGGGCCATGGATAGTTGCGTGTCACGCGTCCTGGGACACGTGTCCTGCGATGCTGGGGCGGCACCGCCAAATGGAATTATCATAGATGGCTTTTGTCTCTAGTGGAAACTTCGTTGGGGCCCACTAGAAAATGGGAAGGTTGGTGGTATGCGCAGGGTTTTCTCATTTCTGTGAGTGGTGGCGTATGGATGTTTGATACAGACCGTTGGTTTGTAGTGTCCTACTTGGATGGACTTTTCTTCAAACAATCTCATCCGTCGGTAAGTCCAAACCGCCGATGTTGGGCTAGCTCTTCTTTTCTAGTTGAATTTGGAGGGACGTAAATTGCAGCAAGAAGCTAGGTGGGGCCCACTAGCACCAAGGAAGTGCCTGCTGTCATATGCTGACGCGGATTGCGTGCGACACCCTATCGTAAGAAGTTCAGGTGCTCTGAAGCCCGGTGAGGCCCGCCGTGGTGTTGGTAAAAACCCACTCCGTTCATCCGTTTTGCCGCGTCATGTTTGGCCATGAACCCAAAAATAAGGTAGATTCACGTGCTCCTGTAATTGAACTTAATCCCTGGTGTCAAATTTTAATGGATACTTGAGGGTAGCTTTTGTCCCGAAATCCGTCTTATAACAAGGAGCAATATTATATTGGTTCGGAACTACTTTCAATAGCTGCACAATAATATTAGTATCATAATCAAATTGTATAATTGGTCCAGAAAGTATCAGAAGTGGTGTGTATAAAAGAAAAAACTAAATATTAGAAGTAAAGGGAAAAAAAAAACCATTTTAGCCGATTGTATTAAAAATAAAAGTATAAACCAATAATAAAACAAGTACAAAGCAATTAAAATTCAAATGAAGAAAATAAGTCAATCACTTTTTAAAGCTTAAATCTCGTATAGCTTCCTACCAATGAAGAGCGGTTCTGATTTTAGTTTCTGGACATGCTATTTGATCAGTTAGTGAAGTATGCTCTTGCATATAAGCATCTAATTTATTAATTTTAGCCTTCTAACCATGTCTACGCTCAATCAAAAAAAATTCTTCATCTTTCAATTTGTCCTCCATTGTCAAGATTTTAACTTTCAAATTTATCTTAGTCATGTTGTTCACTCCTCAAGTATAGGGTTGTGATGTAGTAATAAACTCAGTAAGACCGAGGTCGAATCCCAAGGGACTAATATCTGTACGTTGTCTGAAACTAACTAGAACTAAAACTAGAATGAGATGAAATCTAATTCGAGTTGTAATTTGAGTAATAAGAGTGGAACACTAATCTAAAACTTAAGTAATTCAGAGGAAGGAAACTAGGGATTCAGAGGATCTACTTATAGGGATCAGGGAGATCTTATGCTTGCATCAAGAATTATTGAATTTAAACTGAACTTACTTGATCTGGTTTTCAAGAGATGAAAGGTATATGAATTAGAATGGATTCCATCATCTAACCATGTCCAGGAGACAAAGCAAACAACAGGATTAAACTAATTACCAACCAATCAACAGTGCATGAAAGTTAGGAAGGGTACCATCATCCAACCATGCCCAGGAGACGATGGTGAACAACAAGGCTTCCTGACGTCATAAACATCAAAAAAGGGAAAAAGAAATATTCAAAGTCATTGCGGACCCATTGTAATTTCAGTCACAACAGACCATTAAAGGCTAAGAAAAAACATTCCTTTAATAATTAACACAAATCAAATTCAGTTCATGAATTTAAATGAAAAGCATGAGATAGTATCTCCCATCTCGCTATAGGCTTCACCTCTTAGCCCTAGCTAAGAGGTTTAGCCAACCATGATTAGGCTAATGACCTTAAGAGTCATAAAAGAAAGAAAGAAAGAAAAAAGACAGCAAAGAAAATCAGGAAAAGAAAAAGAGAAAAAACTCAAACTCTCCCTGTCTTCTTCTCCAGCCGAACCGTTGCTCACGTGCAGCTCGCCCCTGTTCAAAAAAATCTCCAAGGCTGCCCTCCTCCGATTCCCCTCCCTCTGGTTCCACATTCATTCTCTCTTTATTTCACAGGTACGAAGAGAGTCCGTTCGTGGCTGGGATTCGTGGAAAATTTACGCAGCCAGCTATTCAAACCGCCTACGTAGAAACGCAGACCGACTCGCGTTTGGAATGTGTTTGCAAGACAGTGATCTTCCTTGGAGTAAAAATTTCTCCATGGCTAGGGTAAAGACCCACTTATAAGGACTTTGAACGGTCTGGATCAGCAATCCGGCAGTGATAAAGATCACGGAATGCCCCACAAAACCCAGATTTCACGGACGCGTGCGGGGTGCGTAAACAGGGCCTGAAACTGTCGGCGCTGGACTCTCAGTGGGGCCCGTAGTGATGCTTCTAATGAAATCCACCCCGTCCATCAGATTCCTCTCGATTTTTCGGTCAGAATGGGCTGGTTTTTGTCGAGTTTTGGTGTGGTCCACCGATGATTTCCTTCCACCGTCTATCGTCCGTTTTAACGGATGAAATCAAATATCCAACATCTTTCGGGATTCCACCACCTAGGCGATGGTTAGAAGACCTATAGAATTCTGATAGACGGTCCGGATTGGACCTTTAAGTTACGATGGTGGCCCACAAGGATGGACCGCAGGTCCCTGTTTCACGATTTCGCGCAGCAGAAAACGGAAGTCGGGTCAGCGCGTGCTGACCAACTTGGCTCACTCCGTGTATGGCTTTTGTGCACTCCACCTTCATAAAGTGGGTCTCGCCTTGATGTATATGCAAAAACCAATCCATCCATCCACTTTTTCACCTCATGTATACCGTTGAAACCAAAATTGGAGCGCATCCAGATATCAGGTGGGTCCCAAATCTCTGTTTTATGGGATGATCTGCCCATTGGGTCACTTCCGCAGAGATAGAACAGTTGAAATTCGACGTGTACCATTAATTTATGGTCCTCAGGCCATGTATAAATTTTCGAACCAATCAGATGGTAGAAACCTTGTGCTTACATTCTGGATGTTCTTTTCAGGCCTGTTTGAAGTGAATGGCTGAAATTTCTCTGGTCTCTAATGTGTAAATCCTCGATCTTGGTCCTATGGAGTCCCGTCCAATGCCTTGGTGATGCCAGAGCGTCAAATCTATGCTTTTAGCATCCTTTTCAGTCCGTGCTCGTAGACACACCCTGCATTACAAACACGATTAATTCAGGCCGTTAAGCAATATCATACTTGTAAATCCATGCAATCAATGGGGTCTAATATGCAATATTTGACCCTCAACACAACCCCCAACCAGCATCTTGCTAGTCCCGAGCAAGGTATGCAAAAAATAAATTGAGAATTACCAGAACAATTTCTATAAACTTGAGTGATTTTTGCAGAATAATCCAGATATGGGAATTCTCATATTCATGAATGTTGGGTATTACTTTCTCCTAGACTCAGGCGCACGGTAAACTTCATGATCAAGTTCAAAGTATTATTCCATTAATTAGAAAAATTCTAATCATTGAGTTCCATGAGTGTATGATGTAATCTCTGCTTTATCGTTAAGGTTCACTTCTCTATTTTGTGATATCATCAGCAACTCATAAGAGAATTCATGTCCACCAAAACCTAAACCCAAAACCTGCCCCATAGATCAACCTACCAACTTCTGATTTTTCCATCGATGAGCAGGGGAATCGAATCTGCACCTATAGGGAGCAAACCCATGGTGAAGACTGTACAGCTAACTTTTTCACATATCATCCATGGGGAATTAAATCTACACCTACAGGGAGCAAACTCATGGTGTAGACCATTCGCCCAATCCTTTCCAGCTTAGTGATCACCAAGTTAATCCTTTAATATCGAACTGAACCCTTAATGTGCAAGTGAGATGTGTTTCGTGAAATCGTGATTCAATCATTATTTAAAACCTCTAACCATGGATTAATAGTTCGAATTTAACTGTGAAATCTAACAAATAGCTGAATCCAAGAGTCATAAATTTTCAGCATCACTTGTCTTGTAATTCTAAATCCAAGATGGCTGTCAAAATCACTTCAAATTCACAAAAATTCCAGAAAAATTTAAAAATTTTCACAATTTTTGCTCAAACCAAGAAAATGCTGAGTAGGTCACCTAATCTCCCACCCCCAACCTAAAATCTACATTGTCCTCAATGTAAAAGATATGAGTATGCAATGCACTTGGGACAACGAAAAGTGAATAAGAAGTGATGGGAAGATAGTACCTGGATGATGAATCGAGGGACACTTTCCAAGAGATCGCAGCATGGGCGTCAGTCAGCACGAGAGAGACGGCAACACAAAAATAACAAAAATAAAATCCTACCTATACCACTTTCGTAGGTGCTCTCGATTGCATTGAGCGTATGCAACAAGCCTTTAAACCCCTAGGTTGCCCCTAGTGGACGAGTTGTAGTCTCGTGAGGGTTTGCAGCAATGTTTCCCACAAACATTGAACTAACTAATGATAAAAATGAAATGAAATGAAGATCTGGGTTGCCTCCCAGGAGCGCTAAGTTTACCGTCTTCAGCCAGACAAATAAAGCAACTACCTTAGTCCTATGAAAGCGATAAACCTACCTATACCTCCATCAGACTAGGAGATCAATCCTGGTAAACAGGAGCAGTCGGGGACATGGACATGTCCTCTGAATCAAATTTCTCGACAAATGGTTTCAATCGATGTCCATTGACTTTAAACTCCTTGCCATTGTCGGGATCTCTTATCTCAACGGCCCCATGAGGAAAAACAGTAACAACAATGTAAGGGCCGGTCCAACGAGATCGAAGCTTACCCGGAAAGAGATGTAATCGAGAATTGTACAAAAGGACCTTCTGACCAGGCGTGAATGATTTTCGCAAAATGTGTTGGTCATGAAATGCTTTCATCTTGTCCTTGTAAATTCTCGAATTATCGTACGCATCATTCCGGATTTCCTCAAGTTCATTCAATTGAAGTTTGCGTAGCGAGCCAGCGTTGTCCAGATTGAAATTAAGATTTTTGATCGCCCAGTACGCTTTATGTTCCAGCTCCACAGGCAAGTGACAAGCTTTCCCATAGACAAGTCTAAAGGGAGACATTCCAATAGGGGTTTTAAAGGCAGTACGGTATGCCCATAAGGCATCGGTCAATCGGATTGACCAATCCTTACAATCAGGGTTAACCGTTTTCTCCAGGATATGTTTGATCTCCCTATTGAAAATCTCAGCTTATCCACTTGTCTGTGGATGGTATGGGGTGCTCACCTTATGAGAGATACCGTATTTCTTCATTAAGCTCTCGAATGGTCTATTACAAAAGTGTGAGCCCCCATCACTAATGATGGCTCGAGGCGTTCCGAATCGCGAAAGGATGTTCTCTTTTAAGAATTTAATGACCCTGCGATGGTCATTATTTCGGCACCGAATTGCTTCGACCCATTTAGTGACATAATCTACGGCGAGCAAAATATATAAGTTTCCAAATGATTGAGGGAATAGTCCCATGAAATCAATACCCCAGCAGTCAAATGCTTCTATGATAAGGATGGGATTCAAAGGCATCATATTTCGACGAGACAATGCTCCCAATTTCTGACAACGCTCATAAGCCTTGCAAAACTCATGAGTGTCCTTGAACATAGTGGGCCAATAAAAACCATACTGTAAAATCTTGGCCGTGGTCTTTTTAGCAAAAAAGTGACTACCACAGGCCTGTGAATGACAGAAGGAGATGACACTCTGATGCTCATCATCTGGCACACATCTCCTTAGGATCTGGTCTGGGCAATATTTAAACAAATATGGATCGTCCCAGAAAAAGTTGCGCATCTTGGTGAAAAATTTCTTCTTATCTTGCGCATTCCAATGTGTTGGTATGGAACCTGTGGCAAGATAATTAGCAATATCAGCGAACCAAGATGAATGGGAGACTCTGAACAGTTGTTCATCAGGGAACATATCATTGATATGGGTCACCTCAAGGGAATCAGAGGTATTAAGGCGAGACAGATGATCGGCCACTACGTTCTCTACTCCCTTTTTATCTTTAATTTCTAAATCAAATTCTTGGAGTAGAAGGATCCATCGTATCAGGCGAGGCTTAGAATCATTCTTAGAAAGAAGGTACTTAAGTGCTGCATGATCTGTGTAGATAATGATCTTGGATCCGATCAAGTATGACCTAAATTTGTCCAAAGCGAACACTACGGCTAGGAGTTCCTTTTCCGTAGTCGAGTAGTTCACTTGGGCAGAATTTAAAATTCTACTTACGTAATGAATGACATAGGGCCTCTTATCTTTTCTCTGGCCTAGAACCACTCCAAGAGCATAATCAGAAGTGTCATACATAAGCTCAAAAGGAAGGCTCCAATCGGGTGGTTGCATGATAGGTGCAGTGGTTAACATGCCCTTAAGCTTGGTGAAAGCTTCCTGGCATTGCTCAGTCCACTCGTATGGTGCATCCTTTTGCAGAAGATTACATAAGGGACGAGAGAGGAGACTAAAGTCCTTTATGAATCGTCTATAAAATCCTGCGTGTCCTAAGAAGGATCGCACGTCTCTGATGTTCTTGGGTGGAGGTAGGTTAGAGATAAGATCGATTTTTGCCTTATCTACCTCGATTCCCTTGGACGAGATGATATGCCCAAGGACAATTTCCTTCTGAACCATGAAATGGCACTTCTCTCAATTAAGTACCAAGTTCTTCTCCTCACATCTTTTCAGCACACATTTAAGACTCTCTAAGCACTTGCTGAAAGATGGACCGTAAACAGAAAAATTGTCCATGAAGACCTCTAGATATTGCCCCACCATATCAGAAAAGATACTAAGCATACATCGCTGAAAGGTGGCAGGGGCATTACATAGTCCGAATGGCATCCTTCGGTAGGCAAAGGTGCCGTAGGGACATGTAAATGTGGTCTTTTCCTGGTCTTCAGGGGCTATCTTTATCTGGTTGTAGCCTGAATACCTGTCAAGGAAACTATAATAGGAATGACCAGCTAACCTTTCCAAGATCTGATCAATGAATGGTAAAGGAAAGTGGTCTTTCCTCATGACGGTATTCAACTTCCTGTAGTCAATGCACATTCTCCAACCAGTAGTGACTCTAGTTGGCACGAGTTCATTATTAGCATTGGCTACGATGGTGATTCCGGACTTCTTAGGGACCACTTGAGTTGGACTCACGCATTAACTATCAGATATAGGGTATATGATACCCACGTCCAATAGTTTAAGAACCTCGGCCTTAACCACTTCCTTCATGTTTGGATTTAGTCTATGTTGTGGTTGCCGAGCGATTTTTGCATTATCCTCAAAATATATGCGGTGAGTACAAATCGAGGGATCGATTCCCTTGAGATCCGCTATCGTCCATCCCAGGGCTCCTTTATGCTCAATGAGAGTAGATATGAGCATACTCTCCTGTTCTTTCTTCAGGTGGGCAGAGATCACCACCGGGTATGTCTTATCTTGACCTAAATAGGCATATTTCAAATCAGAGGGCAAAGGTTTTAGGTCAAGCTTCGGTGACTTGAGGTTAGACGGTAAAGGCATTACATCAGTTTGTGGCAATTCTTCAAATTGTGGCCTCCACCGGTTAACTTCAAGTACCGGTGCGGTATCAAGCAAGGCACACGTCTCCCTAATCATGTCATCATCAAAATCATGAGAGTGGGCCAGGCACATCTCTAGAGAGTCAGAGGATAAGATTAGAGGTGTCGTATCTTCCACTAAAGAGTCAATCATGTTAATGTCGTGAAAATCGTCATCCTCCTCTAAGTTTCTGCCGTTATTGAAAAAGATGTTTGACTCCAATGTCATATTCCCAAAAAATATAGTCATGACACCATTCCTACAATTGATAATTGCATTTGAAGTGGCAAGGAATGGGCGGCCAAGAATGACGGGGATCTGAGTGCTTATGTTATTGATGGGTTCGATGTCCAGGATGATAAAATCTACATGGTAGTAAAATCTATCAACTTGGACTAACACATCCTCAATTATCCCTCTTGGTACATGAATAGAGCGATCAGCAAGTTGTAGTGTGGTTAGGGTGGATTTTAATTCACCCAAACCTAACTGTTTGTATATCGCGTAGGGAATCAGATTGACGCTCGCTCCTAAGTCAAGAAGTGCATGATCAATTCGATGGTCCCCGATTACACATGATATGGTTGGGCTACAGGGATCCTTGAATTTCTGTGACACGTCTTGCTTTAGGATGGCACTCACTTTCTCGGTCAAGAAGATCTTCTTTTGAATACTCTGCCGTCGTTTGGTCGTGCATAAGTCTTTCAGGAATTTGGCATATGAAGGTATCTGTTTCACGACATCAAGTAGAGGAATATTGACTTTCACTTGTTTCAACACCTCTAGGATATCCTGAGAGTTAGAGAAAGGTTTTGGTGAAACCAACAGTTAGGGGAATGGAGCAATTGGCTTCTCTAGAAGTTCCGGTTCTAATTTTTGTGGTGCATCACTAGATCCATCATTATTGTCCTTTTCTGGTTCTTGAGGCTTTTCGGGCCTAACCGGAAGAGTTTTATCAATGATCTTTCCACTCCTAAGAGTGGTGATGGATTTAGCGTGCCCCATCTGATTTGAAGAGCTGGGATCATTAATCTCGTACTGCGGCTTAGGATTGGGGAGAGGTTGTGCAGGAAGCATCCCCTTTTTTATAACCGTTATACGAGAATCTATCTTTTGCATAAAATCTGTAATTCCCCGCATTGCTTGAGCCAGCTCTTGTATGGAATTTTGAACCGGTTCCTCTTGAGGTTTCACTTGGTTTGGATTTTGATTGAAGAAACCTTGAGGGGTAGCCGTTTGTCCATTCCTCCAACTAAAGTTTGGATGATTTTTCCAACCAGGATTGTACGTATTGGAGTTAGGTCCAGTAAAAGGTCTTTGATAGTTGTTTACGGCATTAGCTTGTTCATTCAACACTCCTCGAAAGGCGGGTATTGTAGGACAATTTTCAGTTGTATGAATGTTGCAATCACAGATGCCGCAAACAATTTCATTAACCTTATCCTTCTTTCCTTCCATGGCCTCAACTTTCCTTATGAGCGTAGTCACTTTACACTTGAGATCATCCTCTTCTTTCAAGAGATATAATCCACCTTTCTCCTTTAATTAAGTCGGCCTAGACGTGGTGTTTGATTTTGGGTAAGAGTCCCAAGATTGTGTTTTTTCAGCCAGACTGTCGAGGTAGTCCCATACCTCGTCGACATCTTTATTAATGAACTCTCCATTACACATTGTCTCGACCATTTGGCGCATGGAAGATGTCAGTCCATCGTAGAAGAAATTTGTAATGCGCCACGTTTCAAATCCGTGTTGTGGGCATGAACTGACCAAATCTTTGAACCTTTCCCAACATTGGAAGAATGTTTCATCTTCCTTTTGGGCAAAGTTCATGATTGCTTTTCTGAGGGTAATCGTTTTATGATGTGGGAAGAATTTTTTTATGAATTCCCTCTGCATGTCGTTCCATGTGCCAATGGATCTAGGACGCAGTGAATGTAACCACGTCTTAGCCTTCTCTTTTAAGGAAAAAGGAAAGAGTTTCAGCCTGATTGTATCCTTAGATACATTAGGAAAATATAATGTAGCTATAATCTCATCGAACTCTTTCAAATGTAGATATGGACTTTCTGATTCAAGTCCATGGAATTTGGGAAGGAGTTGGATAACTCCTGGCTTGATGTCCATTTGTCCTGTGTTTTCAGGAAAAATCATGCATGAGGGCGTACTCACTCCCGCCGGTTGTAGATAATCTCGTAAAGTACGAGGCGGGGGTGCCTGATGCACCTCATTCTCATCTTGGGTATCCTCCACCCTGGGTGGAAGTAGACGAGGTTGGTCTTCAGCCATAACTTCAATTAACTCATGAAATTTCGAGTGGTGTCTAGTCATGCGATGGATAGTCAACCCCTCAACCAATCCTCATTCAGTCAAGAGACGTCGAGTGTCGTCACGGGCCCACTTGGGCATGAAACACTCGCAGCCCTCAATCAAATTTGAAACTTAATCCTAAGAAAGAAAATCTAAAAAGAAAGAGAGGGTTGGAAAGAAGTTACCAAATTGGAGGCCCTAAGTTAAAAACCTGCAAAAGAAAACAAACAAGTCAGTTTCTAAAGAGAAGGTCTAGAATGAAAATCCATAAAAAGAAATATAGAGGTAAATTAGTTTCAAAAAGAAGAAAAGTCTAACTAGAAAGTAAATTACTAAAAGAGAACTGAAAAATAAAAAGTAGAGAAAGAACTCACCGAATTAGAAAGTTCTATTTTAAAAGCCTACAGAATAGGAAAGCAGGTTAGTTTTTAAAATAGAAAATCTAAACCTAAAGTTAGAAAAAATTCTAATCTTAAACTAATCCTAAAACTAGTTAATTCCAGAAAAAGTAACCGTCAATCCCCGGCAACGGCGCCAAAAACTTGTTCACTCCCCAAGTATAGGGTTGTGATGTAGTAATAAACTCGGTAAGACCGAGGTCGAATCCCAAGGGACTGATATCTGTACGTTGTCTGAAACTAACTAGAACTAAAACTAGAATGAGATGAAATCTAATTCGAGTTGTAATTTGAGTAATAAGAGTGAAACACTAATCTAAAACTTAAGTAATTCAGAGGAAGGAAACTAGGGATTCAGAGGATCCACTTGTAGGGATCAGGGAGATCTTATGCCTGCATCAAGAATTATTGAATTTAAACTGAACTTACTTGATCTGGTTTTCAAGAGATGAAAGGTATATGAATTAGAATGGATTCCATCATCTAACCATGCCCAGGAGACAAAGCAAACAACAGGATTAAACTAATTACCAACCAATCAACAGTGCATGAAAGTTAGGAAGGGTACCATCATCCAACCATGCCCAGGAGACGATGGTGAACAACAGGGCTTCCTGACGTCATAAACATCAAAAAAGGGAAAAAGAAATATTCAAAGCCATTGCAGACCCATTGTAATTTCAGTCACAACAGACCATTAAAGACTAAGAAAAAACATTCCTTTAATAATCAACACAAATCAAATTCAGTTCATGAATTTAAATGAAAAGCATGAAATAGTATCTCCCATCTCGCTACAGGCTTCACCTCTTAGCCCTAGCTAAGAGGTTTAGCCAACCATGATTAGGCTAATGACCTTAAGAGTCATAAAAGAAAGAAAGAAAGAAAAAAAGACAGCAAAGAAAATCAGGAAAAGAAAAAGAGAAAAAACTCAAACTCTCCCTATCTTCTTCTCCAGCTGAACCGTTGCTCACGTGCAGCTCGCCCCTGTTCAAAAAAATCTCCAAGGCTGCCCTCCTCCGATTCCCCTCCCTCTGGTTCCACGTTCATTCTCTCTTTATTTCATAGGTACGAAGAGAGTCCGTTCATGGCTGGGATCCGTGGAAAATTTACGCAGCCAGCTATTCAAACCGCCTGCGTAGAAACGCAGACCGACTCGCGTTTGGAATGTGTTTGCATGACAGTGATTTTCCTTGGAGTAAAAATTTCTCCATGGCTAGGGTAAAGACCCACTTATAAGGACTTTGAACGGTCTGGATCAGCAATTCGGCAGTGATAAAGATCACGGAATGCCCCACAAATCCTGGATTTCACGGACGTGCGCGGGCTGCGTAAACAGGGCCTGAAACTGTCAGCGCTGGACTCTCGGTGGGGCCCGTAGTGATGCTTCTGATGAAATCCACCCTGTCCATCAGATTCCTCTTGATTTTTCGGTCAGAATGGGCTGGTTTTTATCAAGTTTTGGTGTGGTCCACCGATGATTTCCTTCCACCGTCTATCGTACGTTTTAACGGATGAAATCAAATATCTAACATCTTCCAGGATTCCACCACCTAGGCGATGGTTAGAAGACCTATAGAATTCTGATAGACGGTCCGGATCGGACCTTTAAGTTACGATGGTGGCCCACAAGGATGGACCGCAGGTCCCTGTTTCACGATTTCGCGCAGCAGAAAATGGAAGTCGGGTCAACGTGTGCTGACCGACTTGGCTCACTCCGTGCACGGCGAGTGCACGGCTTCTGTGCACTCCACCTTCATAAAGTGGGTCTCGCCTTGATGTATATGCAAAATCCAATCCATCCATCCACTTTTTCACCTCATGTATACCGTTGAAACCAAAATTGGAGCGCATCCAGATATCAGGTGGGTCCCAAATCTCTGTTTTATGGGATGATCTGCCCATTGGGTCACTTCCGCAGAGATAGAACAGTTGAAATTCGACGTGTACGGTTAATTTATGGTCCTCGGGCCATGTATAAATTTTCGAGCCAATCAGATGGTAGAAACCTTGTGATCTTGCATTCTGGATGTTCTTTTCAGGCCTGTTTGAAGTGAATGGCTGGAATTTCTCTGATCTCTAATGTGTAAATCCTCGATCTTGGTCCCATGGAGTCCCGTCCAATGCCTTGGTGATGCCAGAGCGTCAAATCTATGCTTTTAGCATCCTTTTCAGTTCGTGCTCGTAGACACACCCTGCATTACAAACACGATTAATTCAGGCCGTTAAGCAATATCATACTCGTAAATCCATGCAATCAATGGGGTCTAATATGCAATATTTGACCCTCAACACATGTCTAACTAATTTAAGTTACTATATACAATAGAAAATTGTTCTCTAGCATTTGTGATCTCGTTCATTCTGAATGAGATGATTGAATGCTCAAATTGAGGTGTATCGACCACAACAATTGTAATTTGATGCTCATGAATCATATTAAAAAATACAAAGAGTGCAAGCATTTTGGCCAATAAATTAAGACTCATTAGACTATGTGAAAGTTTGATGACAACGAATAACAAAATTGAGTCTCTCGATTGATCCCAATGAGATGATGTCAATAGCACCGAAGTGAATGAAAACTCATAATTCCTCCTAAGGCATATGGATATCTGTGGAAGGCACAAAGGAATCCATTACTAAAAATATCATGAGGGAAGGCTTGGTTGAAGGAGGACAAATATCTTCCACTGGAAAAAGATCTTCAAACAAAAAAGATAAGGTATGAGAAGTATCAGTTGATGAAGATGTATGGATGAAAATATCTTCAAGATATTTGGAGCGCTTTTTGCGAAATCATAACTATCATAAATTCAATTTTACAAGGAGAGGAATGTGATTGAGCAGTCCAAGATACGGAAGGCGACCGAGAAACACAGAACTTGACAAATTGAAGAGGAACAATCACAAAAGAAAAACGTGATAAGAAAATAATCTAGAGAAGGGCTTTTCAACTATTGAAATTACTATAGTAATAAAAGAAGCATATAGAAGAATATATTACATAGCAAATATTCTTAATTATATAGCTTTTAGTTGTAATTCAAATCTACACTTATATATTGTATTTGTCTTTTATCTAATATTCACGTAGATCTTTCAAAAGACGCATTCTTCCAGTCGCCTTCAATAACCTATTGTAAGTCTTCTCTTTTGTTTGATTAACACTAATGTATTAAAAATTCTTTTTTTATGAAAGGCAAAGAGCAACTTATCTTTGGAATAAAAACTCTATTCTTTTATTATTATCTAGTAATTATAAAATTCTGTGGGCAACTGATTTAGTCATTATTCTTATTAGACATTAGTTCATTTCAGCACTTAGGGTCAAAGGTGATAGGTTTTTATCAAACCATTATATCGATGCTTGCACACCCGCACATATCAAGCCTACCATATATGTGAAAACAAATAGAGGAATGGCTTTCTCACAATCATGATGGGTCAGAACCTTATTCATGTGTGCCGAATTCTCAGCCGACATTGACTGAGAAAGGCTCTCATGGCAGTTCCCACGGAGACGCGGTTTGACTACTGACGCTGTCAGCTACTGATTGGTGCTCTGTTGGCCCCACCACAATATATGTGCTTCATCTATGTCGTCTGCTTATTTTTTTCAGATCATTTTAGGGTATGAACCCGAAACGGGTTAGATCCAAATCTCGAGTGGACCACGTCACCGAAAACATTATTGACTTGAACACCCACCATTAAAAACTTCTCGAAAGCATTTAAAGTTCCTTACAAACAACACGGTGTTGAAGTTGACCGTAGTCAGCTGATAATGGGAGCTGTTTAGTGCTCCGTGGCCCGGTAGAGCACTAAACAGTTCCCACTGTCAGCTTACCACGGTCAACGTCAATACACACCGTGATGTTTGTAAGAAATCCATCCTGTTCATCCGTTTTTCCAGCTCATCTTAGCATATGAGGCCAAACTTGAGGTGGATTCAAAACTTAAGTGGACCACACTAGAGATAAAACTAGGGAAAGAAATGACCACGGTTGAGATCTTCTTGGATCTACCTTAATGTTTATATACCATCCAAACCGTTTATAAGATCATTTACATAGAGATGAAGTGAAAAAAACAAAAAATATTATCCTGATATAAAACTGTGGCCATAACGAATGTTTCAATGGTGACCGTTCAATGACAACAGTTTATTCTCCAGTGGCTCACTTGAGTTTTGCATCCACCTCTTTTTAATTTCTCAGGTCCTAAAATGAGCTAAGAATGGACGGATAAGATGGATTTCTCACAAACATAACGATGGCTCCCAGATAGCATCGCAGTAACTTAAGTCACAGGCAATCGGCGTCCGAATTAATGTTACTGTCATTGGACGCGGGTTACCAGGGGCCAACGCGGATTGCGGAGCGTATTGAGTAAATTATGTAGGGCCCAACGTAATATATCAGTTCTATCCACGCCGTCCATATTTGTTTCCAGATCATTTTAGAGGATGAGATCAAAATTTAGGTATATTCCAGATTCAAGTAGACCACACCAGATGAAACGTTGGGAATTGAATGCCTGCCACTGAAAACTTCTTGGGGCCATATTTGTTTTGTATCAAGATGATATTTTTTTTTACCTTAATCCGTATCTTTGTGACCTTATGAATAGTTGGGATGAAAAATAAATATCATTGTGAGCCCTATGAAAGTTTCAACAGCTGACATCGTTACACCCCTTGTTTCTTATGGTGTGGTCTACTTAAGTTTTGAATGTTCTTCAATTTTGATTTTGGGCACTAAAATTAGTTTTCAAAACATATGGACGGCGTGGATAATGATAACTCATCAAGGTAGGGTCCACTTACTCAGTACGCTATGAGTTACTAGGTACGCAATCCGCGTTCGCCTGCGACACCCGACCGAGACATTTGGTGGGTGGGGTACAAAGCGAAGTGGGTGCGTTGGAAAGCTAAGTGGGGCCCACTGATGTTCGTAAGAAATCCAACCTGTCCATTGGCTTTTCCAGCTCATGTAATAACATCAGCACAAAAATGAGTTGGATCGAAAATTCAAGTGGGCCACGCGACAGGAAAAAGTGCCGAGGGAAATGCCGCACTCGGATTGCATGGTGTGACCCATGCCACCCACCTCCGGTTGACGTGGCAGAGTTCTGTGGGCCTGTGATGATGTATACTTTATATCCATACTGTCCATCCATTTTCACAGATCATTACAGGGCATGAGCCAAAAAATGAGACAGATTAAAAGCTCAATTGGACCACACCACAGGAAGTGGTGGGGATTGAACGCCTCCCATTGAAAAGTTATTAGGGCTACGGAAGTTTTGGGTCGAGCTGATATTTTTGTTTTCCCTTCGTTCAGGCCTGGATTTATGAACAGGTTGGATGGCAAATAAATATCATGGTGGCCTGTAGGAAGGTTTCAATAGTGAGTGTCATTGTCCATAATAATTTCTGGGGTGTGGTCCACTTGAAGTTTGGATCTGCTCCATTTTTGGGATCGTAAGCTAAAATGATCAGTAAAAATGTACAAAAATGTACGGACGGTGTAGATATAACACTTACATCATGTAGGCCTCACAGAATTTTGCCGCGTCAACCCTTGGAGGTGGTAGTGGGCGGCACACCACGGCATCCGAGACCCTTGGGACGCGGATTTCCTGTGAAAAGTTCCTGCGCAAAGAATGCTTGGTGGGGTCCACTGAAATGTATGTGAGAAATCCATTCCGTCCATCCATTTTTCGAGCTCATTTTAGTACATTCAAGTAAAAATGAGGTGGAAACAAGACTCAAGTGGGTCACACCAGAGGGAAATTTGGGAAAAGAAATTCCTACCGTTGAAACCTTCATGGGCTCCACCTTGATTTTTATATGCTATGCAAACCGTTTATAAGGTCATTCCAAGTGAAAATACCCGTAAGAATGCTTTAACGGTGCTCACTAAATTCTCACTGTTTCTTCTCGTGTGGCCCACTTAAGTGTTGGATAAATGTCTTTTTTATTCAAACGTCCTTAAATGATCTCTAAAAACGGATGGACGGGGTAGATTTCTCAAAAACATCTCGATGGACCCCACCCACAACCTTGTGCAGGATCGCAGGAAATCCGCGTCCGAAACCTTGATGTTTAAGTGCCATCCAAACCGTTCATAAGATCATTCCCACGAACTGAAAACACAAAAATATTAGCACGCTACAAAACTTCTATACCACCAAGAATATTTCATCCGTGGCCGTTCAATCTCCACTGTTTGGGCCACTTGAGTTTTAGATCCGCTGCATTTTTGGTCTCATGTCTTAACATGAGTTGGCAAAAGGTATGAACGGAGTGGATTTCTCACAAACATCACAGTGGGCCCTACCTAGCTTCCGACTGCACAGGAACTTCGAGTATAGCAGGCAATCCACGTCCAGGCCCTGATTCAACGGTTAGGATTGTTATTCAGGGATTCTTTTGGGACGTGGTCCATCCACTGCCCGACCAGTAAGATCACCTCGAAGAACTCAGGATGGTCCATTCATCTGATGGGCCACCTAGTACAATGGACGGTTTGATGTAGGCCATGCCGATTATCTGATTCAATGTACTCAAGTAGCCGTCAGATGAGTGGAGAAGACTATTTTTGCATCAGGTGATATTCATGGTGGGCCCCACGTATGTAACACATGTGTCACGTGGGATGGATAATTATTTTATAAATTTGAAAGTTTTGACTGTTTTCATGATAACCGTACCTTTGTTGGCTACCAATGGTTAGGTTATGATGACCCCTTCAACTTGATTTCTGACTTATTACCATGTGGCCCACCCATCAATGGTTGTAGGATGCCAGAGTATCGGAGTTTTTCTCATCCGTGGACGTGTACAAGGATACAAGCGTGCGTGATCACCTACACCTGCGTATAGCAAGGCGCAAGATCTAAGCCGTTCATCAGGTGACCACACTACGTAGATCTAATGGGAGGAAATTGAGACATTCCTCGTATGTACTGGTAACAAATCCGAAAATGGACGGTTAAAAGAAACTGACTAACCAACGACATTCCCAATGTACTTGTGTGGCATAGAATATGAATGGAGTGGATTGGTTTTTACTCTAGGAACTAATCACGGTGGGGCCTACTAAATGAACGGTTTGGATATTGCACTTTAGCATCTATGATGATGAGTGCACACGGAATGGAATTTACAAGCGCACCTATCTCAAGAGGGAAACTGTACGCTCTGGCTGTTTGAGTCTAGAGGTTCGTTGCAATGTATGTAAACCTATGATCACGTTGAAATGATCTAAACCATATATATAGTGTGGCTCAGTGTGAATGGATGGCATCAAAAATCTTCAAAATTAGAAGATCCTATCTTGTCCCACAAGGAGATTGTTTATATTCAAAGAAAAAAAAAAAAATTTAAGATCTGAAGGTTGAAATATTCTAATCTGAGATTTTATTTTATTTTTTTTTTCGCCATTCCCCCATCCATGATAAGGTCGATCGTATAAACGGTCTGGATCATTGAATAGGACCCACATCCAACTGCTAGGTGTATAAATAACAATCTCACCCTCCTAATTCGGTTGCAATGGTGGTGACTCATCACCATTTTTCCTCACCATTTTCAAAATGGTGGTGACTCATCCTCACCACTCGTTCCACCATGCAAATGTGGGGCACAGCATAATTCTAAAATACACTGATCAAGCAATCTTAACCATTTATTTGATGGACACAATTGGATGGTTATAATTAAATTAGTTACATCATCTAAATTTCAAGGGCAACATAAGTTAGGTTGCTATCATATTTGGCCACCTTATTTTTAGATCATGCCCATCTAATTTTGGTCAACAATTTGGACGGTTTAGATTACCATACAACTATGCCTTGTGCATGGTCTGAGAGTCACAACTATTTTTAAGATTGTTATGATTTATAATGGAAGTCTATCCCCATAAACAGGGGTATTAACTGAACCAGATAAATAAAAGACATGATATAAATATGGATTGTATGAGGCATGCGTTCATATGCATGTGTTAGGTATGGGGTTGATATTGAAAAATAAATTTTTTCCATACCAAATGATATTTTACCCTTTTCATTGGGGAGTGTATTAGGTGTGGTTATTACCTTGGGCCCACCTTGATATCCGTCTATCTATTTTGTTAAATCGTTTGGGGCATGAGCTCAAAAATGAAACTGATCTAAATGTGTGAACCAAATAAACATTTTTGGTTGACCATTAAAAACTTCCTGTGGGGTATAAAAGTTTTGGATCAAGAAGATGTTTGTTTTTCTCTTTAGTCATGTTTGCATGACCCTAACAACATATTGGCTTGAAAATGAAATAGAAATTAGTTACATCATCTAAATTTCAAGGGCAACATAAGTTAGGTTGCTATCATATTTGGCCACCTTATTTTTAGATCATGCCCATCTAATTTTGGTCAACAATTTGGACGGTTTAGATTACCATACAAGTATGCCTTGTGCATGGTCTGAGAGTCACAACTATTTTTAAGATTGTTATGATTTATAATGGAAGTCTATCCCCATAAACAGGGGTATTAACTGAACCAGATAAATAAAAGACATGATATAAATATGGATTGTATGAGGCATGCGTTCATATGCATGTGTTAGGTATGGGGTTGATATTGAAAAATAAATTTTTTCCATACCAAATGATATTTTACCCTTTTCATTGGGGAGTGGATTAGGTGTGGTTATTACCTTGGGCCCACCTTGATATCCGTCTATCTATTTTGTTAAATCGTTTGGGGCATGAGCTCAAAAATGAAACTGATCTAAATGTGTGAACCAAATAAACATTTTTGGTTGACCATTAAAAACTTCCTGTGGGGTATAAAAGTTTTGGATCAAGAAGATGTTTGTTTTTCTCTTTAGTCATGTTTGCATGACCCTAACAACATATTGGCTTGAAAATGAAATAGATTCAAATCTCATGTGGATTATACTATTTACACTCGGCTTATTATGGTCAGATCAAATGACCCATAAGATGTTACATGGCAACCATGTACACGAGATAGTGAAGATGAACATCAAAGGTAAGAGGCTAGAGGCTTGTTATGTTGGAAAGCATTAAATGTCAGAGACCAATAAAAGTAACTTTCTACGATACAAGTTTCCAACAAAAGTTACTCTCTAGCTAGCAAAAAGCCTAGCAACGTGAATACTCTACAAAAATGTTTTCTATATACACGTTGCATGACCAAAATAGTAAGCTACATATGATAAGTTACACTTACATGGAGGATGAATGAAAGTTGCATGAGACCTCACGACCACTACCTTTAAGCCTATAAAAGTAATCAACATAAACATATATCTTTTCGGCTCAACGTTGCATGAGATCTCACGACCACTACCTTTAGTTTAAATCCCTCCACTTAGTGATTCTCCGATCATGACCTGCTAACCAAATACCACGATCATCACCTTGTGAATTTTTCACAATTGTCTCACAACCATTCAGGTTTAGAAGACTGTCAAGACCAAGACCATTTCACCGGCTTAAACGATCATCAATAATTTATTTTATTTTTTTCTACTTTATCCACTGATTATACCTCATCTACATCTAAATTAATAAAATTAGCGTGTACCTTATTTTCTAGTTTTTTTTATCTTTATATTTTTTTGTTGAGAAATATAACCAAGCTATCACTATTATAAAGAGAGTACTTGTTTTTAAGGTAAGAAGAATTTATCTAAATGACTAACCCTCTCCCTCGCAAATCGTCTTATTACCTTCTCCTTCGGTGATTGAATAGGCACACAATCATCACGGATCCGGTCTTAATCGATTTATCTCAACGCACAAGGCATTCAGTTCGATTTGAGTCGAATACGACTCTGGAATGCCCAGTACGTATATACTCGTGCACACATAACTGAAATAGGATTATTCGTTACACACGTGACTACGTGTCTGAAATGAATAGCAACACATAATCACCATTGTTTCCTATAGTTTGGTCCACCTGAACTTTAGATCTACTTCATTTTTAGGATCATACCCTAGAATGATCTTTCAAAACGGATGGATAGTGTAGATACATAATACATACATACAGGTTGGCCCCATAATAAAGGTCATACCATTAAGATAGATTTGCTGCTCTTTTTCTAGTAGTTCCAACAAGCGTATGCGACCTTGGAAATTTGAATCTTGGTTGCAGAAGCAAAAACCTCTTTTCTTACCAACTGGTTATATATTCTTTTTATGAAAATTTTTCTTAATCAATATATTTATGTATTTACTAAAAGTAAATTTTTATTTTTGAAATTTATTTTTATTATAAAAACACAACACATCCATCTGTACCCCATTTTCAAACACTCAGGGGCATTAATGAGGTATTTTTAAAATAGGGGGGTGGGATGGAATAAAAATACAAGCAAGGGTTTGTTGGTCCAAGAAATATAAGGGATGAGGCATTTGGTCCTTATTTAAGGGTGTGTTTGCTTGCACCAAATAAAATTGGACTCCCTACTATTAGGGTTGAGGTGGAAAGATAGAAAAGTAATCACTTAAAGATAGGCTTAAGGCGCGTTACAATGTTGCTATTTATAAGGCGATATTCCCACCCTACTGGTGATTAAACCAATTTGCAAGAGGGTTATAGCAAATCCACCTCTAGGATACAATAAGTCTCTTCTCCAAGACCGAAGAAATGTGGGTTTCGGCCTACAAAACTAAAAAATCGCGCCTCGAACACACTTTTATAGTGTACACCCCCAACTTCTGTGCTGTTATAATTTACCCCCTGAAAATTGTTTGCAGTTTATTGACTGAAAAACTATTTGCAGTTTAGAACCCGAAAACTGTAACTTTCCAAAAACCATCCAAAATCGAAAATGACAAGGAAGAAAAAGATGAAGAGGAGATTGTTGGAATCGTGATTTTCGGATTGACCCAAAGATGAGTTTATATAGAATCACAAGAGATGCTTTAAGGCTATTTTCATATAAAGACATCTTCTTCTATGGTGTCTTTTCAACAATGACGGTGTTTTTCAACAATGGCATCTCTCCACCATTTCAAATTCAAATGATACTCCATTTACCAAGAGGCACCATCATTCACAAATGAATAGTCACCAACGATCACCAAAAGTCACCACCCTTTTTTTAAATTCTCTTTTATAAAACAAAAAATATTTTGAAAAAACCCAACACCTGCTGAGTAACTCAGTAGGATAAAGCTTTTATCGTATTGAGTAAACTCTGTTGGGCCTACTGTGAATGTATGTGGTTTATCCACGCCATCCATCCATTTCTCCATCTCATTTTAGGGGTTGAGTCCAAAATTGAAGCATATTCAAAGCTCAAGAGGACCACACCATAGGAAACAGTGGGAATAATGATTTCTACCATTGAAACCTTCTTGGGCCCACAATGATGTTTATTTGTCATCCAACCTATTTGTAAGATCACACAGACATGGATGAAGGGAAAACATAAATATCATCTTGATCCAAAAAAAACTTATGTACTGCCTGAGAATTTTTCAACTTGTAGACATTCAATTCACACTATTTCTTGTGGTGTGGTTCACCTGAGCTTTGGATATACTTCATTGTTTTGGGCTCAAGCCCGAAAATTATCTGGTTAAATGGATTGACAGAGTGAATAAAATACATAAATCACGATGGGCCCCACAGAGTTTACTCAGTACGTTAACATTTCGTGATTAACCAATCCATGCTAAATTTCATGGATATTCCATGAAATTTGGTGCAGCCTTTCTATTGTGGTTTTGGTCTTTGAATTTGGAAAAGAACACTTCTTGTAAGAGTTTGCGACAATTGGGTAACTTATTCAAGGGTTCAAAAATTTAGAGAAGAAGAATGGTATTTGTACAGCCTCTTATAATAGAAGTAATACTTGGGTAGCTTCTCGTTAGGTGAAATTAAAATACCAGCTAAATAGATCACCACTAATGATTTTTTTTCTTTTTGTCTTTTTCTTTTGAAAATCTAGATCACCGATAATAATGAAGGGAATTGCTTCAAGGCCACCCATCTTGGATTTAAAATGGGTCCCACATCAATAGAGTGAATTTTGAACATTCAAATGGCCATCATTTGGAATTGTGAATGAGAGCAAACGACCCTTGAAGTGTCCATTTCTCAAGGGGCTAAGGATTAGCCATTGAAGAGAGGAGTTTGGGATAAGGTTGTCATAATTATAAGGGGATCCTATTGGCCAATTTGTATGTGCCTTTTTCTGAGGAAATGTGAAGTTGAAGGATGAAGAGGAATTAATTACGACAGAGAAGTCCTGTCACTTCCTACCTCATTTCTTATCCCTTCTCAATCAGACCATATTCAATTCAAGAGATGATATACATATGTGGATAAAAGGACTATCCACCTGGAGATAATCCAAGAAAACAAGGTGTGAGATCTGCTGCCCACAAGTGAGGCCTCCATGGGCTATATCCAACAACAGTAGCTTCATATTTTTCTATAAATTCATCGTCTGCCATGTATAATACACTACATATTTTTCTGTAAATTTATCTTCAACAATATATAATGTCAGTGGCATCAATATTTCATTTCTACCCATCAGCGATTAGTTTTTGAGAGAATTTTAAATAAAGGAAGATTTTGATGTGTCAAACCCTGAACCCCGCTCCCACACATGAAGACGCATAACTGCCCTCATTTCTTCGGCTCTCTCAAACTATTCTGATTTGGTTTTAATTTAATTTGAACATAGAATTGACTCAGAGGTAAAAATACGTCTGACTTGAAATCAACACTAGTCAAGTAAAGTTTGAAATTTACCACCAGCTAGAAACCGTACAATCGCTTAAAGGTCAAGGAATTGTAAGATTTCTTAACTCAAATAGCTCCTCAATTAGTATGCAGCCGTATATTCTAAGTAAGAGTCTCGATTACGAAAAATGGAGTTATGCATCATTTTTCACTTATACAATGCATGATATCTACTTTATAAAATTTTACAATTTTTATGGGGATTCAGACAAATTTCAGCATTATTGAATTTAGCCATTCTTTGCAGAGTTTAAGACTCCGGCCAAGCGAAAATAAAATAAAATAAACAACATAATCTTACTTCGTAGGATTTAAGACTCCAAATAAGCAAACTAAAATGCAAATTGATTTGAGACATAAGAAGGAAAAGAGGAGATCTGACACCCTTTTCATACAAAAGGGATGGTCGGACATTCCCGATTCCAACCATACTCTTCAACTTTAGTAACTTCTTTAACTTGAAATATTTGTACTTTTAGTTGAACAAGTAACAACAAAGTTAAGCCTTTTTTGGAACTGATAGGGAGCAAAGCCGGCTGTAACCTCATTTTAATCGTTCCCATTGCCTGTTTGCAGCAAACCTGTAAATAGGCTTAGAAAAACATAATTACGGCACTTCAAGGGCCATTTTCAGGTAATACGGCCCTATATTGTATACACCTGCCAGTCGCACTTTTGCAAATAGGGCGGTGCAAATGCGGCTACACCGTAATACCTAGAAATGGCTCAGCATTGACCCTTTTTACGTAGAAACAGTACTTATATTCCCTCACTAGAAACAGTACTTATGTTCCCTCACTCGCCCTGCTACATGCCTGCTGCGACGATGGCCAGTTGTCTCCGAAACCCACCCTAAGCTGTAGAGATACTTTGATTGACACTTAACTGAAGTCAAAAAATAGTTTTAATCTCGTTTAGGGTGAAATATCTACACTATCTCATCCTTTTTAATGTAGAAGATCATCCTCTTTCATGTGGAAGACGACCTGAAGGCCGTTTGTGTTCCAAAGGACGAATGTAATTTGGTAGGGGTATGAACAGCCTTCAAGTACAAAAGGTTTAGATAGAGGTTTTCAACTCGCCACACCCCATGAACATGGAGATTACAAAAGGTTTAGATAGAGGTTTTCAACTCGCCACACCCCATGAACACGGAGATTTTAACCACAATTATATCTTATTTCCACTGGTGCGAAGCATTAAGCACACTTTGACATTATTTCTAATAATGTGCCCCATACAAGCTTTTTCAACCAGCTGATGTTTTTATATGTACAGTGAAAATAAAGAGTAGTTCTCACCTGATGGACAGACTGGATTTCACATCTACATCATAATGGGCCTCAAATAGATTGGGCGTTTCATACACTCTGTAAAACATGTACTGTGTAAAAAATTTGTAGACGATTTCCATCCCACAATGTGAGACATTAGCTATCATGCACTGATTTGAGGCCTACACAATGTGGCAAGACATGTTGAAATAGCATCCCGCACTAAAAATAAAAACCATTTCTACCTCAAACAAATTCTGTGTGAGCTGCAGAGGAGCATGCCTACCTACCTCTGTGAAGTAAAGCACCTAACATGCATGAGCTCCAAGCCGTCCATCAGGTACAGCACCCCTTGTTTGGCCTTATCCTAAAAATCAGGCTGATTCAACCCTCAGGTGGGCCACCCCATTGGGAATTATCCCCCTAGATTCACATGTTATGGGCCACCTGAGTTTTTAATAGCGTGATCTTTAGTGAATGCTTACATCCTGACAAGTCAAATATAGTCACCGCAGTGAGCCCTACACAAAACTAATGGTCTGCATTCCATCACAACTGTTTCCTATGGTGTCGCCTACTTGAGATTTCGATCATCACCATCTGGGTGCCAGAGCGAACAACAGGCAGCGTACCTGACGAACAGGTTGGATCTCATGGAAGTTGCACCAAAGTGGCCATATATACACAAGTCATGCTAGCAGCCTTCTCGTCCATGCTAAGCTAGTGGAGTACGTTTGCAATGCCTAGTCTAAGACCATTGCCATTACTCTCAAGTGCAATAGCCATTGCTGTTATTTAACAGACATGTTGTTCATTACACAACACAACAGGAATTCCTCACATAGCATGACAGGACAGAGACCGTAATGAACATATTGTTACAAGGAGATTAAAACCATGCTTGACAAAATCAAAGAAAACCAACCACATTCATGTCCAGCGATGACATGTACACTTCGCAAACCTACCATAATGAAAGAATTGACCGCATGATACAAAGCAAGTTTGTGAAACGAAACCAGATCTATGACGCAATGAATGGGATGATCATAGACATGAACGTATCATAGGTAAGTGTTGCTGTTCCAGTATAGCGTGGATCTTTCTGCTTGAACTTCTCCGTTAAACCCTGCATTGGGGGAAAAAGATAATTCCACAGAAAAGATTAAGCAAAGCATGTAGGGAAAAAAAACAATTCTTACAATAGCTGCTGCGGATGTTTGCAGCAAACAGACCATATTGGGAATCTTTAACAGCACTAGTTTGAGCAGCACACATTCCGCTCATAGTTAGCAAAACGGCATATGGCAAAAAATTGGTATGGGAAATGTTCGTGTTCAATTCAGCATCGATCATAAAAATGAATAAATTAATAAAATACGGTCAAAAAACAGAAACGCCAAAAATTCAGTGAATGAAAAGCCCAGGTATGGATTCAAAATACAGAGGGCAAAACAGTGAAATACCTGCATATATGTGTATATATGTTATATACAAATAAGGTTAAATAGAAAAGTTTAATTAAAATCTGTATGTGTGAAAAATGATGTATATGGAGAGTAGAATCGTGTTATTTGCCTCTCTCAAATCATTCCTTTTCAAGTAATTTCTTATAAATCAATCCATCACTATTAATGTGTGGCAACCACCAATCTCTATTTCTAAATTGCACCAAAAGTTTTTTTTTTTGAATAAAATGTGTTTTATTGAAAAAAAAAATGGTTAATTAAGTTTGGCCAAATAATGATTTTTTTTTCATCTTTCGAAATATAAAGAGTTTTAAATGATTGATCAATCATGCCCATCTTTCGAAATATACAGAGTTTTAAATGGTTAATCAATTATCCAGGTAAATTTTAAAAGAATATGGAGTTTAAGATGGATACAGGCCATTCATCGGATGGGTCTCACCATGAGCATGCTCGAACTAGTGCCATGAGAGGTCTTGACCCTCATCAGCATGGCGCTTGTCTTTCACGCTTGCTGTAAGAAGCATTCATCTTATCCACTTACTCAGAGGAGAAGAATTAAAAGGGTGTGGACCCTTGATTCTTACAGCCAATGTTGAGTGGTAAGATTCCAATTCCATATATGCAAGGCCTATGGGTGAATCTAGATCATTGATATGATGAGCCCCACAATGGAGGATTCTGTACATGAAAGGCCTGTGGTCAAACTAGATAACTGATCTTATAAGCAACCACAGTGTATTTAGGGGGAATATGCCAGAAAGATCTGGGATTGGAATATCCTTAACCCTTCTATCTTTGGGAAGTTCCCCACCCATGTATTAAAGATTAAATTCCAGCTGTACTCAAGAATTCAAAAGTTGAGAGGGATTTGGTGGCTCACCTTAACAATCATCCCGCACCTGCATACCCATCAACCAACAATAATGTCAGAGATTGCCATGAGAAACCAGGCCCAAACCACCCAGGTCAAATATATATATATATATACACACATTGTGAGACTGATTTACTGAATAATGCCTCAAGAGACCAAAATCGCACTGTGATGATTTTTTGAGGGATGAAATTGCGTCAATGCCCTTGTTTATTTTGTTTTTTCTTTAAGTGGTTAATCGAGAATTTAGAGGCCCACATGGTATATGCTGACATCAAATCCGTCCAACAAAAGCACCCCATCAATGATTACCATACCATAAAATAATAACATACACCATTCAGAAACATCCAAATTCGCGTGTAGCCCATCTGACGTTTCTATCAGCCAGATTCTTTTTCATCTGATTACCATGATGGGGCAGATATGTCAGCCATGGTGGGGCACATACGTTGGACGGATTGGACATACCACGTGGCCCCACAGTACTTATTAAATAACAAGAATAAACAAGGACATTCTGGTAATTTACTCCCTTGAAAAGATCTCCATGGAATTTCCATTTAGCCAGGCATAATTTGGTAAAATGCTAACCCCTGAGAAATATGCAGTAAAAATCCCAAGAATTTTCTAAAAAATAGGAAAGAATTGCTTACTCAACAAAGCTGTCGAAATTAAGTGCACCCCTACGGCCACTTCTATCGTCGTATTTTGACATTAGTACTTGAAGAACTGAAGGTGGAACTGCATATCCAAGACTAAGCAGAGCATCCCTCAGTTCCAACGAGTCAATTTCCCCACTCCTATCTCTATCGAATCTTTCAAAGATTGCCTGTCAAAGACAAGTATACAAATCAATTTCATAAAGACAAAGGCAGACAATTTCAACATACAAGTAGGCTACCCAAGGGCTCATTTTGATGCTCTATTGGACAAAATCGAAACAAGCAGTAATTCAATTGAATACAAAAGAAATGACTGGTGAAGGCAACACAGTTTAGTCATAAAAATGATGCCCAAACGCCCAATTGTAATTCCATGCATTTCCAATACAATCCTTTTGGGACTTGGTTAAAGAGAATTTGGTTAACTTTGTGGACTTTTTCCTTTCTGGATATATTCCTACCAAACTTGGTTGTACGTTCATTGCCCTCATTCCAAAGCTGGCAGGGGCTGATCATCCCAAAAGTCATTTCCTGTTATCAAAGCATTTTCATGGCTGGCACGCAAATCCAAGATGGCGTTCCAAATAGCCCATGAGTGTCTTGATTCTTGCTATAGGGCGAAAAGACCAGGGATTCTCTGCAAGCAGGACCTCGAGAAAGCCTATGACCATGTCAGCTGGTCTTTCTTGAATTATATGCTTTCTCGTTGTGATTTTGGTTTCAAATGGAGGTCTTAGATTCGCTCGAGTATCCTCGGGTAAATTTTTTGTCCTTATTAATGGTTCTCCTTTTGGTTTTTTTAGCTCTTCCACAGGCCTCCGTCGGGTATACCCTTATCCCCCTTTCTCTTTATCTTGGTTTCTGATAACCTTAATAGAATGCTCTTAAGGGGTCAAGATTTAGGGCTTTTTAAAGGGTTTTCACCGGAGAATTTCCCCACACGCACTTATCATCTTCAGTTCACTGACGACACTCTTCTGTTTTGCGAAGCTAACGATTTTATAGTTGAGTTTCTTAGAATGTCTATCTGCTAGTTGGAGGTGATTTCAGGTTTAAAGGTTAACAAGTCCACGTGCAAATTGTTTGGACTTCACCTTTCCAGGGATGATACTTGTCGGTTGGCAGATTTGCTTGGTTGTAAAGTTGGATCTCTTCCCACTCATCACCTTAGTCTCCCCCTCCGTGTGGCAAAGCCTCCATTGTTTCTCTACGAGAAAATCATCGAGAGAATGGAAAGAAAGCTCTCCTCTTGAAAAAGCAACCTCCTATATCTTGGAGGCAGACTAACCCTCATTAAGGGCACTTTATCTAATCTCCCTGTTTACTAAATTTCTCTCTTTCAATGCCCTAAATCCGCTATCACTGGGATAGATAAGCTTCCAAGAGATTCTTGTGGCAGGGGGGCTCATCTTCCAGGAAATTTCCTTACTAAATTGGAAGGTTTCCTCTCCCTATTCACAACAGGGGTCAGGCACAAAGAGCCTTGATTTGGTAAATTATGCACTCCACAGAAAATGGGTGTAGCATTTCAGTAAGGGATCCTTCCTTTGGAAATCCCTTCTATCTGCCAAATACGAGCTCTCTCAGATGGGTTGGTGGACTAAAAAATCCTCTTTATCGAGCTTCTTTTTTTTTGGAAAGGTAGTAACAATATCGCCTCCCATGTGTTTGATGGCATGAGATTCTTCATGGATATGGTGTGCCGTAAAGGCCGTTATGTAAAGGTAACGGTGTCAACCGTTACACATTACGGGGTCGTAACAGCCGTAACAGTTGTTATAAAAATAAAATAAAATAAAAAATTGACCCGTAATTGCCGTTAACGGCATGTTACATCCCCTATAAAGGCCATAATAACCCCGTAATGGTCTATTACGGGACATATAGATCTTTCATACTTTTTAATCAACATTACCGGGCAAATACAAGTTTTTCGGGAGTTTTTTCAATAAATAAAAAATGAAAAAGAGAGACCTTAACAGTCGTTATGCCCCGTATTGTAAAGTTAACAATGGTGGCCGTTACGGCCACTATTATTGTTATAGAACACCTTGTTCATGGGCAATGACTCTATGGTAAGATTTTGGGTGGATAATTGGTTGGGTGATCACCCCCCTCATCTCTGAATTCCCTGAGCTCATATCCCCTTGCCTTGATGTTAATATTTCAGTGGTTGCGTGTTCCTCAGTCTCTAGCGCGCAAGGGATTTAGGCCATTTGGTTGCCCCCTTTTAAGAGAAACCTTCAAGATGATGAAATTATTAGCTTTGCTAATCTGATGTCATGCGTGCAGGGTATTGTTCTCTCCCCGAAAGAGGAAGACTCGTAGTGTGGTCGTCTTTGAGGCGTCTACTCTTGACTCCTATTGTCCTATGAGCACCCAAAATCGTGGCCTTCGCTTGGCTCGTGGGAAAGAAGCGAGTGCTTATGGTCGATAATCTTCGCAAGAAGGGCCTCATTCTGCCTAACGTTTGTCTGTTGTGTCTGTAAGACGTTGAGTCAATAAACCATTTATTCTTGCATTGTTCGTTCTCCTCGGGAGTCTAGTCTAGAGCCTTTCTTTTAGGAGACATCCCTTGGATTATACCTTCCTCTATCGAAGGCCTCCTAGTTTCTTGACACGCCGTTGATGGAGGGAGCTTAGGCAGGAAGAAATGGAGGATGTTATTGCTTGCAGTTCTTTGGGCCATTTGGGAAGAAAGGAACAATAGGCATTTTTGCAACAAAAGCCTTTTTGTAGCTAGGGTCTTCAATAGGGTCCTCCTGTTCTAAGTTTAGGCCCCTTAATCTCTCAGGTTTTGGGGGTTTTGGTTAGTTTCTAGGGGTATTTTTAGTTGCCAGGCAACTATTGTTGTATTTTAGTTTTCTATTTCTTAGGTTGTTTAGGTTTTCTCCTTTTTTTTCTTTTAGCTTCTTCTTCTTCTTTTTTCTTTTTTTTCTTTTTTTTTCTTCGACCTTGGAACATTTCATCTTTTTAAAAAAATTAAATTAAATAAAACTTGGGAGCCAAGCCCCTATGGTGAATGGCGGGATGAAACACTCCTAATTTCAATTTAAGAGCCAGTTCTTCATTTATGGATGGAATGAAGCTAGACCTGCTTTGGTCCTTTTTTTTCTTTTTCCTTTTCTTTTTTTTTTGCTGTTTTTTTTAAGAATAGACATGCTTCGGTCATTTCTACTTTTTTTTAATTGAATTCAATTGTTTCTGTTCAATGGAGAATCAAAACACAACCTAAAGGTGCTCAGCAATTTAGTTGACCTGCTTCGGTCATTTCTACATTTTTTAATTGAATTCAATTGTTTTTGTTCAATTGAGAATCAAAACACAACCTAAAGGTGCTCAGCAATTTAGTTGAGCACATGGAGGCTAATCGTATTGTTAATGGTAGAATATGGGCCTATGGCCCTCTTGGTTTTGGTTACGGACCTACGGCCCACAATTTTCTTAGTGTTTTTTTAGTCTTGGGATATGATACACAAAGTTTATTGTATAGGATTAAAATGGAAATCAAATCATACAAAGCATATGAATATTCATTTCTCAAAAACATCAGAATGTTGAGTAAGATTTAAGCTCGATGCTGAAAGTTTTGAAGGAAAAAATGAAAAGAGGGAGGAACAAATCCCAATGAAAGACTTCCTTTGACGTGAGAAGGATATGGCAGAAAATGGAAGATAAGTAGGCACAATACTCTACCAATCCGATGGCATTGCACCAACTGTTTTAATGGCCTCTCACCCAAAGATTAACAATTCCCATCACGCAAAAGAAATGCCACTCTCCGTTTACTATTCAAAATACTCATCTACTTTCTAACGTTTAGCCTCAGACATATTCTATATGGGCTAAAATACAAAAGATGGAGATCTAAAGAGATCTTATAACAATTCTAAACTTTACTATTCCTCAACGACCTATGACATAATGAAATCACTGGAAGATTCAACACATGGACTTATGAAAAAGGGAAAATTCAATATATATTTAAAACATCCTAAATGTAAAAGAGAAATAAGATAACCAAAGAGGAAATTTCCAAAATATATTATTAAGTCCAAGCCACGTATTCCACCAAGACCATCAGATCATATCAGTAGACTACACAAACCAATTGGACCATTGAATCAGGTCCATATATTGTGACCACACAACCTAATTGGATCATTTAATCACGACCAATTTTGTCAAAATTCTACGATTTATGATTACAATTTGAGTAAATATCTTAAGCAAAACGATTTGAAACCCTTTAAATATGAATCCTACGATTCTATGATTTGAATCGTACAATCTACAATTCAAATCCCAATTGATGATTCAAATTATATTTGCTCTCTTCTATTTTAGGCTTCACTTGGCTTTCATTTTATGTTTTTAAATTGATGGGGCTTTAAGAATCATTTAGGAAAAAAAAAAAGACTTTCAAAAAGGAAAAAAAAAAGATTTAGAAAAGGTTTATTATTTTATTTTTGTTTTTATAAGAGATTAAATGATATATATTCTCTTCAACATTAAATCATAGAGCTTTTTTTTATTATTGTTTCTTATTTCTTAACTAGTCGAGACACCAAATTGATGTATGACTTATCTAAAATGTTTTTATGGATGGTTACCATCTTGTTGACTCATATATGTTTTGGAATGATGGTTACCATCTTGTGTGTTTTTTAAAGGAAATTTCTTGAAAGACATATATATATATATATATATATATATATATATATATATATATATATATATAACACAATCATGACATGGTATTACTTGGTGCATATTGATGGCCAAGGGATGATTGATGAGTTTTTTCATTTTTTTTCTGATTTATTTATATTTTTCATTTTTTAAGAAAATCATTAAAAAAAAAAAAATCTTACAATTTGTGATTCGATACAAATCATACAATTCAACCCTATTACATGATAGGATTACGATTTTGACAGCATTGATCAAGTCATATATCATCCAACCCTTCATCTAATAGGAAGCTTCAATTGGATCAATCTGGAAACTTGAAATGATCTACATTAGTTATCAATATGCTAAATGGTCCAGATCTTTAATCTGGACAATTGCATAAGTGCAATTTGTCATGAGAACCATTACATGGGCTTGATGAAAACTTGATATGGTATCCCAAAAACGTTTCATAACGGCCATAATGGTAACAGTGGGTACCATTACGCATTAAAGCGCCGTAACGACCGTGACAGAAGAAAATGGCCGTAATAGGCATTATAGTTTTTCGTTTTTTTTTTTTTTTTTAAAGGATGCTGACCATGACAGCCCGTTTTGGTTATTGAATTCCTTGATTGCAATGCATGATCTTTAATTGAGTGGCCTAGATGCATCCCTTGGTTACTCATTTGTGGTCCTAGATGCATCTAATTTCAATTCCATTGAGCATTCTAACACAGCATAAAGGGGCTCGGCATTTTGGAGGAGTTCGTTCATTCATGTATTTTGAACATCTAAGGGCACAACTTGCTCAAGTTGACATTTCTACAGGTGTAAATTGGAATTTTCCTATTTGTAGAGCTCAGTGTTTAATTGGTATATGTGCATGTTATGAGGCTTCTTCTCAGCTGTTGTGTCTAGTTTTGGTGTAGTAACTAGTGGTCATGTGTGAAAAGGAAAACAAGAAGTGTGGCCACTTGCTGGTTTTGATCTCAGGGATGATTGTCAAAATGGATACTGAAGGATCCCAGTTCTAAAAGAGCCCTGTTCCTAATGAGATTTGGAGGAAACATGGGCACACGCACACTAGTAGAGTACCACAATTTCATTAGCATTTCTCAAGCCTCTTGATCACAGTTTCCAAAGACCAACATTTCACCAACTCTTTCTCATTCGTTGAAATGTGAATGGCAAAAACTTAAAAGAGAGAGAGAGAGAGAGAGAGAGAGAGAGAGAGAGATGGCAGTGCCTTCAGGACTCTTGAGTCAGTGGACACTTATTTATCCACTGTCCATTTGCAAGGGCAGTGTGAGGAAGCCAGGAAGGTCTTTTGAGATGTTCCATCGTAACTGGGCAAGGCCAGAATAAACTAGATCCTTCTCAGTTTGGCATTATGGGCGGGTGTTGGTTCTAAAGGGAAAATCATTTGGCACCTTTCTATCTTAACAGGTCTATGGTCGATATTAAGTAAGCACATAATTGATGCTTCTGAACTCAATCCTGTCATCCCGCGGGGGTTTTTTGAAAACCAAAGCAAATGTAGCCTTTTGAGCTCTGGGGCTCAAGCCTTTTGCAAGTATAGATTTGATTTCTTGACTCTGCTGTTTTAATAAAATCGTTGTTGCCTTCCATTTTAAGTTTTTTATTTTTTTAATGAAAGAAGAATTTACTCCTTGTGACAAGTTGCCTTCTAGGGGTTTTTGCAAAAAGAGGGGAATGTACTTTTTACTAAGTAAACTTAGTATACGATATGCATCAGTAATATCATTCTTACATATGCCAACAACTATGTGGGCACATATATGAACATGTCATGTGGATGAAAGTGAGTATCTCATTGCATGCTTCTAAGAGAACTTCTCTAGGTTGCTTTTTCCATGATTTACAATCCATGTTACAAAATTTAATTCTAAGCAAATGAAAACCATCTAACATATCTAGTGTAATCAGTAGGCCCATCCATGGGAAAAAAGGATACACCAGAGACCAAGAACTGTGCTGGTAGGAAGGGGAGAGTTGATTCACATTGAAGGATATAAAAGGGCAACGGGAAGGGCCAAAAGGACATGGGGGGGAGTAAGGAAATACTTGATGACCTATGGTCTAACTGAGATATGGTCCTCAATAGAGTGTAGTGGCGGAACAGGATTAGTGTAACTGACCCCAAGTAGTTGAGATATGGCTTAGATGATGTTGATGATGATAGGTAAAAAGGGAGATAAATAGTACTTACCCGCCATTGTCCAAGACAGTTCCATAGCGCTGCAAACTCACTAGGCCCTGGTAACACACATATTAGAAATCAATAAATAGAGAAGGAGCATCCCAGTTCAAACCAATAATTGGCAGTCCATAGTTCGATTAGAAAAGCCCTATCAAATTATTAGGAAAAAACTCAAGCAAGAGGAAGATTTGAGTCACAATCAATATTATGTTGTTTATAATTATAATACTTAAAAACTAAAAACCAATATTATTTTGTTTATAAGTATAATTATAAATAGCTCATGTGAAAAATAACTTTTTTTTAAGTTCCAATTCTCTTAATAAAAGATTCGCATCAATCAAGTTATGCAAGGAACAAACAGTTCTGACAGATATCAAGTAGCTTGCACCTCTCTTGATCAAAATCCACATCGAATATTAGAAATAGAGAATTTGTACACCAGAAAGAACTTTCAAGTTTCAACAATGCCTTTCCATTTTTGGTACTTCTATCAATAGTTCCAAGTTTCAATAGATGTTGAGTGATGCATAGTTCCATTGATCAAAACCCATTTCAAAGTTCATAAAACTAGAGAGAATTCAAGCACAAATAGAGCTTTTAAGTTCCAATTGACATTGTGTTTTTTGTAGTTTTCTTATAACAAGGATAAAAAATATCAAATAAAAATTACTTAATGACAGTCAGAAAGTAAAGAAGAAATAGGAACTCCCTAGTTCTGATTGGTATAAGATCATTTCTATTGTATATATTATGGTTGGATGCCCTAAGAAAGGCAGGTCTGACGCACTCCCAGAAATGATTTCGGTTTCTGGTAGCAGCTGAATCACAATAATGCTGGCTTGGTGCCAAAAGCCAGGAAAGCAACAATCTGAATCCTGCAGTTCTCATATTTGTTTTATTTGGCAAGTCAACCACGTGGAGGAACAGATAACTGTTTATCCAGATTGCAATTTGGGATACATCCAAACACATTCTTTACTAAAACCATTTTAAACCACACCAAGATAGAAAATCATGTAGAAGAACATTAGCATTCTTATAGATTATCAATAGCAGATTACTCAGAGAGAGATTGAACTCCAAGTAAAATAAAATAGAAGCCTGCACATGTCCACTCAGAGATAATTATACAATTTTCAGCCGAAATTGAGTACATTTTCAAAATCAGGAAGGTAGGGCCCAATCTCAAGTGTTTCCATAGTGTTTACCTGGCTAGCCTACACCATAGTGATGGACCACAAATCAAATCCACAGCCATCCAACAGTGAGCATATCCTATTCTAATGCAAAGGCATTTCACACCGGGCTCGAGTAGGGTAGCCCGTAGGATGTGGGGACACACTCAGGGTGGGCGGCCCATGTAATTTGGGGCCCACGAGGGGGGTTCAGCCGAGGTCCTAACCCATGAGATGTGGGGCTTGGGCTATGAGATTAAAGGATTAACTCGCCATACTCTAACAGTTCGAGCTTTTAGAGCAAGTGGTTAATTATCTTGCATCAAATTGATACCAGAGCGGAAGGTCCCGTGTTCGAGACTCTTCACCGGGGGTAATTAATGCAGGGGCATTTCACACCAGGCTCGAGTGGGGTAGCTTGTGGGATGCGGGGAAACACTCAGGGTGGGTGACCCATGTGATTTGAGGCCCACGAGGGAGGTCTCATGTTTGAGACTCCTCACCGGGGGTGATTAATGGCCTAGGCATAATTTCAACGCCCTCTAGGTTCCTACATGAGTTGGGCCATCGTTTTTGATTCTCAAAAATCCAACCACCTTCGAAACGTCTAATGGCTATGGCTATGGCTGGGACAGTTCCATAAGGGAATTTTTCTCAGAGCGAAGACTATCAGGAGTGCCATGCCATACCACATGAATTTAGAGGCTTGAGGTATGATTTAATATTGATCTCTATGGGATGGCCCACCTGAGTGATCAAGGCCAAACACATGGTGTACCTAATGGACGAAGTGGATCTCATGCACGTGAAGTCGTTTCCCCCACATTTAGAGAAAGTGACGCCTTATGATGTACACCAACTTGTCAAAAGTCCGATGGCGATTGCCAGGACAGTCCTTTAAGGGAATTTCTTTTCATAGTGAAAAGACTGGTGGGGCCAACCAGACAAACGGTTGGGACCACCAGGAGGTGGACCCCACTAGTACAGAATTCTGGCCATGCAACAAAAAAACCCATATCCAATAATTCAAGAACTAAAAGAAAAAAGCGATTTTAAAAAAAAAAAAAGCAAGATATGTAGTATCTCTTACCGACCCTCGGAGACGGATCGTTCGGATTCTTGAAGAGAAAAATGAGTAGCCGGATAGTCCGCAAGCTGAATTTCTGATAACCCGTCGAGAGCGCTGCCTGCAACTCCTTCTCATCTATGAACCCGCTACGATCCCTGTCGACGGCCTGGAAGCTGCGGATAATGTCAGGATGCGTTCCCGGCGGGAAAACCCCGCCATAGCTGGGGAAAGAAGAGTATCCAGATGAATAGGGGGAGGAATAGGGAGGAGGAGGAGAGTGCCCGAGCTGCCCGCCGGGAGGCCTCTGCAAATAAGAGGGCTGCTGGCCGGAGGATTCGGGCAGGGGAGGAGCAGAGGGCGAGTGGGATTGGGATTGGAATCTGTTGGAATAATTCATGAAAGAGAAATCTAGGGTTTTGAAAATCTAGGTTTTGTAGAAATTTAGGGTTTTCAGAAGAACAGCTGAGGACTTTGAAACCGAATAATGGCTGAAATGCGTTGTTCTTCCTATTTTATAGCGTCCGAAGTAGGGAGGGAGGAAGGTTGTGGAGTTATCTACGCATCCGCGTGGCGGGGAGAGGTCAGGTGCGGCCCAAGCCGCACCAATAACGGTGCGGTCATTACCATGGGGCCCATCTTAATGCATGTATTCCATATCCATGCCATCCATCCGTTTTTTTATATTATTTTATAGCATGAACCGAAATTTAAGAAAGATATAAATCTCAAGTGGATCCTACTATTGGAAAGAGTGGTGATTGAGCATACCACCGTTAAAAACTTCCAAGGCCCACCTTAATGTTTCTGTAATGTTTGTTTACCATCCAACCTATTGATAAGGTCATAAAAATATAGATATATGTAAAAAATAAATATTTTCTTGATAAAAGATACTTTTGTAGGCTAAAGAAGTTTTTAATAGTAAAAAATTACTATTTCTTATGGTGTGGTCGAATTGAGATTTGGATCCGTTTTTTTATCTTCTTAAAAATAATATAGGGAAGCGGATAGACGGAGTGGATATAGAATATATATATCAAGGTAGGCCCGATGGTAAGGGACGTACCGTCTTGGGTGAGGCAGGGGCTGCACCTAATCTGTTACCCATGTGGCAGCCGCCTGGAGGCTTACGTGGTAGCTTCTTTGCGAGTTTCGTACGCGGGTTGTATACTATTCCCACCGGACCAAGCCAGAAACACGGCCATCTCACGGCTTTAATGGGGCCCAACGTGTTCTAACGTTTCATGCAAGCCATTCATTTATTTTGACGGATCATTTTAGGGCTTGAGCCCCAAAGTAGGCAGACATAAAATTCAATTAGACAACCCTCAAATAAACAGTACAGTGATATGCTTTAAATATCTAATACTTCATGAGGTCACATGGACCTACAAAAGGGTAACTTCCATAGCTCATTAGTAATTTTCATTGATATGCTTTAAATATCTAATACTTTATGAGGTGTGGTCCACTATGGCCTTTTATCAGTTTCATTTTTATGTTCATGTCCTAAAATGACATTTCAAAATGGATGGCTAGAGTGGATAAAATGTACAGATAATGGTGAGTCCCATAAAGCCCTTGACATGATAGTC
This sequence comes from Magnolia sinica, assembly GCF_029962835.1. Taxonomy (NCBI): domain Eukaryota; kingdom Viridiplantae; phylum Streptophyta; class Magnoliopsida; order Magnoliales; family Magnoliaceae; genus Magnolia; species Magnolia sinica. Next base: position 22,512,037 of record NC_080591.1, on the reverse strand, counting down.
CATCGCTAGTCGGTGCGGATGATCTAAACCATTCCTGCAAGTTTCTTGCCACGCGAATCTTAATACTTTTTAAATATAGGCTAATATTAGTTTTGACGCGTAGTGATTTATCTACCATTATTTGCAATGTTTTATATTTTTAAGAGTAATCTAAGTGCCGAGTAGACAGGGTCAGCCCGTGAGGGTGATTTCCTGGGCGGGCTTATTTGATTTTCAAATTACACGTACGTTTCCTTGTCATTACCGTCCTAGGTATAAAGTTGATGTTGACTGGTTAGATGTTTTGGCACAAAACAATAAAGGTAGGAAGAAGATGTATAAGGTTATATACCATGCTGCATGAAGCCAAAACGAAGCGTATTCAAATCTGTGAACTTCACCGCATTAAACAATGAAATTTGAATCAAGCTATTTACTATATTTTTCCTTTATTTATGTCTGTATAATTCTGATTTTGTTTTTTTTTTTCGTTATTCATATATGTATGATTTTGTGAATGGGTTGGATGATAAATGAACAACAGTGTGCGCCCCGAGAAGATAATAACTTTCAATAGTTGAGGTCTATTAGAACAACTGTTTCATGTGATGTAGTCTACTTAAAATTTAAATTTGAGTCATTTTTTATGCATATCATGAAGTGAGTTTGCAGAACAGATGGACAGCATAGATATGCCATATTCATTATAATATGGGCCGGTAGCTTTGTGCGGATAGGAACACATGGAATTCTTGTTTGGCAGCATGGATTCTATGTGAATTATAATCCAATTCACAATTATCATGAAATATGTGGTGGGGTTTGGTATTATGCATATGTATTGCATGTGAATCCAAATTTTGTGTTTGGTATCTTTCTCCATGCATAACATGTATTTTACTAAATTTCAACAATAGATAGCCCACCGTTGAGTTTATATGAAATCCACCCCGATCACCAGATGTGTTATTCCATTTTAGTTGTAAGGCACAAAAGTCAGCTCGACTCATGATTCTGGTGGACCGTACAATCGAAAACAATATGCAGGGCATACCTCTCCCAACCATTTCCCTTCGTATAGCCCACCTAAATCACAAACCGAGCATATTTTTTTACCCCTAGGGCTAGAATGGAGTGTAACACCTAGTGATCAGGGTGGATTTCATGTAAACACTAATGGCGTATTTGGATTACTAGAAATCACAGTAATGTGGAGTAAAACTCTGTCATTACTTATTTTCTTTGATTGGATATTGCAACGGTGAAATCATTGGAATCCTTTGGAATCTCTGACATGGCATAATGGTATAGTTTCACAGGGCCCGCCATGATGTTTGTGTTATGTCCACATGGTCTACCCATTTTGCGTGATCATTTTATGCAATGAGACAAAAAAATGAGTCAGATACAAATTTGAAATGGACCACACCATGGCTAGTAGTAGGGATTGGATGTCTGCCATTGAAACTTCCTGAGATCCTCATAAGTGTTGGATCTTTCACATTTTTGGGTACATGCCCTAAAACAATATTGCAAATTAGATAGACAATGTGGATATAACACATTGACAAAATTACATTTAAGTGTACCAATGAAAGTACTTTACATTTCAGTGGTGAAAATAAAAGATGAGTCTTACGAACGGATTGTACTTTATTTTACTCCTTGAGTACAATAGTAAATAGTAATTATTACCTTTTGTAACGTAATAGAAAAATTCGTACTGAGACTCAAGTTCAACCACGAGTGGAGCCACCGAGGGTCATACCCGACTAGTTAGTAAAGACAAAGTGTACGTTGATACTTAACATTAAGATAATTAAGGTCAGGCCACCATTTATATGAATAACGAGAGGCTATGATTGTAAGTGCGGCTAGCCCCAACGTCAACTGAGACCCGAGGGAAATTCCGAGGGCCCGCCCCTCTCGGGAGTGCCCTAAAATTCCGTAAGTGACCTAGATCGCCTATCGGTTGTCCGCTAGCCTCGAAACTATAAAACAATCCTCGTCTTACTGGACTCAATGTTCATCGTGGGATTCAAACCTAGGTAGGGTCTAGAACCACTCAACTTGAGCCGGAGGACGGCTGCATGAGAAGTGCAAATACCCTAAAGGAGAACATGAAACTTAAGTGAATTAAGTTGTGCACTCTCTCGCGAAGTTGAGAGTTTCGAACCGTCGATTTACGGCCAAACTTCACACGTAGGGTAAAGATAAATTCCCCGCACACATTCATATAACAACGACCTCGATCGAGCATTGATGACCGTCAATCTAACATAGGCTCCCCATGGCCGATTTACATGTCCAATCGTGGCAAGGTTGTGTCCTAGCATAGATCCATTGGTTGAGGGCCTACCCCATGGCGTAATGAGCCAACGGGCCCTCCCGGAGGCCCCATTAGTTAGAAAGGACCCCCATAGGGCATAAATGACAAATGAAGTAGCCCTAGAGCCATTTGTACACCATTTGGAGCTATAAATAACTCCGAAATTACACCTCTTTCTCCCCATCGAAATTTATTAACCCTAAATTGGGAGAAAGAAAAGGGAGAAGAGAGAAAGGGAGGGGAGAGATCGAAGGAGTGCTTGCTACGAAGGGTGACCCCTCTTCCGTTTGACTCACGAGCCTAATCGCGACCATTCATGCTGTTGGAACCTCTCTGACGACGATCTAGGGTAAATCTACAAACCTTCCTTGTAAATGTAGATCCTCAAATGGGTTTTTCCCAACCCTAACATACCCGTGTACTCGTGCAGGCAGCCGACAACTTTCCTTGGAAACGTAACCCTAAAAACAAGTCCGAGTCAGATGTGCTACTAATAAGTGCAAACCATAAGTGTTTAAGTTGTTGTTTATCAATGTTATTGTTCCAATAAATGATTTATGATTGCTAATGAGGAATTTACGTGTTAACTTAGGTGTATTTAAATTTTTGTTCAATGAATTACAAATTATAGTATAGCGATATATACATGTTTGATGAAATGCCTGAATTAATACATTACTGAATTTAATTATCAAATGTGAATACTTTTAGACTTAAATACTAGTTGAGTTGATTAGAATAAAAAATATGACTACAAGAGTAATCTGGTTAATCAACAAATTTCCAAATATAAGTTGACCGAAGTAGGTCGGCCACCCCGAGCAAGTTTGATTGATTCGGGTTGAACATTGACTACTAACAGTGGTTAGGTCACCTGGGGTGCTTATAGGCTCTATGCCGGTTGCGCCAGTGTTCGCCCATACCAATCGAGATTGCCCAAAGAACCGACCGACCTTCTATATGTTCACCATGTATGATCACAACTACTTGAATCTGAGGCAATCCCCTTACCATTGTGAATGTCCACTATTAACCATTTGCATCACGATCCTCAAGACTTGTGAGTCGGGCATGGTAGTATGGGACACCGTATCCGTGCTGTCGGCCTACGCTAGGATGACGAACCTCTCTGTAGTGACCGCGAGCATTTGTTTTACAACTTGCCTTTCGTATGCACTCAGCTAGGAGTGACAAACCCAAACGTATCAAGAATATAGGTTTAGGACCACTTCGGTCGTCCCGTGCCCAGTGATTCAGATAAGATTGATGATTAAAAGGGAGGTATCCTAGCTTCCCCAATTTGCTAGATGAATAAGCATAATTAATCATTCGGCTAACATAATCATTCACCGCATCACACTAGAATAGAATGTGGCGAATCAGGCGTTGAAGTCGCGTGTTGAGGGAGTGTTGTCATTTGCGAACCAGGTAGTTAGAGTCGCGTGTTGAGTGAGTGTTGGATGGTAAGTGGATGCATCATTTTATAAACCCCATAATGCACATTAATAAGAGTAATTAGGAAGTGACTGTTTACATTACTTTATCATTCCTTTACTGTTAGAATTAATAATACATGTAACTCATGCTTTATGGAACCACTGAATTGATCACTCACTCCTACTCTTGGACAATGTTTTAAAACACCAACTAGACACTAATATACACGCAAGGATCGTTAAGGCCGATGCATTAAACCAAGCGTACATGGACAAGGAGGAGTTCTCCTACTTCCAGCTCTCGGATGAGCCGATGTAGGCTATGCACTTCTCAATAGGGAGCGTAGAGTGCACGAGCTTAGCTAGGCGTCACATTGGTACATTTTTTGTATTTTTTGGAATTGTATATTGAACCCAGCCGTGGACCCATACTCTGGATACTCATACTATATATGTTTTGATTTATTTATTTGTTTTAATCACGTTTATTCTGAAGTATGTTACACTGTTTAGTATAATTCTATGCATGCTTAAATGCCTAATATAGAAGTAATCGAGAAACCAGCTTTTGCAAAACATAAGTAATGCCCGAAATCTTGGGAGTCGAGCTTTGCTCGACCCTCGAAATTCGAGGTGTTACACCTTTTTAATACATATTACACTACATTACTGTGATGTGACATGATCCAAACAAGCCTTAAGATGGGGCACACCTTCTTGAAGTCAATGAGAGTCATTTTTATGCAAAAAGGTCCCACATGAACCGATCTTAGCATTAAAAATATTGTGGGACATAGTCACCATAATGTTTACGTAAAATTCACTCCGATCACTAGGTATGTCACTTAATTTTAGCCATATAGCCTAAATATGATATTGCTATGTGATTCAAGTGGCCATGTAAAGGGAAACAATAACCCTCACCCCTCCAAACATTTTCCTTTTATGTGGCCCATACGAATTGAGGATGGTCCTGTTTTTTTGTACCTATGCCTACATTTTACTTTTGTTTGCAACGGTTGGAGTGGATTTCATATATTCATCACGGTGGGCCTTGAAAAAATCAAGAGTGGGTGTCCTTCTAGCTTTTCCCTAAGTATGGCCCACCTGAATCACATACTGAACTTATTTTTTAACCTTGCAGTTAAATTAAGGGGATGCACTTAATGATCCAGGTGGATTTCACATAAACTTCATAATGGGACCCATCAATTCTTAAACAAGCACACAATTAATTATGGTGTTGATGCCATTCATAACATAGGGTTATATTGCAGTTTTAAAACACACCTCTAGCCAAAAGTTTCAAAATGGGTGAAAGGGTGATAAATGGAATCTGTGTGCCACTACTGTACTACTCCCCAAACACACTTTCTTTATGCCTTTACCACTAATTCTCACCCTTTACCATCGTTTACATGGTTCCAAACGATCCCTAAGATTCAAATGGAGGCAATCATTTATCTTTTAACCAAACAATTGTTAAAAGCAATGATGACCAATTTATAAGTAAATACAACATCATTAGGAAAATTAAACAGGCCCTTACATTGTTTTTTTTTTAAATTGAGGGAGTGAATTATTAGCAAGTGCTCTTGCTTGATTGGGAGCCAATATTGATCAAATTTAAAATCGACTGGACACTGTAAAATTGTTATGAGTTGGGGAATAAAAACTCTTCAACTTGAATGACTCTTGTGGGTCGTCTCTTACTAAGGTTTTCGGATAAGAGCATTGGTGATATAGAATAAATAGATTAGGCACCCTTCTTTGTTGGCACACTTGTAGGATCTCTACTTTACAATATTTAATTTTTTTTGAGAATTTACTAAACTCTAAATATCATTATCATTGAGGTTGTGGAGATGGGGCACTCAACATCAGATCAAACCTCGAAGAAAATAAAGAAATTGAAGTTTACCAGAATGAGGGATCTTGGTTTCACGCCACCACAACGCAACACCAGGCCCCCACAGTAGGCCTTGCAGATTCTGCCCCTACCGGCAATGGGGCCTAGCCAGCAGTTTTGCCGTCCACCACCACCTCAAGTTAGGCTGCCACAACGGCCCATGCAGCGGCCGAACTTCCCACAGCAGGCACGAGTTCATGCTTTAGCAGCCGATGGCTAAGATGCAGTTATTCCCAATCCTACAGCCTTCGAGGTGACGACCCACGTTCAAGGTACTCCCATATTTCTGCTAGTGGACACTGGAGCTACTGTTTCCCTCGTATCGCATGCAACCGTCAAGCGCTTAGGGCTACGCCTCACTCCTATCATAGGGGTGAGAATCATTACCGCCGCTGAAACTATTTCTGAAGCGACGAGGATGTGTTGTGATTGCCCCATAGACTTGGGGGGCAAGGTGGTACTCGTTGATATGATCGCAACTAAGATTTTTCATAACGACATCATCCTGGGTATGGACTGGTTGACACCAATGAAGGTAAAAATTGATTGTGAAACAAGGACAGTGAAAATATACGAGGGCGACGAAGTTCCCTTCACGTTCCCATTCCAGGTCAGCCACCAAGAAAGAATTTTGTGTTATGCTTCATTGGAGGAGGGTTATGATGGACCCTCGATAACGGACACACCCGTGGTCCAAGATTTTTGGGACGTGTTTAAGACCATACCTGGACTTCTGCCTCGATGTGAGATAGACTTTACGATCGATCTGGTTCCAAGTGTCAAGCCCATCTCGTTGCCTACTTAACGCATGCCCCCATGTGAGATGGAAGAACTGCGAACTCAAATTGATAATTTGCTAGAGTCAGGCTTCATCCGACCTAGTGTATCACCATGAGGAGCCCCGGTCCTATTTGTAAAGAAGAAGGACGGCTCTCTACGACTGTGTATGAATTATAGAAGACTGAACCAAGTGACGGTTTGGAACAAATACCCGTTGCTCAGAATAAACAACTTATTCGACCAGTTGAGGGGTGCTCAATATTTCTCAAAGATCGATCTACAATCAGGGTACCATCAGCTATGAGTTAGGGACAAGGATATATAGAAGACGGCCTTCAGGACTTGTTTTGGTCATTATGAGTTCCTGGTTATGTCGTTCGGGCTCACCAATGCCCCAGCGGTATTCATGGACTTCATGAACAAAATCTTTAGGCCATTCTTATACAAATTCGTCATCATGTTCATCGATGATATATTGATTTATTCAAGGAGCCGTGAAGAGCATGAAGAACACATAAGGGCAGTCTTCGATACCCTAGAGAAAAATTGACTGTTTGCGTAATTTAGAAAACGCGCCTTCTGGAAAGAATAGGTCAAATTTTCAGGACATGTAGTGTCCAAGGAAAGGATATCTGTGGATCTCGCCAAAGTGGCGGCGGTACAAGATTAGAAGCAACCGAAGTCGATTACGAAAGTGTGAAGTTTTCTTGGTCTTGCAGGCTATTACCGCAGATTCATTAGAGACTTCTCGAAGATAGCCCGACCGCTATCCCAGCTAACTCGGAAGGACCTCAAATTTGCCTGGAATGAAAAGGCGGAGGCGGCCTTCCAAGAGTTGAAAGATAAACTGACGTCGGCACCTGTGCTTGTGCTACCTGAGCAAGGGGTCAAGTACACCGTATACACCGACGTCTCTCGCGTGGGCTTAGGTTGTGTACTCATGCAAAAAGACCGGGCAATTGTTTATGCTTCTTGACAGCTAAGGAAGAATGAGAAGAACTACCCCACTCATGACCTCGAACTTATGGTAGTAGTATTTACTTTGAAGATATGGAGACACTACCTCTATGACGAAGAGTTTGAGCTCTTCTCTGATCATAAGAGCCTCAAATATATCTTCACTCAAAAGGATCTGAACATGAGACAGCGCCGCTGGATAGAAACATTGAAGGACTTTGAGTTTGATGTCTCATATCACCCTAGCAAGGCCAATTTGGTGGCGAACGCCTTGAGTCCTAAGAAGACAATTGAATTTGCGGCCCCGCTCATGGTGAGAGAGTGGGATATGGTGGAATTCGTTCAAGACTTCGACATGAAGCTCACCGTGAAGGAACCGTACGAGGTCGTAGCCCACATTCAGGCCCAACCGCTGATTAACGGCAAAATCATTGAAGCTCAAGGGGGCGATGAGCATTTGAAGAAGATGAGAGAAAGAGCAATGAATGATGGAAAGACCGAGTGGAGGATCGATACCGATGGAGGATTGCGGTACCGAGGCCGCCTTTGTGTTCCAAATCTTCAGGAGATATGAGGAGTTCTAAATGCTGTTCACAACTCCAAGTTAGCGATGCATCCGGGTAGTACCAAAATGTACCAGGATCTGAAGTGAAATTATTGTTGGGATAACATGAAGAAGGAAATAGCAGAGTATGTGTCCTGATGCCTCACGTGTCAACAAGTCAAGGCCGAGCACCGCTGACTCCCGGGCCTATTGCAGCCCATGCCTATTGCAGAGTGGAAGTGGGACTTCATATTTATGGACTTCATTGCCGGCTTGTCCAAGACAAAGAAGGCGCACGACTCGATATGGGTGATTGTGGATAGGCTCACCAAATCGGCCCATTTCCTGCCTATCAAGACTTCGAACTCCGCTGATGATTTGGCGAAGTTATACATCAAGGAAATAGTTTGACTCCATGGCGTCCCATTGGAGATTATGTCGGACCGGGATACTCGATTCACATCGATCTTCTGGACCCGTATCCAGGAGGCTATGGGGGTGAAGCTGAAGTTTAGCACCGCCTTCCACCCGCAGATAAATGGGCAAACCGAGCAGGTGAACCAGATTTTGGAAGACATGTTGCGGGCTTGTATTCTGGACTTTCAGGAGAGTTGGGACGATTGTCTCCCTTATGCCAAGTTCGCCTACAACAATAGCTTCCAGGCTAGCATCGATATGGCGCCTTATGAGGCTTTGTATGGGCGTCCGTGTCGAGCCCCGCATTGTTGGGAGGAAATTGGCAAAAAGAGTTTGCTATGACCGAATTTGGTGCGGATCACGACCGAGAAGATTGGAATTATGCGGCGCCGCCTCTTGACGGCTCAAAGCAGGCAGAAAAGCTATGCCGACACAAGGTAGAGAGACTTAGAATTTGAAGCTGGGGACCACGTATTTCTCAAGATCTCCCCAATGAAGGGCATTTTACGCTTCAGCAAGAAGGGAAAACTCGCACCATAGTTCATCGGGTCATTCCAGATTTTGGACTGAGTTGGTGCGGTTGCCTATCGCTTGGCCTTACCTACGTCCCTCGCCAGAATGCATAACATCTTCCATGTATCAATGTTGAAGAAATACATCCTCGATCCTTCGCATATCATCAAGTGGGAACATGTAGAGCTTAAGAAAAATGCCACATATATTCTCTGACCCACTCGAATACTAGATAGAAAGGAGTAGTAAGTCCCGCGCAACAAGGTCATCCCATTAGTCAAGGTACTATGGACCCATCACGATGAAGAAGAGGCCACTTGGGATGAAGAAGAGGCCACTTGGGACACGAAAGTAGAAGCTCGCAAGCATTACCAAAGCCTACTTCAACAATACGAATAAGTACAAATTTTGAGGATGAAATTTATTTATAAGGGGGGTAGATTGTAACATCCTATGCAACAAAAACAGTGTCCTGAGGCTTCCACGTAGGATTGGTTATAGGATCATTTATTTAAACTACCTATGGTGGGGTACCACAAATAAATTAACTTAAGATTAGCCCATTAGAGTAGACCAGTCTAGTTATGATTAGACCAAGTGCGTACGGGCTGGACCGCGACGCCGGAAGGTTAGAAAATTCTAAAAATTTAGGCAACCATAAAGCTCACTAGGCTTGTGGATCATCGCGAACCACGGACCCAGTGGACACCCAGAAGTGAGATCTGACACTGGCTAAATGCACCCCACCAATGCCAGGACCAGAATCTGGCACTTACAAATGAAACCGAGATACCAGGCTATCCAGTCGTCGGATCTCTTCTACATTTACGGTAAAGGTCTAAAGGATTTTCCTACACCCGTCCACAAACTCTGGGACCCGATCTGGGGGCGGTGACCGTTGATCGCAAATCGGGCCTGTACAACCAAACCCCATATCCGATCGTTTCCAAATTTTACATGGCCCTTCATCGGGCCATTGAGTATCTATCCTATAAGTTTTATGGCCAGAGGGCACCAGAACCGCTCCAATCACCAGAATGGACCCCCCAGGGCCATTTAAAGATCGAAATCGTTGACTCAAACCCCATAACCATTCATCCGTTTGTTTTCAAATTTTATATGGCCCCTCATTGGACCATAGGGTACCTACCCACAAAATGTTGTGGTCAAAGGAGTGTTAGGGCCACTCTAACACCAATAGTGAGTCCTAGTAGGTTATTTTAAAAATTTGAGGAAACTTAAGGCCAAAGGGCCCAAGTTTAGGAAATAAATCCCTAACCCTTATCTCATAACTCCCACCACAACTACCATTGCCAAGGGAGTTAAGGGAGAGTAAGGAGGAGAAAGGGAGGGTGGAAGAGAACAAGGTGGACCCTAGATCGAGGTGGGGCCCAAGGGAATCAAACCCCACAACTCCCTACCTCTTCTTTAAGAAGAAACTCTCCACCACAATCACACCATTCGTTCCATGATCGTCTAAGTAAGATTATTCATCCCTCTTTCTTGAAACCCTTGAGTGAAGAAGAGATTTACATGGGGTTCTAACATACAAACGTATGCTTTAGGGATTCCGGCCATTTAACTCCAAAGATTCACGCCCCTAGGTCGTTCCCAAGCCTTCAACAAATCCGAAAGTGCAGACTATTATTCTTAAGTGGCCTAGCACCAATTTTAGTATAAGCTTAATGATTTTGATTGTTTGGCTGTAATATTTAAAATACTAAAGAAACCCTATGAAGTATATGTTTATGAAATTGTATGAATTTGCATATTTGGCTCTCTTGATGTCGTTCTTGCCTCTCACATGATTTTTGTGTATGTATGATTACATGATTATGCCTTGTTTGATTTCTTCATGTATTGTGCCTCATAGTATATATGATGTCATTTCGCTTGTGCACATGATTTCGTAATATGGGGGAAGTGCTTAACTTCCTCATAGGCCCACACAACTCACATGCACTTGTTCATGATAGCGATAGCTTGCTCGTTGAGAATATGTGATTTGTATGATTGAGATGCATGAAAACATGATGTGATATGCTAGTTGATAACTTGGATTGTCGGTATGTCATGGATCACCAACACACTATTGGGTTGGTCAGGAACAGGATGAGAGACGGTAGTCCCATCGGTAGGACTATACTATGGCAAGACCCGTGGGTTTGGGCGGGTGTGTTCGGGTGGCTGTAGTTCGACTACATGGGTCCCTTGTGCCCGATGTCACTCGTCCCACGTTCGCCTGACTCGCGTGGTCTAGCCTATTGTCTGACCAACCTTGTTTGTTAACCCTGTTTGCTCACACATGTATGGAACCTGGAACACCCTACAACCGTAAGCGGCCCCTCAATAATCGATCACAACTGGTCCACAGCCTCGTGAGCCGAGCATGGTGGAATGGGACACTGTGTCTGAGTTGTCGGCCTACGCTGGGGTGCCGCGCCTCCCCGTAGTGACCGCGAGCGATCCCTTTCTCTCGACACTCCTCATGTGCTTGAAGTCGGGGATGAGGAACCCGACGGGATCACGGACCGCGGGGTCTCGGCCTCACGCGTTGGGGGGTATTGGCCCCGCAACCAGTTTAGAGCATTGATACGTGGGGTGTATCAGATTTTTCAACCTGCTGGATGAATGGACATAACTAATAACTCGGCTAACACGATTGCATTGCATCGCATTAGTTAGGGTAGCGACTCAGAAGTCGGGGTCGCTCTAAGAGAGTGTGGTCATACGCGATCGTTAGATGGAGTCGCTTGAGGGAGCGTTGTGGAGAGGGCATGCATCATATCATCCTACATGCATGCGCATTAATAAGATTAGTTAGATGTACATGATTGACTGCTTTTCATTAAGATCATATTATAATTGACGCCTGTGATAACTTAAGATTAATAGCACCCATTGAGTTGATCACTCACTCTCACTCTGGGATAGTGTTTTAAAACACCAATCAGACCCGTTCATAGATGCAGGTGACTCAGGGACAGAGGTGCCTGGTGAGGCGAGTTTCAAGGAGGAGGACGAGTTGTCCTACTTCCAGTTGATGGAGGGTTCTCCGCCAGCTTGAGAGGCAGGATTGGATCACTGAGCAGGGGCTCAGTTCTATTCTTTTGGACTTACTATTCTTGTGCGATTTTGTTGGGTAGCGGCATGTGCGCCCCTTTTATTCTTTTCCCCCCCTCACGAAACATTCATTTCCTCCACTCAACCCTATTCCCTCTCATGTCCATCCCTTTCTCTCTCTCTCTCTCTCTCCCTCTTTCTCTCTCCATCTTATTCTTCTCATCTTCGGCAGCGGAACCACCATCATCATAAGACAGGGCAGTGCCCGTCTCCATCAGATCAGAGAAGAAGACTAGGTCAGAAGGGTATTGGCGACAGGGGCTGATTGTGGTGGAGATGGAAAGAGGCAAGGTTGAAGAAGATCACCAAGTCAAAGCAGATGAAGCTCCTTGAGGTTGTGCCAGATGAGATCTTTGTAAAGAAGACGAATTAGGTCAGATTGAATTACAAGAATTTTGTTTTGATTTATTTCTTTTATTGATGGTTTTATTGCGAGATCAATGGATTTGGGAATTAGTGTTTTGATCTTGCGAGTTGTTGTTATCAGTATGGAATTTATGGATTTGGAAAATAGTTTGTTTTTTTTAAATAAAAATTTACAAACACCCTTTTCAGATTTTTAGTGCATGGACCATCATTTTAGGTCACCGAACAATGGCTCCACTAGTAAAAACTAAAAACCTATTGTGTAATACATCCTATATTTCATGCACGCAAACTGTTTGATGAAATGGCTCAACAAGGAGTTTTTGTGTATTGTGTTTTACTTGCACCCAATTTCTCCTTTTTTTTTTTATTTACTTATTTAATTTTGGTGGATATTTTAGATTGACAGGTGAATGGTTAACCTTGCTTGACAAATTAAGAAACTTAGGTTGATGAACTTCTCTTCGATTCCAAGTTTATTGTCAATTCTTAGACAGTTGGCTTAATAGCTTGTAGATTAAAATTTTTATAGCTCATATTACACTGATGGCATTGATCTTTTAATGCATTGTGCTTTGGCTTCTTAAAAGTTGAAATTTGAGTACTATTCTTTTCAAAGATTCTCAAAATATTCATCATAGTTTTTCATAATTATCTTAGAATCCAGAAAATGACACTGATGGACTAGAACAGTAACAAAAGTAAATTGGTGTTGCTAGGAGAACTGATTAATTGGATGGGGATTGGGTAGTATGAGAAATAGATGGTAGTACTTATAAGAAGAAAGCAAGGAAGGGATGGATCATGCATCTTTACATCATATATAGAGAGAGATGCTATAAGGTGTTGTTTGGCCTTTTTTCGTAGGGTTATAGAATGCTTTAGAGGGAAATACCCCTATTCTGGGGAAGCAAATAGTAAATATAAAGATCAGGAACTGTGACATTTTTTTGTCGAAATTATATAGCTATATAATTTTTACTCATGGTATTTAAGGAAATTTCCTTATGTTTTAATTCTAAATGTAAATAAATTTCAATTCCATGCATTTGTAGACTATGAATAATTCATAAATTGTGGTAGTGAGGATTAGCGAGTTAGGATCTATAACCTAAAACCAAAACCTAAACCTATAACCTAAACCTAAACCTAAACCTATAACATAAACTTAATTCACTTAACTTAAACCTACATCTAAACCCAAACATATAACCCGAACCCGAATTCCTAAACCTAAACCTAAACCTAAACATATAACCTTTAACCTATAACCTTAACCTAAACTTGAAAACCCAAACCTAAACCTAATCCCGAACCCGAACCCGATTTCCTAAACCTAAACCTTAACCTATTCTCAATTCCCTAAAGCTATAACCTATATAACCTATAACCTAAACCTAAACCTTAACCTAAACCTATAACCTATACCTACACCTTAACCCAAACATATAACCCAAACCCGAACCTGAACCCGAATTCCTAAACCTAAACCTAAACCTATAACCTTAACTTTTAACCTATAACTTTAACCTAAACCTATAACCTATAGGCTATAACCTAACCTAAACCTAAACTTAAACTAGGGCTGTTCACGAGTCGAGCGAGCTCGAAAACTTGCTCGACTCACTCGACTCAACTCGGATTGACTCGGCTTGGAAGGTTGACTTCGGGCCGATTCAAGATAATTATTTGAAGCTCAAGTTGAGTTCAATCCAAATTCGACCAGGGGGCATTTCAACCCGACTCGACTCAACTCAAAGCTCGAACTCGAGCTCGACTCGGCTTGATTAATAAATATATTAAAGTTGTGGAGAATGTGGAGAAAGTTAAAGTGGGATCTCTTTGCTTTCACCCCAACAACGAAGAGTTTGATGTTGGTGTTGATGATCTCTTGAATCCAAAATGGTATATTATATGGAGCACTCACATGAATAGACATATCATTCCTAAATATGTTGTGAGCTACAAGTCCTCAAATCATCTGTAAGGTAATGGAAACTGCGCTTTTGTCTTAGCAGCAACAATACAGGTGGGTCCCACTTTTCTGTGGTCCCAGGTCTGTTCAAAATCCTATCCATTGGAAAGTATGGCCTTGATGATGGGTAATTCAAAACATACAATTGAGGATGCTTTTGGCCCCATGGTTCTTCTATCATAGGGCCCACACAAATGGATTTTCTGGACTGTTGAAAGATGGACTACACCCTATTTCGATTGCTGAGCCAAACCAAAAATGAATTTCACTTAGTGGAGCGTCATGTAAAATGCCGCTTTAAATTTTTTTTATTTAGCTTATCTTCTAAATCAATGGAGGAGGATCAAGAACAGAATCCATTACTTTCTCACCCAATAAACTCGAGCTTGACTCAAGGTAAACTCGACTCGGCTCGAACCACTAGCTCGACTCAAACTCGACTCGACAACTTTGACAAACAAGCTAAGCTTCAATGTTGAGCTCGAGGCCGAGCTCGAACTCGAACTCAAGTACAGTATGGACAAGCTAAGCTGAGCTTGGCCCACCTTGACTCGACTCGGCTCGATGCTCACCCCTGCCTATAACCTATAGGCTATAACCTAACCTAAACCTAAACTTAAACCTATAACCTAAACTTATTCTCAAATTCCTAAACCTATAACCTAAACCTAAACTTAAACCTAAACCTAAACCTATTCTCAAATCCCTAAACCTATAACCTAAATCTAAACCTATAACCTAAACCTATTCTCAAATCCCTAAACCTATAACGTAAACCTAAACCTTTAACCTATAACCTAAACCTATAACCTATAACCTAAATCCAAACCTAAACCTAAACCTAAACCTTAACCTATAACCTAAACCTATAACCTATAACCTATAACCTAAACCCGATCCCGAACCCCAACTCAATTTCCTAAACCTAAACATTAACATATTCTCAATTCCCTAAAGCTACAACCTATAACCTTAACCTAAACCTAAAACCTAAACCTAAAACCTAAATGTATTCTCAAATCCCTAAACTTTAACCTACACCTAATCCTAATCTCAACTTCTTAACCTAAACCTAAACTTGAAAACCCAAACCTAAACCTGAACCTGAACCCGAACCCGATTTCCTAAGCCTAAACCTTAACCTATTCTCAATTCCCTAAACCTTAACCTATAACCTAACCTAAACCTAAACCTATAACCTACACTTATAACCTAAACCTAAACCTATAACCTAAACCTAAGCCTAAAACCTAAACCTAAACCTAAAACCTAAATGTATTTTCAAATCCCTAAACCTAAACCTACACCTAATCCTAATCTCAACTCCCTAACCTAAACTTAAACCTAAACTTGAAAACCCAAACCTAAACCCGATCCCGAACCCGAACCCGATTTCCTAAACCTAAACCTTAACCTATTCTCAATTCCCTAAAGCTATAACCTATAACCTAAACCTAAACCTATAACCTTAACCTAAACCAAAACCTATAACCTAAACCTTAACCTATAACCTATAACCTAAACTTATAACCTATAACCTAACCTTAACCTAAACCTAAAACCTAAACCTAAACCTATAACCTATAACCTAAACCTAAACCTAAAACCTAAATGTATTCTCAAATCCCTAAACCTAGACCTACACCTAATCCTAATCTCAACTCCCTAACCTAAACCTAAACCTAAACTTGAAAACCCAAACCTAAACCCGATCCCGAACCCGAACCCGATTTCCTAAACCTAAACCTTGATCACATGGCAACAAATAAGAAAATCTTGCTTTGTTGGCAAGCATACTCGAACTCAAGCATCACAATGTATCTATTTCCATCTCCACTATCTCTTATAGCATAGATTATTTGAGATTTGGATTTATCTCATTTTTAGAGTCATGTCCTAACACAATATGATAATATTAATAGACAAGGTGGATTTGTCACCAACATTATTTCAAGACCCATATAACTTCTCTTTATAGGAAGTTAGGTATGACACATGAATATGATAATATTAATAAACAAGGTGGATTTTACAAAGTTTTAATTTTTGTTGTTGTTTTTATTAACTTGAATTGAAACACTTTTTTACATTATTTGATTGCATTAGTTTTATTTTAATAATCAGTTTTATTTTTAAAAAGTGTGCCTACTTTTTTGGAAAAAAAAAAAAGCGAATGAAGTTTTTGCAATTTTTCATGATTCTGAATTATAATGTTTTGTTAGTTGAATATTTTTTTATTTGATGAAAGACACAAAAAGAAAATTGTTACTGATTTTTTTTCTTTTTATATTTTTAATGCAAGAAATTTTCTGACGGCTTTAGGCCGTCCATATTTTTCTAAACATTCAAATCTGAGACGGTCCATAACCATCCTTTTAGGGTTCTTCAGGGACTGCTCATAACAGTCATTTTTAAGGACGGTCCATGATCGTCCTTTTAAGGTTCATCGGACACTGCTCATAACAGTCTTTTTTAAGGACGGCCCATGACCGTCGTTTTAACTAGATGGTCCATAACCGTCATTTTAACGTCTATATTTATTGACGGTCCATGACCGTCCTTCTTTACAGAAGGAACCGTCCTTAAAATGTCCATAGCAATGACGGTTCATGACCATCCTTTTAAGTAATACGACGCCCCAAAATAGGACAGCCGATGCGACGGTTCAAAACCATCCTTTATTGTCATTTGAGATGGTTTTCAACTGTCCTTTTTTCGTTATTTTGGCATAGTGTGAAGAGCCCTAGTGAGATAGTCTCCTTGCCGTAGACCTCTGGTTGAACTGAAGAAGCCAAGAATCAGGAGTTGCTCCAACATTTTTCCACCAAAGCAATCCAGTTCACCACAAAGCCATAATAACAGAACAAGCTTGAGATTACTCATTTGTGCTAGTGGATGGAGCGATCAGTTGGATGTCGAATCTTCAGTTTGTGATAGCTCATTCCATAACTGAAGTTGAGCACATACGGCGGTGATGGAAGCATTCAATGAAGGTGTTTGGTCGAGGGAAATTATAAATCAATTGGGGCTTCAGTAGGAGGTCGTGTCAATCAATTGTGACAACGAAAGAGTGATCAATTTGGCTAAAAATTTTATTTATCACTCACGTACTAAATATATGTGCGTCATCATTTTATTCGACAAGTGCTTGAGGAATGATACATGACTCTAGAGAAGATTCACACAAGCGTAAATCCGGATGGCATGCTTATGAAGGCGGTTCTCATGGATAAATTCAAGTTATGTGCAACTTCTTTGGGCTTGGCGAAGGTGTAAATAGAAGACGGAGTGTGTACGAGAAGCGATGTTGGAGTTATGGTGGAAGGCGGAATTAGATATGATGATAGATAAGGAGCTATGAAGAATGAATATTTAAGACATTGTGGATATTGTTGTTGATGTCGTAAATCTATCAATAGTATAGTTTGTCAATGCCATCGACAAACCACTCGATGCCATCGAACAGATGTCGATGCCATCAACAAGTACTCGATGCCATCGGAAAAATCTAGAAAATTCATGTTGATTGTTGGAACATTTTAGTGTTGCTAGTTGATGTCATCAAAGTAAGTTCGATGCCATCGACAAATCCTTAATGGACTATCGATGCCATCAAAGGTCCATCAAAGATGTGCTTAGAATTACATAAGTGTGAAATTTGTTTCATATTTCAATTATGATAGTATATATATCAAGTATAATCGGAATTGAGGTATAGATGAAGTGTTCTAGAGTTTTTGTTTTTGTTTTTGTTTTTTTTTAAATTCATTCCTAAAGGTTTTAAGGGTGTAGTTAGAGCTTGTGAAGTAGATTTGGAGCTTGTTCGAATCAATAAGGCTCTATATCTTATAATTTATGCTTTCATAATGCATTACTCATTGCTTTGTGTCGTGGTTTTTTTCTGCAAGAGTTTTGCCACGTAAAATTCAGATTGTTCTTGTTTGGACTTAATTGTGCGATTGCGAGTACCTTGCTTGATTCGTCTTTGTGTGCATCCGCAGTTCCCCAACATAATGAGGATAGCCTATTTGTATAGAGAGAGTGAAAAACGAATTCATGCCAGTTGCCAATGTTGTTAATCTTGAATCTTGACGCTTCCTTCTCCTGTTGTGTTCTTGGTGTGGTTAACTTTATATGTCAGAAAGAATTGCATTCTTGCCACCATGCAAAGTTTGTATTTCGAAGGTGCATTCGTTACACAAAAACACAGAGTGCCGCCTGTCAAGCTTTAACTAGTGGGTGGTGGCCGGTGGAAATCAGATTCCCGCTAACCTGTCATGTTTGAATTTGCTCAACTTCAAGCAACTAGCATACAACCTATTAAACCATATTTCTCTCGTCCCTTTTTTTCCATTTATTTTCTTTGATTGAAAGTGACACAAGTTTGCATGTAGGCCCACCATGGTGCATAGCTTCCATCCATACCATTCATCAAGTTCACCTCATTGAGATCAAGGCCTTATCTTTCTTCTCCCACTCATGGTTCTGGTTGACACGCTCATCACCGTTCATGAATTGTGTGAAGCTATCACAGTGTACGTGGGAAACCATATAAATTATAGGTTTATACAAGGGCGTTGGGATAGTAAAAAAATAGACCCAAGGCTCAAGCAAGCCACACATAGACTAAAGGTTTTAGCCTTATTTTCCGTTGCTCCTATGTTGCGATCCACATGAGTTTGGAATGGAATTTATCCCTTTTTTTCTTTGCCATGAACATGATCAATGGAGTGGATTTCATTACCCAAATTACAGTGGACCTCACAAAGGATGGGAGTGGTACAATTGGGCTAGCCAAGATAAAACCACACATGTGCATCTGCGCCCATCACATGGTCCCCTACCATAATATTATCTTTTATCATTTATTGGGTATGGGCTTGAACCTAGGACCTCAATGATGAAATGCACTCGGTCTACACCTAAGGAATGGGCTCAAAACCCATTAGATCAGGTTGGGTTCAGTGGGTCAAGCAAATTTAGGCATTGAGAACAATCACACATGTATTCGGGTTAAATTGAGTAGATAAGCATAAAATATAATTCAAGGTTAGGCTTAGATTGGATGCCTTGAATTGGAATTCGGGTCAGATTAGCTAGTGGGTTGAGTCCTCTTGAGGTGGGTCCGGCTTGGGTTGACCGTCGACCCGATCTGACCTGCTCTAGTTGGACCTCTTCACATGACTGTGATGGGTTTTATTTTTCAACCGTAAGCCATGCATACATACTAAATTTGTGTATCACCCTGGCACAATTCCGTGAGAGATGGGTCTGCCATATTGCAGTTCTTCTGGGATTCTCATGTGGGTGGGAGCCATAGGGTGACATGTAAATCAAGTGCACCCATATTCGAGGCGAGTCGTGGACAACTAATATTAATTTAATATTTTTGCAGATATACACAAATTCATCAACATCTATCTATAGTATGTTAGACTATCCATGTAGAGTTGTTCATAAACATTATATATTCTAACAGTTTCTAGTACATAATATTGTCCATTATATACACGACCATAAAAATTAAAATGAGAAAAAATATATAATTATCAAATATGTAGCCGGAGAAAAATAATTTCACAAAAAAACTACCTAATCAATGTGAAATTTACATTCTAATACCTTTTTGAAAAAGACACCTCCTTGCATGCAAGCTAATTAGTCAGTTGCTTAGGTGAGCCCTATCTTATGTAAAATCCACCGCAACGACCAGGAGCACCACCTCATGTCAAGCCAATGGCCTGAAAATCAACTCCACTTGTGAATTGTGATTAAAGTGGACATTATTGGAAACAGTATATAGGATAATGCTTGCCCTCTAAATTGTTTCCATTGGTGTAGTTGGGCCACGGGCCTAAAGTTTTATATGAAATCTAATGGTTGAGGTGGATTTCATGTGATTATGACGGTGGGCCTGTAAAAATCAAGGGTGTCTCTCTCCCAATTGTTTCCTTTAGTGTGGCCCACCAAAATGACCAGTCAACCTAATTTTTTGTCTCTTAGACTAATATAACACTATATATCTAATGGTAGAGTGGATCTTACATAAGCATCATAGGGGGCCCATACCTCCCATCCAATTCCCTTTTTCTGATAAATAATGTTTGTGCAGTTAGAGGATGGCCCAGACTTAATTTTTAGCAAAGGCCACTGTGATGTGTATGCAACACCTACTCTGACCATTAGATGCACAATCCCGGTTCAGATCAAGAGCAAAAGAAAAAAAAAATCAGGCTGATTTGTTATTCAAGTGAGCTACACCAGAGACAAAATTTTGGGAGAGAAATGTCCAACCTTCATTTTTATTGGGCCTACCTGATAATTATATGAAATCCACTCTAACTATTAAATGCCACAATAAAAAAGTCAAGCCCATCCATGCTTCAGGCGGGCCATACCAAGGGAAATAGTTTGCCCTCCTTTACACTTTTTCCACTCATGTGGTCTGCCTGTAATAGGATGAGCATGATTGGGCCCTTAGCCTAAGATGAGGTGACATACATGGCGGTTTAGGGTGGATTTTATGTAAATATCATGATGGGACCTACTCATGTAGGTGGCCTATTTGCTCTCTGTAAACACCCCACCCCAGGGTAGCAAGTGGATGAAATTAGACGGTCCCGATGGACGGATAAATCCAAACTCTAGACCTTGATCCAAACCCGAGGACTTCCCAAACCAGGATCAACTGAGTCAACCTACTAAGCCAACACACTGAGTCATTTAGAGTCGACTCGATTACTCGAACCCAACTAACTCACTTAGTCAACCCAAAGCCTTAACTAAGCCCAAGACCAAGCTTAAAAGTCCAAACCCATAGGCCCAAAATAGATTCACAACTCAAACAACAAGAAAACATCATTACAGCTAGAGATCCCTTGCACATGTGGGGGACCCCCTGCGAAAACAAGGGGAAAGCTGTGCCTTGGGTTGCAGTTTGTTCGCCGCCTGACACGTGGCAAACCCCCTCCTTCGGTAGGGAGATCCCCACGGGTGATAGGCCTCCTCTTACAATGTTTACATGTGTAAAAGTGCGGAGTTATATCCATGTACCTTGTTTAAGTCTGAAATCACACTTTTACCAAGCAATCTAGCCGTCCAGGTTGTCTCATGTGGCAATTTATAATATTAGCCCTTCAACCTTATTTCAACCCTAGACTTCTAAAGAACTGTAGTAAAAAAAAAAGAAAAAGAAGAAGCTTGTAAGATATAAATAGCTCCATTCACTTCTGACTTGAAGCATCTAAGAATTATCCATCAAAACCCATAAGCCTCTCACACCCCTTAGCCTCTTACCCATCTTAGCAATCTCATCCCTCCGGCAAGGAGAGTGGGAGTAAGGAAAAGAGTCTAACCTTAGTCCAGCCCTAATCCTAGCTTCTCAAGCCAGCCAAGTTTCAATCCAAGCTGTTTGATCTAATCATTATAACAAAATCGTCCATCCACATGTCTAAATTATAAGTAATTTCGTCCAATTCCAATATTAACATTATGCAATATCCGCTCTCTTCCCAACCCTCTTGCTTGACCAAGTCATCAACTCTGCATTACATTACATTCTATACCTAATTGACCTAGGCGTATGCTTTGTAGCTTACCGATTCAATCAGATCATGCCCATAAAAAACCCTGGTCAAATAGTTACTACATCATACACATCACATCACATACATAAATGTCTTTGCATCTAGTTAGTACAAAGCGCATGCTCTGTGACTTTTCAATACAATTAGATCCTTCTCATCAGAAACTTGTGTTGAGACTTGCATTTAGCATTACAATACTCATCATTACATTATCAAAGTAAAAGACCCATAGCTAATCATCATAGAAAGTTGAATTATGTGAAGTAGAGACCATACATTTGTACGGGTAGAGTAAGGTGCCTAATACCTTCCATCACTATAACCGCAGTCCTTACCTTAATTCTCTAAACGTGAATCAAAGAATCATCATCAGATAAAGCATTTTTATATTCTCTTTTCTAATGTTTTTATAGGGTCTTGCCGACTATATAACGAAGTAAGTGGCTAGTGATAACTCTAGTCAAACAGAACACCATTTCAAACCTACTAGCACAAAAGCCCTCGAAAGAGGCAACCCGCGGAAGCCACGAGTTAATTTCGTTCGGGATGCAGCGTCCACACTCACAGGCCAACCCAACCCATGGTTGAAATGATACGGGAATTAAAAAAAACCACCTAATCAATATAGAATTTACATTCTACTACCCTTTTAAAAAAGGTTTTTAAAAGGCTACCTCATTTATGGATATAATAATCTTTCCACTAGCCGCCGGTGTTACAACCAAATAGGTTTGTGGCTGGGGTGGGCCCCCTATGATGTTTATGTAAAATCCACCCAAGCACAAGGTGCATCACCACATGTTAGGACAAGGATATAAAAATCAACTCCATCTGTTATTCAAGTGGACCACATGATTGGAAACAATGTATGAGACAATGCACGCCCTCCAAACTGTTTCAATAAGTGTGGCCCACATGAATCATGGATGAGTATGGTTTTGGACATAGGCTTATATTTTTCGAAGTGAATTTAATGTAGTGATCATAGTCGGCCCTATAAAAATCAAGGTTGGACGTCTCTCACCCACTTGTTTCCTTTGGCCTGATCCGCAGGAATCTTGGGCCACTTGATTTTTTTATCTCTAAGCCTAATATGGTAATAACTATCTAATGGTTGGAGTAGATCTTACACAAGAGAGAGAGAGAGAGAGAGAGAGAGAGAGAGAGAGAGAATTAGTCGTGTAGCTCCAATTTTAGGCCTGTAGCCAAACCATTAGGTTAACTTGTGACTCAGACGGGGTCACACCAAAGAAAATGGTCGAGATAAAAATGCCTGCCCTTAATATCTACAAGGCCCGCTATGATGATTATCCATTAGATGGCATAAGAGAATTTAGCCGATAATATAAAAATTAGTCCCATTTGTGATTCAGGTTGGACATACCACTATAAACAGGTTAGAGGTAGTGTTTACATAAGCGTTAGGGTGGGCCCATCAAAGCAGCCAACCCACTTACTAGCACGCCCACTCAACTGACCATGAAAGAATATATGGAAGATGGGGTAGTGAATGACAATTATATATTGAAGCCCTTTTGAAAAAGGTATCCAAATGTAAACATCATATTAATTATGGTGGTCTTTTGTAAAGTTTTTAAATGATAATTATGCTCACTAATGACGTTGCTTTTTGATTTTTTTCTTTTAAAAAGGATTATATTTTTTAAAAAATGCAAGTCATCTATGCTCACAGCCTTCACATGGGCGGCTCTGATTTGCACATCACGATGCCACGTCTTCTTTGCACGGACAGCTTGGCTATATTACGGTTCTTCCTCCAGAGATTATCATTCTCTATCTTTAAAAAGAAAAAAAGAAAAAAATATTCTGGCAAACGTCTTGTCTGAGATGTGTTATATATCTTTGGATCTCATGGTATTTTGGATAATGTCCACTAAGATGGATGGCCAGGATTTACACATTTTATTGAATAGCACCATACGTAAAGCCTTTGATAGAGTGGAATGGACGTACAGGATTCATGTAGCCGACTATAATTATTTGGTATAAAGCTTAGATGATGACGACTGAGCGAACACTATAACATCAACGGCCTAGATTGCCGGATCATGGGGCCAATTCATAGTATATGGGTGCACGGGACACCACGTGTAGAGCAATACACATCCACACCTGAGAACACATGCAACTATAAACATTTGTGTGAGCTCGACCTTTTTACGGAGACAGTTCCACTTTTCAGGTGGGCCACAACTTATAAAGTAAACCAACGGTCGATTTTTTTCTAGCCGTTGATTTGTTTTGATGCATTGTGCCCCATCTGAGGTGTGAAAGGTGCTGGTTTTTATGCCAGAAGATTTAGGCAGTTTTGCTCACCTGATGGAAAGATCAGATGTGTCACGTTATAATACATGCGCTCACGTGTGAATGTGTACAGCTCTCACACGTGTGTGGACCTCATCGCATGAAATTTCCACTTTCCAGTGGGAGGGGGTGCTACGTGGAAACGGATTGGCTACTCCCCCTGCCACCGGCCTGGTGGCTGGTGATCAGTGCTCTGTGGGCCCCATCATGATGTACGTAGTTCATCCATTCCGTTCATCCATTTTTACAGATCATTTTTTTTATTAGCATTAGAAAACATAGGGATATAAATCTCAGGTGGACCACACCACAGGAAAACAATAGTGATTGGATATCCGCTATTAAAATCCTCCTAAGACCCAATGTACTGTTTATTTGACATCCAATCTGTTAATTAGGTCATACAAGCACGGAAGAAGGAAAAAAAACAAATACCAGCTTGATCCAGAACTTTTATGGACCCTGAAAGGTTTTTAATGGTCGACGCTCATTTGACACTGTTTCCTATAATGTGGCCCAATTGAGATTGATATATATATATATATATATATATATATATATATATATATATATATATATATATATATATATAAATAATTTTTAATATTTTACTATAAAATGATCTGGAAAAATGGATGGACGGCATGGATGAAACAAATACATCATGATATGCCCCACAGAGCACCGACCATCAGCCATTGGCCGGTGGCAGGGGGCGTAGCCAATCCGTTCCCGTGCTACGTCTTCTATTTTCCGTACGTAAGCTACTCAGTCTATATGCGACCGCATCAGATCTATGACTCGTACACGCATATCCAACTCCTGAGAGTGGGGCTCATGGTTTCTTCATCGAAGCCATTCATCCGTTGCATGTCACAGAGGATTGATTATAACCACAAAAATACCATCGGAAAAGTTTATGAGCCAAAAAAAAATGAGGCAGAACAAACTCTCAAGTGGACCACACCAAAGATGCTTTGCGCATTTAATGCAACCCAATCTCATTATTTGGTGTGGTCCGCTTGAGTGTCAGATCTGCCTATTTTTTGGGTTTATATCTTAAAATGATCCGAGAAAATGAAAATACAGCGTTGATAAACAGATACATTACGGTGGGCCCCACAGGAGCCCTATATGGTGTCGGACGCAATCCGCTTCCCGTTAACATCGCCCAAAGCAAACTGTATTTTAATATTATTAGTATTAAAATTAATTTCTATTATTAATTATAAATTAAAATAATAAGTACTTTTTAATTTACAAATGCATGTAAATAACAGGTTAATTCTTACGTGTAGCATGCAGTAGCTGTTTATCCCATCCAACTCGTTGCACAACGATTGACCGATCAAGAAAAGTGGGCCCCTTTGATTTGTGCATTGCATATATCACCCGTCCAAAAGGTTCAACCTATCATAAAAAGTGGGCCCACAGGAGGTGCATTACATATATCAACCATCATATAGCTTGGGTGACCCTTTTAATTTTTTGACCAACGGGACCTGTGGTTTGGAATTCAGATCATTGGTATTCATCCGACCATAGATGGACCGTGTCTTGAAAATCTTCCGTATTAAAGATCATAGCAGAGTAGGAATGTCAATAGGCTAGTTTAGGGCTGAGCCAAGCTCTATCCAAGTCAAGCCCGGCTCATGCACTTGTGACGAGTTAAAATAGTCCAGCCCGAAATGTTTATGGCTGGGCCAAGTTCTATTCCGGGCTCAAGTAGACCACACCACAGAAACAACAGTGATCAGGATGCTCGCCATTGGAACCTTCCTAGGCTCCACCTTGATGTTTGTTAGCCATCTAACCTATTCACAAGGTAACGTAAACCCCAAATGAAGGGAAAACACAAATAACGGCTTGATCCGAGACTTATGCCTAAGAGTGTACATGAACCAAGCTAGCTCAGTTAGCTTGCTCGAGTTGACTCGAAAAAGCTCGATTCGACTCGGTTCAAAGCTGAGTTCGAGCCAAGTCAAGCTGATTTTTTGAGCTCGAAAATGAGTCCGAGCAGGCCCAGCTCCACTCAACTCGGATCAAATCCAGCTCAAATCGAACTTGGATCAAACCGGCTCGTTGACTCGGTTACTTTGCCATTGATGTTACTCACCAAGTGTTTGATAAAATGACTCAACTAGGTGTGGCTGGTGGCAAAGAAGGTATGTACATGAAACAAATATTCTTTTTTTTCTTGGTTTGTATGTTGCCTAGAAGGTGTTTGATAAAATATCTGTAAAACCATTGCTTCTGTTTTACGTATAGAGGGATTTCGAAGGTGTAGTCCAGGTGTTCGTGAAAATGCCTCAATGGCAAACTTGGCCCAAGCTGCTAACCAAACTGAGCCGAGCCGAGTTCGAGCTGAGGTCAACTAGTGGCTGAGCTGAGTCGAGCTGAGGCCAGTTCAACTCGGTTCGACTCGATGTACATCTCTACTTATGCCACACCCAAAAAGTTTTTAATGGTGGGTGTTCAATTCCTATCACGTGGTTCACTTAAGCCTTTGATCTGCCTATTTTTTCAGCGTATACCTTGCAATGATATGGGAAAATAGATGGACTCCATGGATAAAACACGTACATAATCCTGGGCCCTTGGCTTTGGGGAGCTTGGGACGTGTGGGTAGCACCCAATCTGTATTTGCACAAATGGGTTAGAATTTGACCGGTCATTGGACCGGAGCTAATAATAAGTGGGTGGAGTCCAAAATTTTAGACCCTTGGGAAGGTACGGTCCAAAGTTCAACCCAAATTATTAAATGGGCAAGGTTCAAGATCCTTTAAAATCAACCTGGCTTGACTCATCTTGCTCTGGCTTTTTATTTGATTTAGGCCATCCTAAAATGGGCGGGATAAAAGTGATTAATTAACATGGACCATGATCAGCTAATGAAGGCGTCAGTAGCTATTTGGCAGATGAAGTTATGTCACCGAGAGTTATGGTGGGCCCATCATGATGTATGTGTTATATCCACGGTGTTCATTCATTAAGAGAGATTATTTTAGAGCATGAGCTAAAGAATGAGGTAAACCCAAACTCAAGTGGACCCACCACATAAAACAATAAGGATTGAACGCTTGCCATTAAAAACTTCTTTATGGCTATATAAGTTTTAGATCAAGTTGATATTTGTGTTTTTCCTCTGTCTATGTTGTGTGACCTTATGAATGGGTTTTACCTCAAATAAACATC
This sequence comes from Magnolia sinica, assembly GCF_029962835.1. NCBI lineage: Eukaryota > Viridiplantae > Streptophyta > Magnoliopsida > Magnoliales > Magnoliaceae > Magnolia > Magnolia sinica. The sequence continues at coordinate 22,484,603 of NC_080591.1, read as the reverse complement.
ATGTTGGGTCTTAGAATGGTTTCAACAATGGATATCACTGCCCCACTAATTTGTGTGGTGGGGTCCACTTGAGCTTTACATCTACCTCATTATTTTGCTTGTGCCTTAAAATAATCTCTCTAAATGGACGGATGGTATGGATACAACACATACATCATGGTAAGGCCCATAAAACTTAGTGACATCACTTGAGTAGCCGGATAGCTACTAAATCCATCAGTAGCTAATTTGCGTCCAATTAATATAAGCATAGAATGGCCAAACATTTGATTAATTAATCAATACTTCTTATGACACGTGGGAAGTTAGGAGCCGTTAAAGCACCTACTTGGTTTGGTGTAAATAACGACTTGGGATTAGCTACTCACTGGTTAGAGATACAGTGGCTATAAGTGACGTAGCCAAGTTACGTAAGCCTACCATAACGTATGTATTGCATCGCACCATTCATCCATTTGGATAAATAATTTTACGACATGAGCTAAAAAATGGGTCATATTCAAAGCTCGAGCTAAAGAAAATTGGAGGGATTGAATGCCTGCCATTAAAAACTTCTAAGGCTCAACTGAAGTTTTAGATCAAGCTGATACTAATGTTTCTCCTTCTTTCATGTCTTTGTTGACTTATAAAGAGGTCGGATTTCAAATAAATATCATAGTGGACCTTAGGCCGCTACTCTTCTCCCTATTTCCTGTGACAGGATCCACTTGAGCCTCGACTCTGACTAATTTTTTGGCTCATGCCAAAAAATGATATCTTCAAATGGATGAGTGGTGTGGATACAACACATACATTATGGTGGGCCTTACAGAACTGGGTGACATAACTTCGTTAGAGTCTAGCAAGTCATCATGTCACTAGCTAATCCGCGACCATAAATAATCCGACCGGCCAAACAGGCCCTATGGGAATTTCATTTGGAATTCCAGCAAAACTTAACCTACTAAAATTGAGATTTCTGAGGGCCCAACCATGATATATGTACCACATGAAATAGTAAGTTCAACGGTGGTTGTCATTATTCCACTACTTCTTATAGTGTGGTCCACTTGAGCTTAGGATCTATCCTATTTTTTTTTTGGCTCATGTCCTGAAATTATCCGAAAATAAATGAACCGTCGGATAAAACGCATACATCATTGTGGGCCCACAGAGTTTGGCCGGCACACCCGGGGAGAACGTCACGCGAATCTAACAGCCTTTACTTGTTGAATCTTACTTGAGAAAATTACCATGGTGTAAGCTCGGCCGTGCGTTCACCAAGTTCTGTGGGCCCCACGGTGATGTATGTATTCTATCCACACCGTCCATACATTTGGCGAGATCATTTTATACCCACAAACAATACAGATCCAAAGTCACAAGTAAATCCTACCACAGAATGAAGTGGGGATAATAATTCCTACCACTGAAACCTTGCTATGGCCCACCCTAATGTTTATTTACCATCACTTGTTCATAATGTTATATAAGCCTGGATACAGGGAAAGAAAGATTGATCCAAAACTTCTTTAACCATAAGAAGTTTTCAATGGTTGAGGTTCAATCCCAGGTGTTTTTTTTTTTTTTTTTGTTGCGGTGTGGTCCACTTGGGCTTTGGATATGTCTCATTTCTTATCCCCTAAAACTATCTTCCAAATGGATGGCTGTTTAGATACAAGGCATATATCATTGAGGCCCTCTGATGAAAAGTGCACCAGACTGGTTTATGATCCAGGCTACATTCCTCACGGGCGCCCCCGATGAACGGTGTAGATCCCCCTCCCAGACCCTAACTTCAAGCGTTTGAACATTTTTTCCTGCATGCGCGCGTTTCATTCCCTTGACCAGAAAAATTATTACCAATTTTACCCCTCATCTCTTTCGCGCCACTTAAAACTAAAACCTCTCATTTCTCGCATCAAAACACAGCAGCGCTTCTCTGGTGGGAGTAGAAAATCATGGCCGGCGTTATTAACTTCCGATCGCCGCTCGTTTGCCGACCATCGATTCCATCGATAAATCTCAACCGTCGGATCTCTCTCAGGGTTTCTGCAGAATTGCAAGAAGCTCCTCTCCCTTCTTCTTCTTCCACTTCCGTCAGTACTCCATCTCCGATCCTCTCTCCTCCTGCGGATTTCAAGCCTCCGCAGCCGAAGCGGTTCGCAATTCGTCCCGACAAGATCATAGACATCCTGACGGCTTCTCTGGCGTTGATTTTCCGCCTCGGCACTGGAGTTTTTGTTCAGGGGTACTGAATCCCTCTCTCCCTAAAATCCAGACGGCAGATTACGGCCTCTGTTATTGCTTATTTTATTTCATTCGAATTCGAATTTGATAATTTCAGCAGTCCGGCGAGTTATTAGTTGGAAATTCAGTGAATTCGCAGAACCCTAGATTCAGAATCATGTTTTCAGGATGTCTAATGTCCGTTATAACTGTTTAATATGTATTCTGTTACTGTTTTGACTCCGTTGTAACAGGAAAGGAATGCTAAAAAGATTTTTGGAATGGCAATTTTGTTTTGGCATTAAAAATAATAATTTATTAAGGGCCTGTTTGGATGCCTGTAACTTTTTTAAGTTCTACGAAAGTTACATGTAACTTTCTTTCAAAAGAAAGTTACATGTAATCCTGTTTGGATGTAAGTTGTAACTTACTTAGAGTTAAACTTTGTTTTTGTGTTTGGATAACCTGTAACTTTATATTCACACTAACTAGAGCTTGAAATAAGAAATCTTTGAAAAATCAGATTGACACATAAAAAAGATTGGATAAAATTATTCCATTTTATTAAGCCCATGTAAATGAATAGTTTGGCCGATTCTTAGGTTAAAGTAATGAACAAGTGGGCCATAAAAGTGGGTCCACATTTTTGAAATGCTTCTAATGTAGGCAAAAAACTTGAGGTAATATATCCAAGCAAAAATTTTAATTTTCTACATTATGTCACCATGAATATAAATTCTGTGCATTATGTCACCACTGTTTCATGTGGTGTGGTCCACATGAGAGTTGGATGTTCCCTAAAATAAAAAATAAAAATGGATGGACGACATGGATATAACACATAAATCATGGTGGGGCCCGCATAGCACCATCGGTAGTAGTCACTTTTAGCAGACTACTCCATGGGCTGTTGACGTGTTATGTGGGCCCACTATGATGTATTTGTTTCATCCACACCATCTATCCATTATTCCAGATCATTTTAAGTCATCAGCCCAAAAATAAGGTGCATCAAAATTTCGAGTGGACCACATCACTGGAAACAATGTTGATTGAACACCCACAATTAAAAACTTTTGGTGGGCCACCAATGTTTTCGATCAAACTAATATTTGTTTTGTTCCTTTCATCCAGGTCTTTATGACCTAATCAATAGGTTGGATGTGAAACAAACATTACAGTGGGCCCTAGGAGTTTTTTAATGGTGGACTTTCAATCATTACTGTTTTCGGTGGTGTGGTCCACCTGAGATTTAGATATCCCTCATTTTTGGGATCAAGCCCCAAAACGATCCAAAAGAATGGATGGACGGCATGGTAAAACAAATACAAGATGGTGGGCCCCGTAGACCATTGACTATTATCCACGCCTCCTAGCCAAACTGTGTCTGTCAACCCCGACACAAAAATAAAAAAGAAAGAAAGGAAAACAAACAATAGAAAGAAAGAAAGGGGTTTCCAACCTTGTTGAAGGTCGATGGGAGAGGGAGAAGGAGACCGAGAGAGGGAAACGGAGGTTGAGAGAGGTAGATGGAGACATTGTAGAGGGATATCTGTTTATATAGCAAAATGGCTACCAACTTTCTTCAATACACAACTGCATTTGTCCCTAATGGTAGCCTTGTAGCCTTCATTGCGTCTGGATGTAACCTTATAGCCTTCAATGACCGCTTGTAGCCTCGCCTTCAATGGCCACTTGTAGCCTTCAATGGCCGTTCAGCCTTCACTTCGTCTGAATGTGGGTAAGCCTCTTCAATGCAAGCTGTGATTCTTTCCAGAAATTTTGATTTCTAAATTTCCAATTGTTATATGTATCAAAGATACATGCAACTTGAAAAACGACTCAAAAGTGCTTGTATCATTTTCGCCTCTTTCTTCTGTAAGAAAGTCACAGGTTGAGAGAAAGTTACCTGTGACTTTCCTTCCCTAAACACCAACTGTAACAATCTTACCTGTAACTTTGTTACATTTTAGAAATGTTACAGGCATCCAAACAGGCCCTAAGGGTGCATTTGGTTGCACCAATCATGATTAATGAGTCTAATTTGATGCTAGATTTCATGATATTTCATGAAATCTTGTGCAATCAAACACGCTGTAATACAAATTAAAAATTGTAAAAAAAAAAGAGAAATCAAATTGAAGTGCGCCACATAGGTTTCCTAATGCAACTACATCAAGGAAGAAACTAATTCAAAATACAATTAGGACCTATCTATATGGAGTGGAGGTTGGTGTGAGACCTACTGGAAACCTCTCAGCTTTGAGCCATACCATGACCTTATTCCATTCTTGAAATTGTGCAAAATGCCATTGAATATTTGGATCCCACTTGTAATTTTCATTACTAAGGGTGATCTTTTGTCTGACTTTTCTCGTCTCTCCTTAATACGTCATGCAAAAGTCTCGTCATCATAGCTCGATTAAGGTATTCAACAATGGCAATGGTGGCTGTAACGGCCATTGTTGTTATTGTTACGATATAGGCCATAATGCCCATTACAACCTTTAAAAAAATAAAAAATAAAAAATATTTGTATAGGTCTCGTAATAGGCGTTACATGCCATTTTCCCCATAATGGCCATTACTTCTTGTAACGTGTAACGGTGGCCGCGCACAATGGTGGCCATCGTTGCTGTTACATAATTGTTTTTTGATATCTTAGGCTCAATCGAGTCACAATAGGAAATGTGACTAAATCGATAGGCTGTTGTGGTTGCATGCCAATCACAATTTCAAAAGGAGAGAGTCCAGTAGCACTGTTTGTAGAATTGTTATGGGTAAACTCAGCTTGTGATAATATGATGTCCCATGAATTGATGCGATCACCAACCAAACATTGAAAAAGATTTCCAAGACTGCAATTGAGGACCTCGGTCTGTGCATCTATTTGCGGGTGATAAGCACTTGAGAATCTTAATTTAGTTCCCATCTTAGACCACAAAATTCGCCAGAAGCAGCTCATAACCTTAACATTACAATCAAATACAATTGTTTTGAGAATACCATGCAGATGAACCATCTTTGAAGAAAACATTGACGATGGGTAGAGTATCTGATGTCTTCTTATATGGGATGAAATTGGTCATCTTAGAAAAACTTGTTGACCGCAATGTAAATAGACACACTGAGTCTTAGGTAATCCCAGGAAAAAATCCATGATAATGTCTTCCCAGGAAGCATCTGGCACAAGCGGTTGAGTGTATAGATCAATTTTTTGCTTGCTACCTTTGCTTAGCTAACACACTCAACGCTGTTAAACGATGATTCTGATATCTTTCTTCCCAGCCAATAGAAATGGTCCTCGACTACGACTCTCAATTTGTTGATTCCAAAATGACCACTGAGGCCACTTGAATGAGGCTATCGCATCACAAGCTCTCGCAATGAGATTTTAGGAAGAAAACCTCATATCATATAATAAGTATCCATCGTGCAGGTTGTATTATGGGTACTTGGTGCCTAAGTTGTAGAGAGTGTTGAACACACATTTCTGAAATCATCATCTATTGTATAATCTCTTTTAAGTTCCTCGAAAGAAATGCAGAGACTGATAAGGTTGATAATGTGTGATTTTTGGTTGAAGGCATTTGCTATCTTATCTTCTACGTCGGCTTGATGGTTTAGGTTGAATGTGAAATCTTGAATGAGTACTCTGCTGTGCTCAATTTCTTCTTGAAATTCAAATGTGTAACGCCTCATGATTAGAATACAACACAAGACTCCCGATGAATGAGGTAATGACGCCAATTTTTTAAAGTTATGTACACTAGTGTAAAACTTCACATTGTATGTAGAATACTTCTTTCGTGCCCCATTGAGTTTTTCTCTAAAGAAGGTCATTAGATATCCTTCTTGACTAAGGACACCTCTTATGCCTACATGGGATGCATCACAGGCAACCTCAAATACTTTTTTAAACTCAGGAAGCCTAAGAATTGGAGCTTCCGTCATTTTTTGCTTGTTTTTTTGAAATGCCTTTGTTGCAACTTTGTCCTCTTAAATGGATTGGCCTTCATATATCCGGTAATGGCTACCATGAGGTCCATGACGGAACTAAAGTTTTAGACAAACCTTCGGTGAAATGCCTCTAGCTTGTAAAAACTTCCATCCTTGTGAATATTCGTGGGAGTAGGCTAGTTGACATTCGACAATGGGCCTTACCTTTTTACTGTCAACCCTTTCACCTTTTGTTGAAACAACAAACCCCAAAATGATCACATTGGAACTCATGAAGATACACTTGTTCAAATTGATGTAGGGTTTCTTATGGTGTAATACTCTTATCATCGGACAAAGATGTATCAAAATGATTTCTCGTGAACGGCTAAAGATGAGAATGTCATTGAAGTACACTGCGATGAGCTTGCCTATAAATGGTCATAGATTTGCGCAACACCCGCATGAATGTACTAGATGCATTTGTTAAGATAAAAGACATGACTAACCACTCATACAATCCATTCTTCATTTTAAAAGCAATCTTCCATTTATCTACAGAATGAATTCTTATCTGGTAATACTCCCTTCATAAATTAATCTTCGAAAAGATTGTAGCATTCGCCATCATGTCCAACATGTCATTGAGGTGTGGAATTGAGAAATGATACTTCATTGTTTTCTTGTTGATAGTGTGACTATCAACACATTTACCAACTGCCATCCTTCTTCGATGGTACAAGAAGGTATGAAACACGTAAGGCTATCATGAATGAAACCCTCGGCCAACAATTCCTCTGCCTATAGACATAGCTCTATATACTCTATAAGGTTCATTCAGTATATTGGGAGATTTAGTAATGATGTTTCAAGTACCAAATCAATCACATGTTGAATGTCGCGTATGGGTGGAAGCTCACTGGATAGTTTGTTAGGGACCAAATATTGAAATTGGGACAGAATGTCCTGAATATCAGTTGGTTGGGCAAAAGCTTCACCAATTGGATTCACATCCTATTGGATTATGCTTGATTCCCTGTTCTTGACTTTCCTCCATGAATCAGGCTATATTCAATACTGTGCAAGCCAACTTTGCCTCTTTGGGCTTGTCATCTCTCAATACATGACCAAACCATCTAAGTTTACTTTCCCCCATCTTATTGCCTATTGGTATTACTACTAAGTTCCCTTAAATGGATTTATTTCTAATTCTATCGTTCTTCATCTTGCCACTTATCCATCTCAACATCCTTCTTCAGCTACACTCATCCTATGAACATGTTCTTTAATTGCCCAACATGTTGTCCCATAAAGCATGGCTGGTCTTATAGCTATCCTATAAAATTTCCTTTTCAGTTTGGGTAGTACACGACGATCACATAAAACTCCGAAGGCACATCTCCATTTCTTCCACCCAGCTGGAATTCTATGGGCAACATCCTTTTCAATCTCTCCATTGTCATGAATTCTTGACCCAAGGTATCGAAAGTGGTCAGTTGGGAACCTTCTTGGTCAGCAATCTAAATAACATTGTTTTCTTTCTTTTTAAATTCCACCACCTAGTTTTGAGATACCTATTAATTTCACTCCCCTTCTTCCATCTCTTAACGTAAACATCCATAACCATTAACCCATATTTCGTAGTTAGACCCTCTCCTAATATAACCTTGCAATCCTTACATATCGATCGTTGTATTTTCCCAAGTAGAATGATATCTATTTGGCTTCTATATGATCCACTTTTAAAAGATTAAATGTTCATATCTCTTTTTAAAGTATCCGTTTGCTAGAGCTAGATTTGTATGCTATATTGAAATCAAAGATGGACTCATTTTTTAATGCCTTCTGAATTTTGTTTCCAGTTGAAATCTGTGTATTGGGTATCATATCATTCACCACTAGCACAGGCTCGTATCGCTCGTTCATGGGCGATACTGGTACGTATCAGGTGATAAGTACCGGTTTTGGACAATACTTTAAACCTTTCTTTTGCCATTGAAGGTGTTTAGTATTTTCAAGGGCATGTGCTTTTTAAATCAGGTCATGGGTTGAGTTAGCTTACAACATGTTGGTGATGAGTTCTCCCTCCATCCATAGGGGGGTCCATCGGGTCTGTTACTGGGTTATCAAGCCGTGGGGCCCCATCTGCATGAACTGGGTGCATCAGGATTCAGAGTAAGGAAACTATCACATCTTGGTGCATGAGTTCCTCCTAATTTCTTATTCTTATACAAAGACAAGTGGAGCAGTTGGACTTTCATGAGTCCAAGCAAAATGAATCCCATGTAACTTGGCAGTTGGCACAGACACGTAGCATCCTGCTAGTTTTTGCTGTTCAAAGTAGGAGATGAAGTGTTGGTTTCCTTCTGAAAAGACCGGTTTCTCAATATATGTATCATAATCCTGTGCAAAAAATTGAAGCTGGGGGCCTAATGCCAATTATCTTGAGTTGGCAGAAGATATCTATATCAGTCCAATTTTCAACATTGTGGATTTATATGGATATTCAGGGTAAAGGAGAAAGCAATCGCATTGGTGGCGGTACATGGGTTGAGCGACTTCAAAAGAAGCCAGATGAGGAAGTTGAAGACACTGTTGATATTAAGATTGTCTTCGCTTGATAATGTAATCATGAGAAAATTTCTGACCAAATGGAGGAGCTCGTAAGTACAGACAACATTGGGATCCCAGTGATGAGAGTTGCAAAGGCTGAACAAGGTTCTTAAAGTAATTATGTTATTCTCATCTTGCAGTAGCCAAAATTTTCTCAGTTTCGGAGAATTGATGTGGATCATGACTAAGATTAAGTGAGAGAGAAAGAGTTGGACCTGACGTTAACTGAGCGGATGATATCATCTAGTAGGGCCTAGACAGTGCCATGGGACTTGAAACTAGGGTAGGAGTCCCTTTTTGAAAATACTTGTTAGGGAAGTTATGGTAAATCACTTTTCTATTCTATTCTTTTTTTTTTTTTTTAATAAAAAAATTTATTTTCTTCTATACTTTATTTCTGTTTTTATTGGAGTTCCAATGAAATTATCAAGGATGTTTTTGTGTATCCTAGCATTTAAAGATGGGTATGTGCTAAACACATGTCAGGATGTATGGGCACATGATACTGCATTTTTTTTCAGAGAGTTCTCTCATGTCCCCTTAACTTTTCTTGAACACTTGATTCTTCTTTCTTTCCTTGAGGTCTGACTTCCATACACGAAGAGCCTGAAAATGTACCTACTTGTCTCAATTCAAGGTCTTAGATCTAGAGTTTTCTAGTAATGTTATGACCATGTCAAGGATTGTGATCCTTCATGCGGCAAAAACTAGCTCATGTTGTGAATATGGAACAAACAAATTTCAATTCAAGGTGAAATTCTTGGAGTTTGAGTGAATTAGGGATGGCATTTCTACATGGTACTAATACATTGTCAAACTAACGCAATTTGCTAATATACAAGAGATTTTAGAAACAATCAGCAATATTAGTAATCTAGATTTCATTTACGGTACTGTGATGCATGCATATTCCTGAAGTTTCTTATATTTGCATTTATCATGGCAGATATTCAGCATCTTTTGTATCTGAGGATGAGATCCCACCTGGAAAGTATGCTTTGAAGATTGCAGGTGATATGTGAAGCATTTTCTCATTGTTCTTATGTTAGTTATCTTACTTAGATCACCAGCCTTCTTCTTCTTCGCCTCATTGTACTTGTTACTTAGATCATTCTTCTCATTCTTCTTCAGGGCCACTACTTTCCATTAAGTTCAATTGTTGCATTATGATATCTAACCTTTTGTAATTTGATCAAAAGAAGCTTAACACCAAGTGGATGCTTTATAGAGATGGATAGGGCTTCGGGCTTCCCCATAGACTTGCCAATGCACGTGAGATCCTGCCATCTAACATATATGGAGTATTGTGGCAGTGCCCTCTAAGAAAGATTAGGTTAGTCCTCATCAAGCGGGCCACGCTTTGTATGAGAAAAGGGGGCAGTTGGAAAAAATAAGTAGGGTCGAAATTCAGTGTACAGGTGTTGCCTATTTGATGAGTGGACTGCCCCAATTTTCGATGGAGAGCATTGATGCAGGCAAAGCTGCAACTCCACCTGGATCCCACTTGATCATGTGTGGGCTCGACTTTGTCACAGGAGTGGGGAAAGTAGTTTTTCTTTATCTTTCCATTTCTTTTATGTTTTAAAATAAAGTGTAAAGCCTAAAATAACCTTAAAGACTATTGGAGAGTAGTGCTTTAAGGGCATATTGGTCTTTTTACCTAGTACTAGGGCTTCTTTATGTTTGCACCCCTATATACTCTTAGTGGACATGTAATTCATTAGATAATGGTCGTGGAATTATTTTTGAGAGGAGCATCTTCTACCAAGCATTTGTTGTGTGTGTGTTTGTGGAATGTGTTGCCCTCTATTACTAGCATGTGTAGCCCATATGTAGACACCCAACTTAAACTGGTTGTTCATATCATCTAATCAAATTTAATTAAACAAGGATGGTTTTGAATTGTAGCTCAGATTTTGCAGGGATTAAATCTAATAGGAATAAACTTTACCCAATACCTGAATTCTAGCCTAAAACATCTTGCCTAATACCCATTTTTTGAAACCAAGGTCCCTATAATCCCTTAGAGGCTTACTTAGGGAGGTGTGGACCTTATCAAAGACTGGTCACACCCTTATTTTCAAGGCATTGAAATCACGTTTCCACACCCCAGGGAACTATTTTTTTAGGGGGTTTCTGTGGCTTATGAACCCCAGTGCCCGCATAAACCTGTGATTTTTTGATCCATGAAAATATTATGTTCATGTTTTCAATAACCCTATTTTTCAGGATTTATTCCCTTTTTAAACCTCCCCCATCTTCCTAACTCACTCATTGCTCTAATTCTTTTTAAGCCTATTTGGAAGTGCCATGTGTCCCATGTCTCAAAAGCCCCAAAGTCCTCATACGTTACCCACCAAAATACGACCTTACAAATCTGTAAATAGGTTCTCGATCTCTTGAGAAGGGTCTTTGGCTAGAGTTCCCCTTCTCTCTCCCCACCGCTTCTACCCCTTACACCAAAAGCTCTCTAAAATCCCTTCAAAGCTTGTTAAAAATGAGAGAAATTAACAAGAAAGAGAGAGAGAGAGAAAAGGAGAATTGTAAAAGGATTCAAGAGCTCTTGAATTCTCCTACAAGCAAATCGGCAAGGAGAACACCTCAACCTTTTCTAGTTTCGAGAAACAGCTTTGGTAATTGTTGCTAGGGAGGATTCATTTTATCTTCCTTTGCAAACCTCCAAACCTCACCTCTGCAAGGAGAGCACCCGCAAGTCAAGACCCTTTGTCAAATCAAGCAAGAACTACATTGAAGGCGAAGTTTCTGATGCAAGAGTTGCCATATTTCGTTCCTTCTTTGCAGCTTCTAATTCTTATTTGATTGTTCTTTTATTTTCTTTAATTTACATGATTGAAAATCCTAGTTCAAGCAACTCCTGTAGAGTAAAGGCCACACATTGCATGGGTGAAGAAGGTTCCTCAACCCTTCTTCGTCATAGAGACCCTTGTATGGATTTTGGGGAAGAGATCATTTGTGGAGTCACATTTCAAGTTTTAAGTCTTTCAACCTTGAAATATTAATACAAATGTTTCTCTAGTCACCCATGGGCTCTTGAAATCCTAAAATTTGGCTAGGGGTGGATTTGTTTAGTTTTTCATATGCCTATGATTCTCCGGTGTGTTGGTCGGTCTGTTTCATACCATATCATCATCTCTCTGTATACTCTTTGTGGAAGATCAAGGATGACTCATCAAATTTTCTATTTTGCGATTCCACAGTAGTCTTGGAGTTCGAGATTGAAGGGTTGGATTAAAGAAGTCCAGATTTCAAGCTAACTGGGTTTCCAGTTGCATTAGGTATCCTTGTAGTGTGCCCTACCTAATGAATGGTCCATAGCTCACACAAGTGTGCCATGTTGGCATGTGTTCCATGAAGTGCTGCAGCATGCGAACAATCTAACACTTGTGTTCCTCTTGATGGGAGATGATACTGCAGAGTTGGCAGAGCTTGAATATGGTTGAGGTGTCTCTCCTTGGTACAAGTAGCATGGTGATGCAAGACGGTCTAAACTAGAATGTATGTGTGAGCACATAAATTATCTAGCGAAATAAACTAAGTAAATCAATTGAAATATTCAACATTCCACATCATAGTAAAGATAATAACAAAGGAAACATGCAATGGTTGAAGGCCATCATCACAATCCTGCAGTACTGTATTAAAATCATGCGTGGATTTAATCCGGCGAGGGATGGGACCTCCCGATCTTGTATGGTTTCAATCCAATAGTCAATGCAACTTCTCTAGTCTAGGAAATTAAATGATTTCTGGAATAGGGACGACTGGAAAATCTGAGAGAGGGTTGGTATCAATTCTCAGATTTTCAGGATAAGGGGACTTCAAAGAATTTAATTGTAAATAGTAGCAATCAAAGAATACTAGGTATAGAAAGAGAAGAAGAATGTTAGAGAGTTAGAAACAAAATTTAGAAGAAGAGAAGAGATTAGGGGAAGAGAAGAAATTACCATAGGGAGAAAGGAGAAGGAGGCACCAAACTTTCATTAAAAAAAAAACATCTTTCCTTTTTGGTTTAGGGTAGAAAACACCCTATTTATAAAATTCAGATAAAAAATGACTAAACTACCCTTATAACAAAAAGAAGAAGAAGAAATACACGTGTGTCCTCCTAATGTGGGGCCTTCAATTAATCCAGGGACACGTGTAAGGTCTTCAAAATCCTCTTTGGTTGTGCCACGAACCATTATCGAGCCATAAAGATGTATTATTTTTTTTTCCATAAAGATGTATTTGTTGGCCGCGTTCGTCTTTGATAAACTTTGAAGGGTTTGATGTCCTCATCACATGGTGACTTATCATTTTGGACTATCCATCTAGTTGCTCCTACCGTGGTTAGTAATTAGTTCAAATTACACATAAGTAGGATTATTCTAGCCATTCGATTAGAGTTCATCAAAGCAACTGTTGAACATAAGACTAGTTAACAGTCAATGCTCAATGTGGGGAAGTGAAGAACAGGGATGTATACGATCTGAAATATCTTTTAAACATGTGCCATCCATGATAGGGCTCTTCAAACGGATGGTCCCAATTGATACATCACCCTGTAAGATGTATTGCAAAGAGATGGCTCTATCATATTCATTTTTATGAGCTGTACCATATGTCTGTATCTCCTCCCCTTCTTCAAAGCATTGAAAAAAAGAAGCAGCAAATTAGTAAAACTCTGCTTTTGAGGCTATGGACAAGACTACCATGACTGGTAGTTCACGGCCATGTTTTAGATGGTGGTGACTAGTCCGCCACCCAAGTAGTCAGTATGTGTGGTACTTATAACTGTTAAACTCATGCAGTGATCCCAAATGTGGATAGAGCAGAACCCGAAAATCATACTAATCGAATGACTCTAGCCATTTAGTTGGTGCTACGAAGTGGACATTAAATGGCCAGCTGCCCAAATTCAAGTAATGGTTAAGTGGTCCAGTTGATGCGTTTTTACTGTCTATAGTGGGACCCATGATGAAACAGTCCAGATTATGGTAAATATGTGCCCGTGTACAGTGGATGATTCACCACCATTTTAGACAGTTATTGTTGAACTTTTATCATAGTCTAGCTCCTAAACTAGGGTTGTCAAGAGGGGCTAGATTCAAATCTGGTTACTGTGTACCTGTAACCATACCTGCCAAGAGGGTTGTGCTTGGGTCATGTCAGCCTGTTGTGTTTGCTATGGTCCTATGGATACCATATTTGAGGTCCTAGACCTGGATCCAATTGGGTCTAGTTACTCTTCAGGTACCAATTAGGTCTTAGGTCCTTGGCTGGCTTAGGTCGGGTTGGATAAGAGCATCTACACAATTGGACCCACTTGATGAATGGATTGGATCTCTCACATGTGCCATATTGACACATTGACACACATGGTGTGTGAATGGACTCCTTTACAAGCTTGTGGACCCAACGAACCTCATCCAATTGGTAGAATGATTAACATATGTCATATCTTTTTTTTTTAAAAATAAAAATAAATAACTATTGATGTTGTTAGTAATTAATAATGTGGTGAAGGCTCTAAAAGGGCAAGGGAAATGTCTAAAAGGACTTGGATGGAGTTAGTAAGAAAAGACTTGATGACCTATGGTCTAACTGAAGGGCTAGCCCTTGACAGAGTGGAATGACAGAACATGATTCATGCAGCTGACCTCAATTAATTGGTATAAGGCTTAGATGATAATGGTGAAATAACCATTAATATAACCTTCAAAAAGTTATTACCATTAAAAATAACAATTATACTACCAATTAGACCTGGCAAACACTTAATTGATCCAATTTTTAACTGGGTCCAAGATGGTGGACCCACCTCACATGTGGAAATGAAGATTATGTCTGAGATTAGGGCTGCTCATTGGGCGATCCACACTGTGTATATGCTGGGCCTACAATGGATGGGTGGTATGTCAAAGATCACATTGGCCATATGATCTTAGCCACTAATTAGAGGATTCTTGGTGGTTAGAAATGTATAGTTGGAAATGGTCAAACCGATTCTCTAGATTAAATGGGCATAAATCCTCAAAAACACTTAATGGTTATCAAAGAGAGGTGGGGAGATGGTCCCACGAATGGTCTATGCTAAATGGGCATAAATCCTGAAAAAACTCTTGGGTTGGAGTTTTTCAGGGAGGGAGGGTATGATTAACTTAATGGTCTGATATGCCTTCTTACATTGGGGGATCGTTTCTTGACAAATATTAATTCAAGGTGGTTTTATGCAATGTTTCAAATAGCGCTCGCAGCGTAGCTAAATAGTGTAAATCCCTTGTAGTGTATGCTATAGGGGTCGTAGTGTACGCTATAACTACGTAGCATGTAGCGTTTGTAGTGTACACTATAGTGTTTTTTTTGTTTTTTTTTAAAGTTTTGTTTGTTAAAACTTGTGTAACTTAAAAGGTGAAGTTAAAATCAAACATTTCTTTGTTTTACTTTCGGTTAAAATGGTGGTGATCCTTTGCTAAAGTTGGTGTGAAACTCACACGCTAAAAATCCTTTAAAACTAAACTTAAGATAAAAAGGTTCGAAAGAGGGTTTTTGAAAGCCCCTCTTTGCATTGATGACATATGTATTATACTTAATACTCTTTAACTTGTGAGAATTTTATTTCTTTTTCATAATTGTGAGTTGTGACTTGTGGTTTCAATTAGACATTACTAATGAAAGTAGTTTGCTTAGAAAGTTGTTGATGTGAAAATTATTTGATTTGGTTTATAACTTTATAAATGATAATTAATAACTTGTTTGAACATGCTTATATTTAAAAAATGAATAATCTTTTAGGCATAACTTTATAAATGATAATTAATAACTTGTTTGAACATGCTTATATTTAAAAAATGAATAATCTTTTAGGCATATATCTTACCATTTATTATTTTTTCCCTATTTCTAAATTAAAAAATAGAAGCATCGGTAGCTTACGCTACGCTATCTACGTGACATCCTACAGAGGGCTGAATGCTATGCAACATGCTACCGCTATTTAAAACATTGGTTTTATGGAATGAAAAATACTTGAGGGGTATCTTATCCTGATATTATTTTGTGGGTGGCTTTTAGATATGCTCCGTTATAATTTTGTTATTATTATTTCAAGTAAGATAATGAAATTCAAATAGATATGACTCAATTGG
Source organism: Magnolia sinica (assembly GCF_029962835.1). Taxonomy (NCBI): domain Eukaryota; kingdom Viridiplantae; phylum Streptophyta; class Magnoliopsida; order Magnoliales; family Magnoliaceae; genus Magnolia; species Magnolia sinica. Next base: position 22,468,695 of record NC_080591.1, on the reverse strand, counting down.
CTGAGGATGGCATGCCCTCCAACAGATGCTTGTATCTTATACATTTGGCATGCTATCCAGTATGTGTGACCTCGACAAACTACACAACGATATGCAAGTGGCTAGTTTATCAGGTCGATCATTTGCTTCTCTATGAACATGGAAGCTGGAATGACATTAGATAGGATGTCACCATCTCATCAAACAAGTGTTGCAAGTTTTTGGGGGTGCAAGGTCTTGATGTCTCTTTATGATCACTGGACTTTAACAGGTCTGACAATGAAAGAGACCTCAAAATTGGGCCCACGTCCGGAGAAGCCTATTGAAATATATGAGTTCGAAAGGTACATATTATAATTTGGTTTACTTACTATTTAACATATTAATGTTTGTGAGGAATTAAGGCTGAACACATATTTCTCTTGGCTCAAATGTGGCTTGTCACGGATCTTGCGGAAAATTCAGCTGTCCATTCTGTAGAAAGGTAGCATCATCTCCCAAAGAATTTCCATTTATATATTGAAATGTTGGCACTTCTGTTTTCTTTTTCATGACATCTCTTTATTTGGCATATGGTAGTTCAAATATGGATGGTTATTTCCACAGGTTGAGATAATGTATCTTAGGGCATGTTTGATTTTGAGGATTCCATGGGGAAAGAAAATAGCTTCCCTTGGTTTGACATTTTTCAGCTATTCGACTTGCAAACAAAAGTGGATTCCACAAAGTCATCATTAGGTTTTTCCACATTTTCTTTTCTTGAACACAAGAAACGAGGCAATAATTGTCTACTGAATATGTGATTTCACATGAGTTTTCCTTATGAATCAACCATAGCCTTGGTTTTGAAATCCACTATTTTCCTCTGACGGTGGATATCATCATTACCTTTTCTTTCTTTTCTTAGGGAATCCTTGAAAGCCAACACGCCCTTAAATGTATAACCTGTCAGCGGTCATGCTTACCATTTTGGGCCATGTTTGATGAAGGCCCCTCATTTATATTTTGCTGCCTTTTGTCTTTCGACTATGCATGCTTTTCAGCGTGTATTTACATCTTTACTTCTTTGCAGGTTAGGGAAATCGTAAGCTACCTGGATCTTGATGTGTTGTTTTATCCCTGCCCAAGAAATGGTCCAAACTTCCGTGCCAAGGTTTCTCAGATGGGTGGAAAACAGCAATTCCCTTACATGGTGTGATAACGTCCCTCATGCTCTGACACATTGTATAAGAAACATGTTGGGAATATTAGGGAGAGGTTAATTGACTGTTTTTTCTTAGTGCAATGATCTATAAAATATGCATTCACATAATGAGTTTTTCACCATTCCGTGCACATGGTCTCTTGTCTCCTCATTCAACTCATTTCCTCAACTTGTTGCACTTTAGATTTATTATTGTTATTTTTAATAGGACGTATGATGGAAATTGTATGGGATGCATGACTCTTTTGGAATTGATACAAAAATTTCGATTCATCAATTTTCACAAGGACTAAAAAGAGAATATTCATAAAGGCATGTCCTCAAGAAGCTTTTGCTTTGCCTTATCTCGACGGTAACATCCATTTTCCATTGAGGTTATTTTTTAGCTCTACACAATTTATAATATCCAAGCCATCCATAATGTGGACATCATCATGTAGATCCTTCCACCGACAGATAAAGATTGCCATTCATTAGGTGTGCCATGATATTAGAAATAAATGGACGAGTTGGAAGACTTTGCCAATTTTTTCATAACAAAAAATTTTTGCAGTAAATTGTGGCCCACTTGACTAATGCATCCTCCTGATTCTTTCATAGGAAATCTACGTAGTGGTACCTTTCTGATGGATGGCTTGAATGTTTGACTAGAGCTGTACACAAGTTGAGTTAGCTCGGTCAGCTCGCTAAACTCGCCTCGGCTTGAAATTGGATTCGGACCAAGTCGAGCTGGTTTTTGGAGCTTGAAAAAATTTCGAGCCGAGTTCGAGCTTGCTCGAGCTCAACTTGAATCGGCTCGAACCCTAACTCGAAGTGACTCGGATCAAATTGGCTCGGTGACTCGGTTATTTTGATCTTGATGCTACTCACTGAGTGTTTGATGAAATGCCTTGACGAAGTGTTGTTTCTTGGACTACTCTCATATCAGGTTGTTCTCAAAATGGGTATTCGAGGGAAGACTGAAGAAACAAATCCCCATAAAAAAAAACTTTACATTATAGGACTGCCCTCATATCTTGATCTTGATGCTGCTTGCTGAGTGTTTGATGAAATGCCTGCAAGGAGCTCTTACTGATTTGCATTCGAGGTGTGGGAAATTGAAGATGCAATTTATGTCTTTGAGAAAATGTCACACAAGCTCGAACTCGACTCGAGTTGGCCCAAGCCACTGACCGAACCGAGCTGAGCAGGCTCGAGAACCGAGTCGAGTTGAGTTCGAGTTGGGGTTGGTTGTTGGCTGAGCCGAGCCGAGTTGTGCCAAGCTCGACTCGGTTTGACTCGTGTACAACACTATGTTTGACCTGTCTGCCACACAGGCATGTGCGGTGGTGTGTTCATTAGCTGAGTTGTACACGCATGTTGGCTTAACAAAGGTCTTTGCCTTTTATTTGTCTACCTTTTGTCTCAATTGATTTGCCACATCTATGGTTGTAAAGGAATTCGATACTGTAACATGCTGATTTAAGAACCAATAAAAAATGTCATCCAATAAGGGCCTGTTTGGTACGTGCGCTTAGATGGGATTTGGTGGGATGGAATTGCATTTGGTCCTTAGCAAATTCCATCTAGCATTTGCGGAGGATGGGAAGGGTTGGGATGGAATTGCATTTGGTCCCATGCGGGATTTCTAATGGATTTTGAAATCCACTACACGTGGGCTCCACATTGATGCATGTGTTTTATCCATGCCATCCATCCATATCCACCCTTTACACGTGACATTCTAGTTATATACGTGTACAATTGACCGTCATCCGTTGCGAATCTGGTTCGTTGATTACAATTCCATGGTCCACTAAATGTAGTTTTGCTTAATCCAATGTTTTTCCGATAGCAAGAATTTTATCCCAAACATGGGGATTAGATGACCAAAATACCATGGTATTTCCAGACATGCAATCATTGTGCAATAATGGTGTTAATCCCATCTAATACAATTCCATACCATTTAATCCCACGGACCAAACAGGCCCCAAGAATCTATCACTTTGGTTTATTTGTGTGATAAAATGGATGTTTCTAATCACCACTAATAGTCACATGCTTCCTAATTCATCCATGAATTGCATGATTGATCCACATTGTCTTGTCTATTTGTTGATGGGCCTACAAGTGTTGGCGCTTCATTTATCCTTCATTAAAGTTCAGCTTATGTTAGCATGGAGATACTTCAAAGGGAGACATTTTTGGTTTTCTTTTTCAGGTGGACCCAAACACAGGCATTGCAATGTATGAATCAGATGACATAATCAAATATTTGGTTGGGAAATATGGTGCGTTTTCAAAACTTTTTGTTTTCAAATGATGTGTTTCACGAAGGTCAGATGTTATTCCTGTATGAAGTTGTGTTGCTATGATTTTTCTATGTTACTTCTCTTAGGAGAATGATGTATGAAGAATAAGATCGCAACTAGGCATCCTTCTAGAGAAATTGAGGAGCTTTTCTAGGCCATGCACGTGCAATAAAGCTCATGTACACGCTACACATGTGCCAACATGACATGATAGGTCCGAGATCCAACCCATCCATCTAAATGACACCGTATTGAATCATTGATGCCCTAGCCCAAGAATCAGGTTGATCCACTGGTCAGGTGGGCCACAGTTTGCAAAACAAACGCACAGCTCTGAAAAACTTGGTTGAAGTTGTCTAACCCGTGAACCTGTTTCCAATATTTGGGGCCCACAGGCTGATTGGACCAGATTTTAGTTTTGGAAAAAAAAAGAACTAGGTTGGACCAACCTGATGGATGGATCAGATCTTGCACTTGTGTCCCATTCTAGAACATCTTGTGGCATGTCACGAGCTTTATTGCACACACGTGCACTTAGCACAACTCAAACTCGAGAAACTTTTTTTTCTGTATCTTCTTTTGATCGAATCTTTTCTTCTTTTTTCTTTTTATGTCCTTGATTGGCTTTGTGGACTTCATTGTTCACTACCATTAGATTTTATATAGTATATTGTCGCAAGTCTGGTCTATTTTTGTTTTACTCTAACAATCTTGTTTCGTAGGTGATGGAAGCACTCCTTTGATGTTGTCACTTGGGCTGCTAACTGTAAGCTTTTGCCTCAATTAATCTATCCATCTGTCGATTTGTGTTTCTCCCTTTAATTTCGTGATCACCATTTTATGGAAAGGTGTCTTGTTGCATCCTTATTTTAATTGCTTACTGGCTTGTCATATTTCAGACTCTAACTGCAGGATTTGCCATGATTGGTCGAATGGGGAAGGCAAGATATAATTTTTTTTTTTTTCCATCTTACTTTTCTTTCAATTGCTTTTGATCTTTTCAATCTTCTTTCAACAAGTCCAACAAAATATCCTAGGAAATTATCATTTCCCAAAGAATTAAACATCAAACAAATTTTTTATGGTACTGTAATTGACAAAGGTGAGGCTTAAGGGGTGCACTCCAATGGTACTGATACACCATCACAAGCTTACAGTGGTACCGGGCAGATGTGGGGCCCAGTGATGTGTTCAAGGAATCCAAATTGTCTACAAGATGCATCACTTGAGAAAACCCCCCGATCCCCAAAATAAGCCAATCCAAAACTCAGAAGGCCACAACACCAAACATATTGAGAGGGAATGTCCATCATTGATTAGTGTGGGACTCCACCGTGTTGTGTATTTATAAGCAAGGCTGGTAAGACCCTTCATCCAGTCCATATGAAGGGTTGGGCCAAAATTCAGGCTGTTTTGCAACTCAGGCAGGCCCTAGTGAAATTCAAGGGTAGGTGTTCCCTACCAACTAGTTCCCTTTCCTGTGGCCCACCTTTGTTTTGAATCTGGCAGAGTTTTGGGTCCTAGGGGTTTTCAGAGCTGATGCACTGGAAAGGTGGGTTGGATGGTGTGAATACATAATGTGCTTACGGTGGTACCAGTACCACTGGTGTATGCACCGAGTCTTAAGTAAATCTCTTTGGAACATACTTTTTGCATTGAACTTCATTTTATGATTAGAATGGTTCTGGTTATAAAGTTTTTGGGTTTTGAAATGCTTCCACAACCATCTAAAGACATGATATTTATTCTTTTTCTGCAGGGCTCTTTCTATACTCCTTCAAAACTCCCACCGCAACCCCTCGAATTATGGGCATATGAGGTTAGATCTTAGGGAATAACTATGGCCTCATGTGTGCACTTTATTTTGTCAATTGAGATGCTATTTCAGATTATTGAATTTGAAAATAAACACATCCATACCTCAGTGTTTATGTTAAGATAACATATCGTTTTAATTATGACATATTTGGCTAATTTATGGAGGATTTATATGATACTTAGGCTGCGTATGATGCTTGATATGCAGGCACTCAGAAATTGTGCATGTAACTCAAATAAAACTGACTAGATTATGAAGCCTGCTATTGCTAAATCACAATCCCAAGGTCAGATTGGTTGAACAATCCTAACCTCTGATTCATGGACACTTGTTTGTGGAAATAGGAGCATTGGATATTTTTCATTCTTGACTGTCCAACACATATCCACCAATCGAATATTCAGATAATGAAATCAGCTTAATGTCTGGTTCACGATACCTCTATACTGGGTGCCATAATTTGGAAGGTTGAATTTGACTAGTTGTATGCCACGTGTGCAATTTCTAAATGCCGATGTTTCATCCATCACACTGTGAGAGTATCAAAGTTTTTCTCTTAAGTTACGACGCAGTATATGGTCTGCTTTCTCAGCCATCCCCCTTCTGCAAAGTTGTGCGCGAAGTTCTAGTCGAGTTAGAACTACCACACTTACTTCACAGGTATGTTCACTGTGACCGCAGCTAATAAAGTGATATGCCTTCTTATTTGCTACTTTATGATGTCATTTTAATGGATTAATTGCCTGGATTATGTGATTTGTTTTTTTAATCACTGTTAGGGCCTGTTTGGGATCTTGGATTTGAAACCCCCTGGATTTGAAATCCTCTTGTTGTGTTTGGCCGTCTAGATTGAGAATCACCTTTAATCCAAAAGTAGCTATTCATAGTATATTTGCAGGGGTTTGAATTTAATTACTAAATAAACTTTAATATCTCGAATTAGTGAACTTATGTAATTTTTGACACAATGGTTGTAATAAGCCTGCTGAAATATATACTTTGCCAAAAAATGATGAAATTCCAAGTCTCGGATGGGCCACAAGCACAAGATCACATCCGAGTGACTAACCAGCAATTTTTTACTGTTGATTTACATGGACAATGTTTGGACGGTGCTGATCATCATATTAAAGTAATTATAGTGATGCAATTGATAATCTAATTATTGTAGGATATCATTAGTGGGCATAGTCTAGTGATACACATGTTACACATGCAACTATGGGAATGATTTTAGATGTAATCCAAGGTCTCCCCTTGGATTTCAAACCCTCTTGTTGAAGGGATTTGAAACCCCCAATTACTTTATGGTGCCAAACAACCCAGGGGATTTGAAATCTGCTCAAATCCCCCAAAATCCATGGTGCCAAATGACCCCTTATATCTTATGAGCTTTGCTAAGTCCACGTGCATGTGTAATAAAACTCATTTACACACCACATATGTGTCAGCATGACATGATAGGTCGGAGATCCAATCTGTCCATCAGAATGACAACACTATATTGACGCCCTAGCCCAAGAATCAGGTTGATCCACTGGTAAGGTGGGCCACAGTTTGCAAAACAAATGTATGTCTCTGAAAAACATTTTTCTAACCCATCCACATGTTTCCAGTATTGAGGCCCACGTGCTGATGGGACCAGAATTATTTTTGGGAAAACATGTAGAAGGTTGGACCAACCTGATGGATGGATTAGATCTCGCATGCATGTGCCATGCTGGCACACGTGTGGTGTGTATGTGAGCTTTATTGCATGCGTGTGCTTAGCAAAGCTCGTATATTATTTAATGTGTTATGTATGAAGATTTTTTTACCTACGCCATCAACTAACATTGCGATGATTACATCTTTAGCCCTTTTGACTTTTAGAAGTTAAAAAGCAGACTAGTCATGTGGATATAGTTTTCTTACCCATTCTGATGAGAAAGTAAAATTCACAAAAAGATCTATTAAGGTTTGTATGAAACTGAAGATAACAAGGACATCTCTGCACTTCTTAAGAATACATCAAAATTGTAGAGAGGCTTCCATTGGGATCTGTTAAGAATCACAGTCCATGGCTTCTTTTTCAACCTTAGCTTTAAGAGATCTTTCAGTGATTCTAAATTGTGGAATTCAGGACTATAATATGCGAAAATTGTTAATATGATTTTTAATGAAAAGAAAACAATTTCTTCCCTGGCTTTGACTTGGAACTCTCTAACACGGCCTTTTTAATTGTAAGTTATTCTTGCATGGTATCTGTAATTCACAGTTATCCATAAAACAAACATATAAAAATGTCCATAAATAAATCTTAAAAGTACAAATGCATATGGTGAATTTCTTCTCAACACTCTATAATATGAATTGGCTTCTTTATCTCTCATTGTTTTATTTGAGGATAATGTTAATTACCCAGTCTGTAAAACCCTAAGACAGCTCCCTTCCTACAACTAATGTTCCTTAAGGAATAAGTTTATGTTCTCGAAATGCAGAGAGATGACTAGGAAAGTTGGTGTCAAACTGAAGGATGGTTAAGCAGTTGCAAGATTCTCCATCGCCTGCAGCTAGAGCCTTGTTAGAATTTTTGTGATTACTGACAAATTCAGGAGTGGAGGAATGCATTAACATAACAAAATATGGAAGACATTTTCTTTTGGATGGAAATGGTGGAAGCTCACAACAATTCGACGATCAGAATCGTCTTCTACTATATATAATGGGATCTGGGAAAGGCAGTGAGATGGACTGTTTAGTGAAAGGCTATGTGGGTCCCACTGTGATGTGTTTGTGACATCTGCTCTGTCCATCAGATGCAGCTGCTGATGTTGGGATAGTAGTCCAAAAATGGGGCAGATCTAGAACTCTAAGTGGCCCATGGCAACGGCAACAATCGGATGGGACACTTGTTGAACAGTTTTGGACATTTCTACCTCTTTCATGTTAATGATATAGTGTGCCATTTGGATCAGGGATAGGAGTAGTATTGTAATATTAAGAGTGTGGCTAGTCAACATGATGCGGACATCAGTGGTGCACCCTTTAGAGCGTACCAGAGGAGGCGTTACCGACAGAGTATCGGAGTGGAGGAGTTGATGTGGATGGACGCATCAGACCCATTTTTTGACGCACTACGAGTGCAGGAGCAACATTACTGCACCTGATCGCCGGCCCATGCGACAAATTTCACACCCTGTCGCACGAGTGTTTTAGGTTTAGGTGTTTTTTTGTTCTTTTCCTTGTTTCAGGGGCTTTAGTGCAGCTTAAAAAAAAATAAAAATATTCTTCATCTTTTTATTAATTTTATTGTTTTCAGGGGCTATAGTAAACTTTTACTTTTTCCATGGCTTATATATACACTGTGAGAAACTCTATTTTAGATATAGAATGAATAAGAATTCATATGTTTTTTTTTCCTCTTATATCAAAGAGATTAGGGTTTCAGGATTGGGCCTTGGGTGTTGGGGATTCCACCTTGGTTTCAGGTTTCATTCTTTATATATTCGGTGTAAGAAAAGGTAAGAATCAACCGTTTTCTTTTCTTTAATGCCCCAGAATCCATACCTTCTTCATCTCGAACCTATCTCTTCTTCATCCATTTCGTTCCTCTCTGGATATTCCCTTTTTGTTTGAATGGAAAATGATGATTAGTCAGGAGAATCAGATCTAAACTTGACTGTGGACTGACTTATGCTAGATTTGGGATATCCTTATAGTCCTAGGTCCTCCCTTTTTACTGTTTATATGATTTTTTGCTAAGGGGCATGATACCGACGGAATGATTTCATCTCTGTATTGAGATTTGCTTAATCCTCTTGATTGAAAACATGTAGTTGATTAATTTATTTATTTGAATATCTTCATCTTGATTATACATGCATCTAGGGTTAGGCCATCACATGTCCTTGCATCGCAACAACCCAACAATTAGGATTTTACCTGCAATAAAGCAATGGATGGTTGATATCTTACCTACTCCTATGTGAGTATGTGACACCTGCGAGTAACCTTCACCTTTTCCCTCTTTTTCACTCGATCTGCAAGTAGCCACAACATTATCACATGGTTCTCCCTTTTTTTTTTTTTCCCAAATGACACTCCCGTTCTCTCGTCCGTCCTATCTCCACATGCGTCGCACGTCCCATACCCCTAGTTTTTAACAACAATGCAATTTGTGTGAGACAACTCCTCTATTTTCTCCCATTTATGCAAGTTCTTTATGAGTTTTATTTACTTTCAATATGATTGTTGTTTGGGGTTTTAATTACTTTAAACTTTATTAAGGTTGATTTAGTAAAATTAAATTGTGTAGATGATATTTTCAAGCTAGGTAAGTCATTTCCTATTTTTATTAGAATTAGGGTTTGTTGGGGAAAAATATATAAGTTCGAAATTCGGCTTATGGAATGTACCAACTCTTCTAAATCGGCCTGGACCCATTATGGTCCAAGCCTGATACGACCCCCAAATGCAAGAGTAGACTGACCTCCAAAAAGGGTAACGCCAACGCGAGTACCCTAAAAGCCCAAAAGGGACTGAGAGACCGACCTAATTCGTGGGTCAACGAAGGGTCGATTATGGATCGACCATAGCTCGGCCATAGATCAGTCACAGACCGACCATAGCTCGGTTATAGACTGATCATAGGTCAGCTATAGATTGGTCACAGGACGATCACAGACCGGCCATAGCTCGGTTATAGATCGACCATAGATCGGTCGAAGATCAGACATAAGACGGTCATAGACCGGCCATAGCCTGGTCACAGATCTATCATGGTTCAGGATAATTCCCTCGGCAGGATCAGAGCATCTTGAAAACTAAGTAACAAGGAGTGCAGAGCCGTTCGAAACAACTCCTGCCCTAGATCCGACCCAAAGTCGAGCCAACATCCGAAGGACCTTTATGAATTCCGAAGATCTCTCTTAAGATCTTGAGAGATAAGGTCAAATCCCAATGATCTTGGGATCCTGTAATCTCAGAAAGATCCCACATCATATCGAATTTCCATAACAATCGGGAGAAGCCCCCTCACGGTGGAACTCTCTCTTCCCTATAAATATGGAGGTATATTTCACCAGGAAAGGTATGTTCACTAAAAAAACCCTAATCACCACGTTGATCTCTTTTCTGGAGATCCTTCTTAGACCATGAGCCTGACTTAGGCATTGGAGAGGTCCCCTAAATGAACCAGGGCTTCCTTTGTCTCTCACCTCTGCTTGTGCAGGTTCAAGGGAATGACGCATAAAAGGTTTGCTGGAAAATTGCATCAACAGTTTGGCGCCGTCTGTGGGAACGACAACAGGTAAGCCGTTCCAGTTCTACCAGTGAACGTTCAAGACTCAGAAATGGCTAAAGGAAAGAAGCAAGCCCAGTCTCCACCCTTGGCCATCCCAATCGCGACCGTACCCACTTCCGTCGTGCAAGCCCCGAATCCTGTCGAATTTCCCGAGTGATAGGAAAGCCGTCGTGGCCAACAAAGGCACGGTAGAGGCGGTCGACGAGACGCTCTCGAAAGAGAAGTAGGAGATATTAGAGCCGCTCTAGGCTATCTGAAGCAAATGATGGAGAATATGCAACACCTGTATACGCGTTAGCCAAATCATCAGGGAGAGGGCCAGTCAAGCCATGCTCGACCGCGTGTTGATCCCCCTCAACCTTCCGTTGTGCATATCCCGTCACAATCGAACCCGCGGTCTGCTCCTGCCGAGCTCGCTTCATCTCACATATCGGGAACAACACCGCTACCTGCCTCCGACCTGCGGCATGAGATAGATCGGCGGTGGCGCAGCAGAGCCCCGTTCGAAGCCACCGCCGACAGTGAAGAGCCTTGGAGAAACGAGTTGCAAAGCCTGCAGCGACAAATCGCCGACATAAAACAGAACTACTGAGGCAATCTGACCACTCTCGAGGAAACATAATCTCCCTTCACGGTCGATATTATGTGGGCAGGTTTCGACTGCCTCAAATAACCCCCTATACAGGGAGCACTGACCCAACGGAACATATGGAGTCGTTCTGGATGTACATGGAGCTCCGTGATGCCACTGATGCGGTTATGTGCCGCGCCTTTTCGCTAACCCTGGCCGACACAACGTGGCTTTGGTTTAAACAGCTGAAACCGAGATCCATCAGATCGTTCGCCGAGCTCAGTGAGGCCTTCATCACCAACTTTATCAGAGGAAAGAAAAGACTCAAGGCGCCCACCCACCTGATGAACATAGTCCAGAGAGAAGGCGGGCTCTTGAAGGACTATATCAAGCGTTTTAACTTGGAGGCACTCCAAGTGAGGAAACACTTAGACGAGACCGCACTGAATGCCATCATGACCGGGCTGAGGGACAAACTGTTCCTCTTTTCATTGGACAAAAACCCCCCTGCCACACTGGCCAAGTTCCTGAACCGATCACAGAAGTACGCTAATGCCGAAGAGTCTCGGATCTTGCAGGACGAGGTCCAAAACAAAGGATCCGCGACTAAGGAGCATACGAAGAAAGAGCCAGACTTGGCCAATACGAGCAAAAAACGGAAAGAGGATTAGTCTCGCAACGATCGTAGGTCAAACAAACGTCCTGACAGTAAGTTCACCACTTACACTTCGCTGAACAAACCTCAAGAGCAGGTTCTGATGGAGATAAAGGATGAGCGTTTTGTCCAGTGGTCGAACAAGCTGCGAGGTAATCCCGACCAAATTAGTGAGAACAAGTATTGCCATTTTTATCAGGATCACGGGCACAATACGAGCGATTGTTACCACCTCAAATAGGACATTGAGAGGCTCATCCGGGAAGGCCACCTTAGTCAGCATATAGATCAAAGGGGAAATCAAGCCCCAACGATCGAGGAACAACCGATCGACAACTAGCCAATTGGAGAAATCCGAATGATCTTTGGGGGCCACAAGGGCGGGGTGACTCAAACAACGCTCGAAAGGTTCACGCAAGCATTAGACGCCCGGAAGCAGAAATGATGATCCTCGCCCGACCCTCGAAAGAAAGAAAGTTGGAGGGGTACAACGTGACTTTCGCCGATGAAGACGCCTGAGGCGTTCACCACCCTCATGACGACACATTGGTGGTCACACTTACCATAGCTAATCGAAAAGTTTTCCGAATTTTGGTTGACATTGGGGGCCCCACCATGTTATATATGCAGAACCCAGTTTATCTACACTCTTGTTCTCCAATGGATGAAGGGTCAGGACAAAAAATCAGGCTGATCAAACTCGGGTGGGCTCTAGTGAAAATTGAGGATGGGCGGCGCCCACCTTATTCCTTGTTCGTGTCCTGCCAGAGTTTTGGATTAAGCTGATTTTCAGCTCCTGGGAGTAACCTGAGGGGATGCATGTGATGGATCGGTTGGATGTGATACATACACCACGTGGGCCCTACTTCTTGCTACCACCATAAGCTTATGGCTAACAGTACCACCCCCATATTTTTAATCAGCAATCATGCTGATCCATAGACTCAACCATGATGTGCCGTTAGATCAGTGTTTCCCACTTGTGCTACAACCATATTGGTATTTTTTTAGCACAGGCAAATATAGATTTTCTTATACTCTCTGTAATGGCACATTAGCATCCATTGGATTCAGTGTGTATTAATTTTCCAGTTATCATAGTTTATGCTGATCAATTTAGGAAAGTTATAGTTGGCTTTTTTCCATATGTGGAATTACTTAGAGAAAGAAGCAAGAAGAAAGAAAGAAGAGAGGAGAAGAGAAGAGAAAAAAAGATGGGATTAGGGTTGTGGACGTTGCCACCTCCCTTCTTTTATATTCACTTTAGTAAAAAACCAAAAATGCCAAAAATTCCCTTATTACAATGTCATAGGTACACATAAGGTTTACACAATAAGGCTAATGGACCATGAACAAAAGATAAAAAGAAATGGGTTATATGATCATACGGCTATCCACCAGCTGGACTGCACATACACCACAATCAATCGGGACTGGATCATAAGATCCAACATGATCTTTATCAACACCATACAATGTGAGCTTGTGCTTGTGGCATGCTGAAAATGCATTAACTTCTTTATCTCATCTTTATCTTCCTTTTTCAAGATAAAGGATTCTCAGCAATTCCTTTTGGACAGCTTTTCTGATAGCATTAAGTTCTATTCTCACTGCTTATCCCACTTCTATTCTAATAGCAAGTTGCTTTGCAGCACTGCTCGTGGCAGCCCAAAGCGGCAAACCTTATATGAGAAGGCAGGGCATTTTCAGGTCCAAATTCATGTCTCTTGCTGTTTTGAGTTTCTGTGGTGATGATATTTTCCTTGTTCAGAACCTGATTGTATCTTTATTTGAGTCTCCATGTTCTTAATTTCATCACGGAGGAATGCTACTTGCAAGCTATGCATCTGCAAGTGCCCTTCACATGCCAAAGTGGTACACACACAAAATTTTGGCTGTTCTTCAGATGGGGCTTACGGTGAATGTGACAAAACCCAATAGCCGCGGTCCTCCGATCATGCTGGCTACACATCTACATTGAATGGGACCCTTGCCGTCCCTTTCTACTTGTCCATTTTTCATATATTTGTTGCCCAAGGGTAGAGTGAACTGGCCTGATTTTTTGTCTAGAAACATCATCATGAGACTCGCTTGATGAACGCTCTAAATCTCACACGTGTGCAACTTTGGCAACATGTGGGTCACTTCTTTTGTGGCTTGTAAGATGCACAGCTACAAGTAGCAATCCTTGTATATATGTACGTATGAATGTATCATAGCTCATCATCTTTACTGTAATTGATTGGCAGGTACCTTATTTGGAAGACCCTAACACTGGAGTGAAAATGTTTGAAAGTGCAGAAATTGTAGACTATCTGAGAGCAACTTATGTTCTTCCAGCACCAGCGGCAACAGTTTCCTAAGTTTTTAGAGGTTCTCTACTTTCTCACTCATTTACTCTTGTGCATTTGTATGTATCTTTCAACTTTTGAGGATCTCTGTCTGCCATTGAAGTAGATATATTTGGTTGCAAACAGATGTACATGTAATATATAGACCGCCAATAAATAGAAGCGTGTAATATATAGACCGCCAATAAATGGAAGCGTTTTACTTGTGCACACATACACAGCGTAACCTTATTTCCTAACTCAACTAAGGCCCTTAAAAACCTACACTCCTTGGACAACAAAGCATTGATAACAACAAACAAGTCCCTGTATTTAGAAGGGTGTGTTTGGATGCACTCTCGAGCTAGTTGCAGTTTTTTTTTAAACACATGCACCTCACATGGGCACTCAAATCTATGACTATTGAGTATTGAAACACACTCTGTCTACCACTGAGCCATCAGTTAGAACCCAAGCTGAATTGCAGTTATTAGTCTAATAATGTGGTTATTTAGCATCAACGTTGAGGGTTTATGGTTCACTTAGGAGTAAAAATATAAGTATTTCTTAGGGGTATGATCTCGTGGTACCCAGGAGATGTGGGGCCTAGTGATGTGTTCACAGAATCCAAGCCGTCTATAAGTTGCATCGCCGTAGAAAATCCCTAAGATCCGAAACTCAGCCCAATCTAAAAATAATGTGGGTCACAGAAAAGAGAACGAGTTTGGACGGAATGCCCGCCATTGAATTTCATAGGGGGCCCGCCTGAATTGCAAAACAATCTGAATGTTATCTTGACCCTTCATCTGAACGGCGTTGATTATATGTCCACAATGTGGTGCACCCATGATAATCAATGGTATGCATACCACCTCGATGTGTTCCATGTGCTGTAGTCCATCTGAGTTTTGGATTGGGCTGACTTTTGGGCAACGGGGGCTTTCTGAGGTGACGCATCTTATGGACAGGTTGGATTCCTTGAAAACATCACTGGGACCCACATCTCCCCCCTACCAAGTGGAGTGCGCCCTTTTTCTCAGTGCATATGGTATCTGAAGGTTAGTAAATCTCATCATGACTATAAGAGCAGGAGGGACTTCCTTTATACTGATTTTGTTAAGAATGGAAAGTCAGTCGGTTTTCCAAAGTATTTTCTGAGTGTCATGCTATGTAACTTGGACCCGTATGCTTCCGTCATTGTTGGGTGCAAGCACAAGGTGTCAAACACAGGGCTGTGTAGGTATGTATGATAGAAGAGTAATCATCAACTACAACCAATTATTAGTTTGCTTAACATACTATTCGTCCCACGTGCTGGAGGGCCTCATGTGTAGAACATCCTAGGCATGTGGAAGGTGTTCCCCACCATCAAGATCACCTGATGAAAAAAATTAGGCCACCCCAATTATCAGGTGGGCCCCACAAGTGTGTGGAATCAGAATCTCGAGAGGTCTGATTTAAGCTGCCGACTACTATGGGTGGTCCTGATGATGAGTGGACCAGCCTGCTTTTTGTGCAAGGTGATCTTCATTGTGCCGGAGAGTGGTTGGAGAATTGGAGGTCCTGTACACGTGAGATTGGTTGTAGGTTAAGCAAGCCTACAACCAGTTTTAGGTAATTGTTAGTCTAATAGAAATATGCTATTTGTATAAATATTAGAATTAGATCATAAAAGCATATTAACTTTAGAAGACAAGTATCCAGATAAACAGAAACTTTAATGCCATGTAAATGTCAGACTGACATACAAAAAATGACAGCAGTAGGCTCTTTCTAAAAGCCGGGTAGACGGGTCCAGCACCACAAGTTTTCAGAAGTGGAGAGGTTGGTCAGTAGGTGATATGCCTCCATGCTTTTTAATTTTATGTTTTCTTTTATGTGGATTTGTTAGGTTTCATCTCACCACTTGGTCGATGGGTGGTCCAGGTGGTCCACCGTCTTTTTTCACAGGCGGCGGTCCCCCATCTCTCCATCAAATGCTCTTTCTCAGGGAGTATCCAGCTCTCTCTCTTCCTCCCACCCTGGTAAGCTGGGCTCGAACCCCAGCAATCCTTCTCATGAGTTCGTTTCGTTAAAATAAGACTTGGTGATTTAACTGTGAACTCTGAAGATTCAAATTGGCTCGACGAGATTTCTGGATCAAAAGACTTGTTCATTTAGTTTATTAACATGAAGTGGTAGACGGGGTCTTGATTGATGGCTCATTAGTGGACGCTCTACGTTTCAACACCCGAGTCGTAAGGTTCGAGTGCCCAATTGGGATGTGTGTGGGTGGGTGTGTAAAAAAGAAAAAGAGAAGTTAGCTTACTGACTTGGTCGACTCGATTTGACTTGCAGTGACTCAAGCTGAGTCACTTAGATTATTATTATTATTATTATTTTTTTCCAAAATAAAAGTTAAATTCAAGGATGAGTTTCAAACACAGGTCTTAGACAGCCAATGCACCATGTGCTGCGTGCTTGTTTATTTTGGCTATCTTATTCATCTTAACTAGGCTACACACACACACACACACACACACACACACATGTATGTATGTATTATTGCTGTATTTTTTAATTTAATTATTAAATATGGGTCGAATCAATAAAGAATTGGGTCCGAGTCTTTGAGTTGAGTCAAACTGGTTGCACATCAACAGGTCGAGTTTTTAAGCCATTTTGTTATTTTCTCTTTCAGGAGAGGTTTTACCACACTTCCATCACAAGACATGGTAGGAGGATTCCATTTTTGTGTTGTCAAACAGATGCCTTAAATCTCATTTTTTGGGGTTCCTCGACCGGTTGTTGGTCAGGCTCGACTGGTCGAGGGAGCTGCACGACCGGTCGTGGCCTGCTCAACTCAAAGTCCAACGAGCTCAGTTTTTTTGTGTCCGGGATGCTCGACTAGTCGAGGGGATTGCACGGCCGGTCGAGCGGGTTGCTTGACCAGTCATGGCCATCCTTCGACCAGTCAAGGTTACGCAGATTCGAGTCCGGATCTTGTATGGACTGCGGAAATCTGAGGTAGTTTCACAAGGGTGCGAAAGTGAAGTTTCCTAAACTATAAATAGGGGTCCCTAGGGCTATTCTAAAGTATTCTAAAGCTTTTTAAAAGTTTTCCAAGTGTTCCTAAAGGGTTTTAGGGTTATCCAAGGGTGTAACAAGGGTGAGATTCGAGGTTGTTCGAATCAAGTAAGTCCTCTCTTTTGTAATTTCTTTTCATAGTGGATTTTCGTCGCTTTGTGCCGTGGTTTTTTCCTGCAAGGGTTTTCCACGTTAAAACTTTATGTTCTCTTGTGATTGCTTGTTACTATTGAATTGCTATCTTAGATCTAGATCTGTGTGATTCCGCAGCCCAAATCCCTAACAAGTGGTGTCAAAGTAATTGTTGCGGTATAAATCTGAATCTGCAGGATTAGTAATAATGGGAAACGACAAGTTTGATATTGAGAAGTAGTCGGGCAAAAATAATTTTGAGTTATGGAAGGTTAAGATGATTAGCCTGTTAACCAAGCAAGGCGAGTTTAATGCTCTTGAGGAGCGAAAATCTACCATGAAAGATGATGAATGGGAAAACCTTGATAGTAATGCTTTAGCCTCTATCCGTTTATGTCTCACGGATGAGGTTCTCTATAATGTTTTGAGGGAGAAAACTGCTGCTAGTTTGTGGGCGAAGTTAGAAAACATCTATGCAAAGAAATCCTCTAAAAGTCGCCTACACTTGAAGCTACAGTGTTATACCTTCAAGATGATAGCGGGTGAAGATCTAGAAGCCCATATCAACAACTTTAATAAATTGATGTGCAAATTACTGGATATGAAGTTGTCAAATATGAGGAATATGCATGTATTGTTGAGTTCTCTTCCTGCATCATATGAGTCTTTCAGGGACACGATGTGCACTGTAAATAAAACCCTAAGTGTTGACATCGTTGTCTCAGCCTTTTAAGGGAAGGCTATGAGAAAGTTAAACGACGACATGGAGGCATCTTCCGTTGCACCGATTACGAAGGGCAGAGATTCTAAGCGAGGTACAGGATCCTCAAGGCTTAGATCCAAGGGCAAGGGCAAATGAAAATTAAAGTGTTGGAATTGTGGGTTGTCTGGACACATGAAGAAGGATTGTAGAAATTCTAAAGCGAAGAAAGAAAATTCAGCGGATTCTTCCAAGGAAGCCAATGTTGTTACATTTGATGAAGAGACAAGTGATAGTGAAGTTCTGTCTGTGTCCATGATCGGACATTTTCACGACAATCATGCAGATGAGTGGATCCCAGACACAGGAGTATCATATCACATGACTCCTCATTGGAGTTGGTTCGCTAATTACAAGGAATGCGATGGTGGATAGGTTTTTATGGGTAATGACAATGCCTGTCATGTTGTGGCTATTGGCACGGTGAGCATCAAAATGTTTGATGGGATGGAGTGTACCTTGACTGACGTCAGGCACGTTCCTGATATGAAGAAAAGACTGATTTCTCTCGGTGCGCTCGAGGTTATAGGGTGCAAGTTCATCGTTATTGATGGTGTCCTTAAAGTTTCAAAAGGGGCACTCGTGGTTATGAGAGTGTAGAGGCACGGAAACCTTTACAGGTTGATTGGGACCACTTCGGCAAGTGGAGCGGCAACAGTTATTGCAGATTCCATGTCTCTACATATGTGGTATGCTCGTCTGCGCCACATGAGCGAGCAAGGCATGAAGGTACTTTCTGATCGATATTTGATTCTAGCTTTTAAAAATTCTGATTTAGATATATGTAAGCATTGCATATATGGTAAACAATCTAGATTGTCCTTTAAATCTGAAAAACATGTTTGTAAGGGAGTGCTTGATTATGTGTACTATGACGTATAGGCGCCACCGCCAGAAGTTTCTATTGGGGGGTCGTCATGGTTTGTTTCATTCATTGACGATTACTCCGGGAAGGTTTGGGTTTACTTCATGAAACGTAAATCCGAAGTTTTCACTATATTCAAGCAATGGAAGGCAATAGTGGAAAAATAGTAAGGGCGAAAAATAAAGGTTTTAAGGATTGACAATGGTGGAGAATTTACTTCCACTGAGTTTAATGATTATTGCAAGGGTGAAGGGATCATCAGGCACAACACAGTGCGCCACGCCCCTGAGTAAAACGGTGCGGCTGAGCGAATGAATCGGACTCTCTTGGAGAGGGCCAGATGCATGTTAAGTAATGCTACGTTGGACAAGTACTTATGGACTGAGGCCGTTAACACGGCTTGTTATTTGGTGAACTGGTTTCTTTCAACGGTAATTGAATGTAAAATTCCAAAGGAAGTATAGAGTGGTCAGAAAATCGACTACTCAGATCTACGCATATTTGGTTGTGAGGCTTACTCTCATGTACTGTCAGTTGAGAGATATAAGCTAAATCATAGGGACAAAAGGTACATCTTTGTTGGCTATAGCATTGGTATGAAAGGTTACAGGTTATTCGTTAAGGTCACACGTAAGGTCATCACTAGATGTGACATCAGAATCGATGAAAGCTCCATATTTCGCGAGAATGATCAAAATGAGTAAGAGGAATTAGAAATGGTGATCGTAGATGTCCAGATTGACACAGATGATACTCAGGCAGAGACATATGTGAAGACAGAGGTACAGGATTAGGTGGAGCAGCCACCTGTGAGAAGGAACCCACCGCATGATCGCAGGTTACCGGCAAGATACAGAGACGATTCTAATATTGTATATGCCCTCATTACAGATGAGGGGGACCCGTCTACTATTCAGGAGGCTCTAGATGAGCCTGATGCAGAAAAGTGGAATGCGACTATGGATGATGAGATGGACTCGTTGTACAAAAATCACATATGGGAGCTGGTGGAGCTTCCCGTGGGTCGAAAAGCGATCGGATGCAAGTAATTAATCAAAAGGAAACAGCATAGATACAAAACAATGTTGGTAGCGAAGGGTTATGCTTAGAGGGAAGGAATTGACTTCACAGAGATATTTGCGTCGGTGGTTAAGCATGTATCTATCAGATTCGTGTTGGCGCTGGTTGCCTAATACGATCTCGAGCTGGAATAGATAGATGTAAAGACTGCATTCCTACACGAAGAATTGCAAGAACAGATCTACATGAAGCAACCAGAGGGCTATGAAGTTAAAGGGGCAGAGAAAAATATTTGCAGGTTAATGAGGTCGTTGTACGGCCTGAAACAGTCGCCTAGGCAGTGGTATAAAAAATTTGATTCTTTCATGGTGAGTCAGAAATTTACTCGGAGTGAATACGATCATTGTGTCTATTACAAGACACTGAGTGATGGAAAGTTCATCATCCTAGTACTGTATGTTGATGATATGTTGATCGCCTGTCATATGTCTGAAATCAACGTACTGAAGACTCAATTATCAGGGACATTCGAGATGAAAGATCTGGGGGCTGCAAAGAGGGTTCTCGGCATAGATATTTATAGAGATAGGAAGAACAAACTTTGGTTATCACAGGCAGAATACCTTGAAAAGGTATTGATCAAGTATGGGATGGATCAGGCAAAACCGGTGAGCGTTCCCCACGCAGCTCACTTCAAGCTTTCCTCAGAACAATGTCCTAAATCAAATGAGGAAAAACAGGTTATGTCTCATGTGCCTTATTTGAATGCGGTTGGCAGTTTAATGTATGCCATGGTCTGTACGAGACCGGATATTTCATAGACAATTGGTGTTGTGAGCAGATACATGTTAAACCCCGGTAAGCAACATTGGAAAGCGGTGAAATGACTACTTCGATACATTGGAGGTACGAAAGACTACGTCCTAACTTTTGAGAAAATAGGGACAAAGTTGGTAGGGTACGTGGATTCTGACTACGCAGGCAGTATAGATTCCAAGAAGTCTACTTCAAGATACTCGTTTGTACTAGCGGGTGGAGTAATCAGTTGGATATCGAAGCTTCAGTCCGTGGTGACTCTTTCCACGACGGAAGCAGAATATATGGCAGTGAAGAAAACATTTAAAGGACTCAGAGGCATGATAAATCAGTTGGGACTTCAGCAGGAGGTCGTGCCGGTTAACTGTGATAGCGAAAGCGTTATCAATTTGGTTAAAAATTCTGTTTATCACTTACGTACTAAACACATTGATGTTCGTCACCACTTTATCCGACAGGTGCTTGAGGAAGGAGGCGTAACACTAGAGAAAATTCATACCAACGTAAATTTAGCAGACATGCTCACCAATGTCGTTCCTACAGAGAAGTTCAAGTCCTGTGCAACTTCTCTGGGCTTGGCGATGACGTAAAAGAAGGACGGAGTATGCACGAGAAGCGTTGATTGAAGTTATGATGCGATGAAGAGATAAGAAAAGAGGTCAATGAGCTACACAGTTGAAGATTGAAGGTATGGTGGAGATTGTTGTCAGACAGATGCCTTAAATCTCATTTTTTGGGGTTCCTTGACCGGTCGTGGGTCAGGCTCGACCGGTCAAGGGAGCTGCACGACCGGTCATCTGCTCGACTCAAAGTCCAGCGAGCTCAGTTTTTTGGTGTCTGGGATGCTCGACCAGTCGTGGCCATCCTTCGACCAGTCGAGGTTACGCAGATTCGAGTTCGGATCTTGTGCGGACTGCAGAAATTAGAGGCGGTTTCGTAAGGGTGCGAAAGTGAAGTTTCCTAAACTATAAATAGGGGTCCCTAGGGCTATTCTAAAGTATTCTAAAGCTTTCTCCAAAGGTTCTTAAAGGGTTCTATGGTTATCCAAGGGTGTAGCAAGGGTGAGATTTGAGGTTATTCGAATCGGGTAAGTTCTCTCTTGTAATTTCTTTTCATAGTAGATTTCCGTCGCTTTGTGCCGTGGTTTTTTCCTGCAAGGGTTTTCCATGTTAAAACTTTGTGTTCTTCTGTGATTACTTGTTACTATTGAATTGATATCATAGATCTAGATCTGTGTGATTCCGCAGCCCAAATCCCCAACATTTTGACCTTTTGAGAGACATTCAATGGAATGGTCTGAAAAGAGGGTATAAATTTAAAATTTCCTGACTAAAAACCAACTGTAGAAGAATGCAATTCATCTGTATCAGCTGGAGATTTGTGTTAGAGATCTTTTCTAAACACAGGCGTGTGAAGTGTGCTAGATCCAATCCATCCATCAGAACGGCAACCCTATGTTGATGCCGTAACCCGAGAATCAGGTTGATCCACAGGTCACATGGGCCATTGTTTGCAAAATCAATACTGGGGGCCGTGTGCCGATTTGACCAGTTACTTTTGGAAAAACATGTACACGGACGGACCAACCTGATGGATGGGTTGGATCTTGCACCTATGTGCCATGCTGGCACGTGTGGCGTATGCACGAGCTTTATTGCACGCTGCGCTAGTTTTGGAATGGCCTGAAATTTGGCGTGACCTTCATCCACGATGTGTGGACATCCACACCATGCATTTAGTGGATCTTGATGTCCCAAAAATCAGCCTTTTACAGAACTCAGGTGGGCCAAGTGAAATTATGACTAAAATATCTAAAAGCACTTGCAGGGGCTTATCTAAGTTTTGGAATGGTCTAAAGTTTTGTGTGACCCTCATCCAAGTGGGACATGTACTGAATGGGTTGGATCTCTAAACACATTTCAGTAAATAGAAATTTTGAATGGGTGGGCATCCATTCTCAATTGATGTCTATGGTGTTTGGTGTTGCTCACAAAGTCAAGGATTGGCCTGATTTTTGGGCCTATAGGTGGGAGTGCATCTAATTGATGGCATCGATGTTTGACATATATCACGGTGGAGCTTACAGGGCTCAACCTCATGGGAAGCCTTTTATTATTATTTTTATTGTATTTGTGTGTGTGTGTGTGTATTTACGTATAAAATAGTTTACCATAAGCTCATCCCCATTCCATATAGATACCATTTCCATACACACACACATTTCACAATGAGCTTGGGCTAAACTATTTTATCCAGTCATGGACCTGGGCAGTTCAACAATGCGAGTTGGGCTTGAATACAGCTTGACCTGGTTCATATATATATATATATATATATATATATATATATATATATATATATGTAAAAGGTTCTATACGGTTGAAGGGTTCTCACCTTAAGATGTTTAGACGGAGAAGAAGCTTTCTTCTTCGTGCAACCTTTCATTGCAAGATACAAAGCAAGAAAAACAACAATGGAAGATGGGGTTTGGAGCAAATCAGATTTTGAGCAAAACCCCTTTGCAAATCAAGAGAAAATCTCAAGTCTACACCAAAAACTAGCAAGATATGCAAATGAGAATCCAAATATGAAAGGAAATAAAAAATGAAGCACTTACTAAGCACTAATCGAAGGTGGATTGAACATTGAGCATCTTCGTCTTCAACGAAGCGGTTCTACGGGGCTACATCGAAGAAGAATTTTCAGATAAGTATTTTATACGTTCTGTATTTGGTTTGTGAGATTAGCTAGAAAATCTCTATTTTTGGTTTTGACTGAGATTAGCCATAAAACTTCAAGAACAAGATCAATTAGAAGCAACTGAAGTTAAATGGTTTGATGTTTTCAACTTTCAGGTATATATGACTTTAGAACGACCTTATAATTAGGTCATTAATATTGTATATTCTATATGGGTTAATATACTTATTATAGGCTTTTGTTTGACTAGTCTTAGCCTATGTTTGACTAGTCCAGGCTTTGGCTTGACCAGTCCAGGGTTTGTCTCAACCAGTCCAGGAAATAACTTGAAATTTCGAAATTTTCTGATAGGGTCACGACCCTTCTTGACCTATATATATGAAAAGGTACTATACGCTTGATTGTATGTTACCTTCCATACGGTAGAGAGCTGGCAACATACAAGCGGTCGGATGTTGAAAATTCTAACCCAGCAGTAAGATTTTAGAGAATAAGTGGAGAAACAAAACCGATGAAACCGGTTATTAAAATATGACTCGGAGTATTTCTTGCAAAAGCCTTTAGCATGAAGTAGTGCACTAAAATCTTGGGTGGGGCATACCGTGGGATTTTTTGAGAAATCCATCCCGTTCATTAGTTTTTTCGTATCATTTAAGGGGTTGAGCCTAAAATTGAAACAAATCCAAGTCTTAAGTTGATCATATCACAGGAAACAGTGGGAATAATGATTTCAACCATTGAAATCATGTTAGGCCCCACATGGATGATTATTTGTCATCCAATCTATTCATAAGATCATACAGACATGGATGAAGAGAAAAAACAAATATAAGCTTGATCCAAAACTTCCGTAGGCCCCAAGAATTTTTTTTAATAGTAGATGTTCAATTCTACTGTTTCATGTAGTGTGGTCCATTTGAACATTTTATATGATTAATTTTTATACTCAAGCCCTTAAATCATATGGTAAAATGGATGGATAGAGTGGAGTAGATACATAAATCATGGTGGACCTCACAGTGTCTACTTAGTACGCTAAGGGTAGTGAGTTACTCCGCAATCTGCTTTCGTAGAACAGGGGCACGGATTAGATAATGACACGCCGAGTAGTAAGACTCATTACTGAAGTTACATCACCAAGTTCCGTGGCCCCCATTATAATGTGTGTTTTGTATCCACTCCTTCCATCCACTTGGAGAGATCATTTTAGGGCAATATCCAACGAACGAGTTAAATCCAAAGCTCCAGTGGACCCCAGCACAGAAAACAGTGGGACAGTGACGCCCACCATTAAAAACTTCTAAATGCCACAAAAGTTTTAGATCAAGCTGATATTTGTGTTTTCCCTTCTTTCATGTCTTTTTTAACTCTTGAATAGGTTGGATTTCAAATAAACATTATGGTGGGCCTTAGGATAGTTTCAATTGTGAGAATCACTCTTCCCACTGTTTTCTGTGGTGGGGTCCACTACAGATTTTTATTTACCTCATTCTCATGCTCTAAAATGATATCTCAAAATGGATGGAGCGTGTGGATACAACACATACATTGTTGGGGCTACAAAACTTGATGATGTCACTTCAGTAGCGGACTCACAACTCACCCTTTCAGTATCTAATCCGCGTCCACCAATATGCAATCCGCGTCCGGTCCGAGCGGGAGCGGATTCCGTACTGAGTAACTCAATAGGCTAAGCGTACTCAGTAAACTCTGTGGTGCACAACGTGATTCATGTATTTAATCTACTCTGTCCATTCATTTTACCAAATAATTTCAGGGGTATAGCCTAAAAATGAAATATATAAAATGTTTAAATGGACCAGACAACAGGTAATAGTTGAATTGAACGTCTACAGTTGAAATTTCTTAGGGGGCACAAAAGTTTTGGATCAAGCTTATATTTGTTTTTCCCATTCATCTATGTCTGTATAATCTTATGAACAGGTTGGATGAAAATTAAACATCACTGTGGGGCCTAGCAAGGTTTCAACGGTGGAAATTATTATCTCCGCTACTTCTTGTGATGTGGTCCACTTGATCTTTGGATATGCTTCAATTTTGGTCTCAACCCCTTAAATTAGATGGAAAAACGAATGGACGGTGTGGATAGATCACATACATTCAAGGTGGGCCCAAGTAACTCAGTATACTATCCGATTTCCCTGCCATCCGCCAATGGCGGGTGGTCAGTGCTCTGTGGGCCCCACAATGATGTATGTGTTTCATTCATGCCGTCCATCTATTTTTCTAGATCATTTTCGGGTATGAGACCAAAAATAAGGTATATCCCAATCTCAAGTGGACCACATTATAGGAAATAGTGTTGATTGAACGTCGACCATTAAAAACTTTTTAGGATCCAAAATAGTTTTGGATCAAGATGATATTTGTTTTTTCACTTCATCTATGTCTGTATGACCTAATCAATAGATTGGATGTCAAACAAACAGTACAGTGGGCCTTAGGAGGATTTTAATGGTGGACATACAATCACTATTGTTTTCCTATGGTGTGGTCCACCTGAGGTTTATATCCCTTTCATTTTTGGGATAAAGCCATAACATGATATGTAAAAATGAATAAACGACATGGATGAAACACATACATCATAGTGGGGCCCATAGATTACCGACCATCACCACCCGGCTAGTGGCAGGGGAATAGCCAATTCGTTTCTGCCCGTTCCACACTGACGCAAAAGAAAGAGGACAGGGATTGCATCCTACCCGGTAATCTGTTCGGCAGGGCTCTGTGGGGCCCAACGTGATGTAATTGTTTTATCCACGTCGTTCATTGCTTTTCTCATATTATTTTAAGTTATGATCCTAAAAATGAAGCAGGTCCACAGCTCCAATGGACCACACCAAATGAAGCTGCAGTGATAATGACACCCACCGTTGAAACCTTTTTAAGGGCCACCGTGATGTTTTTTTTACATTCCAACCTATTCAAAAGGTCATGTAGACGTGGATGAAGTGAAAACACAAATATCAGATTGATCTGAAAATTCTTCATCTCCTAAGAAGTTTTTAATGGTGGATGTTCAATCCCCAACTTGTGGTCCACTTGATCCCTGGACCTGACTCATTTTTTGGATCATAACTTAAAATGATATGAGAAAAA
The DNA here is from genome assembly GCF_029962835.1 of Magnolia sinica. Classification (NCBI taxonomy): domain Eukaryota; kingdom Viridiplantae; phylum Streptophyta; class Magnoliopsida; order Magnoliales; family Magnoliaceae; genus Magnolia; species Magnolia sinica. The sequence goes on along the minus strand of NC_080591.1, from coordinate 22,442,077 downwards.
CGGATGGACGGGGTGGATTTCTCAAAAAACCCCACGGTAAGCCCTATCTAGGTTTCTAGGGCAGGACCTTCATGCGGAGGCTTTTCGTAGGAAATATACGTGAGAGAGAGAGCCGGTTTCACAGGTTATGTTTCTCCACTCACTTATAAAATCTCACCTTTCTCCCTATAAAATCTCACCGTTCCTTTGAAACTTTCGCCATTCGACTGCTAACATAGTGCCAGCTCTCGACCGTATGGAAGGTAACATACGGTTGAGCGTATAGTACCTTTTCCATATATATATATATATATATATATATATATATATATATATATATATATATATATATATATATAGGGAAAAGGTTCTATACGGTCGATCTCATGGGAGCTCCCCATGAGGTTGAGCAGTGTGGGCCCCACCATGATGTATGTCAAACATCTACACCATCAGTCAGTTGCACCATTCCATAGTGGGCTTAGGGCTTAAAAATCAAGTCAATCTGTGACTTGTATGAGCCACACCACATACAAAAGTTGAGAGGGGCTACCCTCCATTAAAACATTCATAATAATTTTTTGGGCCCATCGAGATGTGGTTCACAAATCTAGCCCATCCATTATGTGTGTCCCACTTGGATGAGGGGTCAGACCAAGTTTCAGACGCATCCAAATTTCAGGTGGGCCCCACCAAGTAATTTTATATGTTTTAGGCATATCTTCACATGATTTTAGATGGTATGGCCCACCAGAGTTCTGTATATGGCTGATTTTTGGGATATCTCATAATTTAAAGGGGACCCATCAAATGCACAGTGTTGATGTTCGACATACATCATGGTGGGGCCCACACAGCTCGACCTCATGAGGAGTTCACATGAGCTCGACCGATAGAACCTTACACACACACACACACACACACACACACCCACCCACCCACCCACCGGATGCTCAACTGCACACCAGTTCGCATGGAATTCGTGCGAACTTTTTTTACAACTCGTTATATGTGATGTGACTTTAAAATTTGAACGGTCCACGTGAAGTAGCATCTCATGAAACACCCCGATCGTAAATTTTACTTTGATCCAAAACTTTGGTGGGCCATGAAAAATGAAAATAGTTTCCTCCCTTGATTTGCATTTCTCTTTGCTATGGCCCACCATAATTTTAGATTAGGGTGAAAATTTATCCCTTGGAGTTTCATGGGATTCTGCATCACATGGACCGTCTGGATTAGACATCCATGACATGTATGCAAAGGTGTGCACGTACATGCATAGGTGCACAGGTGAGCATGACTCATATATATATATATATATATATATATATATATATATATATATATATATGTATAAACTAACATTGAGTGCTAATGGTCATTAAGTAATATTTAGGTTGATTAAGTAAAATTTTAAAAAATAATAATAATAATTGATGGATTTTTGGAAATCCAAAACAGTGAAAATCCAGGATGTTACAGAAACACATCTCAATGGGCCCCATAAACGATTATGAAGGTTTCAATGAGTGGGTATCCACACTCTCAACTGTTGTTTGTAATGTGGCATGTTTAAGTTATGCATTGGCCTAATTTTTAGGCATGTTGTCATGCTTTGAAATTTGTGTACAAAATGTACATCCTCAGACTCGAGTTTCGAGTCGTAACTTGTACATAAAGTGTACTAACTTCATTTCATTATATGATTATTTAGAGGCAAAAGTAATATTCCTTTTTACATTTCAAAGAGGTCCATTCACAATCATTCACACAAAATGATTTAAGCATCAACATTTGTCCATTTTCAACATCCATAAACATTCAATCAACATAAATTATGCATCATTCATCAGTTGATACAACCTACCAATAAATACTTGCTACAAACTTAGAATAATTTAATTAAATAAAACCAATCAAATATTTAAAAATCCTACAACTAATATCATAATTCATTATATATAAATCAGATCATCATGATAAAGGAAATTCTAATTAATCAATTTGGAACGGTTCAAGTGCGGTCAATTCCTCTCCTGACAGATACGGCCACATCTCACGTGTGTCATGCACCAGTTCAGTTACAACTTCTTATTCCTGTGCCGACTCATCAGCTAATTGCTCATTTGTACAGTTTTTTCATCAATGAAAATGTAAGCTGCCCAGGCTTAATGAGAAAATTCAGCATGGTTCATACTTATTGAAATTAAAATATAATAGAAACAGAGTATGTACAATGATATGGATGCAATGATGTATTAATGCATCAGATGAGATGATCGTTCATCTACTTGGGTTGGAGATCGTCAACCCGCATCTACCCGTTGGGTAAGCTGCCACCTTTCGGTAGCCTTGGGCATAACTCGCATCTAGTAACACTCTACCAGGATCGACATTTCTTTTATGGAGAACTCTTAGGATCGACCATGCATTATGCAAATGATGGATAATGTATAAATGTATCATTTTTATAATTGTCATATATACTTGTCTTGATATGTAAATTCAACGTACAATTATTATAATTCATGTAATCTGCTATAGATTAACATTTAATTTACCACATCATACAATATTGCAACAAAACACTCAAATCAATACATCAATCAATCAAACTATTATAAATAATTTATTTTAATTCCAATGAATCATGAAACATGTTAGATTACTCACTTGAGTTCGGTAGTGTAGAATCCACAAGGTAATTAGGTTGGTTTGAATTGAAAGATCATATCGATTATATCAATGATATTGTTATTTATCCAATTTTATTACACGGTGGGGCCCACCATTGATTAACATCTTGGGTGGCCAAATCTTAAATGATTAAATAATTAAAATTCCATATATAATATGTTTATTAAATTTAATTATCAAAATTTAGATTTTCTTTTTAAAATTTTGAAATTGAATGTCAAATGATTTTTAAGATCTTCTACGCCAAGTGATACCAATACTTATGTAGAAATATGAGCTTTCATTATTAAATAGTTTTTAGATATGATCAGTGTGGCCCATCTAATAGTCAAAGTGATTTACAAGTTTGGGTCCTTGTATATTTTGGCCTTAGAGATCGTATAATACAAATATAATCTAATTGACCAGATGCACACTAATCAATCTCTGCGACAAGAAACTTCGCATTGAATTTTTGACCTCTATTATCTTTACATCGGATATACCCACAGATCAATGTAATGAACATGTGGCTGATCCACACCGTTCATTGCATAAATCGAGTCAAATTATATTAAATGTATAAAAATACTAAAAGAATAATGATAAGCATACTAGATCTAAGCTATCCAAAATCCTCACTCTCCCTTTTTCAATTGTCGCAGGATGCCTTATGACACATTCCGTAAAAGTAAAACTTATCTAAGAGATTGAGACTTGCAGAGATACGGAAATGGTATATATAAGGGAGAAGGATTAGAAATAGATGTAAGATAATGATAAGATAAAAATATGATAGGATAACACAGAGGTAAATATAAGATAGGATAAGATATATATAAAATAAGATTAAAAAAAAATATTATTATTTTAGTAAATTTGAATTTTTCACGAGTGCTACACCTGTGGTCTACCACGAAAGGGTGCATCTGAGTGATGGGGTGGATGTCTAATACACATCATGTGGGGCACACAGCTGAGAGAGAGAGAGAGAGAGAGAGAGAGAGAGAGAGAGAGAGAGAGAGCAGCTCAGTATTTTAGCTTGTCACAAAGCCTATGCTGAACAACGGGGGCTGGATTTGAATATAGCTTGGCCCGGCCCTAATCCTGCCGTTGACACCCCAATAGTTATTGTCAAAGAAATACAAGATCCTTGGCCTGGCCCTGCACGGGTGGTTCCCACCTATCAATCATTCATATAATTCATCTGTTACACTGCCTCTAGATACTCCGTTTGGGCATTGGTAGCTATCGATTCTTCGCCTGAAATGGAGATGGCTAAGACAGATAAAGACATCACCCAATGGTGAAATACCCAATCAGATTGCCAATGACTCCTCCCTAGAGAAGATTGTTGGTCCACACACCGTCTGTGGTAGGACCCACCACATGATCATTCTCCATCACTGAGAACCTGGGCCCACCTTTACAGAATGTTGGCCTGAACGAAAGATGCCTATGGCTGGCTTGAGGCACTTTCGAAGCATCTGGAACTCCCCATATCATGTGGTCCCTATGGCCATTTCAACGGTCCAGATCGATTTCCCAAGCATGAGAATCAAGATCAAAAGTATTACGAATATTCTCTCTCAAAAATGTCAGCCACTACAGTTCAAGAAAAATGAATGGTCCACACAGTGGGGTGGACCGGATCATATATGTATATTTGAAGTAGGGACTAGACTCCTGTAATAGTTCACCACCATTTAAAAAATGGCAATGACCTTCAACCATATACACATAACATGGCTGTATCGAAATCTTAACCGTCCAAATCCTTGACCCAACTATGGATGGAACCATTTTATTTTGACCTTCGAATTTGGACCACTAGCTATTTCTTGGTCGGTATGATTTTTGAGATATGTACTCCTTTGACAGTGTGCCCCACAAATCAATGGTTTGGATGCTTTACATGAGTGCCACGTGTGAGTAGGATGAGTCACCACCATTTTAGAGCATATGAAATTTGAGCCTGTCCATCTTCTAGGAACACAGAACATGGCTCTTCTCCAGCCATTTCTTTGTGGAAGAGATAAAATGGAATATCCATCTGGTTCATTCACAAGCTTGTCACTCCTACCTTTTGTAAAGGAAATTTTCTTTTTTTAATGGAATGCAGCATCTGATTACTTTTCTTTAGGACCGTCGGATCAATTTGTGTTTTGAGTGGGTATGATTTTCATGTACGGGACCATACCTTTCAAACAAGTGTGTGGTGAAAAGGAGAGGACGGTGAAAAGAAGATGAAGAAAAAGATAAAAGTCTCCTTCCTCTAAAATAATCCTTAAATGTTAAAAAAGAAGAATAAAAAATTAATATTATTAAATGAAATATTGTTTACAATGCGCTTTTATAAAATTAAATGTGTAATAAAAGATCATTTATGCATCAATTATGGAGAGTATAAAATTAAATAATTAAATCTTAGATACGTATTTAAACGGCCACCAATTGTTTAGATGTAAAATCTAAATAATTCAACTGAAGTACTGTAATATATAACACAATTGAAGCAGACCACTCTACCATGTATATAAATCGATCACAATTGTCTTAGAGTCCATTGATATACTCAATCTAAATTATCTAACGATTAGATCATCCAAACCATTGATCATGTGGAACCTACCTAATTAAAAGTCTTACAACATTATGTGCATTTATAATCAAATGTACTAAACTCGTAATTTAACTAAAAATAAAAACTTTCCTTAAGTAATAAAAATTATTAGAAATGTTACTCTTGCTCGGGTGGTAGACTCTCAGGAGTTTCAACACCCGGTCAAGGGTTCGAGTATCTATAGGTGGTGAAATTCTACTAGCCTGAGTGGGTTGGGTGTGTGTGCGTGTGAAAAATAAAATAAAATAAAATAAAAATAAAAATAAATTATTAGAAATGTTAGAATTGCTTGAACTTGTAAACCTCTTCTATTAACTTAAATAAAGACTATGACATGAGAGTGCATTCATAAAATTTAGATAAAAGTAGGGGAGTACATGAGTCGATTCGAGTCGAGCTTGGCACAGCTCGACTCAACGCGGTCACTAGCTGACCTCAGCTCAAACTTGGCTTGGCTTAGTCCTCGAGCTTGGTTGGCCAACTCGGCTTGGTTCGGTCAGCAGCTCGGGCTAGTTCGAGCCGAGTTTGCCTGTGTAGCATTTTCACAAACACATGGATTGCATCTTCAAATTCTCACTGCATGTAAAACACCAACATCGGTTTTATAAGTATTTCATCAAGCACCTTGTAAGCAACATCGAAATTAAGAAAAAAAAGGATATTTATTTGATGAAACATACATTCCTTGCCACCAGTTGACACTTCGTTGAGTCATTTCATCAAACACTTAGTGAGAAACATCGATATCAAAGTAATCGAGTCTCCAAACTGGTTCGATCCGAGTTTGATTCGAGTTAGGTTCAATCTAAGTTGAGTTGAACTTGTGCAAGCTGGAACTCAGTTTCAAACTATGGTGAATCGAGCTTTTTCGAGTCGAGTCAAGCGAGCTAACTAAGCTAACTCGACTCGTGTACAACCCTCGATAAAAGATAGCCAACTTATATTTTTACTAAAAAATTAATAATGACAAAATTATAGCCATTCAAATTTAATGCAATTTAAGGTTTTCTTGACTCACACACAGCCACACACTTAGGCTGTAGTGGGAGGGATTTCACCACCCACGGGTATTCGAACCCTTGACCAGGTCTTGAAACTCCTAAGAGTCTACCACGGGAGCAAGAGAAAGGACTCATCCAATCCATTCATTAGATATTAGGTGGCCCTAGAATCAAAATCCAGCCTAATTCACAGCTTAGTTGGGCCCCATAAAGAAAACAATGGAGGCATTGGGGAGGCGGACACCCACCATAGGAAATTCTAGATGGAATGTGGGGTTCACTTTGTTGGGTATATATTTTATCCAATCGAGTCATCAGGTGCGACCCACCAGGATGGAGGGACCAACCAAAATTCAAGAATTCAAAAATTTAGGTGGACCAAAAAAGGAAACATATAGGATGAGGTGGGTCCCACTTGGGTTTTGGATCAGGATGATTGGTGGGATGTGCAGTAACATGAGAAAGTGCACCAAATGCACGGTTAGGAATTCACAAAAACAACATGAGTGGGATCTGCAAGTTCCAACATTGATCAGACGGCTAGGATAATCTGATTCATGTCTTTTTAAAGCATTTTCCATCGATGATGGGGCCCACTAGAAGGATGGTCCCGATCTAGATACAATACTCCGGTCGGGAGTTTGAACATTAAGCTCCAAGTGTTCGGCAACGGTTCAATGATCCAAGCCGTTGATACCATGGGCCTAATAATAATAGATGTCCCACCTACAGAAAATCACCTAGATTGGTAGATCCAGGCCGTTGGATGTTTGGCCTTCTTTGTTGAACGTGTGGGAGTTGTTGCATTTTCCTCTTTAACTACCTATTTCATGGCATCCAATTGAACGGTTGGATTTTTCCATGTGCGAGATTTGGGTGCATGGGCCGTCTCTCACACATGAGAGACGTACATCCAAGCAGTGTATAAGGTGGGTCCCATCACGAAGATGATCATACACAAATCGGCCATTCCACTTATCAGGCGTGCCATACGTGTGTAAAAATTGGATGGTTTCACAGAGCTCCACTCATCAGCATGGACGGTTTAAAAAAACCTAAGGGCTGTCACATTCAATGGGCACGTGTGTGGAGCGTCCGATGATTGGACCATCCTGATTGTGATCTACGGCTCCCACGGTTCGGATGTCCCACACGCGTGGCATGATAGGGCAAGATGGTACGGCACCACAATCTGTGGTGGCGGATTGCCTGTGCCCTCGGGCACAGAGATATTCCTGTGCTCCTGTTGTCGGAAGCTGTGTAGGGGCATATAGAGATTCTCGTGACAAATCCAATCCGTCCATCAGTTTTTCAAGGACATTATAGGATATGATTATAAAAATAAGGAAGATCAAAATCTCATGTGGGCCATACAGAACAAGATAGTATTAACGGAAAAGTCTACTGTTGAAACCTTCCTGGAGCCGACCATGATGTTTATATGGCATCCAAACCGTTCATAGTGTCATTAACACTCATATAAACTATAGAAAAAAATAATATTATCCTCATAAAAAATTTATGTGGGCCCCACAAAGTTTCCAATTGTGAGAGTTCAATAGAAGCTCTCTCATTTGGTGTGGTCCACCTAAATCTTGAATATTCTTTATTTTTATATTATTTTCTTATTGTAGTCTTTCAAAACTTATGGACGTATTGGATTTGTCACGGAAATCTCTCTGGGCCCTAAACGGATTCCGACAACAGGGGCACAGGCAATCCGCTTCTGTGCCTCGCACTCTAGGTGAGCAGTTATCATTCGTTTGGAACTGGTGCAGTTCCAAGTTGAGTCGCGCGACTAATATTTTAATAAGAAAGTCGCTTCATGTATAAAAAATGTTACGAATGGGATAGATCCGGACCATTAATCTGGTGAGTGGGGAAGTATGAAGAAACACTGGAAGAAATCAGGAAGGTCCACATCTTGGTGGTACTCATATGTATGAGAAAATGCACAGTATGAATAACAGTGACCACTCGTTCATATTCAACTAATCCTCGTGGCCCACCTGGTGAGTAGACCTTCACGAATGTCTTGTCAGGACACGCCTCCCCTCATGGCACGTGTCTCATCTCTTTTCAACTTTTTATTTAGAATTCTCATGCGCACTGAGGCAGTGGGGGGCCGACCAGCAGCTAAGGTTCAACTCACGTGAAACCTGTGTAGCTCGAGTGCAATTTGTTAGGATACACACGCCTACGACATTGAACCAAAACACACGTGTACGGTTCAAATTCCAAGTCTCCAAAAAAGGATGATCGAATCATCAGGCCAACCAGCCACACTAGTAAATTGATGGAGTCAGGATGACCGTACAATTTAATCTAACCGTTAATCTGATGTGTACAAGTGGGTCATGCCTGATTATTGGATCATCAGATTGATTTTTGAGACACTGGAAATCATACAGGATCACCTGATGAGGGATGGATGTAAACTTGTATACGTGTGTTATCTGCACGTGTGGGGCATGTACGTGCCAAATAGGTCACCTGTCCTCAATATTTCTTTTTTCTTGCTTTTTTAATCATTACGAGTTCTGCTGGTTCCACACGTGTGGAGCTCTGCCATCTCCAGGTAGCCACACGTGCCAATATGGAACACATGTGCGAGATCTGAGCCTTCCATGAGTTTGAAAATGATGGTGGCATTTGCTTCGTCAAAGAAACAGGCTTCTCGGGTGGGCCACAAGATACAGAATGTTAAATTGTAAACAAAATCTTCTGGCCGTCATTTGTTAAGTATGCTGTGGCCCACCTGAGGTTTGAAATGGCCTAATTTTTTAGACGAGAAGATCTAAAATGTCTTCCACCTGATGGAAATCTCAGATCATGCACACAGTTCTATATTGGCACACGTAGCAGGGCACGGATGGGCAATGCTCCCGCACGTATGGAGGCGGACTCGGATTGGGTAGTGACCCCTCCACTACCCAAGTCAGTGGTAGAAAAGCTCCGTGGACCCACCATGATGTATGTGTTTTACCCACGCCGTCCATCCATTTTTCCAGATCCAAAGCTCAAGTGGACCACACCATAGTAGATAGTGGGGATTGAACGCTTACTTCGTGGGGGCCACAGAAGTTTGGGATCAAGCTATATTTGTTGTTTTTCCTTCATCAAGGTTTATGTTACTTTACGAACAGATTAGATTGCAAATAAACACTGCAGCAGGCCTCTTGTAAGTTTTCAATGGTTAGTGTTCAATCTCCACTTTTTCCTGTGGTGTGGTCCACTTGACCTTTCAGTCTGTCTCATTTTTCGGTTCATGCTCTAAAATGAGTTGAAATAATGGATGGATGGGAAAGATCCATCATGGTGGGCCCATAGAGCTTTCCTACCACCGACTTGGGTGGAGGGGTCAGTACCCAATCCGAGTACAGCAAAGGCCACTTAGGCTTGTAGCCACACGTGACACTGAATTCTACCTGACAAGATCAGCTTCGTGGGCCGTACTTTGGACGGTCCACAACCCAAAAGTCCGGACTAGGGGATTCTAATAGTTTTATGATCTAGTTTCCTGTCACTTATTGGACGGATAGGATCATTCCACGTTTGTGATTTTTGAGGCACGGACACATCCCGTGGCCACTGGGAAAGCCCGCTATCTTCAGTAGGCTGTACACGAACCGAGTTAGCTCGGTTAGCTCGCTCGAATCAACTCGAACAAAATCTTTTCGTCTCGGTTTGAAACTGAGTTCTAACCGAGTTGAGCTGATTTTTTTAGTACAAAAACATTTCCAACCAAGTTTGAGCTTAGCCGAGCTTGACTCGACTCATATTGAAACCCAACTTGAATCGAACTCAGATCGAATCAGTTCAGTAACTCAATTACTTTAACATTGACGTTGCTCACCAAGTGTTAGATGAAATGGCTTAACTGAGTGTCGGTTGGTGCAAGAAAGGTATGTATGTATATATATATATATATTCTTGATTTTAACCTTACTTATGAGGTGTTTGATAAAATATTTGTAAAATTGTTGCTATTGTTTTACATAGAGTGAGAATTTGAATGTGTAATTTATATGTTTGTGAAAATGTTGTATAGGCGAACTTGGCTTGAACTGGCCCGATCTAGCAATCAGGACCATGCGGAGTCGAGTTGGAGCTGGGTCAGCTAGTGGCTGAGCTGACTCAACTCAACTTGTGTACACCTCTAATCTTTAGAGATGATATAGACACATGGCATATTGACGTTTCAATCAAAATCGTCCATCAAGCTTTCCATCATGTGGATGAGAAAATAGTTCTGATATACATCGGACAGACAACGCTAACCATCAGAACAATGTGCTTTAAACTGACGGTAGTAAACCAAAGTAATTAACAGTAAATATCGTGTCGTAACATGAAGGATAGTGGCCAAATATAAATGATTTCTTAAATTTACGCTATCAATGGTAGTTGCCACCAGATAAACGGCTCAGATTGATGCATCAACTTGCCAAACTTGTGCTGTAGAGAGATGGCTGTAACATATTCCGGTCCTTCGTGCTGTATTGTATCACCAGCCTGCATTTTTTTAATCGAGAAAAAAATCGAGGAAGCAGTGTGATAGATGATACACAGGCACTCAGAAATTGTACACGTAGAATATAATAATTCAAATTCGACGGTCCAAGAATTATGGAAACAAGATTGGATGTATTATTTGCTAAAAGTTATACTTATTTCATGATATAATGTCAGATTGATCAACATTTATTGGACGGTTAAAAGAAAAATACACAATGATTTTATTGCATCAGACATGCTCCCACTAATAAGAGGTATTAAACCAGCTTTAGTTTGGTATTGCACTTAGACACAGAGCATTTCATGGTTTAAAGGGTTTAATTTGAGTCAATGGGTTCCACGTATACATTATCTAATGAGCCTGAGTATCAAACGACCTACACCGTCAGCGTATTAAATAAGAAGAGAAATTATAATATACTCCAGTTGCGTATGACGCTTTATACGCAGGCACTTAAAATTTCTATACGTGTCATAGATTAACGCAAATTAAAACGATTAAATTGTGAAATTCGCTGTCAATAAACCATATTCGGAAAATAAAATCGGTTGAAAAATATTATTCTTTGATTGGTGGACACTTGTTTGTTGAAATAGGACCATTGATTATTCTCATTTTAACCATCCAATAAATGTCCACAAATTTGATGAAGAAAAATGATGGTTAATGATGTATATGAATTGATTCATATAATTTGTACAATTAATTTTGAATTACTTATATGCCATGTATGCATTTTAGAAGTAAATTCTAAGTGCCTGCCTGTCATGCATCGTACATTGGCAGAGTGTCTATAGACTTGATAGAGCACCCATCTTTTCTTACTTGATCCGAACAAAACCTACCTAACCAAACTAGATCTCTACCGACGAACCCGTAAAGAGGAAAATACCCTTACTTTTTCCAGCAACTTTACTCTAAAGATCAAGGGAATTTTTTCCAAAACCCTATTTCCGTACCCTAAAAATATGCTTTGGTAGCATAAGTTTTTGGGCATCGAAAAAAAAGGCATAGTACGGAAGAGTCTATAGTGCTAAGTTTTTCTTATTACCACCACCTTGGTAGAATAAGGGGTACGTTTTTAGTATAGACCCGATGGACTACCCACGTTATTTCATTCGACCTGAAAAAACCTAAATTACCAAACTAGACTACTATTCATATGGACGAACCCAGAAAGATGAAATAACCCTGCTTTTTCTAACTGCTTTATCCTAACAGGTAGGGATATTTTCGTTAAAAAATCAACGTTCGTACCCTAAAAATCGCCTTTAGTGAGATAGGTTCTCAGGCGGCGAAAAAAAAAGGCGTTGTACGGACTCGTCCACAGTGCTAATTTTTTCTAGAACAAGGCACATGCACCAAAGAGGAATGATAGGATACGCGACTCAAGGTTATGCCGACTGTACGCGGGTTTTTAATTCTGACAACTATCACTAGTAATCTAAACCATTCATCCATAGGGGCCTTTTATGGATGAACGATGCTTTTTATTTATTTATTTATTTATTTTTGATACAGAACAATTAAATCCATCCGATTTGAGACCTAAAATTAGATGGTTAAGAAGATAAACACAACAACAGTGCACAGTCAATTGAAAAATGTTTGAAGATTGTTGGCTAAGATCTTCTTATCTAAGATGAATTTTGTTATGGCCCATCAATGATGGTATAAAAAACATTCTGATGGTTTGGATTTCCATACGTTGGGTCCCATTTGACAGAATTGAAAATGCATGCACACTTGCATATCCTTGGATCGCGTATCCTATCATTTTTTTTAACACACGCATACACACCCCACACACTCACACTAGTGGAATTTCACCACCTATGGATACTTGAACCCTTGACCGAGTGTTGAAACTCCTGGGAGTCTACCACCCGAGCAAGAGTGCGTATCCTATCATTTTTCTCGAAGTTGGCTGGAATGCATTCCGATGTACTGAAGAATCATATAATATGATTTTATCTGTTGGTTCTGGGTTTTTTTTTTTTTTATAAAGGACGGGCCTCAAAATGGATTGAGAATACTAAAAAAATTCCTGATTGAAGTGTTTGAACCCTCAGATGTTTCAAACGTTAAAGAGACCGTCCATATTCTAAGGAAAAGATTCAACTAGTTAAACGGTTAAAATATTCAATCTAAATATTTAAATTTTCGATGTCCACCATCCAAGATGAGGCCCATCATATAAACGGCTTGGATAATGTGTATATGGCCCCATACCTAAGATATAAAGTTCAAAGATATCCTACAGAGATGCGTTGGTTTGTATTCTAGCAAACCTACTCCTGTCCATCAACAGTGTGACAAATGTTGCCGAGATTTGAATAATTACGATATTTTCAATATATGAGACAATATCGTCGTTTAATCGAAGTTTTGCCGCAATACATCCACTTAATATCATAAGATTATCAAAATCTCGGCAATATTTCTCACAAATGCCGCTCAATAGTTCGATGGCCCAAAAATCTGGCCCATCATCTCATCATCTAGGCCATACTTGTACCTTGAATATATCACTAGCCAAACCTTTTAGCCGTGTGGCCCACCCAAGAAGTTGGTTGCTGAATCTTGGACCGTTACATTCATATGGCAAGGACCACCTGATGAAATGTGAATGCTATTCGCCCTCCCAACGTGTTATGTTCACTGCCCCAAACTCGGGTCGGTTGCACGTCATGTGGACCCACTTGATATTTTGGCCCGCCTAATATTTGAACCGGAACTCTGTTGCTGATCAATTTGAACTCGTGGCCACATGTGTGATGGATGGATTTAATTCGGTCAAATGTGTCTGATTAGGAGTATAATAAGTCACACTCGGCTTAAATTGACTGATTGCTTGGGGTCTCGGCTTGAATTGACTGATTGCTTGTGACCCCAGGTACCAAACTAACTAGATTAGAATTATGTCAGACATGTGAATGTTGATCTAACTATTTAAACATGATGTTGCAACATTAAATAATTTATTGGAGAATGATTAATCCTTCAAATGAGATCTTTTTACCTTATGGTAATGACTTTTCTTTCAATGTGGATTGTTTATTAAGTTTCTTAATGAATTAATAATAGATGGACAAGATTAAAAAAGGTTGATCAGTGATTTTATTAATTAACATGTAAGAATGGTATAATCAATGTAAAAATTAAAACAAGTAGAAAAAGAAAAAAATAATTACTTATTGTAGCATCCCATTTTTTTAAACGGTAGGTATTCCAAACCCCGTTGTTTTCTATGGTGTGGTCCACCTGAGCTTTGGATGAGCCTCATTTTTTTGACCCATGCCCTAATATGGACGAATAAGATTGATGGACACATTAGATTTGTCACAATATCTCTGCGGGGTCCACAATCATTTTTGAAAAATAAATAAATCCAGTAAAGTGCGTAAGCACGTCACCACGTTAACAGCCCTACCTCGAGATTCTCTCTCCTTCTCCTTTTTCTTCTCCCTTCATCGTAATGGCTGCACCAACTACACTCATGCCCATCTCACTATCCATCATGGCGGGCCCCTCATTCAAATCTGAACCATCCATCTAACCAAATTGTTGTGGAAACCTAAAGCTCAACCGTTCACTGATCCCAAAACATTCTCTTGGTTTCCAATACAAATGACCAGGAGAGAAATTTAATACAAAGGCTTTCTCATCTCTCTTCGTATCCAATGTGAGACAAACCGGGGAAAAACATGGGTTTTTTTTTTTTTTTAAAATTTCTATTTTTTAAATATATTTTTTCCAACATAAATTCCACCTCCTTCCTATGACTTCCTTTGATAGATTGATAATGTACCTCCTATGCTTCATACTGGCATGAAATATCGAAACACATCAAATTTGACGTTAGTATAATCGAGCTAACTCTGTTACTCATGATTGGAAGCAACAATAGACTTTTTCTCTAAAGTCTCTTAGTAATAATGTTAACCATATACTTTCACATTTAGCTAGTATCGTAGATTAATTTCAGACTCTATAGTAGACAATGTATCAGTAATTGCTTCTTATTTCTCTATGAAATGCTTCCAGAACTAAGAATGAAATAGAAACTTAATGTTGAATGATGTGTAAATGTGTCCCTAACCCAATCTACATCTCAATAACCTGAAAGCTTTATACACCATACTTATATTACAAAACTAACTCACCATACTTATATTACAAAGCTAAATTTGTACTCACCATCATATATCATAAGATATGCTTTACTGCATCCATATATGTCTTTCTTAGTTCATACATAAGTTGATTGACAACTCCAATAAAGATTAGAAATTTAAGTGAGTAACGAATAAGTATAAAACTTTACCAACCATCTTTGGATAAACACATGCAGCTGTGAGTAGCTATAATGGATGGAGATTAATTTAAGAGACATATAAGTTAGTTGATCTATTCTACATTGAAAGTTGCATATGGTGAGAAAGAATGTCAATATTAAGTGTTGAAAAGTAGAGACAAATGATGGATATGGTCTTGGTTGAGCAATCCAGATTGATAGATAACTCTTTCACATGTAATGCAATGTAGAGATTGTTGAAAGTGGGTGCCTTTAATCTATGCTGAAACAGGGGTCTTCGATTGAATTGAACCCTGGCTCGATCCTATCGAGAAAATTTCAATTTTCTTGGTTTGCTTGCTGGAAATTTTTTTGGCATTCTTCAATCCTATCGAGGGTGGCTTCAATCCTATCGACAGACCATCGATGTCACTTAATTTTGTTTCTAATTTTGTGAGGGGGCTATATAAGTGGCTTATAATAACGAATTAGGGTAACATAAGGAGAGTCAAAACGTGTCTAGGGTTTTAAGAAGAGGGGGTTTTCTACTCTAGAGATTCTTCTTGAGAGATGAGGCTTTGATTGTAAGTTGATTCATTAATCTCTTGTACTTTTATTTTTTCATAGTGGATTGCTTATCGCTTTGTGCCGTGGTTTTTCCTAGAAGAATTTTTTTCACATAAATTGTTGTGTTCTCTGTGATTGCTTGTCCATTTAGTTTCTTTATTTTCTTATTTAATTTGCTCTAAGGTTGCTTTTGCACCTAACATGAGGGCGGTTGCGCGCAAAAAGTGGTATCAAAGCGTATGCTATTACATTGGGTTTTAGACCGAATCTGAGACATGACTTCTAAAGAATCGAATGTTAAATACGAGACGAAGAAATTTATAGTAAATAATAACTTTGAATTATGAAGGTTGAAGATGGAAGCCCTCATGATTTAGCAAGGGCTGCAACATGCACTTATTGGGAAAGTGAGACGTCCTGAAACTATGAAAGAGGAGGATTAGAAAGACTTATATCAAAAAGTGATGAGTGCAATTCAATTGTGCTTAGCAGATAATGTCTTATACAATGTGATCAATGAGACAACTACATTAGGTTTATGGGTGAAGTTGGAAAGTATATATATGATGAAATCACTCTCTAATTACCTATATTTGAAGAAACTTCTGTATACTTTAAAGATGACAGAAGGGTCGGATCTTAATGAACACATTGACACCTTTAACTAATTAATTTACAAACTGATGAACGTGCATGTGAAGATCGACGAAGAAGATCGAGTCATGATCTTGTTGATGTCCCTTTCGGATTCCTACGAGAATCTGGTGAATACTTTATGACATGGTAGAGATACTTTGGAACTAGACACTGTTATTTCATCGCTTTAGTGAAAGCAATTGAGAAAGAAAAATGGTGGGAAAGGTACATCTATGGCGCACTGGTTGTCAGGGACAGTGTCCGAGCTGGAGAGGCAAACTGCGATCGAGGTCCAAGTCAAAAGGCAAAGGGAAGTTGAAGTGTGAAAATTGTGGAAGAATGTGTCGCATGAAGAAGCACTGCACAAACCTTAAAACTCAGAAAGAGAAGAAATCAAATACTTCTCCTAAAGAAGCCAATTCAACAGAATGAAGAAAGGAGGTCAGTGGCTGTGATGTATTGTCCGTTTTCAAGTTTGGTGATGTAGAGCGGGTCGCGGACAATTACATAGCCAAGATGGATCAGAAAAGGCCCGGTCGACGACATAAGTGATCCAGACCATCGAACCTTAAATCGGGCGTATCTTGCAATCTGGAATGAGTTATCTGACGTAAAATATATGATTTTGGGGTAGAACGAGCTACTGAAGCCAACCAACCCTACTATGCCGGGTTACGGAGCCCGGAATTGTGAAAAACCCCTGAATCGACGGTCGTTTTTCTGTTTTAATTTCATTTTTACTATAAATAGTAAGTTTTAGTTTGATTATAACTCTTCATCCGTCGGGCTTTAGGAGTAGCACCTAACGTGAAAAGAGCTTAGAATAATTAGGAGAACGGTTTGGTGAAGCCAAATAGGACACTTACTATTTTTGGCCGAAAACCTTGTGCACTAGTAGACATCACGACCGTCTATAAATAGTAAGTTTACTATTTATAGTAAGTCGCGGATTCTAGGAGTTTGAGTTGTAGTTTGATTCTAATTTCTTTCCCATTGCTTGGTACCCCTATTTAAAGGGTTGTGAATTCATTTTTAGTCATCAATTAATCAATTTCGAATTTATTAGAATTTATTTCTATTTTCTGCTTTCTTTCCTCGTGGATTCGAGAAGTCTCTATGAGGAGTCCAAAGAAGCTCCGTGGATTCGGAGTAGTTATCCTCATCACGTTCACGTCAAGTTTTAAATCAGGTTAATATTTTTGTGTTTTCGGTTTATCCCAATAGGAAGGGACCTTATGAACGGTATAGATGGATTCGTTATCTTTCGGAAAGAATGGAAGCTTTTCACCGGGAGAGTCAGTTGACCATGCAAGGGCTGCAGGCAACTCTCGATCGTCTTGCGGATGCGCTACTTCCGTCCCGAGCCCTAGGCGGTGCTCCACCACTCATAGTGGCTCCACCACCCATGGTTGCTGTACGACACAACCCCGATTTTCATAGAACACTACCAGTGGAAAACCGTAGGGCTACACCAGATGATTCAAGTTCTAGCGACGAGGACCTTAATGAGGGTTTTGCTCGACGACCAATCCATGGAGATAATCATCTAGATCGTGCTGAAAGAGACTATCGAGGTAAGGCTGAACTTCCTAGTTTTAACTGTTTATTACGTATAGAAGATTTTCTCGATTGGCTAGCCGAAGTAGAGAGATATTTTGATTACATGGACGTGCCAGATCATAAAAGGGTAAAATTAGTAGCGTTTAAATTAAAATCCGGTGCTTCTGCATGGTGGGAACAATTACAACTCTCACGAGCCCGCCAGAACAAGGCGCCTATCTCATCATGGCCACGGATGAGACGTCTTCTTCGATCACGATTTCTCCCCAATGATTATGAGCAGATATTATTCCAGCAATATCAAAATTGCAGACAAGAAAATCGAACTGTCACAGATTACACTGAAGAATTCCAACGGTTGGCTACACGAAATGATCTGTCAGAATCTGAGTCACAGAAGGTGGCACGATTTATAGGTGGGTTGCGACCGATAATTCAGGACCGAGTTCAGATGTACCCAGTCGGGACCGTGGATGAAGCAGTTCAATTGACGGGTAGGGCAGAAACACAACTTGCAAGAGCTCCCGCTCATCCATATCCTTCAAATCGACCCCCCATGACGGGTCTCACACAGGATCCAGTGCTACCACGAGGAAAAGATCCAGTACCTCAACTTCCTACAATCGTAAACCGTGATACGGGGAACGGCTCATCCAGACCTCAACGTGCAGCACCCACAACAGCAGGTCCGAGTAGGATTCCAAATCCTTATACTCGACCAAGGTCGAACAATTGTTACCGCTGTGGCCAACCAGGCCACTTATCAAACACTTGTCCTTAACGTCCCGTAGCGCACTTGACTATAAACGAAGGGGGCACTGAAGATGAGGCCGCAGAAGAAGACCATCACTTTGATGAACATGAACAAACCACTGAAGAAATAGTAGGTGGCGATGAAGTGACGGGTGAGGATCGTGATGAATTTCTAGTTGTGAGGCGATTATTGTATGCCCCACGAAAGGAATTACATCCACAGCGACACAATATATTTCGTACTCGGTGCACCGTCAACGGAAAGGTCTGTGATGTGATCATAGACAGTGGTAGTAGCGAAAACATTATCTCGAGAGTAATAATGGATAAGTTGCGGTTACCAACGATGAAACATCTTTTCCCATACTCAATTGGCTGGATAAAAAAGGTGAATGAGACCAAGGTAACTGAATAATGCACTATCTCGTTTTCAATTGGCAAAAATTATAAGGATCAAATACTTTGTGACGTGGTCGATATGGAAGCTTGACATATGTTACTCGGTCGACCCTTGCAGTCAGACCATGATGCGACCTATCGGGGACGAGATAATGTCTACGTATTTGTCAAGGATAGTCGAAAAATAATCCTTGCCCCTATGGTACCAGAGAACCACCCTAAGGCCTCTAAAGTGGAGGGGAGTTCTCTCTTGACTATTCGAAATTTCATGGAGGAATCCAAAGAAACTGGCGAGGTATACGCTGTAGTAGTGAAGGGCGAGGAAGAGGAACCCTCAAACATCCCTCCAA
Organism: Magnolia sinica; assembly: GCF_029962835.1. NCBI lineage: Eukaryota > Viridiplantae > Streptophyta > Magnoliopsida > Magnoliales > Magnoliaceae > Magnolia > Magnolia sinica. The sequence goes on along the minus strand of NC_080591.1, from coordinate 22,422,714 downwards.
CTTTAAGACTGTTGCTAAACGAATTCAAAAAAGTCTAGCTTGAGGATTTACCTGATGGATTGCCCCCTATGAGGGACATCCAACATCACATAGACCTCGTCCCTGGGGTTAGCCTGCCCAATCGCCCTCATTATCGGATGAGTCCGAAGGAGTGTGAGATACTTCAGGGGCAAGTGGAGGAATTGATCTGCAATGGTCTCTTGAGGGAGAGCATGAGCCCTTGTGCCGTATTAGCATTATTAACGTCAAAAAAAGATGGAAGCTGACGCATGTGTGTTGACAGCTGAGCAATCAACAAAATTACCATCAAATATCGGTTCCCAATACCACAGTTGGACGACATGCTCGATATGTTAGAAGGGGCCAAGGTGTTCTCTAAACTAAATCTAAGGAGCGGGTACCATCAGATTCGTATTCGACCCAGTGATGAGTGGAAAACGACATTTAAGACCAAGGAAGGGTTGTATGAGTGGTTGGTCATACCCTTCGGCCTATCGAACGCACCAAGTACTTTTATGCGTTTGATGAATCAAGTTCTAAAACCGTTCACTGGCCGATTTGTGATAGTATATTTTGATGACATATTGATATATAGCCAGGATGAGGTGGAGCACAGGAAACATCTCAGGTAGGTGCTACAGGTCCTACAAATTAACAAGTTGTACCTCAACTTGAAGAAGTGTAGTTTTTTAACTGACAGCTTATTGTTTCTAGGATTTGTTGTAACGTCCACAGGCATTCGTGTGGACGATGAAAAGGTGCGAGCTATTAGGGAATGGCCGATCCTGACAAACATTCATGAGGTGAGGAGTTTTCACGGGTTGGTGACTTTCTATCATCGATTTGTGTGAGATTTTAACACCATAGTCGCGCCTATAACAGATTGCATGAAAAAAAGGACCGTTCCAGTGGACCGATAAAGCTGATAAGAGCTTTCATGTGATCAAGCATCGTTTGTCTACAACACCGGTCTTGGTGCTTCCTAATTTCGACAAATGTTTGAGGTTGAGTGTGACGCTTCATACGTCAGAATTGGAGGAGTATTATCACAAGCAGGCAGGCCGGTAGCCTTCTATAGCGAGAAGCTCACCGAAGCCCGAAAGAAGTGGTTGACTTATAAGCTTGAGTTGTACGCAGTTGTTCAGGCGCTGCGACATTGGCGGCATTATCTGATTCAAAGAGAGTTTATTTTGTACACTGACCATCAAGCATTAAAGTTTATTAATAGTCAGACTAACGTGAATCGTGTGCATGCTAGATGAGTTGCGTTTTTATAGGAATTCACGTTCGTTCTGAAGCACAAGTCAGGGCAGCAGAATAAGGTGGCTGATGCACTTAGCCGTCGTGCATCACTACTAGTTACAATGAGCAGCGAGGTAGTCGGCTTCAACTGTCTCAAGGAGCTGTATGCCGAGGATGAGGACTTCAAAGATTCTTAGATGAAGTGTCAAGAAGGTCACCCCAGTAACCTTCATATATAGGACGATTTTCTCTTCAAAGGAAATCGATTGTGCATTCCCCAAAGTTCTCTGAGGGAACAGATTATTCAGGAGCTACATGAAGGTGGCCTTGGTGGACACCTGGGGTGAGACAAGACGCGAGCTCTTGTGGAAGAATGGTATTATTGGCCGCAGTTAATACGCGATGTGAGAAAAGCCGTACAACGTTGTCATGTTTGTCAGACCTCCAAGGGGCAATCTCAGAATACGGGCCTCTACACCCCGTTACCTGTGCCCGACGGTCCTTGGGAAGATTTATCAATGGACTTCGTGCTTGGTCTCCCACGAACACAACGCGGCATGGATTCGGTGTTCGTGGTGGTAGATCGTTTCTCAAAGATGACACACTTTATCCCATGCAAGAAGACCCTCGATGCAACACACGTGGTAAATTTATTTTTCAAGGAGGTCGTTCGGCTACACGGGGTCCCCAAGACCATTACTTTCGATCGTGACACGAAGTTCATTAGCTACTTTTGGCAGACTTTATGGAATCGATTCGATACACGATTTCAATTCATCAGTGCTTACCACCCACAGACTGATGGGCAGACCGAAGTTGTGAATCGCACATTGGGAAACCTCCTTCGCTGTATTTCAGGAAAAAAACCGAAGCAGTGAGATTTGTCCTTATCCCAAGCAGAGTTTGCATTCAACAACATGGTGAACTACTCGACAGGGAGATCACCGTCTTAGATTATCTATGGACGAGTGCCTTGCCACATACTTGACTTGGTCCCTCTACCGAAGCACCTAGGCACGAGCATTGCAGCAGAACATATGGCAGACAAAATTATGGGCATTCATGCAGAAGTACAGACCAAGCTACATGCCTCGAACGAGAAGTACAAGGAACAAGCGGACAAGTATCGGCGATAAAAAGTGTTCAAGGTGAGCGACCGCGCTATGGTCCATCTACGCAAAGAGAGATTTTCGACCGGGACGTACAACAAGTTGAAAAATAAGAAAATTGGACCCATCCCAATCATCCAAAAGATCAATGACAACACTTATATTGTTGATCTTCCAGATGACATGGCAATCTCACAGACTTTCAATGTCGCGGACCTGACCAACTATCATGAACCAGAGCATGACGAGAACTCGAGGACGAGTTCTTTTGAAGTGGAGGAGACTGATGTAGAGCGGGTCGCGGACAGTTATATGGCCAAGATGGATCAGAAAAGGCCCGGTCGACGACAGAAGTGATCCAGACCATCGAACCTTAAATCGGGCGTATCTTGCAATCCGGAATGAGTTATCTGACGTAAAATATATGATTTTAAGGTAGAACAAGCTACTGAAGCCAACCAACCCTACTATGCCGGGTTGCGTAGCCCGAAATTGTGAAAAACCCCTGGATCGACGGTCGTTTTCCTGTTTTAATTTTGTTTTTACTATAAATAGTAAGTTTTAGTTTGAATATAACTCTTCATCCGTCGGGCTTTAGGAGTTGCGCCCAACGTGAAAAGAGCTTAGAATAATTAGCAGAATGGTTTGGTGAAGCCAAATAGGACACTTACTATTTTTGGCTGAAAATCTTGCGCACTAGTAGACATCACGACCGTCTATAAATAGTAAGTTTACTATTTATAGTAAGTCGCGGATTCTAGGAGTTTGAGTTGTAGTTTGATTCTAATTTCTTTCCCATTGCTTGGTACCCCTATTTAAAGGGTTGTGAACTCATTTTTAGCCCTATTTAAAGGGTTGTGAACTCGTTTTTAGTGATCAATTAATCAATTTCGAATTTATTAGAATTTATTTCTATTTCTGCTTTATTTCCTCGTGGATTCGAGAAGTCTCTGTGAGGAGTCCAGAGAAGTTCCGTGGATTCGGAGTAGTTATCCTCATCACGTTCATCACTGCGTCATTTGGACACTTGCATAATGAGTGAATTATGAATATTGTGGCATCGTATTACATGTGTTGTTATCGAAGTTAGTTCACCACGTATAATGAGTATGATTGTGGCTAGGTACTTATGGGTGACCATCATGCCTGTAAGATGGTTGGGATTGGTTTAATTCACATTTGAATATTGTTCAATGGGGGTGGAGCATACATTGATAGATGTGAGACACGTTTTTAATCTAAAGAAGAATCTGATATCTCTGGGGTGCTTAATGCACTTGGATGTAAAATCTCTGGCTATTATGGTGTTCTAAAAGTTTATAAAGGGACACTCATTGTAATGAAGGCATATAAAAGTGGAAACCTCTATAGGTTGATTGATATCACTATATTAGGTGGAGCAGCTGTGAGTGTATAAGACTCCACATTATCACGATTGTAGCATGTATGCATAGGCCACATGAGCGAGCGTGATATGAAGGTGCTATTTTATTGTGGTTTAATTCGTGCTTTTAAAATTTTTGATATAAATGTATGTGAGTACTACATATATAGTAAACATTTAAAACTGTTTTTAAAATTGAAAAATAGTATAGTAAAATGATTACTTGACTATGTGCATTTTGATGTGTGTGGGCCATCACTCACTGTTTTTGGAGGGGGGTCATCATTTTTTGTCACATTCATTAATAATTAATCTAAAAAGGTGTGGGTTTACTTTTTAAAACATAAATCCGATATCTTTTCCACTTTCAAATAGTAGAAGGTTATGGTTAAAAAATAGTCAAGGCAAAAACTAAAACAACTCAGGATCAACAATGAAGGAGAATTCACTTCTACAAGATTTAATCAGTTTTGTAAGGATGATGAAATCGTGCGGAATAATATAATTAGGTACATACCAGAGCAGAGTAGTGTAGAAGAAGATATGAATCGGACTCTCTTGGAGAGAGTTTGAAGTATATTGAGTAATACTCAATTTGGTAAGGAGCTATGGATTAAGGCTGTCATGCCCCAAACTCAGAAACCGGGCTCACAAAATTCCCGATCACCGAATCTGGCACTGATAACCTCTGAGTACCCTATTCTCGGCTTCCGGCACCCATACACCAGGTTCCGATCCTGGGATCCTACAAGGAGGATTTCAAATCATCAGTTTAACTGTAATGAGCATAACCAAAAGCATAACCCACAAACAGTAACCACAAGAACACCACCACAAAATTCATTGTTATAAAAAAACTTTTGAGTACAATACGTGTAAAAGGAAAATACAAGGTAATGATAATAACAGGAACTCCAAAAGCTCAATTGCACACTCCAACTCTGGCAAGGCTACGGCTGCGTCCTGGGATCACCTGCACGCATCAATCGTGCATAAGCTTATAAAAAGCTTAGAGAGTTGTGTAAGTGTATGCGCAATATAAGCGTGCTCAGGATGCAAGGTCAGAGAAATGCGGGATCATGCTGATGGACACATGTATGCAATTGGCCATACCTAGGCCATGCGGTGCAAAACATGAATGCGATCGGCCATATCAAAGTCATGCGATGCAGAATGCAAGTCAAGCATGTCAACCCTCATCCACATATCAATGCAGCTCCTCACTAGAGCATCAAATCAGTGCGGTTCTCAGTATGGATAATCACCGGGGTCAAGTACACTCTACTCTAGCTTGCCGCCCCTATCCCGACGCACAACTGGGAGGGTGGAAGAGACCTCACTATCTACCTACCAATATCGGGCCTGGCTCGTCGATAGCAGACCAATTCCTCAAGCTGGTCAAACTCAACCTAGAAATTACCCCCTCACTCAGGCGGGTAAGGTCACACCCCTTTTCAACCGACCACGACACAGTGGGAGACGCGGCCTACTGGTATACGGCCCTCGCGCGCTCGTGTATCTACTTAGTCTCGACGTTGGAGTCATCCTCTGGTACTATCGGGTTTAGGGATTTTCACCCAGAGACATTTATGGCTCCCATATGCTAGAACCAAATATTTTCGGTATCCAATCCTACCATCCACGATGTGTCTGTGGTGGCTATAACCCTGATGTCGCTAGGGCATACAGTAACTACAATCACACAAATGCAAGTGCATGAGTCACACTATCAGTCATGCAACAGTCCTGCGTGTACCATACACTTATATGGGGCAACTCCGCCTATCAGGGAGCCCATAAACAGTCCGCCCGAAGGCATATGCTATGATCGGTCACTCCTCACATCAGGCATACATATGATGCGAATGATCATGAATCATGGATCTATACTAAACATGTATAAAGAGATGAGGTCTGTGTATAACGGAGATGGGCCTAGACGGCCTACTTACTACAAGTATGGGCCTATCAGTGGGCCTTAGGGAGAGTTATAATGCGAACATTTAACTAACATTATCCATTTAATGTGGACGTCAAACCATCATTGCTCCCAAGGTATAGCCCACTATAAAATCAACACATATACCGTGGTGGAATTACACTACAATGGGCCTTATGTACGTCCTATTGGGCCTTGACCCATGGACCTCCAGTACATCAAATGGGCCTCATACATGGGTCCCGCACATACATATCAAGGTGGGCGTCATCAAGGACCACTAATACATTAAGATGGGCCTCAACAATTAGCCTTATACAATTCAAAGTGGGCCTTAATGAACGGCCCATAAATATGTCAAGATGGGCCTTGTCACATGGCCTAAAAAATAATTCCCTAAATGATTGGACGACTTGGATGAAACACATGCATCATGATGGAGCCCATTCTAATGGAGGGTATGGTTTACAATACATACATAAGTGGGTCCCATGTGGGGCCTACCATAATGTTTATTTCCCATCCAACCCATTGATAAGGTCATTTAGACCGGGGCGCACAGTAATGTTTATTTTCCAAGCAACCTAGGGCCCAACATAATGTTTATTTTCCAACCAACTGTTCATAAGGTCATGTGGACCAGGGTAGGGCCCACTGTAATATTTATTTGTCATCCAATCTATTCATAAGGTCATGTGGACCACAGGAGGGTAGAGCCCACAGTGATGTTTATTTGCCATCCAGACTGTTCACAGGTCACGTGGACCATGGGTCCACGGTAATGTTTATTGCCATCCAATCTATTCATGAGATCACGTGGACTAGGGCCCACCGTGATGTGGTTCACAAATCCAGCCCACCCATTATGTGTGTCCCACTTGGCTGAGCGTCCAGACCAAGTTTCAGCCGCATCCAAATTTCAGGTAAGCCCCACCAAGTGTTTTTATACGTTTAGGCATATCTTCACATGATTTTAGATGGTGTGGCCCTCCTGAGTTCCGTATAAGGCTGATTTTTGGAGTGGACAACTGTCCGAGGGGAGCATCGAAATGTACGGTGTTGATGTTCGAAATGCATCACGGTGGGGCCCACAGCTGGGCCGTAAGGCCCCTGCCAGGCCGTCCGCCAGCCAGCCGCAGGCGCTGCCTGCGCGTACTGACAGTGGCAGCGTTGCTGCTGTATTTTTGTTTTTTTTTTAAAAAAACCGTTTTCTCACGGTTTTTCACAGGTGGGGCCCTCATCAGAAAAATCCGCCCCGCTCATTGGCTTCCATATCCCAAGACCATCCAAACAAGCCCGATATGTAGCATATTTTTGGCGAATAAAAACATCAAGGCGGGTTTTAACGGTAAACATTACTATTTCCTATGGTTGGCCTGCTTGATTATCAGATTGGTCTAAATTTTTTGTTCAACGGCTAAAATGAACTGGGTAACGGGATAGACGGTGTGGATCAATCCCATACATCAAGGTGGATCCTACATGAATGGCCCACCTCAAAAGCACATCTCTCCTTTTTTTTAATTAGCTTAACAGTACACACCCATGACGGTACACGCACACCATGATAGCCATGGTCTGTCCAGCGTCCAGGGACGCTGGACTTCATGGATAAAACACGAGCATCATGGTGGGTCCCACATGGACGTGGCCCACCATGGATATTCATATATATATATATATTATATACTTATACATATATATAAATATAATATAAATATATTACATATGCTTAGATCTAGTGGGTGAGATTTCCCTGATATGTGGTGAGCCACTCCGCCTGATGGATGGATTAGATCTAGCACAATTCGGTGGGGCCCACAACATTCAAGGGAAAGAAAAAGAAAGAGAGAGAGAGAGAGAGAGAGAGAGAGAGAGAGAGAGAGAGCGATCGGTGGAGTGGAGGGACCCCGCCACTATGGGCCCTCCATGGATATGTTACATTTATCAAAATGGGTCCCACCAAGAAGTGGGCCCAAAAATTAAAATCAACGGTGGATCACCCACCTCTAGGCCTCCTCCTTGCTCCCTTAGCCTTCTATGCTCCTTGCCTTGCCTTATGATGAAGGTTGATGGGAGATTGATGGTGTGGATGAGAGATGAGAGGGTGTAGATGGAAGATGAGAAGGTGGACCACACTTGTGGTTTGGGAGAGAGGGGTTGGACGTGTGAAATTTTTTGTTGTTTGGGAGATTTGAGAAATGAGAGAGAGAGAGAGAAGTGATGGGTGATAAGAGGTGATGGAGTGATGGGTGATGTAAGGAGAGGTGATGGGAGGTATGGTTTGGTTTGAAAATTGGTAAAAGAGGGATGGGTAGGGAGAGAGAGAGTTGATTTATGGAAAATAGAGAGATGGGTTGCATGTACTTGACTTGTACTTGAGGTATAGAGTGAACTTGATTGATTGATGGGACATTTCGTAGAGATTTTCTCGATAATCGCAACGCGCGACGTTTCTTCAGAATAAACGCAGGTCCACATCTCCTGGTCTGGGTATCGGTTCGGTGCGCAAGTCACGGCGTTGGAACCGCGGCGACGGCGCGGTCGCTATGATACAAGTTTCGGATCGAGCCGACATCGGTGTGCGGGACCTGGCTTAGGATCACGCGCAATTGTCGGATACGGTGCGAAGGTTGCCGGAATTCGACCGGAAGGACCTCGGAAGCATACGGAACGGTACGAACTAGGATATGGGTCTTACAAAGGCCGTTAACATGGCTTGCTACCTAGTGAATCAATTTCCATTTACGCCGATTGATTGTAAAGTTCCAAAAAAAATATGGAGTGGTTATGAAGTTGATTACTCGGGGCTACGAGTATTTGGTTGTGGCACTTACTCTCATGTACTGTCAGTTGAGAGAGAGAGAGAGAAAAACTATATCAAAATGGTAAAAAGTATACCTTTGTTGGCTATGGTGATGGCGTAAATGAATACATGCTGTATGATTAGGTCACATGGAAGATCATAATAGCCGTGATGTTAAGTTTGATGAGGATTCCTTGTTCCGTAAGGATGAACACAAAGAAATGAAAAAGTCATTAGTTATTGATGTTGAAATAAAAAAGGGTGAGACACAGGTAGAAGTTGAGCTAAAGGAAGAGGTACAAGAGCAAGTGGAATAACCACTAGTCAGAAGAAACCACTAAGAAATCGCATAATGCCATTGCGATACAAGAATGACTCAAACGTTGCATTTGTCCTCATTATGGATGAGGGGATCCGTATACATTTCAGGAATCATAAGATGACATTGATGCTGAGAAGTGGATACCGATTATGCATGATGAGATGAATTCTTTAAACAAGAATGAGACGTGAGAACTGGTGGAGCGTCCTGTTGGTTGGAAAGTGACTGAGTACAAGTGGATTTTTAGAAAGAAATCAAATAGATATAAGTCCAGATTGGTAATGAAGGAGGGTGTCGACTTCAGCGAAATTTTCACACCTCGTGGTCAAGCAGGTATCTATCAGATTCGTGTTGGCAATGGTTGCCTAATACAATCTTGAACCGGAACAATTCGATGTGAAGACTGCTTTCATACACATGGAATTCAAAGAGAAGATTTACATAAAGCAACCAGAGGGGTTCAAGGTACAAGGGTCAGAGAATAAGGTTTGCAGGTTGAGAAGGTCATTGTATGGCCTAAAATAGTCGCCTAAGCAGTGATATAAGAAGTTTGATTTTTTCATGGCGAGTCAACAGTTT